>NC_064628.1:563311416-563981416 GCF_023864275.1 Schistocerca cancellata | reverse complement strand
GACAAAAAAAAAAAAAAAAAAAAAAAAAAAAATAGTGTAGTTCTAATAACAGCCGCGCGGGATTAGCCGAGTGGTCTGGGGCGCTGCAGTCATGGACTGTGCGGCTGGTCCCGGCGGAGGTTCGAGTCCTCCCTCGGGCATGGGTGTCTTTGTTTGTCCTTAGGATAATTTAGGTGAAGTAGTGTGTAAGCTTAGGGACTGATGACCTTAGCAGTTAAGTCCCATAAGATTTCACACACATTTGAACATTTTTCTTTTCAAATAATCAGACACACATGGTGCCACTGTGTTAACATTTTTCACGAACTCATTTTCTGTCCACATGCAAGAAGTCACATTTTCGTTCCAAGAGGGGTTTTACTGTTCCGTGTAACGGCTGTGTAGTTGAAAATAAAGAACTGCCTCATGTAATAGACACATTGATCTGGTAGTAAGGGGCAATAGTATGCTTTTCTCGTAGTCAAATAACACTATTAGTTTTGATGGATCTTCATCTAGTAGAAGTTCAAAAAAATGCTTCAGCACGAGCTTTATGTGTATGCAGTTTCAAGATTGTCCGTTCGGCCACATCTTTGGCTGAAGAGATTATTCCTCTAAGTTTAAGCACAAGAAGTACATCCCTGATCTAGGAGACCCAAAAACTCAAAAAAACAAGTTACAATTGGTATTAAAAGCGTTCGGAAACAGCTGTTCTTTACTGTCACATTTGCTTCAATCACTGAATACATCTTTGATAGCGTTGTGATATGTAGTTCCGAAGATAAATATTTTCGGTTGCTGTTTCTCCTGCAGTATTCTGATTCTACAAACTTAAGTGTGTTGATAAACTAAATCACACTTTGTCTCTTATCTTCACATTTCGTCTTTTCTTGGAAAACAACCGCTGTTTTTGTAGATATTTCCACTGTGGTAATATTTCTGTAGCACTGTATTAGCTCGCCTGGCAGTTATACCAAGAACGGAGCGAAATGCTTATCTTCACACTCGAACGTCACTTTGTGTTTTGTTCTAATAAAGTTATTGGTTGTTACAGCCTTTTCTGAATAAGTTCCTTTTACTGCTCTTCTTCGTTTTACTGCAGTCATACTAGTATGTTTTACAAAGAAGTCTTGAACATTGTTTGAGACACTTGATAGAGCATTTCGTGAAACTGTTTAATATCATGAATTTTTAGTGTTTACATTTGTACATTTTATGGTCTTCATGTTTACGTTGTTGGTAAACAGGTATACTCATTGCATTGTACCTAAAATAAGAGAAAAGATACCATACTAATGTTTCCTGACACAACCATAAAGACTTACCTAACATCTACAAGCTTTGAATACAGTAATATGATCAGTAAGAAACTTTGTAGGCCTAAGGTTAATTTTGATGCACATTAATCTTCTGCGTTTGTCTGATTCTCTCGACAGTTAGGCATATTTTCGTTTATTAATACCACATTTGAAATAGCTTTAGTTGAGGTTCAGAAAATAGTGTTAAAACACTCACTAACTTCTCAGCTTTCAGAACGTTCATCTTCCATGACTCAGGACGAGGAATAACTTACCTGCACTTATTACCCTCTGAAGTAATACTATGGTCCATTTTGTTACAGAAAACTTCTATGTAAAATAATAAAATCGCTTAGCGCTCAATAATTGCAACTTATCACTATCAATATTAAAAATAACTTTCTATGCAAACAGCTGATCTCAGACAATGAAGCAACATGGCCGAAAATGGGAGGCTGCCATTGGTTGGCACTGCCTTGTAGTTATTCCGCACTTTATCCAAGGGAGAAAGTGCTATACGTCTCCAAACGGTGATTTTCTCGTCTGGTTCTATAGGGATGAAGTTAAACTAGACCCCAGCTGAATAGTACATAGTATTCATTCGAAAATAATGCCTTGGAACAAACAATAACCTCATTTTAGATAATTCTGGAGAATGTACAGGTTGATTCTAGCCTGCTCAGTTAAAATGTGGCTTTTTCGAAAGTGATAAATTTAAGTTAGGAGAGCAAGATCTATGTTTGTTCGGTATCAAGAAACCAAACGAAGTGCACGCTTGGCTTCATCGCCTCTGGCAGGCTGTTTGTATTGAGCACGCGACAACCTGACTGGGTGAATTCAATGCTATATAATTCGGAAGCGGCACAACGTTTTGATTTTTTTTTTTTTTACAATTATTTCTCAGCACAACCTCCGCTGCAACGCTCTTACAAGTTTTTCAGACTGTTGTTGACCATACTGTGTAAATGAAGACTGGCTATTTAACATAATTATACCTCCATTTAAGTGTTACCGACATGTATTTTTACAGGAGATAAATAATGAATAATATACAAGGCACTAACAGAATGATATTTTCACTCTTCAGCGGAGTGTACGCTGATATGAAACTTCCGGGCAGATTAAAACTATGTGCCGGACCGAAACTCGGGACCTTTGCCTTTCGCAGGCAAGTGCTCTACCAACTGAGCTTCAGCGAAGTTTGGATGGTAGGAGACGATGTACCAGCGGAAGTGAAGCTATGTGGACAGGGCAAGAGTCGTGCATGGGTAGCTCAGTTGATAGAACAATTGCCTGCGAAAGACAAAGGTCCCGAGTTCGAGTCTCGATCGGGCACGTGGTTTTAATCTGCTAGGAAGTTTCAAGGCACTAACAGTTATTGGTCATAGCAAATGTATATTCGAATCTACACACATCAGAAAAAGTTTTGCATCACTCCGGTTGCCAGAACTCCTAAATACAGGCGTTGACTGTGGATATTGTATCACAGACACAGTCCCTTTGACTGTTCAGAGATGTCACTAAATCCGCCCAAAGATGTAAACAACCATGCATGAGCAGCGCCTATTAGACAAAGGAGATCCGACAGCCGATCAGTTCCAGTCATTCCACCAGGAAGGAGGTATATGGCTCGTGTTGTCTGTAGTTCAAACATGCGCCGCGGTTTGATTGCGTCCGCATTGTTACTTTGTACCAGGAAGGGCTCTCAATGAGGGAAGTGTCCAGCCGTCTCGGAGTGAACCAAAGCGATGTTTTTCGGACATGGAGGAGATACAAGGAGACAGGAACTGTCGATAACATGCCTCGCTCAGGGCGCCCAAGGGCTACTCTGCAGTGAATAACCGCTACCTACGGATTATGGCTCGGAGGAACCCTGACAGCAACGCCACAATGTTGAATAATGCTTTTCGTGCAGCCACATGACGTCGTGTTACGACTCAAACTGTGCACAGTACAACAAGCCGAATGGACCGCTCAGGATTGGCATCACGTTCTCTTCACCGATGGGTGTCGCATATGCCTTCAACCATACAATCGTCGGAGACGTGTCTGGAGCCACCCCGGTCAGGCTGAACGCCACTGTCCAGCGAGTGCAGCAGGGTGGAGGTTCCCTGATGTTTTGGGGTGGCATTATCTGGGGCAGACGGACGCCGCTGGTGGTCATGGAAGGCGCCCTAACGGCTGTACCGTACATGAATGCCACCCTCCGACCGACAGTGCAAACATATCGGTAGCAAACTGGCAAGGCATTCGTCTTAATGGACGACAGTTCTTGCCCTCATCGTGCACATCTTCTAAATGAATTCCTTCGGAATAACGACATCGCTCAACTACAGTGGCCAGCATGTTCTCCAGACATGAACCACGTCGAACATGCCTGGGATAGATCGAAGGGGGCTGTTTATGAACGATGTGACCCTCCAAACACTCTGAGGGATCTACGCCGTTGAGGAGTGGGACAATATGGACCAACAGTGCCTTGATGAACTTGTGGATAGTATGGCACGACGAAGACATGCATGCATCAATGCAAGAGCAAGTGCTCCTGGGTATTAGAGGTACCTGTGTGTACAGCAATCTGGACCACCACCTCTGAAGGTCTCGCTGTATGGGGGTACAACATGCAATGTGTGGTTTTCATGAGCAACAAAAACGGTGGAAATGCTATTTATTTTGATCTCTATTCCAATTTTCTGTACAGGTCCCGGAACTCTCGGATCCGAGATATTGCAAAACTTTTTTGATGTGTATATATTACGATATTTACATTCGTTGGCCAAGCACTCGCCTGATGAGTAGGAATTCGTGGGAGTAGCCGAAAGCATTACATATTACCGAAGTGACATATTAAATCTCGTATATTTGCCCCATGATGTAACGAAACTGTGGGCTGATAAAAAAGGTGCGGAAGACCAAGAACGGAATGGTCGGATTAAAAAGGATTCGATACAGGGATGCAGCCTTTCTCGTCTACAGGTCAACCTGTCTAAAGAAGAATTAATGATAAAAATAATAGTTTTAAGAGTGGGATTAAAATTCAAAGTGAAAGAATATCAACGACAACATTCGATGATGACACTCTTATCCTCAGAGAAATTGAGGAAGAATTGCGGAACGTACTCAGTGGAATGTACTGTCTACTGATTAGAGAATATGAACTGAGAGTAAACGGAAGAAAAGCAAACGTAATGACGAGTAGCAGAAACAGATTAGTAATGAAGTTAATATCAAATTTCAGGACCACGAAGTAGACGGATTCAAGGAATTTTGCTATCTTGGAAGCAAAATGATGTATCATGGACGAAGCAAGAAGCACATAAGAACCAGTCTAGTAATGGTAAATAAGGCATTCCTGGCAAAATGAGTATACTACTATTAAACATTAGCAATAATTGGAGGAAGAAATTTCTGAGATTGAACATCTGGAGCACAGCATTGTGTGGAAGTGAATCATGAACTAAGGGGGAACTGGAGAAGAAAGATATGTGGCGCTATGGAAGGGTACCGATAATTAAGCTGACAGATAATAAATGAGGAAGCTATTCACAAAATCGGTCCACAAAATTGGTGTGGAGAGAAATAGGTGGAAAACATTGACAAGAAGAAGGGACAGCATAACAGGATATATGTTAGGGATTCAGAGGAAGCTTCTAAGGGCAATAATTTTAGGGGAAGACAGAGATCAAAATATATCCAACAAGTAATGGAGGACGTTGAGTATAAGTGCTACTCTGAGATGCTGGAAAGAAAATCGTAGAGGGCGGCATTAAACCAGATGACTGATGACCTAAAATGATTTTTCATACCAAATCATCATGTGCCTACTCATCTCATTCGATGGGAGTACTGTGAAATGATAGACAACGTATCCATGAAGTGGGAGAATTGGCTTAACACTGACACCTCCGAGGAAGAGAAGATATTTCATTATGGTTAACATTTTAATGTGGAAGTAAATAACATGCAGTAGTTATTCTTTGTATTGTCAATGGGGAGGTACGCGATCAGTTGATTTAAAACTTATAGATAAAAATCCTACATCAATTTTCTATATTTATTCCGGTATGGGCTCGTTATTGAGCCATTTTCAGACAAATCTAAAATGTTGTTCAGTTTGTGGCACTAATTACACCTTGCCATTTTTCTTAGAGTCATGTCGCCCTAGTTAAATAAAAAAACCTAAAGTGGAAATTGTTGTTGTATATTTTCCTACGGTGACTTAGTTGTAAGATATACGATTATGTGTAATAAGTGTAACACACGGAACAAAATTTTTGTTTGATCTGCAATGGCTCAATAACGAGCAGAAACAGTAGTCTGTAAAGGAAATTTGCGATCTTGACATAGGATTTTTGTCCATAAATGTTTTAACATGAAATAGGTCGTAATGTCTGCGTGATACGTTTCGAAAGAAAAGTGGCTATACAACTTTGCTTCACAGCTTTTCTAGACTTATTTCTTTTCCCTCTAATCTTTTCATGGTGCATATGTAAATGGTAACACCCGAAAAAATACCGGTCTTTCCCAGATGTGTACTACAAAGTAGAATTGGTAATGTACCTCGATTAAAAAAGTTATGGGTGGACCAGGTTGAAGGCTTTTCCGGCAATGACACCGTGAGCAAATGCCTGCGAAAGGTCGAGCGTCGGATAGGCCTGACATTTCACGGAGACGATGGGGGCCCAAGCATTTTGCCTAGGGCAGTAGCGCGCTGGAGGCGTTCTGACGGAATCTGTTTTGTGCTTAGATGACATCATTGGTGTGCACACATATAACCTGAAAAGAGAATATATTCAGTTCCCTAGGCTCTAAGTATCAATAAAATAGCCCCGTCTACATGAACGAACTTTGCCTTTACCTCAGAAGTGCCCTCCGTAACAAATAAAGACACGAAAAATTCTTGAGATGACTGTAAGAATTCTAGCAAGGCTATTAATGTCATAGAGTAAAAATTCTGGAAATACTTTTAATTCCGTAGCACAATTAACAAGAACAATACAGACCAACGAATTATGTAAACGGTAAACAAACACTTTCTTTTAAAAAACGACATGTTATTGCCATAATCGAATTGTGTAACACGACTAAAACATGTTTTGGCCATGATCAAATTTTATGTTATTAACTGTAGTAAATTAATCAAACAAAAGGAATCAGCCCATTATTAATATTTTTAGTTTGATCACTTAAAGATAACAGTACTTGGCATGGTTATGAGTAGAAGCTTGAAGAATTTGATGGCATCTTCAGTATCACTGGTTTTATTCATTTCAAGAACAAGGAGGTTGAAACGACTTTTTGTTTGCGTTATTTTCGGATTTACGGCTGAAAAGACACAATTTTTTGGGCCATTAGAGAGACAGCGGCACGTGACAGGGTCTTTCTGAAAGAATTACGCAAAGATTTGGTGCACTAAAGAGCGCTGGGAAGTTCGCTTTAATGCAGAAAAGCTTCGTCTGAATAGGGGGGTATTATAACTCCAAATGGGCTGTGAGGCCCTGGGGCGCGTAAGCTGAGGAATTAAATTAATCTTGGAAATTGGCTGAAGAATGTCTGCTTTGAGGAGATGAGTTTCCGTCTGCGAGGGGAACAATAGCACAATTGTTTACCCAGACCTCTTCCTACTGTCTTCCGGTCTCTTGGTTTATTTGTCTGTTTGACGAATACGACTGGAAGAGCGAAGAAGCTGTAATCTAGTACCATGATCGAAAATACAGGACAAAGTTCTGTCTACTTTTAAATGTACACATTTTCTTAGTAGTAACACTGCAAACATTATCAAATATTTCAATCTTTACCTCACTTTGATAGGATGTGCAGATTGAGCAACCAAACACATATTTTCAGAACATGCCCTCAGCTTAGAATTTATCACTGTGTATCATTTATGGGAATTAGTCTGTAATTATATGCTATGGTGACACAGCGACAAGCGTTCAAGCTGTAGTAATCTAGTATTTAATTCAGCTGTCAGTTTTGCATGTCAACCACCCATTTTCAAGTTGCAATCAGCAGTGAAGTCACTACATGGACACAATACTCGGCTGCAGTATTTGCTGTTATCCATCTTAGTTGCATTTCATTTTCACATTAGAAATCAAACGTGCTCCTTTAACGTCTACTAGAATAAAGGCCCTCTTTCACCAAAGTCAACAACTACAAATTTGTTTTACAGGGAACACATTTCATTGAATTACTTGAACTGTATACACTGCTGATGTCTTACAAAATTACATTTCACAAGTAAACTTCAGATACGAAACAAAACGATAGAAAAATATTTCTATCAGCTTTCAGTTGCAAATGAAAACTGTGTAAGAATCACGATTTTTGACCAAAACTGAAAATATACAGAGCAGTTATTATATAATAGCCATGTTCTAATTTATTTTAACCTATTGAACAACTAATAATTTAATAAATCGGTTCATTAAGGTACTGTACCTCATTAGTTCTATTGTCACATTCTTGCAACACTCTAGGGCCTTTTCATAGAACTCTCAAACTTCATCTGATTACGCGTCAAAAAATCTCTTTAGTTTTAGAGGAAGGGTATGTTGTTTCGACTATGAAGATGGCTTTAACTTCAGGTCTGGCTTCTGGCATTTTGCAGGGTAGTTCCTTTTTCAGTAATATTTTAGCAGTGTTTATGAACTCACACACACATGCCAGTCATTGTCCAGAGCAAAAAGATACCGTAGTGCCTCAGAACCTCAATGTGATGATAAGGTTGTGGTTTCAAGTTCTCTCAATTCTTTTTCAGTAGCACCAAACATCTTATCAGAGGGCATGTAACTGTAACCTCTGGTTGGAAAGTAGCAGGCTACTTTGTCAAAAACTAACAGTAAACGCTACCACATGCAGTGGATGTTCACATTTGACAAAATTCGTTTTTTGTAGACGTCGTGTTTAGAAAAATTTCACGGTTTTGTGGGTAATATTAAAGAGGCGAACAGTAAGTTTTGATAAAATCCGTGTACTTCAATGGATTCGTCATGTTTAGAAGTACTCTGATACATATATATTCATTTTTTTCCAAGTTTTATAGTTGCTGGGTTTTGTGAAAACGGTCCTGAATTCGATTCGTTTTGTCTGTTATTATTACTTATAGAAACATTAAAAGTACATAGAACTATTTTTGTGCGGTCTTGAAGAGTGGTTAATATAAGCAGGCAGTGACAAGTTAGGTGTTGATAGTCAGACACAGTTACTAGTTCACGGAGGTGCCACTGCTATAATATTATACGACAACAATTCTGCACCTCTCCCAAGAAAATCATTAATTGACTGGAAACCTAAATATTCTATGATCTTGCACAACTTTATGTACCACCACAAACGAAAGATAATACTGAACCTCATGTTAACTTTACAAGATTTTTGCTTAATGTTGGGAATTGGCTGTCAATAACTGCTCAGTTTCGCTATTAAACACACAGAGCTAAAATTTAACTCCTTACTGTCGATCTGTTATAGCTTTACCTTGAATTAATTTATTTTCTATAACGAAAACTTGGAATTTTTCCGTTGGTAAATTAAACCCTTCGCCATCCCTCATCTCTATTAAAGAAACACAAGAAGCTTCTTTTGTTGTTATAATCATCCATTCAAAGACTATGGCTTTCTCATATTTCTACGGATCATCGTGCAAACAGCAAAATATGACAGAAGACTTTCAGTTATATTTTAATTTTCTATTAACATGGGATTAAGCTGCAGAGGAAAATGCGTACATAATTGTTGGAGACATACTGAAATATTTTCATTGCCTGAAGGTTGGCCTAAACGTCATGTCACTTCACTAGGTTGATTGCTCAGATCATTGTGACGTGCTGAAGGCTTGCACACTTTACAGTTGTAATGTGCATAAATGGCAGCTTCAGTGTGGGTAAAGGAGCATAATATTTAAATAACAGTGGAGAAAGACTAAAGCTGGTGAGGGTGGCAGTACCGTCTAGAGACAGCTGTAGCTCAAAATTGCGTGGGAAAAACTGCTGTCGGTAATCTTCCATACTAGTTCTAATTCCTGTGATTTTGCCGACGTGATCATTTCGAGAAACATATGTTGGAGGAAGTAATACACTACTCAATTCTTCTTACAATGGATGCTCCCGCAATTTCAAGAGAAGACCTCTCTTCGATGGACACTACCTAATTTGTAACGTCCGACACTGGGTTTTCGTTGTGTATCATCTTAACGCTCTCACGTTAGCTGAATGAATCAAAAAGAAACGCGCTGATCTTCTTTGGATAATCTCAATAATTTTTTTGTCCTATTAGGATTGAGACCTAGCGTGATGATTACAATATTGCAGTGCCTGTGTTGTTCAGAGGTACGAAGGAATATTGCGTCTATTTCTGGACAATACAGGCACTGCACTATTGTATTTACCCGCCAACGCCAGACGAGCGACTTTGACTTAAAACTGTCTTCTCCCCTGTAAGGAAATATACGTAATGAATTTACGAATGGAGGTTGTAGACACGTGATTGTCGACATCTGGGAGTTTGGCTCTCACCATGATGTGTGCTCTAAGGTGATAAGTTTGTATTTGACCGGCGAGGAGAGGTGAGGTGAAATGAGGTGGTAGCGTACAGCTCCTGGTCGTCAGACATTGCCCCAGTGTCTTGGGTTGAAGTCCATATCCACCCCAAGTGTCTCATGGAGCGTTGCCATGTGACACAGTTGATAGTGAAGCGGTAGTGAGATGGGAACGCTAAGGTAGGCAGTCGGTGCCAGTCGCAAGGAGCAAGCTGTGTACAGCTTCCATCCAGCCATAACAACACTTCACGAGAAGAAAAATGGTTCAAATGGCTCTACGCACTGAGGTCATCAGTCCCCTAGCCTTAGAACTACTTAAACCTAACTAACCTAAGAACATCACACACATCCATACCCGAGGCAGAATTCGAACCTGCGACCGTAGCAGCAGCGCGGTTCCGGAATGAAACGCCTAGAACCGCTCGGCCACAGCGGCCGACATCTTTCAATCTGTTCATGTCCTTAACGATGTCATTTTTCAGACTACAATTCCTGATGAGGGCTTATAAAGCTTTTCATAATTCAGTAGACAGAGCGTTGAACGTGCCAATGAGTAAGCAGACAGAGAGACAGAATTGAACGTTATTAAAAATATAGCGATTAACAACGGTTATAGTACAGACATTATTAACAAATTGCTCCGCAAGAGTAACAAAAAGATAGAGTGAAGCGAAGATGGTCACAACAAAGTAATAAGGAAGTAAAATAAGAGATTAATACCCTGTCATTAGAGACAGCGAAGAACCTCAGATTAGGGATAGAAATAGGCCGTGCCATTCTCGAAACAACCACCCCAGCATTTGCCTTAGGCAATTTAGGCAAATCACAGAAAAACTGAGTCTGGATGACTAGAAGTGGATTTGAACCGTCGTCCTTCCGAATGCGAGTCTAGTGTGTTAACGACAGCGCCACCTCGTTCGAAGTATTTCGAAACAGTCTGACATAAGACTTTGTAGCCTCGTGGTTTCAAAGTAGTATTTCAGGCAAATGAAGAAATGTAGCCTGAAAGATAATATCTGTAAAACTAGGAATTCACTCTGCCTGACTATGAGACCGCCTTAACTTCAACTCACAACGGGACCGCATCTACTCGTCATCATCCATTTCATCCATATTTATATTGCATGCAGGGCTTAGCCAAAAATCAAAGGGGGAAATCCAGATGGCCACGCGTTTAGAGAAAATAGTATTTCTGGCGTGAGTCGGGCGAGGCATGAGCCATATTTATCGCTGTTCTTTCCAGGCGGCGGTGGTGCAGTAGAATGAGTACAGAACGGTAATACGGGGGTCGTGCGGTCGAGTCCCCAATGCAGAGAATTTTATTTTTATTTTCAATTTTTACGTTACTTACGCTGCTATGAAAGCGAATAATGTTAAATATATTGGTTTTAGTAATATTTTCATAATATGAATAACAATAAAAGGCAAAGGAAAATTTAACTTTTGAAATAATTTTTCGGGAAAAGATTATAAGGACACACGAGAATTTCGTATTTTGAGGTGATATTCATTGTAACAACAGGTGAAGCACGAATTTACTCGATATTTTCCACAAGTTATAAACCCAGCATTTTTACAATTACATTGTTGTTTTAAAGTTTCTGTAGAAAAACAGACTTGGTTACATAAAAGATTTGCTGCCATAGTATACTTTGGCAGCAAACTACGCGTAATGTACCACTTCACCAATTATTGCTGAGGATAGCTGATGATGTACAATGGGTTTTATTTTGCTGCAGGCTCCTCGGGATGTGATTTTTTTCCCTCTCTGGTTGAGATAAGAATAGTTTTGAACCTTTTCATCCAATTCTTTATCTGACTTTAAAAATAAACATCGCAGGGTTACACCAGCGGAGTGCATTTGAGGGGAATCAGTTTCGTACTTCAGAATGGGAACCCAACATCTTGAAGCGCCTCTTCGAATAATTGTGGATTTTTTTGTCTTCACCATGAGTCAGTTAACAAAAAAATTGTTCTCCTGCGCGTAGTGTGTCATTAAATCTCCCAACATTCTTTTTGTACAAGGATGTCGTAAGTTTCCCAGATTTTGACAAGTAATGACGACCTTCTGTATTTTGGCGCGTCCTCGTCCATCGTTTATTAAATCTTCGGTCCAAAATAGCTATGACTCTCTCGTACACATATCGCACCCCTGCACCGAAACACATCTAAAAAACACAATACTTTAGAAAAACTCGACTTAGAGAATTAATTCAATAAAACGTATATTGAAGTAGTATAAGCTTTCCTTAAGTTTGAAGTAAATATTGTTGGATATAAACTACATTTTTCGTGCAAGTTGGGGCACTTCACACGTTGTTTACAATGCAAACTAAAAATTGCCGTTTTCGACCTGTCACTTTTATTGCTTGGCTGCATTTTGTACACCTTTGACAATAACTTTCCAGAAAGAGTTACGGCTTATTTCGCTGTATACGAGTGGGCCACTTTGTTCATAATTCTGTTTATTTGTGGTGTAAGTAACGTAGAAACTGAAAAGTGAAAAAAAACGTTTTTGCGTAGGGAATCGACCCCGCAACCTCCTGATTACCGCTCTGCAGCCTCACCGCTGCGCCTGCCTCTGCCTGCGCTACACTCGCCGAACTTTTTCTGCACGCTTGGCTATGTGGAGCCCCCCTCTTTTGTCACTTTCATTTCTGTCAAAGCTCTGCATACAGCATAAATTTGGAAAAATCGCTGATGACGAATAGGCGTGGTCCCCTTGGAAGATGAAAAAGCAAAAGGAGAAATGTCATTGAACGCTAATAGGTTTTAGAAAGTAATTAAATACTGTTATGAAATTTGTTTGTAAGTCCCTTGTGTCTGCGTGAGGAATTGTGTATCATTGAATTATCTTTCTCTTGAATTCCTTCGGGCTTAATGGAGCCAACGTGAAGTGGGTTTGAAACACAAAAGACTGGGCTGTAAAGACGAGGACTGAAAGGGAAATATTCATGGCGGGTCGAGGTCCCGTCGTTCCGGCTTGTTGTGCACGCTCTCAGCCTGATAGCATCATCTTACTGCCCTCCAGCCACTTGCTCCGAGTGCCTGTTTTGAAACACCTCTTAGCGCGCTGGTGAACAATGGAAATCCGATGTTATTGGCGTCAGTGAACCAGCTGCGTCTTTGCGAAAAATTGCTCTTTCTCTTTTTTAAAAAAGAAAATGCATCTCACTAAACCAGGTTTCACAAACTAAATAGCGAGCGAGGTGGCGCAGTGGTTAGCACACTGGACTCGCATTCGGGAGAACGGCGGTTCAATCCCGCGTCCGGCCATCCCGATTTAGGTTTTCCGTGATTCCCTAAATCGCTCCAGGCAAATGCCGGGATGGTTCCATTGAAAGGGCACGGCCGACTTCCTTCCCTGTCCTTCCCCAACCCCATGAGACCGATGACCTCGCAGTTTGGTCTCTTCTCCCAAACAACCCAGCCCCCCAACAAAGTAAATTTTATGAGCAGCATGTTGTTGGCACAAAGCAGTTGCTGCGAATAGGAGTACATACAATACTCCAAGGATTTGCTGAACGTTCTTAGCTGAATCCATTCAGGAGGAATGAATATTAGAAACGAGGATGTAAGGTTAAGAATTAACGTCCCGTCGATATCGAGGTCATCAGAGACGGAGCGGAAGTTCGGAATGTTTCAAGAACAGGAAAGAAAATCGGTTGTGTCCTTTCAGAGGAAACTTCCCGGCATTTGCGTGGAGCGATACAGGAAAAACACCGAATTCCAAAATCTGGGTGTCTGGACGTGGATATGAACCGCCATCCTTCCGAAAGCGAGTCCCGTACGCTAACTAAGGAACACTGGAGCTCAATGTCCCGTCGACAACGACGCCATTAGAGTCGGGAATCTATTTAAGGTCTCATGAAACAAACTCAAAAAGTGAAACTGGCTTAAAAACTAGCATTTAATACCACATAATGACATATAATAATAAATCAAAAATATGACTGATTTACATGGGTCTCTACCTGACAATGTTTTGCTCTGCTGGCAACTCAATACTGTGACAAGTTTTCACTGATAATTCGTATTAACCTATATTACTGTCCTAACAGTTATTGGTCAGTGCTATCGAGGACAGGTGCTTGTTATGAACATGCCGCTAGTTGGTCGCTGTACTGTCTTGCTGTCACGTTTACACATTGGTGTTTTTATTCTGACGTCAGCTGACGTGGCAAGGATTAGGCGGACATCTTGGAAAACATCCAATGTGCAATTCTCAGGACTGAGTAATGTTTTAGGCTTTCTACAATTTCGTTTATCTGCTACTGTGATGTGGCCCGTCGTCACTAACTTTCTGCGTCTAGTGTCCGATCTGGATGGTAGCTACCCTAACAATGGAGGAAAACTATTTTCCAACTTCAGAATGGCTGAACAGGAATATGAACCCAGTACATAAGAGTCCATCATCTTAACCACAACCCAACTGCGCTCCATTCAATACCGAATTATCGTCTCTTTGCCTCTGAAAGTGTAACTTTTCTTTCTGTCTACCAATGGACCACGAAAACAGTGCGATTGAATATAGATTATCTTTTTCTTCTTGAAATTTCATGAAACATACGCTAATACTTCTGTTCTATCTAAATGTTACTATGTAATTTGATTTTAATATTGACAGCATAAAGTACTTGCCAGAAACGTTCCATTTGATATCTCTGTTTCTGCAGCAACGACCACATGTCCTAACTCAGCATCAAAATTTCTCCATAGAAAGAAATCGCAAAAGAGCAACTAAGTAGACTTGAATTTACCATTGACTTATTTCCATTACGATACCAATTTTTGAAATACCACCTAAAGTCATAATCTCAAAAAATGCAACACTGTCGTAATGATTTCGTTGTCACTCTGTTCTCTGAATGTTATTAGCAGCATTCATGAACAACAACATTCGCAGTCCAGTACCTTCATGCTTGGTGTCACACTTAAAACCGATCTCGCATAAAGAGATTACAGGAAAGACTGATGGAGTACCATTATTCTATATGAAAAAATATGACATGACACAAATGGTCCCTCTATGATATTAGAGACTACCCATTATGCGTGATTTTTAATGAGATTACGAGATAGGGTATTTCTCAAATGTCCGTTTAATAGTACAATGAAATACATGCCGATTGCTGTGGAAATATAGGCCAGCTTTATGACTAAACGAATCGACAATGTTTAGCACGAGACTATTCAGCATTCGCTTAGGGTAACGTTTTTCACTCATTGCGTACCATCACGTCTAATTTTTAGTTACTCATTCACTCGAAAACCATCATTTTAATACTTCTATCACATACCTGAATGTCATTCATAGCACATTACACAAGTACACAGTGCTAGTTGACTACATGGGTAAGGTTACAGTGATAGACTGAGATACATACCAACGCAAACATAAGTAATATTTCACTTTTTTTCAGCTTCGTTACTTACTCTTAAGTATGCTCGTTTCAGTGTGTCCCTGTTCTTAGAAACCTCTCGACGTATGTATGTGTATTTCCCTATTTCCTAAAAACTTTGTCTTTGCTTTAATTGTTGTATTGTAAGATGGTTTAATGTGTTATCAGTTGTAATTCGTTTTTGTTTCACAGTGAACGATGTATATTTAGTCGATGTCGCTGTAAGATGTTATAATGTTTGATTTTTGTTGCTTTTCGGATAGTTTGTGTTAAATGTTTTTTGATGAAGTGTGTCAGCATGCAGCTGAAACAAATTACAAACAAGACAATATATTAAAAGAACGCACTGCCAAGTACGCAATAATTAACAAATTACTGAAATTCAGATGGCATATGTTTTTCTTCTCATAGCGAATAAATTAAGAAACTAAGATAATTGCACAGTATGTAAAAATATGCACAAATATTACTACACTTCTTATTTTGCGGAAATAGCCAGGGCCGGCTGAATAAGTTTTCCAGAGATTACTCAAATATTACAGACCAAAATATAACTTTCCACAATACTTTTCTTGCGAAAAATATATTTATATTAAAATTATCACGTTTATGCATGCAAACAATAAAGCTTCTACGATAGCACAGACTTTATTATATTCTACGTAGTTACTAATACGACGGGCAAAACAATATCCAAACACACTCTATTGTACAGTAATTTTTATCTTATTTTCCTGAATTCTACAGACTTACTTAAAGCTTAAGTTCATAAAAAAAAGCTTGAAAATATTTTTCATTTTCCATCTGAACTGTGTACCATACAATATTAGCAAAGTTCAATTTATTTTTTGCTGTGCGGTAGTAACTGACACACTTTTCGTTCCGACGAAACACTATCCAAATTGAGCACTCATATGGCTATGTATAATACACGAAGCTTTACAATGAATTGGAATTCTTCCCACAATCTGTTAAGTAGTGCCAAGAGTTACTTTTAGAGATGCGAAAACCATTTTTCAAATACATACTAAAGTATATTTTTAATGCGAGGTAGTAGCGTGGAAATATCACCTGGAGTGATATAGTATAGCGAACTTGCGACATTTATACTTCACTTTGAGTTGGAAGTATGGCATATGTTCATTAATGTCGCGATGATATACACAAGTAGTATTATCTATTACGAGTTATTTAGATTAGGTGTTATTGTTTAAGTAAGCTTTTGGCGGTCGCTAATTTCTCGTAAGCAGTTTTCCAGAACGGACAACACAAACTGGTTTTGGTGCAGCTGGTCTCCAGTTTAAAGAATCATCAACTTCTTTTTAAATATTCATTGCGATCCAAGCTGTTATTAAGATAGTTACTTCCGTTTGTATAATTACAGACACTGGAGTTTTACAAGATATCCCGTAAAATCTGCTGTCCTGTGGAGCGATATTTTCAGAATTTTCATTGAGTTGAGAGAGTAACAACGAGCAAATAATGGTGATTTCTCCAGTGACTTAGGAGACTGTTCGTTATATTTTTCTTTAAATAATGTTTAGTTCCACTTGAAAAGTGAATTTGTATTCTTCAGTCTCGTCATGACACTTTTAAGTAAAATGCTCTCATTTAGTATGCAAGTATGCTAACAAAGTACGTCGCATAAGGGTGAAGGAAAATAAAATACATTTACACTTTAGTATTCTTGTCAGTGCTGTGATCACGAAAGTACCACGCCGTAACGCAGAAACGTGATGCTAATCCCGATTATCTTGTAGAACAGCGTTCCCTGATGGGGTATGCTGATCCAGACAGGTTACTGTGCAGAAGGAAGACCATTTATTAAAACTATGCGACTGAAAACAGCTTATTTAAACAATTATTCGTAATTTTTAGCTTATCAATCATTCCAGTGTTTTGTAATGTGCTATACATAACTCATGTCGCAAGATCGTCATTCTGATAATTTGGGTTGGTTGCTAGTTCACTTGTGTAGAGAAGTACAGATACGATAGGTACTGTACGTCACTAGAAACTCAGTCATACAAAGATATACTGAATATTATAAAAAATGAGAAACTTTTGTAGACTGGTTCAAAACAGGTAGCTGTGCATATAAATGGTTGCTATGGCACCAGGATATAATAATATTAACTGTGACTTGTGCTAATTTCATTTTTATGCTTTCTTCTGTTCCAACTCACCGACAGAGAGGATGAAACTCTGAGACAAGGCGCCCTCTCCTCTAGCAAATAACGGAACGCCAATAGAATATCACTATTAGTAGCAATTAAAAAAAGGAAAGAAAGAAAGATGTGTAGTCGCTGGTACTAATGATTGCAGCCGGCGAGCCTGGCGTTTTGTTTCCTTCCCCCTGTTGTGCTGATGAGAAGGGGCAGACGCGATAACCGTACCTCACACTGGATACCTCCTGACGGAACGCGCGCGGTCGCAGCACCGCACAAGCTCCTCCACGTGGCGTCACATCCCGCCACGCCCACGTCATGCGCGCCTGCCAGTCCGCACCGCAACAAGCCGGGAGGGCCTGTGGCTACGTGTGGGGAGGGTACTGACCGCCGGCAGCTCTCTGTGTGGCCGGGTGCCAATACCACGAGTGCGTCTGTCACACCAAGTAAACAAACCAGCCCGTTCCTAAAACTGTTCCATCTTTCAAATTTATACGAGTGGTTAACTACCAGCTCAAGAAAGTAATGTGGGTTATTTTTGTTCGCTTCTTTCCAGGTAAATGTCAGCACTTCTGGTGCACGGTGGAATTCCCGCGCCATAGTTCCGTAATGCGCCTCTAGAGGAGCCAAAAGTAAATGTTGATATAGATGGAGTATCCTGAGGTAATTCGTTCTGGACAGTAACAGAAATGTTGCAGCCATGTCGGGCTTAACCGCATGACTCCTCTAGCCGTATGGATCGGGCTCACACAGCTGCAACACTTCCACCGCTGCCGTAAATGAATTACTGCAGGACACTCCAGTATATCAATAGTCTGCGACCTTCTGCTTCTAGCTCCTTTACCGTGACGTGGCGCGGGAATTCCAGTGTGCGCGAAGAGCGCATGCATTACAAGCGACAAAAAATAATTTCATAATTTTCTTTATGTGATAATTATGAGTTTTGTGACCACCCCTCGTATAACTGCGCCTAAGACTTCCAGCCGACTAACAATAATCAACAGCTTTCCGCATTAACATATTGACCCATTCTTCCATCTTGTGTCAGTTACACTTTCCTAGGGTTTTTCCGATAATCAGGCCTCAGAATTCCTCATGACGACATTCATATTATAATACCAGAGACCTCACACATTGCGGTGACTTATTCACAATGGAGTATCAGGTGTTTTCAGCTATTTACGTACATTGATTTCTATTTATTTTCATTGCTACAAGCCCCACAATCACCAAAATTTGTTTTGACTGATAATACGGTATTTTACTGTACTGGCTTTAATTGGACGATTAATAGAGCTCTGTATTTTGCATTAATTACAAAGAAGTTTCCACTACGCCTCTCATTTTACAGTAGTTGTATACTATGACCCATTAAATGGACATCATTGGAGAACGGCCACATGAAACTACGAAAATCCGATACAAAGGAAATGCTGGACGTTACAAAATGGTATTGATCAATTTCGAGGGGATGTAGATGGTGTGTTGAGGAACAAATTGTGGATAAAAACCCGTGTCCACCAACGATGCCGCAGAGCGTCGGAGTTACAGGCGCTGGTGCCAGCTGCTATGCCACCCCTTCGGAAGCAAACACGACTTTATACGCTGACGGATCGTAGGCGGGACGTCTCGCAGTGTTGTTTGCTATTCAGTGATCACTGCCACGATCGCCAGTGGACAAGATGGAGCTAGCTGCAGCGTAGACACGCTTTGTCTCCTGCGAATACGATGTTCTGTTGCCTCGGTGAATGATAGTCTGGGACATGGGTCTCCATCCACAGTTTATTTTGCTCCTGTATGCCCAAAAATATTGGAGATTTTACAGTGTTCCAGAAAAGAAATAAACTGTGGATGGAAACATGTGTCCGAAACCGTCATCCACCAAGGTATCGCATACATAGGAGACAAGGCCTGCCTTCGCAGCAACCAGCGCCATCTTCTCCACTAATAATCGTCGGAATGAGTCGCAGTCACTGAATGACAAACATTGAGAGACGTTCCACCTACGGTCTGCGAGCGTATACAATCATTTGCCGCCGAAGAGGTGCCCTAGTGGCAGGCTATGGCGCCTTTAACTTTGAAGACCTGTAGCATCTTCGGATTACGTTTCCGTACACGGTTTCTACCCCCCAATCCGATTTGTTCCTCAAGGCACCCTCTGCAATATCTCGAATTTTGTCGGTATCGTTTTTTTAATATTCAGCCTGTTCATAGACAACTAGTCATCTGGTGACTTGATGATGACCACTTGTCCAATACTAGTTGTAAGTGAATACAAAACATTTACAACAGCCTTCGGTGGTCTTAAGCGTCGTTTACTGACAGATAACTAGTTTTGGTCAAGCAAACGTATTTGTGTCACCAAGTGACTAGACGATGGTCGCTTGGCTGAAACATCTGTTAATAAATATGGATTACAACAGCCTTTGGTCATTTTGTGATACAGCTCATTAAATATATTTAACCTCTGCAGAATCTCCTGTTCTGGAAAATCTATGTTAGAGACCGAGTATTTATCACGTGAGAAATCAAGGTATATACGAGTACATCGATTTGATGAGTCATATTATGTAGTCGTTTGAAAGTGATTACAGAACATCGAATAAACAAATGCAAATAAAGGATATTTTAATCCCCCTAATGTCAGCCAGTATAATGCAACATTATCATTCAAACGTACATTATGTTCATGACCAGCAGCCAGGCTGTTTACTACACGCTGACCGTCATCAGTTGTACCTACATTTGGTATCACATTTCTAATGATCTGACCTCCCTTTGTACAACTTCATCGCCTGCGAATAGCCTCATAGAGCTACAAAAGTTGTCTGCCAGCTCCTTTATACGTATATTTATGGTGAACAACCACAATCTTATTACACTTCCTTCAGGTATGTCAGATCCTGACTTCGCTTCTCCTACATTGAGTTATGCTTGCCAGAAGGTCTTCATACGAACAGTCCGATTACCAGCATTCTGAAAACGTTGTTTCCAGTGCCAGCCAGTGTGGGCAACGCTGTGAAACGCAAACTGGAAATCAAAACGGCCTGCTTCTACATTGACTCGATTATCAACAGGTGTCTCCACCTTGTAAACGAACAGAAAAGCCGGCAGTCACACCAATGTCAAAATATGACATGGCACACTTTAACAATACGTGCTCGCTGGGTCAACTGGCGTACTGTATGTCGGTGAAGTGCCGGCTATTTTTGCTTTAAGCTAATGTCGGGCCGGTTCTCTCACAGTCCCAGGCATACCAAATGAAGAGCAGTGCTTGCATATTTTACAAATACAGTCCTCTAGTAATGTTGCACCAGTGAACGTGGTAAATACACAACCCTCTCCACTGTTAGTTAGTTAGTTAGTTATTTAATTAGTTAAATGTTCCATAGGTCGTCTCGGCTATTCTTTTCTGGGCTGATCATCATTTACTGCTGACAAATGCCTGCAGAGTGGAACGTTCTTCCTTTATTTGCCATTATTTCGAACGGGACAGACAGCATATTTATTTTCTTACACATTACCGATATTTTAAACCTTCATATGTTTCAGATTTTGAAATTTTAGTTCGTTTATTACGAAAAGACTATAGAACTACGAAAAAGAACAACTGGTGCTATGAAACAGTAGTATCTGTATTTAAGTATCAAAATAACGAGAGCGTCAGCATAATGAGCAGAAATAAAAGAAAACGGTAATCTTTTGTGGTATAATAGGAAGGTCACACAGAAGAGTCGTAAAGGACTAAACCAAATACCGTTTTCCTGCGACGGTATTGCACATCAGGTGACGAAGTTCTCTACGTGGCGGTCAGACAGCAATTATCATTTGCTGTTAGGCCATCAGATAAAGGCGAAAAGGATTAACATGCATGAGTACGTGAAAAACTGTAAAATATCCAAATCGCTCAGGCTTGTCTGAATCAAACTACATCTCGAATTGTAGTGTTCAGTTCTCTTCCGAATGAGTCGGAAGAGAATATGAATACAGACTGATTAAAACGCGGTAGACTAGACGATCTGTTACACATAGTGAGATATCTGTTTTAATGCGAACACGTGACTGCTGTTTACAAGCTGGCAGAAGCCTAGTTGGAATAAGAAATGTGCTGAGCACCGTGTTTAGTATAACTACCAACACGAAACGCTTGTTATAATTATTAAGTCCCTAAAACAACACACGTATTTCTCATTAACGTATGCAGTTTCTTGGCGGGATCACTTTACTTTACGGTGGACGACAAGAGAATTCCGTCATTCTTGACCAGGCCCTCCCAGCCACAGGCGGTCAAGCGGCGGCGGCAGAAGTGGCGGGCGTGACGTCAGACCGAGGAGCCCGCGCCTTGCTGCGACTGATGCAAATCTTTGTTCAATGTTCTTGGAATGCACAACTTACTGCTCACTCTCTCCTCGTTACTGTCTTATTTTATTTAGTTTTCTGTTACTGCATTTTTGAGACGTCTTGTGCACTGTCTGTATGTGTTTCCTCCTGCGACCTGTGCCAGTCTCCTTGTGAATGGAATGGTGAGTCGGCAACACGTGTGCTCGCAGACCAGGCGAGAAGCTTCTCGTCTCGTGACAGGGCAACGCGTCTCTCCCTTCAGCCGGTCTTAAAAGTGTTCACCCGCACCGGCGGTTGCTAACTGAATGATAACTCGATAGAGCCCATACCAGTCCAGATCTACACACACGTTGCCGACTCAGACGCTTTCCGAGCATTTTCACGCATCCCGTGCTGATGAGGAATGTGTGTATTTTGCAATGGCCTGGTTAGAGTAGTATAAAACTCTCCGCATGACTTTCTTCATTCAGATTCTGCTGCAGACAACAGTGAAAAGTTTTTAAAAAGATGCAGAACATGCTAGCGGTCAGTTTGTTGCACATACTCATGCCTAAGCTTGCTTCTTATTTCGTTTATTATTGTTTCGTTTGCTTTACGGTAGTGCATTGTCGTTGTCGTAGACATAGTGCTAACTAGCAATGGCGTTTCTTCTAGATTCTTTCCTTTCTTACTTATCCTCGTTTGTGAAACCACACTGCATCAAAATACACACATTCACACACACATTGAACAAACACAGGCACGTTCACATGTCCAGAATGAAAAAAAAATGTTTCAACTGACATCATATAATGCCACCACACTCTGCCCCACCAGTGTTATGGGCATTTACTGCATCTTAAATAGATATTACTAGCACGCTGCCACAATGACTGCAGTTCATGAGGTACTGATATGCATAGTTTTTTACATAATGATAATTTTGTTTAGCAAATTTGCAAGTTTACTTAGAACCGTTTATTTTCAAATTACTCCAGACCGCATTCGCCTTTACTGTAAGCGACCACAAAATGTACTGCAGTGACCATTCAGAAAAGCCATTCGATACGTCTCTCTAAAGAAAGGTATGCCATTTGTGGCTCACCGCAATAATAGCCGCCACTATGCACAACTGCAGTACTATCCCACAGAAATGGCTCTCTTTTACTACGAAGTTTTCCAGTCCAGAGTAAACGATAAAGCAATCATTTTTTTATTTGTTATGTTTTTTTTTTGTTTTTGTTTTTTGGGAAAAGGTTAATTACCTGAAAACGTTTACTCTCCACAAAATGAAAACGCCAGTCAGGCAACAGCATACAGAGAATGTTTATTGGACAGTGCCACTTGCAGCTAGTCACATCGTACTCTCAGTTTAGAGAAATTATTAGTTTAACGTATTACGTCAGATTCTGATTGTCAATTGGCAATAAAGCTATTTCATCGCAGTGCGTGCGAGCGGTAACGGGACAATTCTGATGAATATTTTCTCGCGTGAACGACCATCTTCCAAGTTTCCTTTGTAGAATTTCATTTTCTTGAGAGACTTACGATGTGTACGTAATGGGTACAGAACGACAGTTAAAATGTCGTAGGAAACAGTAAGGAAGACCCAAGATTTTATTTCGCAAGACATTCGTTAATGAATAACATTTTTTTCGTGTATTGACGGCCAAAGGTGTTTCGTCGCAGTCCATTGCCTGGAAGTTCTAATGGACATCTACAGCTCGTCGGTACTGAAATACTCAGATGTCGGGTTTCAGTGGGCATTATTTGTGGACTATATAAATATATGGAAAGAGTTTTTATGTTACGTATAACTCAGTATGAGAATATTTTATTATTTGACGTGATGACACACGGGATTAAAATCAATGCACAGTATTAACTTCTCTAGACACTTATAATGGGTCTTTCTAAACCAAGGGACGTTAAGAGTGCTGAGCTTACTACACGAAAAAACTCAGTATCACAATAATTTCACACTGCGTTTAACCGAATGATGTTCGTAATACTCCCTTTCACCCAAAATAGCTCCATATGAAATGTTTAGAATAGGATTCCACTAAAGGACGGCTTTAGCAGATCGTGAAATATATTGAAACTAACGCTATAGAAATACTGCAGCAAAATTCGGTATTAATCTGAAAATCTAACAATGGATGCGTCAGGTATAAATATCAAAACTGTAGGAAAAGACAAATTGCTACTTACAGTAAAGATGACAGGTTACATTGCAGACAGGCAAAATTAAAAAACGCTTACACGTAAGATTTCGGTCACAGCCTTCGTCGGAAAAAGAGAAACACGCACCATTCACACGCACAAGCTGCTGCATTTGGCTGGCATGTGAACGTGAGGTGTGCTTGCTTGGGTGAGTGAATGATGCGTGTTTCTCTTTTTCCGACGAAGTCTGTGTCCGAAAGGTTATGTGTGTCGTTTAATTTTGCCTGTCTGCAACTTAGCTTGTTACCTTAATGGTAAGTAACACTCTTTGTTTTTCCTACATTGTTAACCTGAAAAATCTGTCGCACTGGAGTTGAGAATAAAGCAATACAGTAGCCATGTCATTTGCTGCCCTTTTCTACGTATCTTTTCCGTTAATTAACGCCTCAGTACTGTCCAATGAGCATTTTGAAATGTGCAAAGTGATTCGTCTACGCCATTCTAGGTTTCACTATTCCGGCATTGCAAACTCATATACTGTGAAGTACCTACCATTCATGGTTATATCATTCTTGGCCTGATCCTGCACCTTATCATTGCCACGAAAGATAGCACTTAATAGTTTTGCACCTACGTGATACCAGTGCATCCTAGAGAGTCGCACTTTGTGGTCACTTGAGTAAGCGTTCCCGTCCACATACCACCACGTAAATATAAACGGTTATCTTTAGAAGTAATAAACCCAGCTTAGCCGACATGCTGAAGTTGAATGTTACACCAAGTGAATAATGATTTGTAATAGCTGAAGTTAATGGCAGTTCTATTGGTATTAGTACCTTAATTAGTCCGTTGCTGAATGTTACACCTAGTACAGTAATATTCCATGTACATCATGTGCAAATAATGTTGCCTTTTATAACCAGACACCCGGCACAGACTATCACTTTTGAAAAAGTGGGCGAGTGTGGGAATCGTAGATGTACCGAGCGACGCGATACGGTTGCCTTCCACTGCCATCCTTTGTTCCGTTCTCACTGCCGAGACGGTCCTCCATCCCAGCGCAATGCTACTACCGCTGCTGCAAAGCCACATTGGACAGCGTCCATTTTATTTCTCTTTGCAAACACTGAACTACACTCAAATTTTGACATTTCACGTCAAAGGCCATGAAAGTAATGCGTCAATGATAACACAAATCCTAGAACCTGTTCAGCTCAGTTATTTTTTTCTGCAGAGCTTCATGCTAAAGCTGTTAAGGAATTATTTCGCTTTTTTTCGGAGGCTACTGAAGTTCAGAACATCGAGTGAAAGCAAAATCTCTTTGTATAATACCTTAATTTGAATTAAATGTACACCAAATTGCCTAAATTTGCGCTTAAGAGTTCAGTTGTAATTTATTTATTTGAAATTATGCACAGCTTAGAACAATACTTTGTCATTATTTTATCAACATGTGCGTTCAGTTTATTTGATATTTTATAGGCCAGCTTTATCTGCGATTTTTCAAAGCTCAGGTGCGAAACCAAGAGCTCCTATGAAATTTGTAAATTTGTGATATCACGTCCAGGCATCATCTGATATACTAATTTGAAATAAACGAATGCGCCGTACTACGTCTTCCAGACAAACCAAGGAGGAGACATTATGTACCAAGAAAGTGAATATTCCCCTGTTAATCATGACTCTATTGGAGACATGCAATGACTTACGGAAGGATACGTATTTGTTTCAACCTAAAAGAGTTTAAGCTGTAAAGGAGTTCAAAAACGTCGTTTTCTCTTTCCTGTGGTACATTGCTGCTACATTATAGTACTTAAGATTTTGTATTTTGCCCTTTCTCTGGCTATAGCAAACACTGATTTTTTGGACTTAAGAGATGTATCAAGAACATTGTTGAAGGAGAAACACGGGTGAAATATTTCAAACCAAAGAGAAGAAAGTTTGCATACTTCTAATACAGATGCCGTCCACAACTGCCTACTTCAGCAAGACTGTACGTGAACGACGCAAGACAGAGCGATTCACAACATGAGACTGGTTTTATGTTGCAGTTTCTTTTGATAATTGCTAACGTATCATCTGCGCTAAATTACGTTCTGCCACTCGCATGTGATGTAGCGCTGTGCTATACGACAGTATAAAACGTATTTATATTATTATTATGGCGAAACAGAGGAGAAATAATGAAATTTCTCATTCAACAGGTAAAGGATGATTCAGACCACTGTACAGTGAAATGTATTTTGCGCCTTCCAGTCACAGATGAGTATGCTGTTTGGAGATCAATGGTTTTTAACGTCTTGTTTGTTCTGTAAAGAACGTCTGTGAAGGTTCAGATTTTTGTCACAATGAAATTTTAACCCTTTCGTCTATAAATATTAGCAATAATAAGGAAACAGTAGTTCGTTAGGAATTGAAATGACAATTCGGACAGTTGTAACCGGTCTTTTCTGAGACTGGAATGCACCAGGCACTATGGACGGCTGGTAGCCTCCTCACCGATCCTACGTCAAAAAACTTCGTTTATTTGACAGTGTCAGCTCCTATATTCTATGTATCCATTCAGAATTAGGACGTGTCCTCATCGTCTCTTGTACGCTGCACTTGACATAATCACAGCTTGAGCGACATCACAGGCTTCAGAGCAAACTATTTCGTTGTTTGTGAAAAGATTGATCGTTAGGTAAACATCTTTCGATGCAATCATTGATTTTATTTAACTTGTGGGGATACGATCGCTTATCCATATATCGCAATTTTTTTTCCTCGTGAAACCAGTTGCAGACGGGTTTATGTTTACTGAATCTCAGCTGAGGCCTCGACATTTTGGCATAAATTAAACTGCACAGCAGTGGAACGTTAAATTGTAGCTCCGAGATGGCCGTCTGAAACATCGTGACTGCCGCTATTCCTAGTCACTAAAATATAAAATTCATTTTCATACCTTCAATCCATTTTTTGAAATAAAATGCTTATACGCTTAAAGATCATGTAAATCTTTTTCCCATTGTCACGAAAGAGAATGTTGACATTTCCTACAACTTTCTATGGGAATTCTTCTTGGCAAAATACACTCCTGGAAATGGAAAAAAGAACACATTGACACCGGTGTGTCAGACCCACCATACTTGCTCCGGACACTGCGAGAGGGCTGTACAGGCAATGATCACACGCACGGCACAGCGGACACACCAGGAACCGCGGTGTTGGCCGTCGAATGGCGCTAGCTGCGCAGCATTTGTGCACCGCCGCCGTCAGTGTCAGCCAGTTTGCCGTGGCATACGGAGCTCCATCGCAGTCTTTAACACTGGTAGCATGCCGCGACAGCGTGGACGTGAACCGTATGTGCAGTTGACGGACTTTGAGCGAGGGCGTATAGTGGGCATGCGGGAGGCCGGGTGGACGTACCGCCGAATTGCTCAACACGTGGGGCGTGAGGTCTCCACAGTACATCGATATTGTCGCCAGTGGTCGGCGGAAGGTCCACGTGCCCGTCGACCTGGGACCGGACCGCAGCGACGCACGGATGCACGCCAAGGCCGTAGGATCCTACGCAGTGCCGTAGGGGAATGCACCGCCACTTCCCAGCAAATTAGGGACACTGTTGCTCCTGGGGTATCGGCGAGGACCATTCGCAACCGTCTCCATGAAGCTGGGCTACGGTCCCGCACACCGTTAGGCCGTCTTCCGCTCACGCCCCAACATCGTGCAGCCCGCCTCCAGTGGTGTCGCGACAGGCGTGAATGGAGGGACGAATGGAGACGTGTCGTCTTCAGCGATGAGAGTCGCTTCTGCTTTGGTGCCAGTGATGGTCGTATGCGTGTTTGGCGCCGTGCAGGTGAGCGCCACAATCAGGACTGCATACGACCGAGGCACACAGGCCCAACACCCGGCTTCATGGTGTGGGGAGCGATCTCCTACACTGGCCGTACACCACTGGTGATCGTCGAGGGGACACTGAATAGTACACGGTACATCCAAACCGTCATCGAACCCATCGTTCTACCATTCCTAGACCGGCAAGGGAACTTGCTGTTCCAACAGGACAATGCACGTCCGCATGTATCCCGTGCCACCCAACGTGCTCTAGAAGGTGTAAGTCAACTACCCTGGCCAGCAAGATCTCCGGATCTGTCCCCCATTGAGCATGTTTGGGACTGGATGAAGCGTCGTCTCACGCGGTCTGCATGTCCAGCACGAACGCTGGTCCAACTGAGGCGCCAGGTGGAAATGGCATGGCAAGCCGTTCCACAGGACTACTTCCATCATCTCTACGATCGTCTCCATGGGAGAATAGCAGCCTGTATTGCTGCGAAAGGTGGATATACACTGTACTAGTGCCGACATTGTGCATGCTCTGTTGCCTGTGTCTATGTGCCTGTTGTTCTGTCAGTGTGATCATGTGATGTATCTGACCCCAGGAATGTGTCAATAAAGTTTCCCCTTCCTGGGACAATGAATTCACGGTGTTCTTATTTCAATTTCCAGGAGTGTATTATCAGCAGTTGCCGTTTAATTCCTCGCTTCTCATTTGAGCGAAATAAATAGAATTACATCACTTACGTTAGATTAAGAGCTCCCCTTAGTTTATTTATTCGAATATTCGCAGTGAAATAGTTATGGAAATTTATATCACAGTGCAAACTCGTACACGTTGTATCAGGCTACATTTTATACGTGGGATGACGTTAGTATTACAAATTTTTGAACATAAATTATCTAGAAAAATGTGCCAAAAACCTGTATTACCGTTTTCTTCCGTTACTCTTTATTTTTCATTCCTGTTTGTCAGTTCACTAACGTGAAATAGTATGTTGAGAACAAGCTATCCATTTTCCTTAGAAAGGTTGTTCGGGAAACAGAAGCTACAGTTAAGAACGTAACATATTTTTATGTAATAAGCGTCATATATACACCGTTATTATGTTTATTGGAG
The DNA here is from genome assembly GCF_023864275.1 of Schistocerca cancellata. NCBI lineage: Eukaryota > Metazoa > Arthropoda > Insecta > Orthoptera > Acrididae > Schistocerca > Schistocerca cancellata. Next base: position 563,952,608 of record NC_064628.1, on the reverse strand, counting down.
ATTCTTTAACTATTCTGTCCGACATCCCGAAAACTCTAACTTGAAAATTCACACGTCGGAGCAGTATATGCTCAGTGATCGAAGCTAGGAAACGAGTAAACGCTCTATATCACTGAGTAGTGTCGTCTAAATGAATCCCATACGAAATACGTGGCACACAATATTCAGTGGGGGCTTACTTGAGATGACTGAGGTGACACTGTTAATGTAGATTTTACCTTAATCTGACGGTTGTAAATTAGGGGCTCACAGTATTTGCAGGAAAATGGTGGTGGGTAGCCAGTGAGTTACCATTCACACTCATTAATAAGTGTAAGTAAACTGAACGTACATTTGTGCCCAAAATTAAAGCAACAAACGGAAATTTTGCAAGGTTGTGTTTATTTTGCTACAAAACAGTATAAAAGGCGATAGCAAAGTAGAAACAATGTAAAGAATGCATAACGTATAAAACTGCAACATGGAGAACAGACGCCTGACAACGACGGAGTACCCTATGAATAACGTCATCAATGATATGTTGAGGCAATAACACCCATTCTTCCTGTGGAGCTGCTCGTAAGTCTTGGAGTGTGGTTGGTCGATACTGACGTGATGCAGCCCGTCTGGCTTGTGCATCCCAGACATGCTCTAGGGGATTCAGATCGGAAGACCGAACAGGCCAAGCCATGCGTGTAGAATTTCCGCTCCAAGAAAACATCCAGCATCGTCCATCAGTATGCAGTTTGGGTGCACAGCACCTCGCAACAATTGTACATGAGGTCCCAAGACCTCGTCACGGTACTTGACGGCAGTTAAATCTTGTCGATTCACTTGTACAATTTCATGGAGAGATGTTAGAGTGTTCAACATAATCCCCGCCCAAGGCTTCAGCTGTCCTCCTCGATATCGGTCTCTTTCCACATTGTTCGGGACCCGAAATCGTGTTCCACGTTACCTTCAGATGTAAATCCGTATAGAATCACTCTCCGGGCCAAATCATGACACATCTCTGAAAAGAACAATGGCTCACACTTCGACAGTCTAGGTGGTATGTTGATGACTCCACTCTAGACGTTCTCTTCTGTGAAGACTCGTAGAGGTACACAGACAGCAGTTCTCCGAAAAAAATAAAAGGCCACTCTTCAACTCTTCCGAAGCCTTCTCTACACTGTTTGTCTCTATACAATAGGTCCAGTGGATGCTGCAAGATCCGATACCAGTTGCAACGCAGTACTAAGGCGGTACCGCCCTGCCCTTACAGCCAAATAACGGTCCCTCCTTTCGGATGTCACACGTGATCGGCCCTGCCCTGGTTTTTGGGATACAACTTCGGTCTCTGTAAACTGTCGCCACATCTGAGAAACAACAGAACAGTTCACATTAAGCCATCGGCCACATTCGTTTTCGACTGTCCTGCTTCCATTCTTCCTACGATCCTCCACCGCAGACAGTCTGGTATGCGTCTTCTCTGTGCCATACAGCAACGTCTGTGCGAGTGTACACAGCGATTGTGGATGTAGGACTAGCCGGCAAACACCACTCCGTTTGATAAGTGCTCTGACGCCATTGTTGGCGTGGTTTTCCGTTGACCGAAATGCCGCCTTCCAAGCTGACCACGATCGTACGGACGTCTGTTGACAGTCCGTATGATTATATCGTGATTTAGAAACAGGATGGGGAACGAGCGGTTTTTTGCTTTAAATTTGGACGCCAGTGTACTTAAAGCGGTAAAATTTGAAGCTGCTTTATAAAAGAGACCTATTTAAAGTGTTGTCAGAATAAGCAATGTACACAGGACTTGTTTACAAACATTAAGAAAATCACAAGAAAATGAAAGACGTATTTTAGTTTTAAACTAGCGTGGGTGCAGCCTAAAATTTTTGAGACTGATTAACAGAGAAATGTATGTCTACGTACTTCAAAAACACAAAGACGTTTTTGACTAGTTCTGTTGCAGTTGCCTCTTTCGCTTATTGTATAATAACAGCATCATGCAACGTATCTGAGTTTTCACTGTGATATAATGCGAATTTTTGCTCTTATAAGAATTATTCCATTTTCATGACGTATTGCTGTTTCCGTGGCCTCATAAGAGTTAACTAAGCTACCTGGATGTCACATATTTTACAACTAATAGAGATCGTGGACTACCGTAGAATTATGGAGATCAGTTTTTAAACATTTAGTCACTTCATTTGTCTTCCATTAGTGAAGAATATTTGTGAAAAGGAATGTGTGTTGTACGTAACAAACAGGCGGAAGTTTACTGCCTTCAGAAGTCTAGTCCTGTGATATACAATTCTTGTGTTCTGGCAGAAATTCTTAAATAATGTCAGAACGGAACGTAAATAAGAAGGAACAAGAGATCCAAATCAAACATTTTACCACAGGCCCACCTAACATGGTAGATCCCACTCATACATTATGGACCACTTCATAAAACCTCTCCATACGATTTGATGAACCAAGGCGTAAGTAACATTAAAATACAAATCCTGAGGAATTAAATACCAGTCATTCTGAATACCGGCAAGGTGTTTCACGACAGAAAGTGGCATTCTCCTCAATGCCTGAGTTCCACGAACAGATGATGCCTGGACGCGAATAACTGCCGCTGGCACACAAATTCCTGCTGATGCATTCATCAAATGCCCTCGGCATGGCTACAAAGCAGATTTCTGGAACACGGCCGTGACGTTTGCAGGTGATAGCCGTCATCTCGATCCTGTTCATAGTGCTGTCTACGATCGCGCTGACTCTCAACACCATCCCCAGTCTGCAGCACAATGACGAGAAGGGCAACTTCGACAATCCGCAGCTCGCGATGGTCGAAGCTGTCTGCATCACGTGGTTCACCCTGGAGTACGTGCTACGCTTTAGCGCGTCCCCAAACAAGTGGAAATTTTTCAAGGGCGGTCTCAACATCATAGACCTGCTCGCTATCCTCCCGTATTTCGTTTCCCTCTTCCTGCTCGAGACCAATAAGAACGCGAACGACCAGTTCCAAGACGTGCGCCGCGTGGTCCAAATCTTCAGGATCATGCGCATCTTGCGCATCCTCAAGCTGGCGCGCCACTCGACGGGGCTCCAGAGCCTCGGCTTCACGCTCCGCAACTCGTACAAGGAGCTGGGCCTGCTTATGCTCTTCCTCGCCATGGGCGTCCTCATATTCTCCAGTCTGGCGTACTTCGCCGAGAAAGAGGAGCCCGGCACCAAATTCATCAGCATTCCCGAAACTTTCTGGTGGGCGGGCATCACAATGACGACCGTGGGCTACGGCGACATCTACCCCACCACCCCGCTCGGGAAAGTGATAGGAAGTGTCTGTTGCATTTGTGGGGTACTGGTGATCGCGTTGCCCATTCCCATCATTGTCAACAACTTCGCCGAGTTCTACAAGAACCAGATGCGGCGCGAGAAGGCCCTGAAGCGGCGGGAGGCGCTCGAGAGGGCCAAGCGAGAGGGCAGCATCGTCTCCTTCCACCACATCAACCTGCGCGACGCCTTCGCCAAGAGCATGGACCTCATCGACGTCATCGTGGACACGGGTGAGTAGCGGGCGGCTGCACTCGCTGACGAACGCACTCGTCACGTGTCGAAATTTTCACGCCAGTACTAATGCTGATTCCCAGTCGTAAAAATGTTACTCATATCTAAGGCTGAATTACAAGTACACCGTTTTTGTCGTACTGATTTTTTATATTTCTAACCAGTTTTCGGGTTATTGAGCAATCTTCAGGAGATGACTGACTAGTGTCTGCGAGGGACACTAGTTCTTTGGTAACCAAACGTTACAAGCAAGAAATAATTCACTTGCTTAGAATTTTTAGCCACAAACTTGTTTTTTAAAGCTGAAATTACACTTCACGCAATGGACAATATTAACCGTAATAAACAGTTATACTACACAATATTATAGTATTACAAGCTTTTTCTTTATAATGCTGAAGCAAGTGAGGTCTTAACACTAGCTGAGAAACTGTGAAACTGAGCACTCTTCATTCATATTGTATACCTAACATGTTTTTTAATATTGTCAATTAGCCCCTAAACTAGTTAGAAATAAACATAAATCAGCAGAACAAAAACAGTGTACTTGTTATTGAGCCTTAAATATGGAACTGTTCTAGCAATAAGTAAGGCTAGAATCCATGAATAACATTACCCATACTTTTTTGTTTGCAAACAATATGTTTAAAAATTATTGTACACTTTCAACACGTTTTCGCTATAGACGGTGAGTAGTGTAAGATGTAACAGTCTAATACTTCTTGAACAGTTGAAGATATCGACCCAAGGCTTTCGGCATATGATAGGACGCAGAGGGGCAAATAATTCTCTTGTGTGTATAATCCTCTTAAGTCTGTTATCGGCGGAAATATTCAAACATGTATAGCTTTTTAACACACCGATGTATTTCTTTTAACAGCATTCTAAAGTTCCTGATAAGACTAGTGCGGTGATATACCGATTTTTAATGACACACAGAAAAAGTGTCCCAGAAACATTCTAAAATTGGAATGTAAGTCTTTTACTGTGTAAACACCACCAAGTAAGAAAAACTACTAAGATAAAATATATTTTCTCTTGGTCCAACTTTGAACGAATGGATACAGGATCAACTGCAATTTTTGTAAATGGTATTATCTGGCAACTTCTAGCGTAACAGAAGAGGTTCATGAAAGCTACTTCAGATGTTTGAACGCACTCACGTTTCAGTGAGCAGCTTTTGTAAAGATTCGAGAGGCTTTATACAAGGGCGGAGCCTAGCACGAGGACGACACTTGGTGGCGTTTCGGCCGCCTTGCCTTTCAGTTTTAGTACACTTTTCGGATATTTGTGCAAAACGTTTCAACGCCAACGGTATATCACAGTTTTCGTCTTTTCAGAAGATTTCTACTGCAACTAGATTCTTTAATTTAAAAAGACTGTATTTGTCTTATATCCAGGATGATAGGTGCTAAGAGAAAAAAACAAGCAACAAAATTACGTGTCGTTCTGCGTACCTTCGCTCGCCGGTAACGTCGTTTCGATATCTCGAACCGTTCAAGAAATATGTGGAATCTTACGTCTTAAGCGATTTGCCCTTATGTAATACAAATTCACAGTAGAATTCCAGCCGAAAGTGAACTTTAAGTTTGTAAGTGTGTTAACTGTTGTTTATGGTCACATTACAGCACTAAATATTCTTAAAAATGTTGCCTTATTATTAGATTAGACACGGTACACAATGCTGTATTTGTTGAGGAGCATTCTGCACTGCAATGTGTTTCTTACATTTAGTTATGTATAGGCCTGATAAAGTTTGGATATACTTAGAAGGGAAACTCCCCATCGCACCCTCTTCTCCCACCCCCTCGGATTTAATGGTAAAACGCCCAGTGAATAGTCCGTTTAAATCTAAACACATATCAAACATGAAAACAGCAAGAAGGTATACTAAAATGTGAAAAAAGGAACAAAATAAAAACAGTAAACGGTCCAAGCTCAAGATGTATAACATCGAGAGAACTGCAAGAACCACGACGTCGTGGCTGCGTGGTCTCTGTGTTGGGCTGCAAAGCGGGAGGTCCGCGTTCAAAGCTCTTTCGCGCCCCCCTTATTTTTCTCGCAAAATTATGAATTTTCCGTCCGGTCTTTGATGTGTCTGTTCTCCTTCTGTAGTCTTGGCCATTGCCATTCTATACATTGGTTATAGAATACGAATCATGTGGCAAGGTCATATTACCGTCGCAAGTAAATGTGACGAATAGTGAAAGCTGGCGACATGCCGCATAGACCTCTCACGCCGGCCGCGGTGGCCGTGCGGTTCTAGCGCTGCAGTCCGGAACCGCGGGGCTCCTACGGTCGCAGGTTCGAATCCTGCCTCGGGCATGGATGTGTGTGATGTCCTTAGGTTAGTTAGGTTTAAGTAATTCTAAGTTCTGGGGGACTGATGACCTAAGATATTAAGTCCCATAGTGCTCAGAGCCAAGACCTCTCACAGAAATGGAAACAACAAATAAATGAGTGTGAAATAGGTTACAAGAAAGGAATCAAGAGTCAGAACTTCCGAAACGAAACTCAAGAATCATAACATGTGGTGCTTGTGTAGAACAAACAGAAGGTACGTACGTCTGCAGGTCCTTTCCTTACACCTAGCTGTTGCCAATAGACGTCACAGCACGACACATAAATAAATTTGAATACAGCGAACAGACCGGACGGACAGTCCATAATTTTGTGAAAAAAGAAAAACAAAGGGGGAGGGGGCCATGAGGGAGGTTTGAAGACGGGTCTCTCCCTCCGGAGTCCAACACCGTGACCACACAATCACGACTCCATGGCTACTCAAACTCGCTTAATGTTGCACATCTTGAGCGTGGACGGTTCATTGTTCCTATTTTTCTTCTTTTTACACAGTTCAGTACACCTTCTTCTTGTTTTCATGCTTGATCTGTGTTCAGTTTTTGACGGGCTATCCACAGGGACATTTTACCACTGAACCTGAAGGGGGTGCGTTGGTGAGTTTCCCGCGTTAGATACCAATGACGCTACTATGCAACTGTCATAGGAGGATTAGTTATAAGCAAAGATTTCTTGCTTCATTTACTAAGATGCATTCACATATTAACTGTGATGTCTGCAAAAACCTCATGATCGTTAACAGTAGATCTATAATTTGAATCTGAGGGCTAAGCATTAAATACTTTTATGTGTGGGTCCACAACTTTATGAATTATATTAGTCTGAAACATCAGCATGCTTGTGAATCTTTTTATTGATTACCAGTTTCGACAGATCTGTGCTGTCATCATCGGATCTTGTAACACATTAACAGAAGTTTATGATTTTGACGACTTGCAAGTCACATGGTGACTATGTGATTTGTAAGTTGTAAAGATCATGAAGATCCATTAATGTCTTACAAAATCCCATGATAACAGCACAAATCTGTCGAAACTGGTAATCAATAAAAAGATTTACAAGCGATCTTTGTGTACCTTATATTTCAGGATAATATAACAATTTAGATGGCTCCCAGCAGCTGACCCAATGTCAGACATATATGGAATTTCTTAAAGCCTACCGCTGTCCTTTGTAGGCCCAAGTCTGTGATTTATGGGAAAAAATAACTGTAGACGTCGGCATTGACAAATTCCAACTTTGCTATTATTTTCAAATTCGTACACATAGAAGGTGGCCTTATGCTAAAATTTGATAGCTTCAATAGACTTTTTTCCAATTTTACTCCTGTACGTAGCTTGGTTTAACGTGCTTTATAAAGCAACTAATCTATATTTGATGTATACAACGTTTTTACTAGTTTGATTTACTCTAAGTAGTGTCTGTTGAAACAACAATCCTGGTTGCACACTCGTGACAGTGATGATTAGTAAACCACTTTTTAATTGCAGTGTTAAACTGTAGTGTTTTTGTATGATAAGGCTTTTTGTATCTTCTAGGGTTCCATTACTATTATTTTATACGCTAGTTCTCAAAAGCAGAAAGTGGCCAATCTCGACGTTTAAAAACTTTATGATGTTTTAACAAAAGATCTCGTAAGGGGAAAATCGTTTTAATAGTCATTAAAAGTTAATTGAATGACCTTAAAATAAATAACACGCTGCAGTACAACCCCTAGAGTAATGTTTACGGATGAACCAGTTTTTCAGAGTACATGTGTAAAACTGTTAGCAGCTACCTCCATTATCCAATGCAGTTGGTGATTTGAAGGACAGAGTGATTTGACTTCTTTAGGTGCATCGCTGAAGGATCGCTTGTGGATTACGTCCCTTTAGTACACAGACATTCTTTTTTGGAAACGACTACACTAAAAACTACGACATCGCTAGACTGTGACTGACAGGTCAGTGAGATGGGAAGTAAATTGTGGGAGGGGCCTGGTAACTACCCCCTTAGCACCTACCACCACACAGTAAGCGTAGTTTAAAACTGGTAATGATTCCTAGGAGCCCACTTAACAGTATAAAGTGATAGGAATAGTGATGGGAGGGAGAGGCAAGTTTCGACTGCATCGTTTTACACATACTGTAGATAATGGTACTGTTTAGTGTGATGCCTGAAAGAGATGGGAAAGAGCACAACGTGCACTGCGTGTGATTGACTGTGGGGCTCATTCAATGGGTGAATCGCGTCACCAGCCGCTGAAGACACACAGTGCGACCTCCGTCGCACTGAGAACTGTGTAGCAAATATTGTATTAATGGCTGCTGACTGAATTCTGTGGTCGTGCCTAGCCACGACCATACTTATTCATGGAGTCACGAAGAAGCTGATACTCTGTTGCACTGTTCCTAGAACTTCGTTCGGTCCTCTTTGTATCGAGTGCTGCGGACCAGAGACATCGGTATCTGTGACAGCCTAAATTGTGTATCGTCGTGCTCGAGGGTATCGTCAAACAAAAGAGTCCCCAACTGCCATGTTGTTCACTACAAAGTCGGGTGCTGAAGGTATCACTTGCTCTTGCACTATGTTTCGGGCGACAGGTTCGATGTCTGTCCGCCCACATATCCTCTTTTGAGACGGGCTGCATAGAAACTGCGGCAGGTTGCGGGATCCCGCTCCCGTATTGTACACCGTGGATAGCACGATTGCTCGCTGATGGAGACGATAACTAGCGAAAGATACACAAACACAAACACACACACGCGCGCGCACACACACACACACACACACACACACACACACACACACATACACGATAAGCAGGGTCTGAACGTGCTCCACGTGCCACGATGAGGGAAGACCGACAGATTATCTGCCAGACACAAACAACTCCAACGGTAAGTGTAGGTGCCATACGGTAGTCTCCTACCCTGCTACAACCCCTATGCACCCCTACGTCGTCGGGCGGCTGCACAACAAACGGCTCCCCAAACGTCAACCGTTGCGGCGCCTGCCACCCATACCTTCGAAGTGCCGTCGCAGTCTCGCATGATGTTGGAAGCAAAGGGGGTGCGATCCCGTAGACTGACAGGAGTCATCTACTTTTACTCATGTTACGCATTGTGCTGTCACATCTCTAGATACTTTAAACTAAACATAAGAGTAAACCACCACCCAAGAAATGGTTGTATTTTCATTGTCGGTTGCATTCACTGAACAGCACCATGTAACATGTGTCTTCAGCCTTGTCGTTTGCACTGACACATAGGGGACAGACGTGTACATACCAAAGTGTTCCAAAAGATACCAGATAGTTTTCACTATTTATGTTCAATAAATTTATCTGGTACTGGCAATTAACGCATATTCTACACAGCAGCTCAGGTGGCGAGTTAATTAAAAGGTAAGAAGAGAATTAGTACGCAAACAAAACATCAAAATTCGCTTATCTACTGTTATCCATTTGTCTTCCACCTACAGGCGAACAAGTACACGAACTGCACCACGAACGAAATAACTGGGATACAAAATTTTGACCAAAACATTCCTTAATACGTTATGCGATCCGCATCACGGTCGTTTTCTTCATGACCTCACCACTCACGTTTATGCCATGTCACAGAGAGAAGGGATGCAGTATATTCCCATTTCACGCAATCGCATGTTGTGCTTTGTAGATACTAACAAGGATCTCACATTATAAAGTTGCTAAGTACATGCAAAGTCTTTATCGCCCTTCCCCGAAGTCAGACGAATATTACAGGAACCACTGCAGAAATACCGCAGGGAAGTGCCCTCTTCCTTTCCCCTTCCGCACGTGTCTCTAGAAGACTCTTTGCTGCTCAGTGCACCCATCCACTCACTGAATGCGGGCAAAGCCACCGTTGAGTGCACAACGTGGTGCTGGTGGCGGAATTTTAGTTTTAGTTTATTTATTTTTAAGAAATATACTTCTGGCTTAAATATTTAGTGTCTATGAGGCCCTTCATAATCCTAAACGAAGTAAATTTCTTGCGTTCGATAACGTGCAATTACATACCCACACTAGAGACAACAGCTGACTGGTGAAAGATCAGGGTGTATCACTTCTTATAATAAATACGATAAAACTAACAGTAACAAACACATTCACTCACAAATTCTTCTGATAGCTCCTCGATGTGGAATGACTCCGAAACCTGCAAGAAATAGTGATAATAATAAAATAATAAAAGAATTTATTTCTTCACAGTAAGCCATACTTCACGATTATCAGTAACAGTACAACAGCAGAGTTTAGTTCTAAGTTTTCGCTTCCGATTTTCGTTATGATCATTCACTGTTATACCATATTCTTTCAAGCTGCTGATCGACTTACGTTGTAAAATGATGTAGTAATGTTTACCACTGTTTCAAGTGACCTTCGTCTCCGTATGTAATCCTTCTTGGCCAGTTCAACATTAACTATGTCACACTTTCTTCACTCTTGCCCCAAAAGTTCCTTAAAAGGAGAGTAAACGAAGTTCATCATATGATCTGATATCGGGAGTGAAACGAAGAGGCTCAGTTATTCATTCCTTTTTAAATACTAAGTTCTATTGATCTAGATTGGTGTAAAATAGGTATCTGTGTTTCAAACGTAGCGCTGCTTCTGTGCTACACAGTGGCGGATACGACTGATCGGTCCGTTTGTACCTTCTTTGATGCTGTGTAGTTTGACAAGCGCTGTTTGTTCTTACAGTAGCAAATGCTAGCAGCCAAGAGGGCGGAAGCGTGTAACCATCATTGCGCTTTATATTGGGTAGGTAGCACTACTCATGCCTCCTCCTTCTGCGCGTGCTACCCACAGTCATTTCAAATAGCTGTCACCGTTGACACATGATGTTCTCCTATCCGCATATTACGCTCGCGCTCTTTAAGCACTGTTCTGATAGGTCGCCTCGTCCCTCCGATGCAAACTACTACTCAGTCGGTGTGTGTAGCGTATCGGCGGCATCATTGGTGGTCCTCAGCAGGTCTCTAATCTTTTCTTTCTCCAGATTGTCGCTGGTTCCCTGCATGAATTGTAGAAGAGCAATGTATGGTTATTCTACCTGTTCGTTTCGTCCTTGTTGTTATTAGCGCTAAAGTCGTTAGTTTTGAAGGTGGGACACAACATCTGCATTTCGTTAGAGCTCCCCTTCCTTTTTCTTTGTCTCAAGTAATTGATAATAACACCTCTCGTTTTTTTAACGATGACTTGTTGATTAATTAATAACATGTAACTATCAGTGAATGATGTTCAGATTGTACAGCAGACTAAGATGCTACTACTGGTTTAATAACATCATTGTATATGACAGTTGTGACATCACAGTGACGAAATCATGACATGAGATTCTAATAACACCATGCGTTCTGAAATGATTCATTCTGCGGGCCGGTGTGGCCCAGCGGTTAAAGGCGCTACAGTCTGGAACCGCGCGACCGCTACGGTCGCAGGTTCGAGTCCTGCCTCGGGCATGGATGTGTGTGATGTCCTCAGGTTAGTTAGGTTTAAGTAGTTCTAAGTTCTAGGGGACTGATGACCTGAGAAGTTAAGTCCCATAGTGCTCAGAGCCATTTGAACCATGATTCATTCTGGGACGACGTTCCCTACACTCTGTCTATCGTTAAACATTATTCAGGTACGCCACCAAAGGCATACTACGGCAGCTTTATCTTAACGACCAGTCGACTCTGAATGACTATCACAACTGACTCCCACGCTGCGCGCCCAAGTCGAGCAACATCAAATCTGATTGTTGTAATTTATTGATGTTCTAAGTTGACTCCCTTGGCCAAAACGTCAACAGCTAAATCGTTGACGTTGTGACTGGAACGACGTCATGAATAAGGAAAGTAAGCAAGATCCTTCAGCTGAGATTATCGTGCAGATGGAAGCATTGCTTAAGGAAGTGAATATTGAATCTGACACACCCAGTAGGCCAACCTGTGAAGTTCCAACTACACCCATGACATATTAAGTGCAGCAAATAAGAAGCATGTCGGCTAAGATTAAAGGTAAAAGGGATTAAATGGCAAACGTACAGCTTGGCGAAACACCTAACTAAAACGTTGCCGTACTTGGTGAGCAATACACCATCATGTCTGAAGGATGCAGTCAATTTCATTACAGTTTTAAAGCAAATATCCGTCTCGCCCACGGCTGCATGAATAGTTTTGACGCGATGTAGCCTTTCACCAATATTGCTCTGGAAGAGGTGGTGAAACTTTTAGAAGAGCTACATGCCCCCGACATACACGACATCGTGCGTCGCTGTTTCACGACCAGTTTCTGTCAAGTGGAAATGAAAGTTTTAAGAGCAGATAGAAGGAATAGTAACGAGATACATCCTTTCACCATTAGCAGGTGAAGGATCATACGTTATTCCGCACACCTGAAACTAAAGTGCTTGGTTAGCTGTTTTAATGATACTTTGGTCATCTGGCCGCAAGGATAAATAGTACTTCGTAAATCCCACCAGCATATTTACGCCTGGCTCCAAAGCAGGCAGTTTACAGTGGAAATATACAAGTAATAGTCGCCATATGGTACACTTGCGAACGCACTCACAGATACCCGCGAGCTATGCCGCACCACAACACGCTGCACAAAAGCTCGGCATTACACACGCTGACCAAACCTTCTCTCAAAATTTGTGATGCTGAGGATGTAAAGTCAAAACTGATAGAGCTACGTATCATCTTCATAGGTAACGGTTACAGCGGAGAAGAAATTAATCTAATTATGACCACAAAAAAGAACAGCGACGGTTTCTAGCGGGCGAACAACTAAGCTACAAATTTATACCACTGTGCGAAAACTGTTTCGCTAAGTCAATATTAAAGCGATCTATTTGGATAACAACATAATCAGACACCTGTTGAATACCATCAAAGATGAGGCCGATACGTTGCACCCACCGCAAGCTTATGAGGTCCCCTGCAAGAGAGTAGTAGTTTACGTTTGGGAGACTGGGTGCCCTATCATAACACAGATTGAAGAGTACGAATATATGGATATGACGACAGCACAAACCCGCGTTACAGGTCACCGAAATGAACAAAGGAAATAATTAGTTCGTGGTAGCTAGGCAGACACTTACCTACGAAAGGAAGAGACGAGATGCGATCGACATAGCCAAGTGGCCCACTAGCATGAAACATGACGACAGTTAAAAGTTGTCCATCGTCTTGACTATCAAAAATAGCCACCGACGGATATACTGTGCTTGTGACGCTGTCCCTTCACGAGCAGCCGTAAACACTTCCGCAGAATATACACAAAATACCGACGTGCTGTAACTGAGACTGGATAGTGTGGAACAGTATTGTGACAACAGTAGTAGCCTTTCGATGCGCCAAAGTGGATAGTACAGTTCCATCTTTAGGTACAATTAATGTAGAATATCAACTCTGTCTTTTTCCACTCTCCAGTCGAGTCACACGACGAATTGTATTTGCGCTCCTTCGGTGGTGTCGTAATGGAAGGAGTTGTAACATTCGCTAACGCTTGTGATATGTAAATCGCGACTCTATAAAGTACCAAGCGCTAGACCTCACAGAAACTGGCTTTTTATTCAAGTTACAAGAATGTTTCGGCTATCGGAAGTTGTTTCGGTTACGGTATTGAGTCATATTCAATAACATAAGGTCTTCACTGTCAAAATCATAAGTAATTGGCGACGGAAACGAGTATTCTACGCAGACAAGTGGCAGTCTCTACTCTCGCTCTGTCAGGGTCTCAAACGCCAGTACAAGAAACTGAGCGCTCCTGGTAACAGGCTAGGCTGCTACCACCAACAGTTTCTCTTCCACGCTCTTTGGCGTTGCAAACGAAATTGACTTATCCCAATATCCCAAAGGAACACTTGTTCATAGTCATACTCCACACTAACCTGTGTTCTGAATACAGTGCTTTGACTAACAGCTCTGGGCGGTGACTCTCAGTTTCGTGGAAGAAGCCGAGCCCAACACATAGAGCAATAACTTAAGAAATAAAAGCTTCTTGCTAATTGTACAACTCAGACGTCAATGACAAGAAACAAAAATTAAGTGTCTGCATTGCAGCAACACATTACAACACTGACAGAATTAATGAAACACAATGCAACTGAGGCAGTTCAGTCTTTTTTTTTCTTTTTTTTAACTTTACTGGTCACAGTTCTATGTATTCAAAAAGTTCACTGACTTGCGATGTCTTCATAATACTGAGTTAAGCGAGATGGTGCCAGGCTGATCCCCACCTGCTGTGATATCGCTCCCCACTGCTTTTTCGCGAAGAAAGTTTGCAGTGGCGCAGGCAGTAATTTAAAACGGATTAGGGAGATAATAATTCAAATTTCTTTTATGAATGATGTATTCTCAGGAAAAGTGGTAGCTTTTGTAAATAAAATTCTGAACCATAGCTACAACTTTACGATCAGTTAGTAAAATGTCCTTCCAGCATGTATTTGAAAATACATGGCTCGTTTTTCAAGATTGTGGCGGTCCTTTCCAGTATGTGGCGTAACAAACAGCAATCATCTTTACTTTAGAGCTCTGTTTCCCAAACTGCGGATAAGTACCGCTGGGGACGGGAAAACGTAAATCTCTGAGGGGTAAAACGAAAGGGTTCAGTTGTATTTCCGTCATGAAACGAAATTATTTTTAAAAGACCATTACTATTATCACTATTTCGAAAAACTGTAATACTCATTGCATACGAGACTAGTAATTACAATTTTTTGAATACTATCAATAAACGTCACACAATGTGCAGGAGGTTACAGCTAGTGAAACGAATGTATCAGCATCATATTCCTTACAAGTTGCACCCACTACACACGTACTACGTACAGTGCGCCTATGACAGTAAACCTCAGACGTATGTACACATCATGTATGCTTAAATATCTCATGAAAATGCCTTCTCCGAGTTGCAGGTAGTTGCAGAAATAGATCGGAAACTGTTTTATTCTTCACTTCGCAACGATAAACGACTAATTCGCATCAAAACACAACAGCAATTATGTAATGACTACTACACTACTGTAGAGCCTAAATTGTATTATTATTATTAGTGACATTGCTTACACACAAAGCATTGGCAGCCTGAAGTCTTCCAATTTCTGCTAGTCCTGAAGTAAGGAGTACACCAATCAACTGCGGTACAAACAGTACGCCTCAGTGTAGTGCACACTTTTCAAGTTAGTTGATTGTTGAATCTGGTGATCAACTGGTGCAGTGCACGCCTGGAAACGGAGAGTGCTGCGGGATCGAGTACTGATGAGACCACGAACTTTTTAGTTTGCTTTTTAACCTAGCCTTTAACGATGTAATGAATCACCAGAAATGACACGTGCTTCTTCTTCCAAGTTAAAAGTTAGGTGCTCTGTCCCCGGATAGATAAATGGGGTAGGTTAGGAACTCGCAAGTGTGGACGAATCAAGTGTCGCTAGGAAGAGGAACAAGTGTCTGCCCTCAATCTGGATAGTTAGCTTTGTTTACTGAGAATAAGTTGTGGGTAGAATTAGCGACGCATTGAGAACTGCGTCGTCATTGTATAAAAAAAGAGTTGTTAGAAATAAGCAGTGCCAGTTGCTTGACTGAAGCATTAGTTCGTAGTTTAAAAAAAGCACCCACAAAAACTAAATATCATTTATCTTTCGTCATTTAAAAAAAGTATCCAAAAAATATCTTGTCCATTATAAAGCAAAATTAGGTAACGTTGTTGACAATGGTGGAGGGAGCGAAGGGAGGAGGGGAGGGGGAGGTAGGGGGTGATGCATACTAGCTAACATCCAATTGCACTCGAGGGTAAAGATCTCAGAAAGGTTGGGAACCACTGCTTTGAAGACTAGTACCCACCTAATCCTTGCAGTCTAGGATCTACCAAGTGACTTACCTCGTAATTGTGGACGGAGTCTTCAAGACGGCAGCGGCGCTGCATTACCTGCAGAGGCAGTGTCAGGTGGGACGAGCTTCGCGTCCCTCCACCGGCCCTCGCTGGTGCGAGCTGCTAGCTGCCTGCTACTGCCGTCTCCTGTCTCGGCCGTTCACAGTGGCGATTTTCTGCCTCTGGCAGTCTTCTCACTGCTTCTGTCACAAAAGACCGATCTGTCTCTTGCACCACGCTGATGTCGCCAACAAGAAACTTTCTCATCAGTCGTATTTCAACACGATTTATTATGTAAATATTTAAAGCTTGTGCGGTTCAAAACAGTACGAACATACTCTCTATGTAAAGCCAAGTATTACTACCTAATTTAACAATAAATCTAATAGTTTACATAATATAAGAATCCACCTGTTCTTGAACTATCTCTTATGTTTTTCGCCAGTGATAAGCCTTTTGTCTGTAGCGCTCGCCCCATTGTTTCTTTGTGTGCTGTGTAAAAGACTCTAAGGCGTCCATTTTTGCACCCTTCAGTAACAATGAAAAATATTTCAGTAGAGTTTGAAAATACCGCTTCAGTTCAAAGGCTATTTTTATTTTTCATTACTTAAACATGACCTGTTTCGGGCTCTTAGATGCCCATCATCAGGTGTTACAGCTTTGTGCTTTGACCCGGAACGCCGTGATGGACGAGTGCAGGATGCGGTGTAAGTATTGAAAAATAAGAAGAACCGCACAACTGAAGAGATATTTTCTTCTGCTATAATGCTTAACTGCGGATGTTCCTCCAGCAAGATTGTTTGTGTGAAAAATACTTGATAACTTCTTTTAAAAAATTGCCGAAATCTAACAGAGCGATTACATGGTGGAAATAATCTATTAATGCGTCATCCCTGAATAAAATCTTTTCGCTTTTCAAGTCTCGTGATTTCGAATAAAACATTCGAAGTTTCGATGGCGGATGTAGCTATCGAAATCTCGAGTGTTTTACTTAAAATGACGCAGCTTGAAAACCGAAAATATTTTATTCATAATATATTAATGTCACGATAAACCTATAGTATTACATCTCTCTTTGAAACTCACTGCAAGCGAGAGCGTACGAACGTAGATTTACAACACGATTTAGAAAAATGCCGATATGATGTATATAAAGTGCACCTTCATATTTTTGCGACGCACTGACTGTTCCTTTAGATTCCTGGCATGCATCCGCAATAACTGCATTCACTCAAATGATATTTCCACCACATACCTTTCGATCATCTTCCGGAATGAACTGAAAGCTGATGGTACACCATTCATCTCGTACTTTACACGTGAAGGCTGCATCGCTGCACTAGTGGTGACAGTATTCACTAATGCCCCAGACCATGTTCTGCGGCAAAGTCCATTGTGTGGACCGGACCTGTAGTTTCTATCTATGCTTCGATATCACTGCATCAATAGGAGATCTGCTGAAGCCGCCCTCTCTACTAATTATTCCTTCACCAAACGAATTTCCACTGCTTCATTCACCACCGAGTCTCAGAAGGATGAAGCTGATGCTATAGTTTCGATATTTTCATACAGCATAAAGTGGCCAACGTCGTTCAGTACTTTGCCACAACCTATTTATGGTCTGTAAAAGCTGGGTGTAACTTGAATGTTGCGTGAATGGACTGCTCGATGTGCGAAAGAGCACACTCGCTTGCGTTATGTCGAAGCCGTCCTCACACCCTTCTGTGACCATCATAGTGCTTACCGGTAACGGAATGTCCGTGCATTGCAGCGCTGCTATCCCAGAGAACCGTCATAAGTACATCTAAGGCCAAATTTATTTTTAATCTGCCAACGGTGGTTTCATAATACATGCTAAAATCACACATAACATATCGACAGCATGAAATGCATAAAATGGTTGCCATTGAAAGGTAGCAGCTGACCTTCGCTGTCCGCAGCTCGTGGTCGTGCGGTAGCGTTCTCGCTTCCCACGCCCGGGTTCCCGGGTTCGATTCCCGGCGGGGTCAGGGATTTTCTCTGCCTCGTGATGGCTGGGTGTTGTGTGCTGTCCTTAGGTTAGTTAGGTTTAAGTAGTTCTAAGTTCTAGGGGACTTATGACCACAGCAGTTGAGTCCCATAGTGCTCAGAGCCATTTTTTTTGAAGCCGTCCTCACACCCTTCTGTGACCATCATAGTGCTTACCGGTAACGGAATGTCCGTGCATTGCAGCGCTGCTATCCCAGAGAACCGTCATAAGTACATCTAAGGCCAAATTTATTTTTAATCTGCCAACGGTGGTTTCATAATACATGCTAAAATCACACATAACATATCGACAGCATGAAATGCATAAAATGGTTGCCATTGAAAGGTAGCAGCTGACCTTCGCTGTCCGCAGCTCGTGGTCGTGCGGTAGCGTTCTCGCTTCCCACGCCCGGGTTCCCGGGTTCGATTCCCGGCGGGATCAGGGATTTTTCCTGCCTCGTGATGAGTGGGTGTTGTGTGATGTCCTTAGGTTAGTTAGGTTTAAGTAGTTCTAAGTTCTAGGGGACTGATGACCATAGATGTAAGTCCCATAGTGCTCAGAGCCATTTGAACCATTTGACCTTCGCTTCTGGGGAAAGTTGACTGTCCGCTCGTTGGATATTAATCATTTTAATAGTGTGCGGCACTATTTTTATTTCAAAGTGTCCTGCGTTGCTCGCGAGAGATTCTTGATATGCACGTGATCTTTGCATGAGGTAACATGGTTTACCGAGGCTATTATGCGGCACCTCGTCACAGTATCGAATCTGTACGGTGTTTACTTGACACCGATTTTCTAAGGTATGTAGTGTTTCAACTACTACATCACATAATTTTGATCAGACGTTTGAAGGCAAACGAATGCTGGTCCCAATTCCTGATCCGTCATCATTCGGGTACCCATTTTCCAAGGTGCGTGGCGATGCTGCCTGCAAAATACATCGGTACAGCAGAGCCGTTGTCTTCTCGAAAAACTTCGATACAGTTTCTTTCCAAACAGTATAAGTTGGAATGCGGAATGATGGTGGTCGGGTTTAATTATTCCTTCCAGAAGGAATTTTCGCTCTGTAGTGGAGTGTGCTTAGATCTCAAACATCGTGGTAATTTCAAACCGTGTCGGTAGAGCGTTTGTCATCCAAAAGTAAAGGTTCAGGCATCGAGCCCCGATCTGGAGTACAGTTTTAGTCTATTACAATATACACTGAAGCGTCAAATAAACTGGTATAGGCATGCGTATTCAAATACAGGGCCATGTTGACGGGCAGAGTACGACGCAGCGGTCGGCAACGCCTACTATATAAGACAGTAAGGGTCTGCCGGTTTTGTTAGCTCGGTTACTGCTGCTACAATGGCAGGTTATCAAGATTTAAGTGAGTTTGAACGTGATGTTATTGTCGGCGCACGAGCGATGGGACACATCATCTGCCAGGTAGCGATGAAGTGGGGACTTTCTCGTGCAACCATTTCACGACTGTACCGTGAATATCAGGAATCCGGTAAAACATCAAATCTGCGACATCGCTGCGGCCGGGAAAAAGATCCTGCAACAACGGGACCAACGACGACTGAAGAGAATCGTTCGACGTGACAGAAGCGCAACCCTTCCTCAAACTGCTGCAGTTTTCAGTGCTGGGACATGAAAAAGTGGTAGAGCACGAACCATTCCACGAAACATCATCGATCTGGGCTTTCGGCGCCGAAGGCTCATTCGTGTACCCTTGAAGACTCACTCGTGTACCCTCGAAGACGCCACGACACAAAGCTTTACGCCTCGCCTGGGTCGGTCGACACCGACATTGAACTTTTAATGACTGGAAACATGTTGCATGGACGGACGAGTCTCGTTTCATATTGTATCGAGCGGATGGACTTGTCCAGATATGGAGACAATCTCATGAATCCATGGAACCTGCATGTCAGCAGGTTCAAGCTGGTGGAAGCCCTGTAATGGTGTGAGGCGTGAACAGGTGGAGTGATATTGGACTCCAGAAACGTCTAGATACAACGCTGACGCATTGCACGTACGTAAGCATCCTGCCTGATCACCTGCATCCATTCATGTCCATTGTGCATTCCGATGGACTTGGGAAATTCCAGCAGGACAATGCGACAGGCCGGCCGCTTTGGCCGAGCGGTTCTAGGCGCTACACTCTGGAACCGCGCGACCGCTACTGTCGCAGGTTCGAATCCTGCCTCGGGCATGGATGTGTGTGATGTGCTTAGGTTAGTTAGGCTTAAGTAGTTCTAAGTTCTAGGGGACTGATGACCTCAGCCGTTAAGTCCCATAGTGCTCAGAGCCATTGGAACCATTTGAATAATGCGACACCCCACAGTCCAGAATTGCTACAGAGTGGCTCCAGGAACACTCTTCTGAGATTAAACACTTCCGCTGGCCACCAAACTCTCCGGACATGAACATTATTGAGCGTATCTAGGATGCCTTGTAACATACTGCTTAGAAGAGATCTCCACCCCACCCCTTCGTACTCTTACGGATTTATGGACAGCGCTGCAGGATTCATGGTGTCAATTCCCTCCAGCACTACTTCAGACATTAGTCGAGTCCATGCCATATACTGTTGCCGCACCTCTGCGTGCTCGCGGGGGCCTTATAGGATGTCAGGCAGATGTAACAATTTCTTTGGATCTTCAGTGTATCTATTCTTCATTGGTGAGGGTATTAATAGTAGAAAAGTCGTTTCGGAACAGTGTTATCATTTGTCGTTGCCGTAAGTATTTTCTTTGAACGTTTCATCTAAGCTGTTGAAAATAACTTTAAACACATTTCATTTCCAAACGTATCAGACTGCCCACTTCAGTAAACGATCGAATTTTCTCTTTCTTTGCTCGAGTAACGCTATTTCTTACGCCTGAATCTAGAACTGTCAATTCCTATCGTAGGAGTACATGTCCTGTGTTCTCCCTCTCCCTATAGTAGGTACCCAGGACAGCCTAGAGGGTCCAGTCAGAAGTTCCTATTGGTCGATCGTTAAATTGGAGAATTATTTATGTTGTAAGATACGCTTCACATCTTAGATATCTACGTCGTTTTCAAATAGTACGCTGATTTTGCGCCAACAATCTGGAACTCATGGAGGTAGGGTATGGTGTAGTTTGCTTAATAAATGCCAAGTAAATATACCCTAGAAGTCATCGAGAGGATGAGATCTTGTTTTATTGCTCTGTTAAGTGAGACATATCTTGTCAGCGCTCTGTTTTTTAACCTGGGGTTAATTCCCCACACACAATTGTTAATAAGGTTTAAATAGGGTAGCTTTAGTTCGTTGTCTCTATCACTGCACTGTGATAGTTACGTTCTGCCTTATAAAAGCCAAGGCAGACTTACCATGGTGACGAGCGCCAGAAGACCTTTGTATTGCGTATAAAATATTTATCATATACCAGCCATGAATCGCAATCATTTGATACAGTCCTAGAATAGGAGTTAAACATGTTGCAGCTTAGCATTTAGAGTGCGTGTCAGAATTTAACGAAGGTGTTAATCAGAGGAAATATTTGATTACTTTTTATCTTCACCTTTCCAATCCGTAAAAGCCGAAGGTAGATAAGTCCCCCGAATTATTTAGTTCTAAACCAGGGATATTCATTAAGTTTCAGTTGTTGTTTTGTTGTAGTCTTCAGTCCGAAGACTTGTGTGATGCGAGGCTCTTCATCTCCGAATACTATTTCAACCTACGTCCTTCTGAATCTGCCAACTGTATTCATCTCTTTGTCTCCCTCCCCAAACATACACACATCCCTATGTGTCCTATCAACCAGTCCCTCTTGTAGTTAAGTTGTGTCACAAATTTCTTTTCTCCCCGATTCTGTTCAATACCTCTTCATTAATTACGCGATATACGCATATAATCTGCAGCATTCTTCTGCGGCATCAAATTTCAAAAGTCTCAATTCTCTTCTTGTCTAAACTGTATGTCGTCCATATTTCACTTTCATACATGGCTACGCTCGAGACGAAAACCTTCAGAAACAGACATACTAACATTAGAATCCATATTCCAAGTTAACAAATTTCTGTTCTTGAGAAACGCTTTTGTTGCCATTCATGGTCCACATCTCATTTCCTCTGTCCTTCGGCCATCATGAGTTATTTTGCTTCCCTAACAGTAAATCTCATCTACTTCTTTTTGTGCCTCGTTTCCTAATCTGACTCACTCAGCACCACCTAATAAGTCTATATATCATTATGCTTCTTTTGCTTTCGTTGATGTTGGTCTTATACAATCCATTCAAGACATTGTCCATTCTGTTCAGCTGGTCCTCCAAGTCCTCCGCTGTCTCTACAGTGTCAGTGGTAAAACCTCAAAGCTTTCATTTAATCTCCCTGAACTTTAATTTCTACTCCAAATTTTTATTTGGCTTCCTTTACAATTTCTTGAAAGTACAGATTGTATAAAAGCGAGGCTGGGTTCCAATCCTTCCCCACTACCTTTTCAACCACTGCTTTCATTCATGGTCCTTGACTCTTACAACTGCCGTCTGGTACCTGTACAAGTTGCAAATAGCCTTTCTCTTCCTGTATTTTACCCCTGTTACCTTGGGAATATCAAAGAGAATATTCCCATCAACACCGTGCAGAGCTCTCCGGCTGACACACATTTCCACCTAGCACCACCTGCCTCCTATCCCCGTCCATGTCCTCCATGCTCGCTAATTTTAGATTCCCGCTGGAGGTCAAACGTAAATGTGCATCCGCACAGAAGATGGTGGATTCATTGCCCATCGAGGCGAATCCGTTATATGAATTCGTCGTTCTGTTCCTTCGGACAGACACCGCGCATTCGTACAACGGTGAATATTATCGAACTACCAGTTTAATAAGTCAGTTTTGCAAAATGTATGAGTTACTTACAGAAGAATGAAAAAACTGATAGATCTTGATCTGGAAGAAAATCAGTCTGGATGAGTGGGGAGGAAAGAAATTTAACGCCTATCATGATTAGAAGAAGGTATAGGGCGTAGGACTCATCCTGAGGCATGAAAGAATCGTCTACTTGGTACTGGAGGAAAGTGTGCGGGGTAAAAACTGCAGAGGGAGACAAAGAGCTGAATACAGTAAGCAGGTTCAAATGGATGTAGGTTGCTGTAGCTATTCTGAGATGAAAAGGCTTACGCACGATAGAGTAGCGTCGAAAGCTGCATCAAAACAGTCTCCAGACTGCCTGCCTGTATTACGCCAATATCTGCTGCAAAATTCGCCGGAAAAAAAACAAGTAGCTTTTTTGCGATCGCGAAATTTGAATCTTTAACTGGAAAAAGGACCAAGTAAATCTCGGTTCTGGGTGCCTGTTAATTTGTAAGACGAGCTCTTTATAATGATAGTTAAAAAGGTTCTTCATTTACCACATTTCCTGTAATGTAATTTTTATGGAAGTAGTTAGTGACTTAGGTTATGATATTACTTTCCAGATGTAGGAGACAATTTTGTCATCCTACAGCGTGTCTATGAGTTCAGTTCGAGCCCGACTCAGCTGTCTCAAGATGGGAAAAATTAATATAGTTTCTTGTGGCAAATTTGCACATACACGAATCTGAGAGCCGCGTCAGATTGTCTAATTTGCTTTCATACGACGAATAAGTTTTGTTTCCAGAATGATATTTTCACTCTGCAGCTGAGTGTGCGCTGATATGAAACTTCCTGCAGATTAAAACTGTGTGCCGGACCGAGACTCGAACTCGGGACCTTTGCCTTTCGCGGGCAAGTGGTCTACCAACTGAGCTACCCAAGCACGACTCACGCTCCATCCTCACAGCTTTACTTCTGCCAGTACCTCGTCTCCTACCTTCCAAACTTTACAGAAGCTCTCCTGCGAACCTTGCAGAACGAGCACTCCTGAAAGAAAGGATATTGCGGAGCCATGGCTTAGCCACAGCCTAGGGGATAGATCCAGAATGAGATTTTTCGCTCTGCTGCGGAGTGTGCGCTGATATGAAACTTCCTGGTAGATTAAAACTGTGTGCTGGACCGAGACTCGAACTCGGGACCTTTGCCTTTCTGTTCCGAGTTCGAGTCTCGGTCCGGCACACAGTTTTAATCTGCCAGGAAGTTCCAATAAGTTATGTTGTTTGCCAACTCAGTATGATCTTTCTATTATTGCTACAAAATTAGGAAACAGAATTTTTTAGTTTGTTCGTCCCAGTACGTTCGTGATATTTAACGCAGTTAATAAATTTGTTTTTCACATGTAGGAGATACCCATGGGGTTTGTAATGAGTGCTACGCGTTTCATTGACACGTTGCCTTACTATCGCGTTCTGTGATCACATGTTGTGAGAGACGGAGCTTGAGCTGACACAGATCTTGTTCCCTACAAATTTTCTGAGGGGCGTGGTTTATCAGCACGTAAGCTGTGTGGTCAGTAAAGTTAATAGGCCAAAATTCGCGTTTTGTTGGATGTACAATACATCGATCCTACTTATTGACGTTGATGTGATATTCGTGCAGGCCATCCGTGTCGATTGGCTAGGACATTAATTCTGACATTACGGTATAAAGTTCTTGGCTGAAGTTAAAATTCTGCATCTGGGCTATTTAGTGCAAAAAGCGATTAACGTCGACTCAAACAAGAATATGTGTCCAGGTTAGTAATTATGATAGCAATGTATGCACTGAAAAATCCCCCCTTGTCGTCGGTCGCCCGTTGAACTGCAAGAAGCGTAAACATTGAGAAAGACGACGTGGCGAAACTTCGCTGTGATTCCTTGTCCAGTTGACAACATAGGCAGAAGAGCACAGTCGGTACTTTCTTTGCGCAGAATTATGGTACCATACTTATTTCATATACTGATTATAGCTTTGTATCGCAGTAAGTCAGCGTTGTTATTGCTTCCTGAGTAAATAAATGGCTGTGTCAATTCCCTTCAAATGCTCACAACTGCAGATTTCGGTGTAGGATGTGATTCTTTTTACGTGTGCAGTTGAAATACTTTAGTCGGCACAGAGCCGAGAGTGTTAAGGTGACAGGCTACAAAAAGCATGAAACATTATCCAGAAAAGACAATTTTATTAAATAAAAGTTAGGTGCTCTTTGATTTTCATAATAGTCTTAAATACATCCAAATGTCCCCCATACAAGGAATTATGAAAATGTTACAGCACAGCCAGGGACAACTCTTTGAGGAGACAAACCTTTAATTTAATTTTGTAGTAAGGACAATAACAAAGGAGATCCTTGTTAAGATGATACCCACGTACTTACTCCCCACTAAGGAGCTGATCGGTAATACTCTTGACTGTGTCATCCCACTCTCACTGATCCTCCAAATTCCCAGTAAGTGAAGGTATCTCGGTTACTACAGCTGCACTACGTTTATTATTATTATTTGATTACATGATCTGAGTGAGTTCTTTATTCCCACCAACCATATGGCGCAGCACATCGGCCAGAATCCTTTATGTACTTTATGACAAACCAGAAAGATGAAATTCAAACTGACCAACATGCAATCCTGCCAGTTATACGGCTCCTAGGCAGTACGCAGCTTAGCGCCTGATTGTCAGTTTCTACAAAAAATGTGAATGTCCCTAACAGAACTTAAATTTCTCCAAAGCAAATAAAACTGCTGAAGCTTCCAACTGCTATTTAACTTCCGCAGCTTAGAGAGCCGTTGAAGCATATGCAACCGACAGTCTCCATCAGATTCCTTAACAGCACGTCAGTGTCTAAAAAGACAACCTATTTTGTCAATGAAATCACATCCTAATGTTTAGCGACAAAGACTTTTACAGCCCAGTAGAAGTCCTAAATCTTTTAATTTAAGACATAGCTCACCCAAGAAAGGTACTGAAGTACAATTAATAGACCCAACATGTTTATCCAATTGTATTAAAGTGGAAATTTACAAATATTACTAGTCTTAAAATACTGAATGTAATTAAACATAGAATACTGACGAAATCCATCAGTCCACAGATTGGTTAGTGGTTGAGGGTGGCACAGACGAATAGTAGGGAGTGCTGATTCCTGTTAACTGGCTACACCTTTCGGGTGGCAACCCTGTTCGTCTTTCCCAACCCCGTTTTCGGAAACGTCATCTGTGATTAGCTTTCCCACATACTAATGAACACTCCGATGCAAAATGTCCTGGTTTATAACACTTAAAAAAGTTTCAACTATCGCGTTCACTAATCGCTTGATACTGTATGAGATTTCGGGAAAGTTATCGTTTTGCTCAGCAACCCTCCTCCTCCTCTTCTCATCAACAAAACTAATGTTCTCTCTGTCTCAAGCAACTTGATCCAAGTCCAAGAAACTAGCGGTGTTATTAGCAAAAAACACATGCGAACCGTATTCTGACCACATCAGTTCAATTATATTTCTGACAATCTGTGTATCGCTGATTTCAACATACTGCGCTGATTGAGCGTATCTAATATTCTCAACGTATTAACAAAGATTTCTTGTTGACAGAAAGTAATGATTGTTAACTAATTCATTTCTGAACCTATCTCACGAATGATGGTTAACTATCCTAGCATACAAACTACTCAAGGTCCATCGTTCTCGAACAACCTGATAAATAATATTAACAAATTGCCCGTCCATTAATGGGTAAATGACCTGAAGAACTACAAGTTCGGGAATTTGAGGGGATTAGTCTACTGTTCTAATTTAACTGATTAATACAAAAATTCCACAATTTGGTCGCTGGTCTCCATTGATAATTCAGTAATCCCTAGAATAACAGTCATAATAAGATTAGGTTAAAATAGTTAAAATATTTCCATAACTTTGTACCGTCACCCTTCCACGAAATATACTTAGACTCTCGAATATCCTCTGCACTTGTATGCTCGTCAGAAATTATTTTTCCACTTTAGTAGACAGGCGCAACATTTTAGTTATCTCACCTTTTGTTACAACCCTTCGATTTGTGCACTCTGCTTCACATCAGTGATAATTTTTCACAAATCCGGTACCCGATTACTTATATGATGAGATGAGCTTGCACCAGAAATAAATGAGACCACAAGGGATAACTAACCCGAAGCAGGTCGACATTGTTAGGCACACTACTGAGCGCCTCGAGACAAACAACCGTGGCTTACCACGCTGAGGATAGTAGGGTTTAAGTACTCTATGCGGTCCAGTGTGCTGTGGAGACACTGAACCTATTCATTAACACTGGATTTGTTCGCCTGGCTGGGTATTTGTAATTCGTACAGTAGCTGGTCTTTCTTAAAATTGCCATTCCCTACTACATCTCTTACAAACACGTTTGGAAGCACACAAGTACTTGACCAATACATAAACCCAAAAAGTAACATAACAAAACAAATTTTGCTTTCTGCTGCCATTGAAATACGTTAGCAAGCGAGCAGCCAGGAGTAGTAAGGTGCCAGGCCACCAAAAACATAACATGTTATGCAGAAAAAGACAATTTTATTAATTAAAAATTTTTCCAATCAGTTGCTAAAAAATAATTTTAACATGTGAAATCAACAAGCTTAGATAAATGTAAGGAATAATCGGTAAGTATTTAATACTTAAGCTGAAATTAGAAATAGTAACACTGTGTAAACCTTGACTTCATTATGGCTGTCCTTCCATTACGTAAATTCAACAAGGCACAGTACGACATGAGCAGACTAAGTATTTAATTAAGAAATGTTGCCAAGGACACACATCATGAGTCAAAAATAACAATTAGTTAAAACTGAGATAACACTTGCAAAGACAGGAAATCGCAACAGACAAGGAATGACTATAAAACAATGCGAAATGTAGACAAGAGGAATATTATTTTATCGCTCATAAACAGTGAATTAAAATGCAAATCTGAGCCAAAGAATTGGTAGTAGTATACGTAGCTTAATTTTAAATAGATATTAATTTGGTTAGTTTATAAAATAATGTATAAATAAAATTCAAACAAGAACACTCTCAAGGCTTCACTTAAAACAGCAATCATTAAAATGAATCTTGAGTACCATAATCAAAAAATGCGTGAAGGTAGCACAAATAATATTCATAATTTGCTAACCATGCTTAAGTCCGATGGACGGACGACCATCCCCCTACCATAGGTTCTCAACTACTGGGGGCACGCTGATGGTAACAACTGTTAAGTTTGTGCAGTAAAGCGCATGGACGGCTACTAATGAGATGCGAAGCAGTCGGTTGCTTACGTGCGGGCAAACGGTTTATATCACGATTTCGGTTACATATCAAAAGTGCACATAGATCAAGAGGGCTATTATGTTATATGCTTGCACCGAAACATAATTAATTAGCTTCATATTCTTGATTTCGATCGTTATCCAGTGGATGTTTTAACCATTCGAAGATTTCTGTCCCGTCTTCCTCCTGAACTTTACATGTCTATATCTTACCTTAAATGTCTATATCTAACCTTAAATTCTTCCGATTACTTTTGCTTATCCTAATTAATTTTCTCTCGCGATCATTTTAGAAATCTTGGTAACGTTCAACGGCATGTTAAGGTGTTAAGGTAGTTGCTTGCATTATCTCAATGGATTACGTTCTTGCAAGTGACGTTTTGATGTTTCGGTTGTTTACTGGAAAATGCTGCGTGCTTTCTGGTGGATTTACCAATGAGGTGCGGACATGTCGTTGGATATAGTCAGTGAGGCAGATTACCGACATTCACAATGGCTACCTGCGGATATAAACGTTTTGTGGTTTCGTTTGTATTTGACTTGGCGCTTGACTTGTGCCCTCTGGTACATGACGGTTGCGCGCCAGCGCTGGTCTGTACATTTGAAACTCTTCCATTCTGCATTTGGGAAGGCTGCCTGTTGTCGTCTTCAGCTCTTATTAGACCCACGTAACGCATTCGTGGGCTGCTGCGTTTGAATCATACGAGTTTATAGTTGTTCCATACCATGGTGTACTCCATTCTGATGGCGCTATTTTCTGAAATGGCCTATTGCCACATAAGTGTATTTCTTGGTGGCAACCCCTTGTCAGGCGAGACGCGCGTGTTTTCAGCTCCTGTAAAGATAAGTTATTTACCTTGTAATAACAGTTTAGTACAGGTTACTCAGTAAATACGTGTATTTCTGTGTCTTATAAGTTTCCTATTAAAGGTTACGCCTTTCTTCACTTTCCATGCTGCAGGTGTAGGTCAACTTTTGCAGACTGGTCTGGAGCTGCAACAACGCTGAGGCACTGCCGAAGCGACATAGCTACACAAGATCGGATTACACGATTTGTTGCGGCAGACAGGCGAAGCACCCGAGCCAAGCGTACTGCTACCACCAGGGACCTCCTTTCACCTACAATACAATAGTACTGGCCTGGGTCAAGTGACAGAGGATATACGATAACTTTGTATTAGGTTGTCGCAAAAGTTCGTAGCGTCTTTGTTTTCATGTTAGTATTCCGATTGATACAGGTCAATTTAGTGGTACCCATTTCCTTATTTATACTTCAGTGTTGCTCTTTGAGTTTACATATTTTCATTTTGTGATTTGGAAATAGTAAGTGGAGCTGTGGACGCTATAAAGTGGTGTGCCAAGTGGAAAAATCGGAACATTTCTGACGTAGCCTCCGGTTTGGGTGCAGTAGAGCGGTAGCAGCAGCGGAGGCAACCAGAAACATTTGTGCATCGGATGAGGACAATGCCATTGGACACAGCACGACAAGAAAATGGCTATCTCGTTTTAAGGAGGATCTTTTGGACATCAGTGACTCTCCACGTTCAGCAAGATCTTCAGGATTTCATGAAGACCGTTTAAATGCATTAGTCCACAATGATCCATGTCACGGTACTCGAGAACTGGCAAATGTGATGAACTGTGATCATTCCACCATCGCGCGCCATTTGCATGCAGTGGGAAGGTTCAGAAATCGGGTGTATTGGCACCGCATGCTCTAAGACAAAAATCACAAAACTCAACGGGTAGCTATAAATGCATCACTGCTTACTCGTCATCAGCTTCCTCATGAACAGCATTGACGATTCCTTTACTGTGTCGTTACTGGTGACGAGAAATCGTGTCCTTACGCTAACGTAAGGGAAAGAATGGATGGTTGAGCTCAAACAATGCAGCAACCCCCCGTGCCAAGACCTGCGCACATCCGCAGAAGGTAATGTTATGCATCTGGCGGAATAACAACGGTGTGGTATACTACGAACTGCTTGCCCTTGGTGTAAACATCACTGCTGACATTCATTGTCAACATCCTCCAATCCAAGCACAACAACCAGGAAGGCTGTATGAACTGATAGTGACGCCCGTCCCTGTGCTGTTAGACTGACGAAAACACTCTCAGATTTTCACCTTTCCCGCTGTCTATCGAACAGCTTTCAAGGAACTTCCTTTCTGGATGAAAATGTGGTCCAAACAAAATTCGACGAGTTAGTCACCTCAAAACTATATGATTTCTACTGCCGCGGAATCGAAAAGCTACCCCATCGAACGAAGCCTTTACTGGCTTAATTGCACTCAGACTTCACGAAACTAGCAATTTATAAGCACGTTCACTTGTACAGCTTTGGCCACCATGTTTTGAAATTTAGTATATCCTCCGATGTAGGGACGTGGACGTTAAATTTAGCAGGAACTGCAACAGAGCAGATAATTTCAGAAGCTTCTACTGGTTCGAAGTATATAGCCTACCTCTCTTTGTGGCTACTCGTTTCACAAGATCGAAATCACTGCCACACGATAAGAGTAAGTGATCGTGAATTTGTCACACTTCTCACTGTCTGTGAGGGCTAGTGTGAATCTTAGAATACAATGGTTCCTGTTTCGTGGACCACAGAAATCGCGACAAATTTGATGTTCTCTAATCTTTCGAGAAGCATGCTCATTCAGTGATCTAGAGAAGAACGAACATATTTCACTCCTGCCTTTCTTTAGTTGGCCTCCATGATAAGAGGTTATGTACTGCAAAAAAATTGGAAAACCCGGGTGTCATAATACATGTCTTGAAGAAGAATGCATGGCGGGGATAATTTCTGCGCGTAATCAAACGTGAGATCCACAATGCTGTGATTCTTGGGTATTAATAAACCGTTCAGCTGTATTTAATCCTTTATTGGATCACTAACGGTTTCGTAGCACTACAGGTCACATCTTCAGGTGAACCTATAACTGAAACATTAGAGTGTAAAAGCTCGGAACCTTTTTACCCGACATTTACGATCTAATTTTTTAGCTATATGTTCACATAAAAATGTGAATTTTAGTGCCGAAGCGGTTTATTAATACGCAAGATGACTACTCATAGCTGTGGTTGCCCTACCCACAACGTTGTCTGCACAATGCTGTGATTGTTTTTACATAACTGTTCAATCTCTCGTGCACTGCTATCAACTTTCTAACTTTTCTTTCATGTACTGCTAATTCAACAGCTGCCACATGTTTCGCAGCGTCTTTTAAAGTACGACTTTTTAATTCAACTTTGAGCCGTTCACAAATACCACAAGTACCAATTTGTAGTTTACCAAAACGTAAATGAAAGCATTTTGAAATAGCATCAATACTTCAGCTGGGAACTTATCCTTGAAAAGATATTACATTTATGTAATATCCAGAGCTGAATGAAGATATTCAACTTCCCTTGAAGCATTGTGAGTAGTGATTGTGAGAAAGAAAAGTACATGCTGTTTAATTTTTCCAAAACGTCTGTTTTGACTCTTCTCCTGTTTTCTTGTTGGGCCCGTCTGTTCGATGACGATTTTTCCACAGATAATAACGTCTCTAATCTACTCACCCCCTTTTCAGTTCCAGTGTACAATTGAAGAAACGCATTTTTGCACACTTCCAACTTTTGGCCTCTTTTCATTAAATGATACCTGAAAGCTGAACTTTTTTGTTTATTTTTGGGGGGACACAAGTCGGCTGGATTAACATGTTACATAAATAAAAAGAAAAGACAAAGTTTCTTCTTACCATTCTAAGCATGAGAGGTAGGTTTTTCATTAACAAATGCTTTCCACTAGTAACTCAAAAAATGGTTCAAATGGCTCTGATCACTATGGGACTTAACATCTGAGGTCATCAGTCCCCTAGAACTTAGAACTACTTAAACCTAACTAACCTAATGACATCACACATATCCATGCCCGAGGCAGGATTCGAGCCTGCGACCGTAGCAGTCACGCGGTTCCGGACTGAAGCGCCTAGAACCGCTCGGCCACCGCGGCCCTTCACTAGTAACTCATTTTCCCCAAAAACTGATTTATGTCCTTTCACAAATAAGAGATTCATATAGAGTGTCTCCTGTTAAGGGTTGCGTCACACCAAGTTTTACCAACGTGAAGATTGTGTATGACATGAGATTCCAGCGCTGACTTCATCTGAACTCTTCTGTCAAGAGAGTTAACTTGAGCAGGAGTGGCTGCTAATGTCGGGCACTAGTTCACACGTTCGCATGGTTCCTTTTCAGGGGAATGGTAAACTGGCTGAGCTAATAGTAGAAAACCTAAGTGGGGGACGCACTGGCACGAGTGGTAAAATATCAGTGCTTATAAGTATCAGAGCAGCTTTTTTTGTTTTGTTAGGATAGGAAGGACAGAGAGAATATAAGTTTTAGAAGAGGTTAGAAAGAAGCTAGACGATGCCATTCTAGCACACTGCAACAGGGCAAACGGATGTTGGTTGAAAATTCATAAAATTTTCTTGCAGCCGCATGTATAGTGGACAGAAGTAGAAGTTATAAACGTTTTTTACTTGTGCCTTTATACAGCTTCGACGCAGGGTCGCCATAGTTATCAACAAATTTGTCATGGTCAGTTTAATGATAGGGCGTACGCCCTTCCTATTACAAGCCCGGTAACCCCAGACTGGACTATGTGTATCGCAGGTGTATGTGTGCAGTGTTATTCGTGTGAAAGTGAGTGAAAGTGTTCAAAATACAAACATAAAAAAAATTTGCATCGCCCTGGTTCCTAGAACTCATGAAGACAGACTTTGACTGTGGATATTTTGTATCACAGACACTGCCCCTTTGGCGGTTCAGAGATGTCACTAAACCCGCCCAAAGATGTAAACTACCATGCATGAGGAGCGCCTATTAGACGGAGGGGGTCCGACAGCCGATCAGTTCCAGTCATTTCACCAGGAAAGAGGTACACGGCTCGTGTTGTCTGTAGTTCAACCATGCCTAGACGGTCAATACCGCCATTCGATCGTGTCCGCATTGTTACTTTGTGTCAGGAAGGGCTCTCAACAAGGGAAGTGTCCAAGGGTCTCGGAGGGAACCAAAGCGATGTTGTTCGGAAATGGAGGAGATGCAGAGATACAGGAACTGTCAATGACATGCCTCGCTCAGGCCGCCCGAGGGAAACTACTACTGTGGATGACCGCTGTCTACGGATTATGGCTCGGAGGAACCCTGACAGCAACGCCACCATGTTGTGTAATGCTTTTCGGTCAGCCACAGGACGTCGTGTAATGACTCAAACTGTGAGCAATAGGTTGCATGATGAGCAACTTCGCTTCTGACGTCCATGGCGAGGTCCATCTTTGCAACCACGACACCATGCAGCGCGGTACAGATGAGCCCAGCAATATGCCGAATGGACAGCTCAGTTTTGGCATTACGTTCTCTTTACCGATGAGTGTCGCGTATGCCTTCAACCAGGCAATCATCGGAGATGTGTTTGGAGGCAAACCGGTCAGGCTGAACGCTTTAGACACTGTCCAGCGAATGCAGAAAGGTGAAGGTTCCCTGCTGTTTTGGGGTGTCATTATGTGGGGCCGACGTACGTCGCTGGTGGCCATGGATGGCGCTGTAACGGCTGTACGATACGTAAATGCCATCCTCCGAACGATAGTGCAACCATATCGTCAGCATATTGGTGACGCATTCGTCTTCATGGACGACAATTAGCGCCCCCATCGTGCACATCTTGTGAATGACTTCCTTCAGGATAACGACATCGCTCGACTAGAGTGGCCAGCTCCAGACATGACGACGTGACCCACCAACCACTCTGAGGGATCTGCGCTGAATCGCCGTTGAAGACAGTCTGGACCAACAGTGCTTTGATGAACTTGTGGATAGTATGCCACGACGAATACAGTCATGGGTACCAGGCCGGTATTCACCTACTGGGATATGGAAAACTGCCTAAAAGCACTTTATGGCTAGCTGTCACACCGACTCTCGTCGTCAAACCACTGGAGATTTCGAACTGGGGCCGGCACGCCTCCCTATCACAGATGCGGTGCTTATGCAGGGATTTTTTTTCTCATTTTGTTCTTAATTGCTCGTCGTATGTGTTCTTGGCGGACGTCCCATGACACTTTTTCAAGTTCATCGTTGACCCATTCACTCAGTTTTTTTTATTACAGAGGGCAGTTAACCCTCTGATCGAACACGCTGAGCTGCAGTGCCGGCTGATATTCACGCAGGTGACAGAAGAATACTTATAACAAATCGTTTATAATGGTAAGTGTATACTAAACGCCTGTAGGTAATTTTAATCTCTTTCGTAAATCATTTTGAAGCTCCAACGGCCTATTTATCACAAAGAAAGAAAGAAACAATGGCTTCTGGTGATTTTCCTCGGAAATCTACTGCAAAAATGGTTCAAATGGCTCTGAACACTATGGGACTTAACTGCTGTGGTCATCAGTCCCCTAGAACTTAGAACTACTTAAACCTAACCAACCTAAGGACATCACACACATCCATGCCCGAGGCAGGATTCGAACCTGCGACCGTCGCGGTCGCGCGGTTCCAGACTGTAGCGCCTAGAACCGCTCGGCCACCCCGGCCGGCAATCTACTGCAGTCAGTGACATTATCATATAACTGAATTATTACTCTAAAATTCTAATTTAGGGTCGTTAAATGCTCAAGAACAGCCTGTGTCACTATCTTTATAGACAGATATAATGATCAGAATTATATTAAAAACCAGTAGTGAGTGGCATCTCATATCTTGCGTGTAGTTCCTTATATCAAATAATAGTACCGCTCAGGATATAAAACAAATCAATTCAGATTTCAGGAGCAGAATCAGTAAGTCAGAAATTGATTATTTTAGAAACCACTGAAATTCATCAGCGTACTCATAGCACGAATAAGAAACGTAACAATTTCATTCACAAAACCCTTACCTTGTTTGAAAATTGTTCCCCATCACCCACCCCTCCAAAAAAATTAGCCCAGATTAGACCAGAGACTACAAAAAATCTATCTAGAGCTCGAAGAGTAAATTAATCTTGTTAGACAAAAAAAACTGTATCTATCTGTCAGAAACAGCTCTGATGTTGATGCTATAGTCTATTACATGACATACCAGTATTGCAAAGTATTAAAGATAGTAATACAGATATAAGAGCCCATGCCTTACGAGAAACAGATACTCACATGAGGTAACAAAATAAAATCAATATGGGACGTAGTGAAGGGTAAAACAGGTAAAAACCAAAGCTGATCAAAAGCAGTTGGAATTAAGAGTAAATTATGAATTGGCAGCATATGTGTGCCTTGCTGAAAAACTTTTTAACAAGCGTATCATAACAATTACCACAAAAATGGTTTTCTCAGGTTTAGCGGATGCTGCCACTGAATATCTCGTCCATTACAAATAACTTCGGTAACGTGAATGCGATGCTCACTACACCGGTAAAAGTAACATCCACCATTAAATCATCGAAATCTATAAATCCTAGAGGTTATCATAAAATCTCGACTAATTTAATTAAATAGTGTTCCAATGAGTTTAGCAAAATATTAAATTATATGTAGAATCAGTCATTTACCACTATAACATTCCCCATTAGTCGAAATATGACGAAGTTAAACCTCGGCATAAGAAATAATGTTAATAAATGCCTAAAAACTTCCGTAAATTTCACTTTTGCGAGTGTTCACCAAAATTTTAGAAAAGGTAATACACAAGTAGCTTCTTAACCGTCTGACGACAAATAGTTAATAGTCTGTAAAAGTCAAAGGATTCCGATATTTAGAAGCTTATTTACACATTTTACGGTACCGTACGTAATTCATTAGATAACAGATTAAACAGTGCTTGTATATTCCACCCCCATGAACCATGGACCTTGTCGTCGGTGGGGTGGCTTGGTTGCCTCAGCGATACAGATAGCCGTACCATAGGTACAACCACAACGGAGGGGTATCTGTAGAGAGGCCAGACAAACGTGTGGTTCCTGAAGAGGGGCAGCAGCCTTTTCAGTAGTTGCAGGGGCAACAATCTGGATGATAGATTGATATGGCCTCGTAACGTAACCAAAACAGCATCGCTGTTCTGGTACTGCGAACGGCTGAAAGCAAGGGGAAACTACAGCCATAATTTTTCCTGAGGGCAGGTAGCCTTACTGTATGTTTAAATGACGATGGCATCCTCTTGTATTAAATATCTCAGAGATAAAATACTTACCGGAGGATATCGTCATCAGGAGAAAGAAACTGGCGTTCTACGGATTGGACCGTAGAATATTAGATCTCTTTATGGGGCAGATAAGTTAGAAAATTTAAAAAGGGAAATGTATAGGTTAAAGTTAGATGTATGAGAAATAGTGAATTTGGGTGGTAAGAGAAACAGGACCCCTGGTCAGGTGAATGCAGCGTTATAAATATAAAATCGGACAGGGATAATGCAGGAGCGGGTTTAATACCGAATAAGAAAATAGGAATGCGAGTCAGCTACTATGAACAGCATAGTGAAAGCATAATCGTAGCCAAGATAAAAACAAAGCTCACACTCATGCTGTAGTACAAGTTTGTAGGTCACCTAGCTCCGCAGTCGATAAAGATATTGAAGAAATATATGATAAGATAAAAGAAACTGTTCATGTAGTTAAGTGAGACGAAAATTTGTTTGTGAACGGAGACTGCAGTTCGGTAGTAGGAAAAGAAAGAGAAGGAAAAACGGTAGGTGAATACGGAATGGGGGAAATGAATGAAAGAAGAAGTGGCCTGGTAGAATTTTGCTCGGAGCGTAATTTGATCATCGCTAACCTTTGCTTGAACAACCATGAAAGAAGCTTCTATCTGTGGAATAGACCTGGAGACGCTAGGTTTCATACTGATTATATAATTGTAAGACACAGTTTTCAGAACCAAATTTTAAACTGTAAGACTTTTCCAGGGGCAGATGTGAACGCTGACCACGATTTATTAGATCTGAACAGTAGATTGAAATTGAAGAAATCAGGAAGACGTAGCAAATTGAGGAGATGGAACTTGGATAAGTTGAAAGAACCAGAGGTTGTTGAGGATTTCAGAGCGAGCATTAGGCAACGATCGCCTAGAACAGAAGATAGGAATGCAGTAGAAGACGAATGGGTAGCTTTGACAGATGTAAGAGTGCAGACAGCAGAGGACCAAATAGGTAAAAAAAAGCTTAGTAGTAATCCTTGAGTATCACAGGATATATTTAGTTTAATTGAGAATGGAGAAAATATAAAAAATGCAGCAAATGAAGCAGTAAAAAAGAATACTAAAGTCTAAAAAATGAGAGTGACAGGAACTGCAAAGTGGCTAAGCAGGAATAGCTAGAGGACAAGTGTAATAATTTAGAAGCATATTACATTACGGACAAGGTAGGTACCACCTACAAGAAAATTAAAGAAGCCTTTCAAGAAAAGAGAAGAAGCTGTATGTATCTCAAGGTCTGAGGTGGAAAACCATTGCTAAGCAAAGAAGGGGAAACTGAAAGGTGGAAGGAATATATACAGGGTCTATACAACGGATATGGTCTTTAAGGCAATATTACAGAAAGGGAAAAGGACGTAGATGAATTTAAGATGGGAGATATAATACTGCGAGAAGAATTTGAGAGAGCACTGAGAGACCTACCTGACAGGTGTGAATATTACTGAATTATCAGTTTCATAAGTCATGGTTGCAAAGTAGTAACACGAATTCTGTATAGAAGAATAGAGAAACTAATAGAAACCACCGACGTCGGGGAAGATCAGTTTGGATTCCGGACACATGTAGGAAAACGCGAGACCGTACTGACTCATCTCAGAAGATAGATTACGGAAAGGCAAACCTACATTTATAGTATTTGTAGACTTAAAGAAGTTTTTAACAATGTTGACTGGAATGCTCTGTTTGAAATCTTGAAGATATCAGGAGTGAAACAGAGGGGCCGGCCGGAGTGGCCGAGCGGTTCTAGGCGCTTCAGTCTGGAACCGCGCGACCGTTACGGTCGCAGGTTCGAATCCTGCCTCGGGCATGGGTGTGTGTGATGTCCTTAGGTTAGTTAGGTTTAACTAGTTCTAAGTTCTAGGGGACTGATGACCTTAGCAGTTAAGTCTCATAGTTCTGAGAGCCATTTTGAAACAGAGGGAGCGAAAGGCTATTCACAACTTGTACAGAAACCAGACGGCAGTTATATGAGAGGAGGGGTTTAGAAGGAAACCGCTGGTTGAGAACGGAGTGAGACAGGGTTGTACCCTATGCCCGATGTTATTTAATATGTGCATTAAGCAAGCAGTAAAGGAAACAATAAAAAATTTAGTAGGAATTAAATTTCAGGGAGACGAAATAAAACCTTGGAGGCTTTTCCGATGACATTTTAATTCTCTCAGAGACAGCGAAGGACCTGGAGGAGCAGTTGAACGTAATGGACAGTGTGTTGAAACTATTACGTAAGATTAACATCAACAAAAAAATCAAAACGAGGATAATGGTACGTAGTCAAATTAAATCGGATGATGGTGAGGAAATTAGATTAGGAAACGGGACACTTAAAGTAGTAGATGGGTTTTGCTATTTGGGCAGCTAAATAACTTATGACGGCCGAAGTGAAGAAGATATAAAATGTAGATTGGCAATGGCAAGAAAAGCGTTTCTGAAGAAGAAAGGTTTGAAGACATCGAATATGATTGAAGTGTTGGGAAGTCTTTTCTGAATGTACATGTATGGAGTATAGCCACGTACGAAAGTGAAACATTGACAATAAACAGTTTAGACAAGAAGAGAATAGAAGCTTTTGAAATATGGTGCTGCAGAAGAATGCTGACGATAGGATGTGTAGATCGCGTAGCTAATGACGGGGAGCTTAATAGAACCGAGGATAAAAAAATGTGGCACAACTTGACTAAAAGAAGTGACCTGCTGTTAGGACTCATTCTGCGACATGAGGAGATCACCAGTTTAGTACTGGAGGGAAGTGTAGGGGGAGAAAAAACAATAGAGGGAGACCGATAGATGAATACAGCAAGCAGATTCGGAAGAACGTAGGTTGCAGCAGTTATTTAGAGATAAAGAGGCGTGCACAGTATAGAGTATCAGGGAGAGTTGCACCAAAACAGTCTTCGGGCTAAAGACCACAACAACAACAATATTATATACTGAGAGCTGTCATCGGAATTTAAATTTGTTAATAACCAAATCTTTTTAAGCAAATTAGGATATCGTAGTGAATAGAAAATGGCGCATTGTGGTTCAAATTGTGTCATCGTAGTACATATGATGTCCCATAAGGTTCTGTATTAGAGCCTCACTTCTTTTATTGTGTGTATTAATGACCATTCATTAGTAACATAACTACACGCCAGTTTGGATTTGTTTGCTGATGTTATACGCATTGCAAAAACTAGCAGATCAAGTATAGTTCTGGAATGATGATTCATGCAATTTTCATGGACATTAATAAATGACGCGTAAGCAGTTATTTGTCATTAAACATTGGAAAGACACACTGTAGTTCAGAACTTGAAAGAGGTTACCCCTTCTTATATGCCTCTTATATGACGACCAGTAGATAGAATAGATTGAAAGACTTAAATTCTTGGTATTAAAACTTGATAATAAACTCAGTTGGAAGAAGCATACAACAAGACTCCTGAAGTTTATTTACTTGCAACGCGGGTTTTTTCAGACATAGGTAATATAAAACATAAAAAAGCGAACACAATTCGCTTGCTTTCAATCCATAATGTCACTTGGTATTTTTTATAGGAGTAACTCATCAAGCTAAGCTAAGTTTTTTTTGGTCTAATATTGCTTAGTAAGAATTAATTGTGGTGTGACCTCAATAACATTCTCCATAGATCTCTTCTACGAACTACGGGTACTTACTACTGCTTCTCAAATTTATTTGTTCCTTAATGAAATACGCCACAGATAAAACATCTGTTAAACATAGTTATCATGTAGCTAAGCAAAATTCTGTCTTTTGAAACCGAATCTCTATCTTCGTTTTTAACTAAAAAATTTTTATCGATTCATAGTAGGGATCACAGCGATTTTCTTTTTTCTATTCTTCCTATGTGTCCATTGGTTCTAGGTACACCTAGCGTATGTTTTCAATTGATGTAGGTCACATTAATACGTTTCAGTCCACAGTCTTTCCAGTTGCACACTGTACACTATACTGAAATGTATAAATGTGACCTACTATCAATTGGAAAACGGTACTGTGTCCATCTAGTGCAGGCCACGCTAAATGAGGTGTCTCGCGTGCACCGACCGGGACCGGCAAAAGCATCGGAACTCTGCTGTAGCGCCGGTGAGGTGGGAGGAGGTGAGCGAGGAAGGCAGCAACACATTTCAGGGCAAGACCATGAATCCTCAGGAATTCTTGTTTCTGTTCAAACGGAATCGCACTGTAGTTTTATCAACTCAACTAGGAGACTTCATGGGTCATCCTCTGGGCGCAACGAAAGGGGCGTCATAAATACTTTGAATGCAGATTTTACTTGTTTTATTTCTTCAAACCTATCTTCAAATTCTTTATGCAATGCCTGTAACTCTTTTGTGCACTCACTGACGTGTTCTTAAGTACCTAATATCAAGGATTTTAGAAGCGGAAAATTGTCCGGAGTTCCTCCTTGAAGCTGAATTTTGAGAGCTGCAATTTGAATCTTTCAATGCGGTCACATATAGTACCGATTAATTTATTTTTACCTTGAAACAAAATATTTAAATCCTGTAAATACCCCGTGATGCGTCTCGTGAAAGCGAGGTCAGCGATCCACTGCTCATCATCCAAGTCTGTGGAGAACCATTCATATCAGTGGGCAGAGCTATTTCTTGTCTCAAAGCGAAAAAGACTGAGAGAACTTTTGAGCAACTTAACCATCGTGCGGCACAATGAAAATGAATGTCTATTGGAATCCATTCAAGATCCTCCAAAAATCCTTTAAATTCCCGATGACTCAAGTCTTGCTCTCTATAAAATTCACAGTTTTTCACCGTTATCCATGGTGGACGTAAACTTGCGGGAAACTTTTGCACATAGCTGTTCTTGATGTATCAGGCAGTGTATTGTCAAAACTGGGGGAAGCCCAGCTTCGCGCACTTCTTTTTCATACGTCCTACAAAACCTACCCCTTCTGACATTGCAGGGTCCCTAACAGTTGCAATTCCGTACAGACGCTCGAGTAACGACTGCATATCGTTCAAAACCTCCTCTACAGCCAGGAAAATATCACCCCTGTTGTGCTGCTTTCCCAAGAAATAACATTCAACAGTTCCTCAGTAACACTGAAATCTTTTCCTACACCTTCTCACGAAAATTGCAAGTTGAGCCATGCTGCGAATGTCATTGCTCTCACTGGGGGCAGTCGAGTACTTTACGATGTTACGACGCTTGTTGCGCAACTGCTCCTTTAATTCCGTACCATTTTCTTGCACTCTTCGAGAAACTATATGGCCAGACAATTTAACGTCTCAAACTGGCCACTACAGACGGGCATATTATCTCCTTTAATTTTCTAATCAGTTCGCTTTTGTTCTGTCCGTGAATCCCCTCGTGTGTCGAGGAATTTTTATTTTCGTAGTGACGGCGCACTGTCGATGCTTTAATATTTACGGTAGAGTGGCCTATTAAGCACAGTCCTTTCCTGTCAGACTTTACAAACAAATACGAATCTTCCCATTGAGCATTAAAAAATGCCAACCCTTTCTGCTCATGCTGAACTCTCGCAAGACAGATTAGCAGTGTACAATTCGATAAGATTCCGAACGGATACTTCAGCGTACCGAAAACGTCGCGTGAACGAGCGCTCTCTCTGCCACACACGTGACACGTGCCGCTGCTACAGTCACTGCACACGGGAAATGAGGGGACGGAGGGGAAAATCACATGTACCGCTCTGTGCGGCTCCGGAGTGCGCAAGCACTAACTGCTCGACAGAAGAACCAATAGATACATCGAAATAATGTAAAAAAGAAAACCTCTGAAGGTATCGAGCATGAATAGGTGAAACACGTTTGGGTGAAACGTTCACTTGCAAAAGACGTAATTTGTTTTGGACGATGACGTGCACATCTGGGTGCAATAATGGTTCCTTAGGAAACCTCAGACATTTTTCCACAAAGGCACTGACCATCTTGCTTCACAGTGTGGTAAATGTGTTAACTGTTGTGAAGATTAGCTTTGAAATAATAAGCAGTTTACCTATTTTCTTTCCGTCCGTCTTGCTTTCATTTGACTACTCCTTATACAGGATGAATCAGGAGGAAAGGTACAGACGACGTCGTGTGTCAAAGGAATATCCTCCAAGTATTTGTAGAGTCATACGTCCGGTTCTTAACAGTTTCCGAGGAAACTAATGAAAACAATGGAAAATAGAACAAATGCAGGTGATAGTACACCTCCAAACAGTCTGCCGTCAACTGCCATGCATTTAGTAGCTCTTGTAGACAACCGTTATGTTGCTGATATGAGCTCATTCGTACGGTCCTTCTCTTGGGCACAAACATGTAAAATACGGACGAAAACTTCCTGCTATAGGTCCAGTGCCTGCTTTGGGTCCACTACGCGCTATTAGACGTCGCCCTTATGCCAACCACGCAAATAGCAATCTAATGGCGTAACATAGGGTGACCTCATAGCTAGGAAATGATTCCACGGCTAACGGTTCAACGCCCAGGATATGTTTCACTTAGGTAAAGGATCACTGGCCATGCGGAACGTGGAGGAGCTCCGCCGTGCTGAAAGTACATACGGCGTCGTGTTGCCGAAGGAGTATCCACCAGGTATTTATGGTAACACATTTTGAAAGATATACGAATGACGCTCGTAATTTTCAAACTGCTCTATGTCGGATTCGGTTAAGAAAAGGGTATATGTCCATTTCAAGTTTTTTATTCAGAATCAACAACACTATCACATCTCAAAGCATGTACCTTTCCTGCTGAGTCATTCTCTATTATGTTCCAAGTCTTTAACAACAACACTTGTGTTAGCTGGAAACAAAACAATTTTTGTGTCGTCTGTCATGTTTAGTGGCATAACATTGAAATGTATTAAGACAAGGTATGTACCCGGAACATAACCCCACTGCATACCCAACTTTACATGACGCCACTCAGGTTCAAATATCTTTCCTGTTTGTTGCCACTGGAATACAACTTTCTACTTCCTATTTTCCAGATAAAAGTGAACACATATTCCAGCTTAGCAAAAGTATTGTATTGTCCTAACAATGAAATTACTTTGTCAAATCAAGGAAAATTTCGAAAGCCTTCAATCTATGACTTAGCTCTGTTTACGTCTCACACACAAATAGCATTCTCTCTATATGCTATCTTCCTGAAGCCAAACGGAGAGACAGACAGTAAATTATGTGTGCTGATTTGTGCCACCACTCTCTTACACAGTGACAGATTCAATTCATCTTAGCTTGTTTCCTGCAGCTGTATGTGATGCAGTTGCCTCATAACACCAGCTTTCAAGAGTTCTCCAGATTTACCTGTACCAATCACATTTTAAATAACTTGCCTATTATCGACAAGAAGATTTTATACAACGCTGGTGAATAACTAACGATTTCTTTCTCGTACAAGGGAGGTGTGATTTGTTGACTATCCACATTTTGGCCTCATATATATTTCACAAACGACCATATGGTTTTAATTTTGTGCTGAAAGCTTTCTATTCCTTTGGTGTAACGCGTTGATTTTGCATGTGTGATGACATTCTTCAGCACTCTGCGATTTCTGTCCGTGGAAATATTCTGTTACCGGACCCTGAAGGTCTCTCACATCATGACACAGCTCTTCTTTCCTCCTATTTGCTATTCTGTCGCCGTTATTTGTACACCGAGCCAGCTGGCGCAGTGGTTAGACACTGGACTCGCATTCGGGAGGACGACGGTTCAATCCCGCGTCCGGCCATCCTGATTTAGGTTTTCCGTGATTTCCCTAAATCGCTCCAGGCAAATGCCGGGATGGTTCCTTTCAAAGGGCACGGCCGACTTCCTTCCCCGTCCTTCCCTAATCCGATGAGACCGATGACCTCGCTGTCTGGTC
The DNA here is from genome assembly GCF_023864275.1 of Schistocerca cancellata. Taxonomy (NCBI): domain Eukaryota; kingdom Metazoa; phylum Arthropoda; class Insecta; order Orthoptera; family Acrididae; genus Schistocerca; species Schistocerca cancellata. The sequence goes on along the minus strand of NC_064628.1, from coordinate 563,908,671 downwards.
GCCTTCCCCAAACCAACCAACCAACCAACCGTTATTTGTACAAATAGTTCGTTTATTAGTACTGCGTACGTAGCCATACTTCTTAATGGAGAAGGACAGTTAAATGAAGCGATAAAGGTTTGAAGACATGTATTGTATTATATTTGTCGTTCAAATAGTCCGTGTTGTACACATCTTGCCAAGGCATCTTTAAATGTCTGCATCGAAAGTGGTCCAAACTTTTTATGTAATACTTTGTTTTGGAATGTGACTCTGCCTTGATTCCTATCAGTATTACTATTTTTGTAACATTTTTTATCACTTTGTCCTAGTCCATTAGAGTGGCCATTTATGCCAAACATAATGTTTCATTTAAAAATAGTTGACAAAAAACACTTAAAAGACCAAATATTTCAAGGTTGTGCAGCGAAAGAAGGAAATTTCAAGGAAGAAACTGTCCATTATAGGTTTCTGGAGATCCAGAAGTTTAGTCTGAAGTCTCCAACGTTGACTCTGTGACAGATTCGATCCTTAAAAAAGACATGAGGTTGATTTTGTGTACGTATTTCAAAATAACCTTACTGACTGATTCTCGAGACAAAAGAATGTTGATGGATTTACTAGGTTCTTGCAGCCTAGTACACACAGCTTACTTTTCACTCTGATTTGAGGAAACTACAGCCTTGAATAGATGATATCTACGTAGATAATGAACCCATCAAGTCGGCCGAAGTGGCCGGGCGGTTCTAGGCGCTGCAGTCTGGAACCACGAGACCGCTACGGTCGCAGGTTCGAATCCTCCCTCGGGCATGGATGTGTGTGATGTCCTTAGGTTAGTTAGGTTTAACTAGTTCTAAGTTCTAGGGGACTAATGACCTCAGAAGTTAAGTCCCATAGTGCTCAGAGCCATTTGAACCACATGAACCCATCAACATTATCGAACTTGATCGTTTTGGTGGTCTATATGTTATGGTGTGCGGAGGCAGAATCTTACATGGCCACACGCAACTCCAGATCTCTGAACACGTTACACTCACCCATCAACGTTATTGTGTCACTGTGCTACTTCCCCATGTGCGTCTTTCACGGGTGCATTTGGCGCTGACTTCATTTCCATGGATGACAATGCGCGCCCGCATCGAACTGCGCGGACAGAGGAGCTCTCTGAACGACTGGATATTCGGCGAGTGGAGTAGCCTGCCCGTTCCCTCGACCTAATCCCACCTACCATGTATGGTATGCGTTTGAGAGATACATTGCAGCAAGTGCACATGAACCAACGACCATCCAACAGATGTCAACCCTACCGGTGCAGGAATGGAACGACGTATCAAAAGAACTCCTTACAAATCTTGTGTCCAGCATGAGAGCACGTTGCAGAGCATGCATTGTTGCTCATGGCGATCATATATCCAATTACGAATCGTGTCATGCCTTTTCCGTTTAAATAAAAATGTCATTTCTGTTCGTCCCATTGCGTATTTCTTTCATACCTTATGTACTGGGACAGACGACCTCGCTCTTTGGTCTCTTCCCCCCAAATCCAACACCATCTTGTTTACTGCTCTTCTATATTGTCCCACATTCATCGTGCTGTGTTACTTGGCAGTGACAGATTATGCGAAAGTTACTTTCGTCCTTATGTTCTCCACTCCGTTGTATTTCCTCGCTACTTAAAAGGTGCTCTGATGTACAAATAATGATAGTGTCAAGTCCTGTTAGCAATTCAGCTGTTGTAACTGCAACACGATGCCTAAAGACTTTCAACCTGTTGGCGGCATTCAAATCTGTTTCGACGGCAAACTATAAATTTTCATTGACAGAAAACTATTTTCCACATTACACTCATGTTACAAACTTCACGTTGACGTTTACGTAACCCGAATCTAAACCTGCACTCCAAATTCCATGTGTAGGAGAGGGTACTTCTAGTATACTGTCACTTTCGTAACTCAAAAGTAAAAGCTCGCATAGAATTGATGAAATCACCAACAAAACACTAAAGGCTTGTTCCCAACAGATAAGTAGGTTTCTCAGCCACAAATGTAATAACTCACTGAAACAGCACATTTTTTTGATAGATTGAAATATGCTATTGTTAAACCATTGCACAAAAAGAGGAACGGGTCTGATGCCAACAACTACTGCCACTTCATTTCTGACAGCTTCGTCCAAACTTCATGAAAAAGTAAAATATTCAAGAGCAGCTTCACATATTTGTAAAACAAAGTACTAACGAAATGCCAATTTGGTTTTCAGAAAGCCTTTTCAACATAAAATGCTCTATGAGCTTTCACTGGTCAAATATTACACGCTCTGAATAACCAAACATCACTAATTGGAATTTCTTGCGATTTCTCCAAGGCTTTTCCTTGCGTAAATCATGGAATACTTCTAGCTGTACTTGGGTCCCAAAAGGTTCAATCTTCGGTCCCTTATTGTTCTTAATATATATTAATGAATTGCCACTCTAGATTCATGAAGATGTGAAGCTAGTTCTATGTGCTGATGACACAAATATAGTAATCACACCCAACAAACAATAATTTGCTGGGGAAATTGTAAAAAACGTCTTTCACAAAATTAGTTCGTTGTTCTCTTCAAATGGACTCTCATTAAATTTTGATAAAACACAGTATATACAGTTCCGTACAGTAACTGGCACAACACCATTAATAAACACAGACTTTGAACAGAAGTCTATAGCTTAGGCAGAATAGACCAACTTTTTGGGTGTGTGCATTGATGAGAAACTGAATTGGAAGAAACACATTGATGATCTGCTGACACGTTTAAGTTAAGCTACTTATGCTATTAGGGTTATTGCAATTTCTGCCGATACAGATATAAGTAAAGTAGCTTACTATGTTTATTTTCATTCACTGTTTTCGTATGGCATCATGTTTTGGGGTAATTCATCATTAACGTAAAAAGTAGTCATTGCACAAAAGCGTGTAATCAGAATAATAGCTAGAGCCCAGCCATCTTGCAGACATTTATTTAAGGAACTAGGGAATTCAGGGTAGTTTCGCACTATATGTGTTCAACTATGTAATTTGTTATTTATAATCCATACCAGTTCAACACAAGGAGAAAGATCGATCTTCACTACTTTAGGTTAAATGTAACTTTGGCACAGAAAGGGGAAAATTACGATGCAACTAAGATCTTTGGCCACTTACCAAATAGCATCAAAAGTCTGACAGACAGCCACCCAACATTTAAAAACAAATTAAAAGAAACTGTGAATGATAACTCCTTCTATACAACAAATTTTTAGCTATATATTAGAAATCTTACAAAAAATTTAGTTATGGTATGTAAAGCAACCATTCGTTAAACTGACCGGTACCACATCATTACGAAATGTCATATTCATGGTCTGCGGAGCAAGTATTAACGGGGGAAGAATGTCTCTTGGCAAGCATTCCTAAGAGCTCAAATATCTCTCATGTTACTTTTATAGACTTTTCTTGAGATATATGTAGGGGGAAGGAATACGCGAAATTACTTTTCTACGAACGTACCCTCCCGGAATTTCAATACTATATCACATCTTTATGTCTTCCTCTGGAGTTGGATGACTATCTCCGAGATGTTTTCCCGTTTCGTAAACGAATCCGCTACTCGTCTTTGAAGCCGCTTTATTTCCTCTGTTAATCATGTCTGTCAAGATACTAAACGATATATATATTATCCTGTGTTGACAATGATTCTTCATCTTTGTAGTGACCAAAGGAATGAAGATGTAAAGTGTAAGTGTACGTGTGAAATAAATATTTCTGGTAATTTTATCCGCAGCAAAATTCTCTCTGGAAATGTGGGGAACATTAAGAACTCAACAAGAGTTTTGTAAGCTCTCTTATTCTAGGTTGACTACACTTCTGGGGAATCCTGCACTAAACCTCAGACTAGCACCTGCCTCCCCTATGATTCCACTTCAAATCGCTGCGTACGTGTACTCACATGTACTAACCGGATGTGGGTCGTTGCAGTGAGTATTAGATACTCAAGTAATGAAACAATAACAAACGTTTCCGCCTATTTACAGGTAATAAGTTACATGTGTCCATGTAGTGGGTCATCCATCAAGCCTTCACCAAACAATGTTTGTCTTCAGGTCTTCCTGAATTTCAGTGCAATTTTCTCGCATTGTAACGTCTCTGTAAGCAATTGAAGCATCCGTGAAAGCGTCATTGAGCTTCCGAGGTTATCCATTAGATCATTTATATGTGTTATGAACAGTAATTTTCTGTTCCGTTGTTATTCGAAATCACGTGGAAACATCTCTCATAAAATATAAGTTCACCGTAAATTGTATTATCGAGCAGTCATATTGGAGGCCCACTACACCCGCTTCTTTCAATCCAGCAACATCCAGTAGCCAGATGCGTATGTCTTTGCTATTTATGGGGCTTAAGAGAACCCAGTACTGTGTTGTATACAGTTATGAGTACAACTGTATGTTCTGACGTGTGATTAGTTCGACAAAACTTGATGAGAAGCTTCAAGCGTACATTTTCTATTACACAGAACTGAAACGGTACAACGTCTGCGGATAACATCTATAGCATAAAATATTGTTACTTAAACTCTATGTCAACCAGCGTTATCATGCGAAATTGGTTTATGCTCCTTACACACATTCTATAAGAAATGGGTGATGGTACTGAGCATCGTACTATGCACCATACTCACTGAGACTGGGGAAAAGATACCGAGTATACATGACAGGGGCTTGTAATGTAGGTTTCTAGCATTATGTTTCATACCACAAAATTTTCCTGTTAGGTGTCAGTGGTCATGGACTTTTTTCTTGATAATGCCAAACACTAATTCACGTATCTGTGTTTCAGATCCACAGCTTACCTTCTCTGATTTGGGTAGAGGAATGACGGTATTATAGATTTCGATTTCTTCTGCAAGGATTTAAAGCCCAGAGAACAACCGTTTATTTGGGTTCTCACTACGCATATTCACTAAAACGTATGTATCTGGTTGTTACATTTTTCGATGTCTTGGAGTTTGAAGGGTAATGCAATACTATCATGTTTATAATACCCACAGACATTACTTACATGAAGTTACATGTATGATAAGTATTGCACTTAAGGTAACTCTCACAAATGAGAAAGCAACAGACACATATATTACTATCATTAATTTGGAGTTCAATAACAGCCATTTTATATTCCACACCACAGGGAAGCAGGGTATCAGAAGAACCTACATTTCATAGGTCAAAAACGTAGGTGTGGGCGTCTAACCACCAGAGCCTACTGAGGAGCCTGTTTCTGAAACTGTTTGAACTGCTTTAAGATTTGGTTAACTACACTCCTGGAAATGGAAAAAAGAACACATTGACACCGGTGTGTCAGACCCACCATACTTGCTCCGGACACTGCGAGAGGGCTGTACAAGCAATGATCACACGCACGGCACAGCGGACACACCAGGAACCGCGGTGTTGGCCGTCGAATGGCGCTAGCTGCGCAGCATTTGTGCACCGCCGCCGTCAGTGTCAGCCAGTTTGCCGTGGCATACGGAGCTCCATCGCAGTCTTTAACACTGGTAGCATGCCGCGACAGCGTGGACGTGAACCGTATGTGCAGTTGACGGACTTTGAGCGAGGGCGTATAGTGGGCATGCGGGAGGCCGGGTGGACGTACCGCCGAATTGCTCAACACGTGGGGCGTGAGGTCTCCACAGTACATCGATGTTGTCGCCAGTGGTCGGCGGAAGATGCACGTGCCCGTCGACCTGGGACCGGACCGCAGCGACGCACGGATGCACGCCAAGACCGTAGGATCCTACGCAGTGCCGTAGGGGACCGCACCGCCACTTCCCAGCAAATTAGGGACACTGTTGCTCCTGGGGTATCGGCGAGGACCATTCGCAACCGTCTCCATGAAGCTGGGCTACGGTCCCGCACACCGTTAGGCCGTCTTCCGCTCACGCCCCAACATCGTGCAGCCCGCCTCCAGTGGTGTCGCGACAGGCGTGAATGGAGGGACGAATGGAGACGTGTCGTCTTCAGCGATGAGAGTCGCTTCTGCCTTGGTGCCAATGATGGTCGTATGCGTGTTTGGCGCCGTGCAGGTGAGCGCCACAATCAGGACTGCATACGACCGAGGCACACAGGGCCAACACCCAGCATCATGGTGTGGGGAGCGATCTCCTACACTGGCCGTACACCACTGGTGATCGTCGAGGGGACACTGAATAGTGCACGGTACATCCAAACCGTCATCGAACCCATCGTTCTACCATTCCTAGACCGGCAAGGGAACTTCCTGTTCCAACGGGACAATGCACGTCCGCATGTATCCCGTGCCACCCAACGTGCTCTAGAAGGTGTAAGTCAACTACCCTGGCCAGCAAGATCTCCGGATCTGTCCCTCATTGAGCATGTTTGGGACTGGATGAAGCGTCGTCTCACGCGGTCTGCACGTCCAGCACGAACGCTGGTCCAACTGAGGCGCCAGGTGGAAATGGCATGGCAAGCCGTTCCACAGGACTACATCCAGCATCTCTACGATCGTCTCCATGGGAGAATAGCAGCCTGCATTGCTGCGAAAGGTGGATATACACTGTACTAGTGCCGACATTGTGCATGCTCTGTTGCCTGTGTCTATGTGCCTGTGGTTCTGTCAGTGTGATCATGTGATGTATCTGACCCCAGGAATGTGTCAATAAAGTTTCCCCTTCCTGGGACAATGAATTCACGGTGTTCTTATTTCAATTTCCAGGAGTGTATGTTTAACGGCTTAAGGCCTAGAAAGGGTTTCAATCTAAAAGGCAGAAGGCCTTATATTCTGTCCAGTAAAAGTTGACTGAAGGCCCCATATAAAAATATAACAATGTCATGCCTTAAGGGGAAGTCAAGAACATTAATTTAACAGATACTGATACTCAGCTGAAAGCTACACATCAACCAAATAACTAAAATCCAAACAGGAAAATTACTACATAACACACAAGGAGCGGCGCTCAAATGTTTCCAAGTGTCGGCCTGGGATTGTAACACTAACGTCCGTTTAGGTGAGACAGGCAGCCTGTCCAAAGACTTCTTAATCTGGAGGCAACCCAACCGACAGACAGACGACCTACCAATCAACCAAATCAGTTCCGTTCCACGCAACCAGCAAAACGACCACAAGATTTCAATACATGACACACAGAATATTGGGGCCCACAACGACCAACAACACCTCAGCTGTCGAACTATACGCCGCACTGGACAGCAATAAAACGACGAGGATAATACACTGCCTAAAATTACGTCAACGACCAGGGTAGGTAGCCGGAACGTCAACGGCCACAAGGCAGAAGAGATCACTGGTGAACTTCTATAACAGGGAATAAATTAAGTTAAATTTCTCAGGAAGTCGGCTGGAATCTTAGCCGACTTAAATACACACACGTTGTTGCTCGCGGGAGTGTCCCAAAAACGAGAACCAGGATCAAACGAAGAAATGTAAACAGTTGAGGATCGATAGTAAGTTAAGTGAGGACTCAACTTTCATGTCCAAGATCGGTGGGCGACGAACTTTGTAGCGCTCGCAAGCAGCATCTCACACACCAACCGGTACGACAGTGCGCTAATCGATAGGCGCTGCTGCTACCACTCACCGGCAAGTAAGGCAGGAAGTTAGTGACGCCCGTAAATGGAATAAGAAAAGGAGGCGGCACTACCGTAATAGAAGATGACCAACAATTAATGGGATGAACACTAGCCGTTCACGGATCAAGGACATCACGTTTAAAGGGAATTTGTAATCATGCTGCGCCGGCCGAGGTGGCCGAGCGGTTCTAGGCGCTTCAGTCTGGAACCGCGCGACCGCTACGGTCCCAGTTTCGAATCCTGCTTCGGGCATGGATGTGTGTGATGTCGTTAGGTTAGTTAGGTTTAAGTAGTTCTAAGTGCTAGGGGACTGATGACCTCAGAAGTTAAGTCCCATTGTGCTCAGAGCCATTTTTTGTAATCATGCTGCCGTCTCACTTCGTACACATGGCGTTCCCACCGAACCATTCGCTTTACAGCGCCCGGCGTTTCCACGGTCCTAGCTGCCGAATGTGGGATTAACGGCTCCCTTACTGTGGGGGTAGGTTGGTTAAGACAGGTATTTCTCAATGAAAAACCCGACATTATTTGTTGCAGTTTCTTTGTGGAATGACCTTCCTGGATTTAAAATATGCATTTGGTAGTTAGATGACACACCATAAGTGAAACTCTTTCAGAATATTTAATTGAATTAACAAGAAAATATAAAATGAATGTAGCAGGATAATTCTGTGTCTCTGCAGGAAGTAACTCCATTGTCACAGGGCTGCCAGACATATTCTACAATGCTGCAAGTCACAGTTATCTGCCCACAGGAAGAAACACGTTTCCACAGCCGAGGTGTTTCTGTAATGCCCAAGCAATACAGTGGTGAAAGTTGCACTTTAAAGACTCAGCGGGAACAGCCCCCAAAATGACAAAGAGCTGAAATATGACAGGTGAAGTACATGTGTATAAGCCACCTAAAACACCATATATTAACAATAGGGAAAAATTAATTGGACCACCATCGACCCATACCTGTCATTACTTTATTTTTGTTTCGGTCTCTAGGTTATCCAGATATTCATATGACAATTACTGAGGAGAAACTGTTAGAATAGACTGTTAAGTTAGGGGTAAATAAGAAAATAACTAATCATTCTAATGTAGGGTTCAATGAAAGCAGGACCTTAAATAAAAATAAACTTGAAGATCTAGCCTGGAATGACCTTTATGCACAGCGACTCACAGCATCATCTGAGGAAACGAATGTGAAGGTATGGATGGGCAGACCACGCTGGAATAGCAGCAGAGTATCCAGATGCTGCTGATTCATTAAGTCAGACTACCACAGTTCATTAACAGTGTTTTTCATCAATGAGATTTTGGCTGAAACTTGCTCAGAAGGGTGTAAACAGCTTCAACATATTTTTTGTCTAACACGCCACGCAGTCTCATCTTATGGTAGCTATAATGAGCTTGTATCTTTTCACTGCCTTATTCTGTAGCAAATAATAACAGTCTATCTGTTGTTAAAATTTTGTTTGTTCGCTCATTTCAGGCATACCCCATCTCCATAATATCTTATAAAAGTATGTACGTAGTTTTTGATCTGATTATGGTACCAGATGAATCGAAGTGACAAACTAAGAAATATAATAAGTGATACGGAAGATTTTATTCACAAAACATAGTGTTGCATCACTTTATTTCAATCTTAATTCAGTACCAACGTTAATAGTGAAATCTTCACATGATACTATGAGTTTAGTTCTTTTATATGATGTCCTGATGATGGGCTACACTAAAAACATATAACCAAAGATGGATTGCTGTTGTTAGCGACCGAATAAAGGAATGAGAAACCACAGGCCCATTTATCAAATAATGGTTGCGTCTTTATGTCGCAACTGATTATTTAATTACAGCAATATGCCATATGCTTGCATATTTCTGTAGAGGATTTGATATCTTCCACAGATTACTGTCATCTCATTGTGGAGGTGATAAACAAGAATGACAAATTGTCACATTATTACACATCCCTACTACTCCCCACCCACCCTCACCCTACCAACCCCAAAGTCGATTTCTCATAAATAACTATCTGGGCCACATAATGGTGTTCTGTTATACAAACGTATTTCCCCGTTTTAGCTTTGGTGAAGAGATGTTGTAGGGAAGGCTTCTCTTCCAAAGATAACATTGGTTGATCTCAATTCTTGAAGTGTTCTTCATGTCCAGAAGCAATAAAAAGGCCTGCTGATTACTGTAAAGGCTTAATAAGCCTTCTAGATAGTTCCCATTCACTTGTCTCCAGGTATTAATTATTTCCTCTTCTTTATGTGGAGAAACTGGGATCATACAAAAAGATCAGAACCAGAGCGGTAAACACAATGCCAACTAATGTCGTCACAGCCTCTTAGTCTCAATGGACACTTGAAGCTGTGGTCACACGCATCAACGAGTCCTTGTGTGTATATGGTCGCTCTGCACCAATGTGTACAGACTATTCATTTGCCTATTATTGTTGACAGACTTCCACAATTTTTTAACTTCAGTGCTTAGTGATAGATCGTAGATGCTGCTCAGTCTGAAATGAGTATAATTACTGTAAATTACATAACTAAACACAGTCCACAAAGGGACAACCTTTGCCTACTAAATATGGATTTTCATTGAAATAGTGGTTTATTTTCACACTTTTGTGATAAATACCTTAGATCTGTAGATATTTATCAAGAATATCATATCCTCTGCTATAAACTGAAATAAGAGTCACTATTCAAGTTGCGTGCGTTACAATTATTTTAATAATCAGTTCACTGCAACATTTCTTTCACTGGTCTAAAGAACAGTTAGTAGTTGATTGAATGATAGATTGTGCACCCTGATTCATCTTCATTTTCACGAGGGATAGCGCTATCACACTACAGTGACTGATAGGTCCTATTACACAGCAGACAAAACTAATGTTTGCAAATCACTTATATTATTGCAGAGGACAAATAAATTTAGGCACTGGGTGGATTACTGTTTTATGTGCCTTTTATAAAATGAGGCAACTTACATCATATGATTATATTGCCTCAAAAACAAAAGATAAAAATGTACCGCTTGGTGGATTACAGTTCTATCCGCTTCTGATGGAATGAGGATCTTTTCACTGTTGCAGTAAGATGGCAGAGGGCAGTCGTTGAGTACCAGCGAGTTTGCAGAAATGTGGATTACCAATAGTATAATGCAAATTTTCAAATTCCGTTCTGATAAGGGTACACTTGCAGAGCACTGGCTCTATGTCACATGAAGCGTTTCTTAGCAAATTACTGCCAGAAGCTGAGATGCCAGGTACCATCGACACTTTACAATCCTAGAAATATGACTACACTATGTTTACTTCAGGAAGGGCTCATTCCAAAAATTTTAGATAAGTGTAATTATCAGGCAGAATCTATGTGACACTCAGTGAAGTATTATTTAGACACAGTACATTGAATGAAGCCTGCCCCGAGGATGGTGTCTGGTAGCCAAGTGGACCAGTAAAGTTTGGGTAGTAGTATAAGAGTGAGATTTTGAGAATTACAGTAAAATATAACGGAAAAACTGCACTGAATTAAACAAGTTAGGAGTGGACACAAGCTGGGTGCATCCTTTGTGTACAGTCATTACTGACAAGGTGTTGGTTTTGTCGCCTTACTTCTAGCTGAAGTGAGGGTTTCCCGTGATGTCAAACGAACTTACAATGTTCGCCGTGAGGGAGTTACTTGAGTTCTGTACGTTGTCGCTTTTAGGGGCAAAGATCCATGGGTGATAAAGGATAGCTGTAAGACTGTATCAACGTCGGTGATTGGCGAAAATGCCTACCTTATAATCAAAGTCAGGAGCCCTTTTCCACTCGCAGAATCAAGAAATCGGTGGTTATTCATCGTCGAGGGCAAGGTAGATGTCTTAGCGCCCAATTCCATGAGACAGGAATTTGAGAAACAGGAAAGACAACAAGGTACTAACTTATTTTTCTGTGTGTGGGGTCACAATTTATGAGAACTCCGCTATACAGGGTGGAGTTGTAGGGCTGTGTGAGGTATATGATGGTGTGACAGTCTGTTACTCTTGTTCATCCCTTCCAAAATGAGACGACTATCTGCTACGAAGTTACACAATGAAGCGCCAAAGAATCTGGTATAGGTATGAGTATTCGAATACGTAGAAATGTAAACAGGCATAATACGCCGCTGCGAGTAGCAACGCCTACATAATACAAGTGTCTGGCCCAGTGGTTACATCGGTTACTGCTGCTACAATGGCAGGTTATCAAGGCTTAAGTGAGTTTGAACGTGGTGTTATTGTCGGCGCACTACCGATGGTATACAGCATCTCCGAGGTAGCGATAGAGTGGGGATTTTTCCCACTACGACCATTTAACGAGTGTACCGTGAGTATCAGGAATCCTGTAAAACATCAAATATCAGACATCGCTGCGGCCGGGAAAAGATCCTGCAAGAACGAGGCCAGCGACGACTCAAGAGAATCGTTCAACCTGACAGAAGTGCAACCCTTCGGGAAATTGCTGCATATTTCAATGCTGGGCCATAAACAAGTGTCAGTGTGCGGACCATTCAACGAAACATCATCGATATGGGCTTTCGGAGCCGAAGTTCCATTCATGCACCCTTGATGACTGCACGACACAAAGCTTTACGCCATGCCTGGGCCCGTCAACACCGACAATGGACTGTTGATGACGGGGAACATGTTGCCTGGTCGGACGAGTCTCGTTTCAAATTCTATCGAGTGGATGGACGTGTACGGGTATGGAGACAACCTCATGAATCCATGGACCCTGCATGTCGGCAGGGAACTTTTCAAGCTGATGGAGCCTGTGTAAAAGTGTGAGGCGTGTGCAGTTGGAGCTATATGGGACTCCGGATACGTCTAGATACGACTCTGACAGCTGACACGTATATAAGGATCCTATCTGATCACCTGCATCCATTCATGTCCATTGTGCTTTCTGACGTACTATGGCAATTCCAGCAGGATAATGTAGCACCCCACATGTCCAGAAATGTTACAAAGTGGCTCCAGGAATACTCTTATGAGTTTAAACACTTCCGCTGGCCACCAAACTCACCAGACGTGAACATTATTGAGAGTATCTGGGATGCCTTGTAACATGGTGTTTGGAAGAGATCTTTCCCCTTCCCCCCCCCCCCCCCCGTTTCTCCCGTACTTTTACGCATTTCTGGACAGCCCTGCAGAATTCATGGCACCAGTTCCCTCCAGAACTACTTCAGACATTAGTCCATGACACGTCGTGTTGCGGCACTTCTGAATGCTCGCGGGGACCCTACACGATATTAAGCAAGTGTACCAGTTTCTTTGGCTCTTCAGTGTATAATCGTCTACAGCAAGGTGTAAACATAGGCCGTATTGCTGTGGTTAACTAAAATGTGATTGCGTTGAGCTGCGTGTGGTATAAAAACTGAATAGTTATTTCAATGGGACAAATCAAGTTTGAGCTAGAACCTGGCTGGCAACTGTTAACAAATCGAGGTAGTTTTACTTGATGAATCAGCAGCATCTAGATAGTCTGCACACATTATAGCACTATCTGCCCACCTGCATCGTCGCATACGTATTTCAAGATGCTGCTGTGAGTCACTGTATGTAAACGCCACTCCAGGCTAGTTTTTCAAATTTATTATTGTTTAAGAACTTCCTGACACTGAGCGCTTCATTAGAATGATTAGTTATTTTCTTATTTACCCTTAACGTACGGGTATATTCTAACAATTACTCCTCAATAGGTCTGATATTTGAGGCGCCTTGTCACGGTCCCCGCAGCTGCCCCCGTCGGAGGTTCGAGTCCTCCCTCGGGCATAGGTGTGTGTGTTGTCCTTAGCGTAAGTTAGTTTAATTTAGATTAAGTATTGTGTAACCTCAGCAAATGGTACAAATGGCTCTATGCACTATGGGACTTAACATCTGAGGTCATAAGTCCCCTAGACTTAGAACTACTTAAACCTAACTAACCTAAGGACATCACACACATCCATGCCCGAGGCAGGATTCGAACTTGTAACCGCAGCAGCAGCGCGGTTCCGGACTGAAGCGCCTTGAACCACTCAGTCACAGCGGCCGGCTAACCTCAGCAGTTTAGTCCCATAAGACCTTAAGTCAAATTTCCTAGTTTTCCAAATATTTAGGTAACCTAGAGACTGAAACACTAATAAATAATAAATAATGACAGGTATCACTATTGGATTGCTAGGCCATTCCAGAAACACCTCAGCTATGGAAAGATGTTCCTTCCTGGTCCGATTATGACTGGGACATGGCAACATTGTAGAATATATCTGGCAATCATGTGACAGTAGAATTACTTCCTGCAGTGACACGGAATTATCCAGCTAAATTTATTTGAAATTGTCTTGGTATTTCAATTAAATATTCTGAATGAATTTCACTGACGCATTGTCTAATGCATATTTTTGTTCCAAGAAGGTCATGTCACGCAGAAACTACAACTGATATCGTCTTTTTCACTGCATATACCTGTTTTAGCTACACTAGCATCATAAGGGAGCAATAAATGCCGTAATTGGTCACTATGTCTGTGAAAACGGCGTCACGCTATAAAGGGAAGCGTGCATTACTACTATGTTCAAATCCTGTGGGAGGAACAGCATTTTATATCGTAAGTGACAGGTCCGCAGCCGTTGGCCTTCCTGAGTGTGGTGAATAATTCGTGTCAAAACGATCCTTCATCAAACGAGAAAGTAACTTGTGACGTGATTCTTTCAATAGCACTTCACACCACACATGCCACAAACTTATGACCTTCCTCCGCTGTTTTCAAACCTGTTTTAAATCCAAAGATAATAAAATGCGACAACTGCCAAACTTCAGTCGGTTTAGCAATCCGTTTTCCCACCCATAAACAACGTTATTCATAACCTTCAAATATACAGCATTCAAGATGTCAACGCAAGAACACTACTATAAACTGAAATAAAAATGACGATTGGTAAATATACTTGAACCATAACGAATTCCAACATGTCAAACAAAATCGCCATAAACTTACGTACCAACCTCCTTTTTCCAACTTATTTTTGCTTACAATTGTTGATAAATACACTCCTGGAAATGGAAAACAGAACACATTGACACCGGTGTGTCAGACCCACCATACTTGCTCCGGACACTGCGAGAGGGCTGTACAAGCAATGATCACACGCACGGCATAGCGGACACACCAGGAACCGCGGTGTTGGCCGTCGAATGGCGCTAGCTGCGCAGCATTTGTGCACCGCCGCCGTCAGTGTCAGCCAGTTTGCCGTGGCATACGGAGCTCCATCGCAGTCTTTAACACTGGTAGCATGCCGCGACAGCGTGGACGTGAACCGTATGTGCAGTTGACGGACTTTGAGCGAGGGCGTATAGTGGGCATGCGGGAGGCCGGGTGGACGTACCGCCGAATTGCTCAACACGTGGGACGTGAGGTCTCCACAGTACATCGATGTTGTCGCCAGTGGTCGGCGGAAGGTGCACGTGCCCGTCGACCTGGGACCGGACCGCAGCGACGCACGGATGCACGCCAAGACCGTAGGATCCTACGCAGTGCCGTAGGGGACCGCACCGCCACTTCCCAGCAAATTAGGGACACTGTTGCTCCTGGGGTATCGGCGAGGACCATTCGCAACCGTCTCCATGAAGCTGGGCTACGGTCCCGCACACCGTTAGGCCGTCTTCCGCTCACGCCCCAACATCGTGCAGCCCGCCTCCAGTGGTGTCGTGACAGGCGTGAATGGAGGGACGAATGGAGACGTGTCGTCTTCAGCGATGAGAGTCGCTTCTGCCTTGGTGCCAATGATGGTCGTATGCGTGTTTGGCGCCGTGCAGGTGAGCGCCACAATCAGGACTGCATACGACCGAGGCACACAGGGCCAACACCCAGCATCATGGTGTGGGGAGCGATCTCCTACACTGGCCGTACACCACTGGTGATCGTCGAGGGGACACTGAATAGTGCACGGTACATCCAAACCGTCATCGAACCCATCGTTCTACCATTCCTAGACCGGCAAGGGAACTTGCTGTTCCAACAGGACAATGCACGTCCGCATGTATCCCGTGCCACCCAACGTGCTCTAGAAGGTGTAAGTCAACTACCCTGGCCAGCAAGATCTCCGGATCTGTCCCCCATTGAGCATGTTTGGGACTGGATGAAGCGTCGTCTCACGCGGTCTGCACGTCCAGCACGAACGCTGATCCAACTGAGGCGCCAGGTGGAAATGGCATGGCAAGCCGTTCCACAGGACTACATCCAGCATCTCTACGATCGTCTCCATGGGAGAATAGCAGCCTGCATTGCTGCGAAAGGTGGATATACACTGTACTAGTGCCGACATTGTGCATGCTCTGTTGCCTGTGTCTATGTGCCTGTGGTTCTGTCAGTGTGATCATGTGATGTATCTGACCCCAGGAATGTGTCAATAAAGTTTCCCCTTCCTGGGACAATGAATTCACGGTGTTCTTATTTCAATTTCCAGGAGTGTACTTAATGTTCCTCAGGTCGTTTGCTGCATGAGCACTGGTTACAATGTTGTTGTTACTGCATGGTGAACACTCTGTTTATGGAAAATATTTCGCGCTGAAAACCAAACTACAATATTAAATAGTCTTACCCATGCAAATATGAATACAGGAACGTCCGGTTTTTCCAAGATTTTGCTGTTTCTGTCAGTTTATGAAATGTTATCTCTGAGTTTCCAAGTGATTGATACTGTTAGCAGAGGGACGAGGTGTGGTTTACTAATTATGGAAAAATCGACATCAATAACGTATTTCTTCTTTTTTATTGCGGACGTTTACCACAAACAGATAGCGCAGCACGGTAACTCAAGTGGAAGGCAACAATTTATGTGAAAACTGTGAATCTTTCAACGAAGGCTGTATGTGTTTGCGGCCGTTGCGTGATTTTATTTCATTGATTACAAAATCAAGTCAGTCGTACGCATTGGGTAGCCGAAGCAGCTGGTTAATGGCGATTCGCTCAAACAAGGAAATGAATGTTTTGAACATGCTCCAATCCAAAATAGGGAGTCAAGGAGTTACCATTCTCATCCAGTGCGGCGTAACTGCATTGCGACGGAGTCATTTCCAAACCACTTGCGGGTTTGGAGGTCTGGTGGATCGGTGAAAGCACTGTATTTTTAGGGTCTCGGATCGATTCCCGCTTGAGACGAGGATTTTTATTAGGCTCAAACATATCTTGTCGATCTCTAGCAACGCCAAATGAATAACGTGAGATTGCACCGGTAATTCTAAATTCTCATTAAACTTCATGTGTCTTCGCTACCGACAAGACGCTATGTTGGTCCACAACTGAGACGGAAATGTCAGCATGTAGCAGATCGGTCACCATTAATTCTTTCTGTTGTATCTTTGTTTAGTTACTGTAATGATCCGAACGTCATGTACTATCACAGGACACGTAGTCCATCTTTAATTTGAGCTTCATATGTTGATTGTATTGTTTCTAGATTGGGTTTTATTGGCTTTCGAACTCGAATCTTCCTTTTCGTAAGACTGATCATTTCGTGACGATTCATCAGTTCTTTGTCTGCTCAAGATTCCAAACTCCTCAGCGTCTCCATGTAAGACACATGTCTAGTTTCGAATCCTCTTGCAGTACAAAAACTTTCATCGTGTATTTTCAAGCCCTGGAATGAGAACACCTAGCATTGTCAACAATAGCGATTTGGGACGGTTTGGAGTCCCAGTGACACACTGAACATTTCGCCACATCTTTTCAAGTTCGTACATGCCACTCCCAGCTACTGGCGAAAAATAATTCGACTGTGAACTCTGTTGGTGTGTAATCAACGACAGTTTGCGCTGATTTCGATTCCCATTCAGCAATGAACTCTCAATCACGTTATTCCTCGTTCAGACAAGCGTTTATCGAGCCTTGTAACCTTGTAACCTGTTGGGTCTTGGAGAGCCTGGGCTCTTCCATTGGGACGATTGTTGCTTTGTATCTGGGTCATAACCGTAAATCCAGCTCTCGTCCCCGGTGATAACCCGTGACAAGAAGGTTGGATCATCAGATCCAGTCTGGAGAAGGTCTGTGCACACTTCAGCACGCTGTGCCTTTTGATCGGCAGTCAAGATCCTTGGCACAAATTTTGTTGTGACACGATGCATGCCCAGTTCATCAGGCAACATTCCTTGACATGTCTCATAACCAACACCCATTTCATCTGCAAGGTCTTGAATGGTTCGACGTCGTGCTGCACGAACCAATTGTAGAAGTATGGCAACAATGTCTGGCGTTGTGCGGCTAACAGACCTTCCAATGCACCAGGATGCAGGTTGGCTGGCAGCTTTTCGAGGAGCTCTTTGCGATGTGGGGGAGTAGCCATGTATGTGAAAACGGCATCCCATTTGAGTCAATTGATGTTTCAAAGTACTGCACTGAAAAGGTGTTTGAATGTTGTGCAGGTGTGGTTAAATTTAACGGAGCTAAACTTCTAACTGTTGTTATTTATAGATCCCCAGACTCCGATTTCACAACATTTATGCATACCGTTTTTTTCCAACGAGAGTGAAAGGGAACAGTAGAACACCCAAGAAAACATTTTTCTTCATTCCTCATTACTAGAAGGGCATTCTGTTAGCAAAAAGGTGAATGGCCTTTCAGATCATGATGCACAAATTTTAACTCCAAAAGATTTTTGTGCTGCAACTTCTGTTAAATATAGTCATCAGCTGTTTGGGAAAGCTGATCCAGTTGCTGTAGAGACCTTTGTAAACCTTATCAAGGAACAAGAGTGGCAAGATGTTTATAGCGCTGATACAGTAGACGATAAATATAATGCTTTTCTCAAGATTTTTCTCGTGCTCTTTGAAAGTTGCTTTCCGTTAGAACGTTCAATACAGGGTACTAGCACAAACAGGCAGCCTGGGTGGCTGACTAGAGGGATAAGAATATCTTGTAGAACAAAGTGGCAATTATATCAAAACGTTAGAAACAGTCAAAATTTAAATGCAGCAGCCCATTACAAACAGTATTGTAAGATGCTTAAAAATGTTATTAGGAAGGCAAAAAGTATGTGGTATGCAGATAGAATAGCTAAGTCTCAGGATAAAATTAAAACCATATGGTCAGTCGTAAAGGAAGTTGCTGGTCTGCAGAGACAGGTCGAGGATATAGAATCAGTGCGTAGTGGGAATGTCCGTGTTACTGATAAGTGGCATATATGTACAGTATTTAATAATCACTTTCTGAATATAGCAGGTGAACTAAATAGAAACCTAGTCCCAACAGGGAATCATACAGCGCTCTTAGAAAAAAGTGTTCCGAGACTGTTACCTGAAATGATCCTCCAATATACTGACAAGAGGGAGATTGAGTTAATAATTAAATCACTAAAGACCAAGAACTCTCATGGATATGACGGGGTATATAGCACAATACTAAAGTATTGTTCTATGTATGTTAGCCCAGTACTTAGCCATATCTGTAACTTTTCCTTTAGGAGTGGTCTGTTTCCTGACCGATTAAAGTACTTGGTAGTGAAGCCACTTTATAAAAAGGAAGACAGGGATAATGTTGACAATTATAGACCTATTTCTATGCCATCGGTGTTTGCTAAAGTTATCGAGAAGGTTGAATATACAAGGTTACTGGAGCATTTAAATTCACATAATTTGCTGTCAAATGTTCAGTTTGGTTTTAGAAATGGTTTAACAACTGAAAATGCTATATTCTCTTTTCTCTGTGGAGATTTGGACGAATTAAATAAAAGGTTGCGAACGCTAGGTGTTTTCTTTGATTTAACGAAGGCTTTTGACTGTGTTGACCACAAAATGTTACTGCAGAAGTTGGACCATTATGGAGTAAGGGGAGTAGCTTACAATTGGTTCGCCTCTTACTTTAAGAACAGAAAGCAGAAGATAATTCTTCGCAATATTGAGAGTGGTAGTGATGTTCAGTCCCAATGGGGCATTGTTAAGTGGGGCGTTCCCCAAGTGTCGGTGCTGGGGCCACTGCTGTTTCTTATTTATATAAATGATATGCCTTCTAGTATTACAGGTGATTCAAAAATATTTCTGTTTGCTGATGACACCAGCTTGATAGTGAAGGATCTTGTGTGTAATGTTGAAACAGTATCAAATAATGTAGTTCATGAAAAAAGTTCGTGGCTTGTGGAAAATAATTTGATGCTAAATCACAGTAAGACTCAGGTTTTCCAGTTTCTAACTCACAATTCAACAAGAACCGATATTTTGATCAGACAGAATGGGCATATTATAAGCGAGACGGAACAGTTCAAATTCCTAGGCGTTCGGATAGATAGTAAGCTGTTGTGAAAAGCCCATGCCCAGGATATTGTTCAGAAACTAAATGCTGCTTTGTTTACCATTAGAACAGTATCTGAAATAAGTGACACTTCAACGCGAAAAGTAGTCTACTTCGCATATTTTCATATGCTTATGTCGTATGGTATTATTTTTTGGGGTAATTCTTCTGATTCAAAAAGGGTATTTTTGGCTCAAAAACGGGCTGTTCGAGCTATATGTGGTGTATGTTCGAGAACGTCTTGTCGACCCCTATTCAATAGTTTGGGAATTCTGACATTGCCCTCACAGTATATATTTTCTTTAATGTCGTTTGTTGTTAGCAATATTAGCCTATTCCCAAGTGTTATCAGCTTTCACTTAGTTAATACTAGGCAGAAATTCAATCTGCATGTGGAATGCACTTCCTTGACTCTTGTGCAGAAAGGAGTGAAGTATTCTGCTGCATCAATTTTCAATAAGCTGCCACAAGAACTCAAAAATCTTAGCAGTTGCCCAAACGCTTTTAAGTCTAAACTGAAGAGTTTCCTCATGGCTCACTCCTATTCTGTCGAGGAGCTCCTGGAAGAGCTAAAAAATTAAGCAAATTCCAGTGTTACATTGTTGATTTTCTTTATTTAAATTTACGACTTGTCACCTGAATATGTTTTTTTATATTTCATTTTATCTGTTTCTAATATCGTGTTATAATTTCATGTATTGATTCGTTCCATGACCATGGAGACTTCTCCTTAACTTGGTCCCATGGAACAATAAATAAATAAATAAAAAATAAAAAATGTGAGCATCATCTTCGACGTCTGTACGGCCAGCACTGAACCGAGCATGCCACTCAAACACATGCGTATGGCTCATGCTGTGTCCCCCAAACACTTGTTGAATCATTGCACGGGTCTCCGTAGCACTTTTCCCGATATTCACACAGAATTTGATACACACGCAGTGTTCTGTTCGCGGATCCATCGTCAAATCACCACACACGAGACACAGAGTATTACGGAAATCACTGTGGACACGCAACACGTCGTGCCAGCTGAATGCCACTACGCGCACTGACTCATCAGATCTGCAGCTCTCGCCACCTAGCGGTGCAAGATCTACTACTCCTACTTTCCAGGTGGCAGCACTAGTCCGCAAATTTTTGATTCCACCTCGTATCATGTCTCTTTATGCCGTGTCAACAATGAAGGTCCCACACTGCAGTCACGGTCAAGCACGAAAGCTTTGTTTGGGTTGCATTGCCCATAGATGCTGGATTTTAATCCATACCCAAGACAAAATGGCTTGTCATGTCTTTTTAAACTGTAACACATGCACAACTACCTGCTGATGCCTTTAATGTCATTTTTTGTTAGACAGTAAGGACGACAGGTGACTTTTATCCACATGTATTCATGAAGACAAGGAAATTACTAGTCACATGTTTTGGATGGTGAGGTTTCAATACAGCACTTGAAGCCATTAATCGCTGTTCACTAAGTGGTAAGTTCATTATCCACTTCAGGTAAACCATGGTTAATAAAGGTTGGAAAAATTTTTAGAGAGCAAGAAAACTTAGAATTACAGTCGAACTTTGGAAGCATAAATACTCTTGAAAAATCTCTTATTCGGAAAAAATTAGTCTTGAGAAATATCTCTGTGTGTGCTCTGTTATGCTGAAGAGGCAGGAAGTTTGATGTCATCAGATAAAAGCATAACAGAGTTTATTTTTCAGTTTGCTGTTGGTATTATTTGTTAGTTGATTATGACAAGGAAAATAGGTACATTCTGTAAACTTTTTAGAGACGCTTAGCACCAGAGTTGCGATCAGTAAATTATAGTTTTATTTTGAGATGATTTGAAGTTGCACAGTCGTGTTTCATGCTCCAAGTATACTTTAACCTACAAGTCAAACGAGTAGTGTCAATAAAGTTTGCCACATGTGTTTTGCTCTGTTATAACAATAATACAGAGTATTTAGATATCGAAATAACATTCTGTCACTTCAGTTGAGAGTCCACTGAGCCTTGCATCAAGTGGGTACAAAGACCAAACCACAGTCGTCACCAAGAGTACTCAAATTGGTTAGTTAAGCTAGTAGTGGAAATGAAGTAAGTCACATGTATTTTGTACTGATATACAGAACAAATCATCACGTATGTTGATAAATAATGCAGACGGTTTCTGATGTCTTTTAAGTGCTGCTTTATTTTTCATTAAAAGATTTAATTTTCATTACAGGCAGTATCGAACGTTCCTCTGTGAGAAACCGTGTCCAAAGACATTACTAGTCCTGAGCCTCTTAGTAGTACAGCAACCTTTTCACTTGCTGGCTGCAATCATTTCCCCAGAATCTGTCTAGCAGATTATGAATGATGATCTGAGACATGAAAATAACTTTGTGGCACTTGATTTAAGGGATCATTACTACAGTCGTGTTTAGGCGCCAAATGGAGTACAGAAAACCAGATGGCTGCCACTAGCGGTTAATGGCGATTGGCTGTTTTGGATTCAGTGGTCATTAAAATATTGCGCTGACAAAGGGAAAGCAGAATCTGTCTCTGTGTGTGTGTGTGTGTGTACTCGTGCAAGCGCTCATGTGTCCCCCCCCCCCCCAACCATGTAGCTTTGGCATGTAGGAACTGGGGTGTGTTGTCACAAGAACATATTCCGTTGACCAGAAGCGTTGTGGGATTGCAACTGTAATCGTATTTGGTTTTTCTTTTTCCATAAGTCATCCCAAAGACACTCAGCACTGATTTTTACATGGATATGTATATGCTCACGTAGAGGACGGTGTAATTAGATGAATGACGAACACTAACTTCACTTAACGAAGGTTTATTCAGCACTTGCACAAACAAGAGCGCGGAGCGAACTGCCTCCGGCCAGAACACATACAATATACATACAGCTATAGAACATTCCAGTACAATGATGCTTCACATTTGTGGATACTTCTAAAGTGTACTCGAACCGAACATAGAAATTAAAATTTTACACATCAGGGGAGTTTTGAACTCACGATCCCTCCATGCGACAGTCTAGTAGCACAACCATTTCACCATAGTGCCTATTCAGCTTCTTCTGCGACAAAATTTTAAGAATTGAAGTAATCCCATCAGTTCCAGTTTGATCGATTTCAACTCCATTCTGTTCAAGTCTTATTTCCTGAAATAGGAATGGAAATGCATTGATCCGCCAGGGTAGCCGAGAGCGCTAATGAATTGCGTCCTGGACTCGGGTAGACGCGCCGACCCCGGATCGAATCCGCCCAGCGGATTAACGACGAGGGCCGGTATGCCGACCAGCCTGGATGTGGTTTTTAGGCGGTTTTCCACATCCCGCTAGGTGAATACCGAGCTGGTCCCCACGTTTCGCCTCAGTTACACGACTCACAGAGATTTGCAGTCTGCCTTCGGCAGGGCAACAGAGCGGACGCGTACGTGTTGACTTCGTGCGGCGCGCGAGCTCGCTTTGTTTACTTTCTGACGGCCGTTGCTTAAGTGCCGGCTTACTTTGTACGATCCATGGCGAACCGTTACCGTAAATCAACACTCCGATTTACTTTCTGCAACGATTATGCCCGACCCAAAGCACTCGAGGTGGAGCGTTTTCTGCGAGAGGAAGTGAAGATCCCGGCGACCGATATTATCGGCATACATTTGTCCATCGTGAGCAGCACGGTCTATGTGAAAATCATTAACGACGCGGCGTGCGAACGCATACTACGTGAGACCAAACAGGGGCTCCGCTTCTGTCACGCTGATGGCAATGTGGGGGAGGTAACCGTCGACCACGCAGGCTTAGGTATGCGAACGATACGCATTTTCGAATTGCCATTCGAACTTCCAGCTGAGGAAGTCGTCGCGGCACTACGCCCATACGGCACAGTTCACGGCCACACTGCGGAGAAGTGGACACAGTTTCGGACGTATCCTGTCCTAAACGGGGTCCGACAGGTCACCATAGATCTCCGAAGCCACGTCCCGTCCTACTTACAGATCGGCGGATGCCGTACCATAATTATATACGATGGCCAGCCTCGGACCTGTTCCGGGTGCGGCAAAGAAGGCCACCTTAGATCCGAATGCCTACAACAACGCCCGGTCACCACAAACGACGCCACCAACGAGCCCGACCAGACACCGACGGAGAGCGCCTCGGACGACCCGCCGCCTCGGCCGGCCATTGACGCCGCTCCGAAGATGCCGGCGCAACCAGACGCTGACCCTGATCTCGGAAACACGATGGAGATCGACTCGCTCATCGTTCCTACAGCAGCCTTTCCGTCGTCGGACACGGAGGGTCGCACAAGGAAACAACGTTCCCCGAAACGTCGCAAGCGAAGACGTCGCACCGTTTCCGGCCAAGAGGAGACGTTACAAGTCGAGGAGGGCGTAACCGTCGACCAGCACGAGGCCTCAGAATCCGCTACTGCTGACGAAGACGTAATGAGCGCGGAGACATCTATCGGTGTGCCTGCGCCCCGTGCTGACGCTGAACTAAATCATGAACGTCCCGCAGGCGACACTACACCACGCACAATTACAACATCTTCTGCAGACAAAATGGACGATACACCAGTTTCCGCTTCCACGGCGTGGCACGAGGGGGAGGTCACGGAGCAGGAGCCGTTACGGGACCCTGCGCCGTCACGGCCGCACCACTAATCATACTCTCCCCAGACTCCCCTGCGGCCCAGCGGGATAACGTTCCGCTGCGACGCCCACACCCTTGCGCGGACGGCGGAGTGGACCAGCCTCCAGCAATCCGACACCAGGCCTACCGGATAGCAACCATCAACATCAACAACATCCGTTCCAAGGTGAAAATCCGCCTTATGCAGGAGATGTTCTGGGCTTCGGATATTGATTTCGCCTTTCTGCAGGAAGTTCACTTGGCTAGTCTCCCGGATATCAATGGCTATACCGCCCACGCCACCGCGAGTGATCCTATGGGCCGCGGATCGAATCCGCCCAGCGGATTAACGACGAGGGCCGGTATGCCGACCAGCCTGGATGTGGTTTTTAGGCGGTTTTCCACATCCCGCTAGGTGAATACCGAGCTGGTCCCCACGTTCCGCCTCAGTTACACGACTCACAGAGATTTAAAAAACGTTAGCAATATTTCATTACTTACGCCAGCCACAGACAGTTGGGGTACACTTATTCCGTCCTGGAGGGTTCGAGGTGGCGGCAGGAAGGGCATCCGGCCACCCTCTGCCACTAACATTTGCCAAATCCGTCATAACAAGGCAGACCCTGCGTTCCTGAGGGGTAAAGGCCTACAGGAAAAGAAAGAAAGAAAAGAAAAAGAAAGGAATGGAAATGCGTTGCTTGTCAGAGGTGAAATTTCGGTTTTCACAAACTTTCCTTCTAGCTGGGGGAAACTGTTGTATGCAATTTTCAAGGCATATATGGCGCTGGATGAGAATCCCTGTCTGGTTGATGATGTAACGTATTGCAGAAGCAAACGATTTGCCTGAAAGATATTCATGTGGTGTAACTCGCTTATCATAGTTCACTCTTGTGGTTGTACCGAGCAGATCATTGCTTTTGTTGTGTCTGTTCAAACTTAGTGATTTTGGGAACTCGTAGTTATTCCGTGTTTTCCTGGCAAAATGTAACGCCTTTGGTCGAGTGTATCTGTCTTACAACGCCCCCTTGTACAATCGACAAAACAAAACCCTCATCGGTAACTCTCAGAGTGTACAGTCACGTCACAAATTGCGGCAACATTTTAGCTCCTTATTGTACATGTTGGGTTACAGTGGCAACATCATATAATACCAGTTAGACGCAGTATATGCAACATTAGAAATTAATACATCTACATCTACATCCATACTCCGCAAGCCACCTGACGGTGTGTGGCGGAGGGTACCTTGAGTACCTCTATCGGTTGTCCCTTCTATTCCAGTTTCGTATTGTTCGTGGAAAGAAATATTGTCGGTATGCTTCTGTGTGGGCTCTAATCTCTCTGATTTTATCCTCATGGTCTCTTCGCGAGATATACGTACGAGGGAGCAATATACTGCTTGACTCCTCGGTGAAGGTATGCTCTCGAAACTTCAACAAAAGCCGGTACCGAGCTACTGAGCGTCTCTCTTGCAGAGTCTTCCACTGGAGTTTATCTATCATCTTCGTAATGCTTTCGCGACTACTAAATGATCCTGTAACGAAGCGCGCTGCTCTTCGTTGGATCTTCTCTATCTCTTCTATCAACCGAATTTGGTACGGATTCCACACCGGTGAGACGTATTCAAGCAGTGGGCGAACAAGCGTACTGTAATCTACTTCCTTTGTTTTCGGGTTGCATTTCCTTAGGATTCTTCCAATGAATCTCAGTCTGGAATCTGCTTTAGCGCCGATTAATTTTATATAGTCATTCTATTTTAAATCACTGTTAATGCCTACTCCCGGATAATTTATGGAATTAACTGTTTCCAGTTCCTGACCTGGTATATTGTAGCTAAATGATAAAGGATCTTTCTTTCCATGTATTCGCAGCACATTAGATTTGTCTACATTGAGATTCAATTGCCATTGCCTGCACCATGCGTCAATTCGTTGCAGATCCTCCTGCACTTCAGTACAATTTGCCATTGTTACAACTTCTCGATATACTACAGCATCATCCGCAAAAAGCCTCAGTGAGCTTCCCATGTTATCCACAAGGTCATTTATATATATTGTGAATAGCAACGGTCCTACTACACTCCCCTGCGGCACACCTGAAATCACTCTTATTTCGGATCGGAAGACTCCGCTCCATTGAGAATGACATGCTGCGTTCTGTCATCTAGGAACTCTTCAATCCAATCACACAATTGATCTGAGAGTCCATATGCTCTTACTTTGTTCATTAAACGACTGTGGGGAACTGTATCAAACGCCTTGCGGAAGTCAAGAAACACGGCATTTACCTGGGAACCCGTCTCTATGGCCCTCTGAGTCTCGTGGACGAATAGCGCGAGCTGGGTTTCACACGATCGTCTTTTTCGAAACCCATGCTGATTCATACAAAGTAGATTTCTAGTCTCCAGAAAAGTCATTATACTCGAACATAATACGTGTTCCCAAATTCTGCAACTGATCGACGTTAGAGATATAGGTCTATAGTTCTGCACATCTGTTCGACGTCCCTTCTTGAAAACGGGGATGACCTGTGCCCTTTTCCAATCTTTTGGAACGCTACTCTCTTCTAGAGACCTACGGTACACCGCTGCAAGAAGGGGGGCAAGTTCCTTCGCATACTCTGTGTAAAATCGAACTGGTATCCCATCAGGTCCAGCGGCCTTTCCTCTTTTGGGCGATTTTAATTGTTTTTCTATCCCTCTGTCATCTGTTTGGATATCTACCATTTTGCCATCTGTGCGACAATCTAGAGAAGGAACTACAGTGCAGTCTTTCTCTGTGAAACAGCTTTGGAAAAAGACATTTAGTAATGCGGCCTTTAGTCTCTCATCCTTTGTTTCAGTACCTTTTTGGTCACATAGTGTCTGGACATTTTGTTTTGATCCACCTACTGCTTTGACATAAGACCAAAATTTCTTAGGATTTTCTGCCAAGTCAGTACATATAACTTTACTTTCTAATTCATTGAACGCCTCTCGCATAGCCCTCCTCACACTACATTTCGCTTCGTGTAATTTTTATTGTCTGAAAGGCTTTGGCTATGTTTATGTTTGCTGTGAAGTTCCCTTTGCTTCCGTAGCAGTTTTCTAACTCGGTTGTTATACCACGGTGGCTCTTTTCCATCTCTTACGATCTTGCTTCGCACATACTCATCTAATGCATATTGTACGATGGTTTTGAACTTTGTCCACTGATCCTCCACACTATCTGTACTTGAGATAAAACTTTTGTGTTGAGCCGTCAAGTACTTGAAATCCGCTTTTTGTCACTTTTGCTAAACAGAAAAACCTTCCTACCTTTTTTAATATTTTTATTTACGGCTGAAATCACCGATGCTGTAACCGCTTTATGATCGCTGATTCCCTGTTCTGCATTAACTGTTTCAAATAGTTCGGGTCTGTTTGTTACCAGGAGGTCCAATATGTTATCGCCACGAGTTGGTTCTCTGTTTAACTGCTCAAGGTAGTTTTCAGATAAAGCACTTAAAAATTTTCGCTGGATTCTTTTTCCCTGTCACCTGTTAAAAATGTTTGAGTCTACCAATCTATATCTGGTAAATTAAAATCTCCACCCAAAACTATAACATGGTCGGGAAATCTACTCGAAATATTTTCAAAATTTTCCTTCAGGTGTTCTGCCGCAACAGCTGCTGAGACAGCGGGCCTATAGAGAGATCCAATTACCATGTTTCAGCCTGCTTTAACCGTGACCTTCACCCAAATTATTTCACATTTCATACCAGTCAAACAGTACACACAGAAGCATAGGACGTCGACAATGACAGCGAAATGTGTGGCAGTTTGACTAGCAGCACTAGATTTGCTCCGAAGAAGCTGTTGTCGTTAGCTCACGGTCAAAATACCTGATAGTCATACGCTAAACCAGCGTTCGTTTCTGCCATCTGATATATTTTGTGTCTCTGTCGTCGCAGGCGCCAAAGGCCTCTCTGTAATAAATTCTTTGTCTTGATGAGAAAAACACTGGTACATTTTATTTGTATCCATAAAGAAAACTGAGCTAAAAAACTCTACCAAAAATTTGCAAAATTTTAAACATAATCCATCCCAGTTACTTTAAGGGTATTCATTTTGTAAGAGTGAGAGAATATACTTGTTTTGCGGAGAAAGTGATTTTAGATCAATCAGACTTCTAGCAAAAATTCATCTTTTACGAAGGTCGTTTTTCAAATGTAGGAGAGAGTAACTAATCAAATAATCATTCAATTCTTTGGCACGAATTAGTCTGGTAATAATTTAGGTTTTTTTACAGACTATGCACTCAAATGTATGTGCCAAGCTCAACAGCAATTCTTTTATTCGGAAACACTAAAATTACTGTCATTATTAATTTCTAAAATCATTAGGCAGCACGGCAATGTTTGTGTTTTACAGTGTGTATAGTTCGATGCAGTATTCCTTCAGACATGAACTATGTATGCATGTCCGAAGAAACATTTCATCAAACTATACAGTCATTGTAAAATACAGACACTACCCGACCGTATTTCATGCTGAAGCATGCCAGTCTTACGAGCAAAACGCAGCTTCTCCCTGTGTGGGAACCTTATGGTGTATATGTGAGCACTATGGGACGTAGACACTAGAATGTATGGAAGTCTCGGTCGGTCCTGGAGATGTGCTTGGATCGTAAAGGAGGTTAAGGCGACCGCTCACATAATGCGGGAAATCCGAGTTCGAGTCCCGCCTCGGCACAAATTTTCATCACCATCTGCTAATTACTCTGCAATTTACAATTAAGTGCCTGGCAGACTGTTCATCGAACCACCTTCAAACTTTTCTCTACCGTTCAAGTTTTGCCGCGGGAAAAACGAGCAGTAAATCATTCAGTGTGAACTTTGATTTCTCTTAGTTTATCATGATGATCGTTCCTCCCTACGTAGGTGGGGGCCAATAAAATATTTTCACACTCTTGGGACAAAGTTGGTGATTGAAATTTCCAGAGAAGATCCTGCCGCAATGAACCACCGCCCCTTTTTTTTAAATGATTGCCACCCCATTTCATGTGTGGGGCCACTCTCTCCCCTATTTCTCGATAATACATAACACGCTGTCCACCTTTGAAGCTTTTCGATGTCGTCCGTCGGTCCCATCTGATGTAGATCCCTCATCGCAAAACAATACTCTAGAAGATGGCGGACGAGTGTAGCAGAAGCAGTCTCTTTAATAGACTTGTTGCACTTTCTAATCTTTCTGCCAATAAATAGCAGTCTTTGGTTTGCTTTCCCCACAACATTATTTATGTGATCGTTCCAGTTTAGGTCGTTCGTAATTTCAATCCCTAAGTGTTTAGTTAAATTTATACTCTTTAGATTTTTGTGATTTATTGTGTAACCGAAAACGCACGATTTTCCAAATGACATGACAAGTATAGAACATGCTTTTTCAACAGAAACTATAGTTCGTTTTCCTGTAATTCTCAACGAAAATAGAAAATAATTTCGATAGTTTGCGGGTATGAAACTACAGACGCCAAATGACGGAATGCACTACGCTTTGCCTCACTTCAATAAGAATTTAATTTGAGAAAATGACGATTTATGTTCTTATTTGACAGTGCTTTTAATTTTCCCAAATGGTACTATCATTACTGAAGTTGGTATTGAATAAAGCATGCACGTGCCTATTATGGAAGAGTTCACCAGTGTGAGGCAGATAGACACTGAATACAGTTAGCGTTCAGCTGGGTTGGGAAGTACCAGAGCTTAGCTTTCATAGCGTTTGAGGCGCAGAGCAGAGACAATAAGACCATCACGAAGCTGGACGTTGTCGAGATTCCTTGATTTTAAGTACCGAATTTCAAGATTTTTTGAGTGTATGTGCTCGTACGTCTTTAATATCTGAAGTTGAGTAGCTGTTGCAACAATTTCATAAGATTTCATTCTTCACAAAGTACTCTTTCATTCAGTATAATGAAATGTCCTTCAATCAGAGAAGCGTACCTATTATGCTAGTTTTCTAGCGCAATATGGCTTATTCCATATATAGGTATCCTACGAACCAAATTATCGCATATTAGGACACGCTACATCATATTAGGCCACTTTGGTAGTAGGATTCAGAATCATATTTTTACTGAGTGATTTGACACTTTTGGGAACATTTGACTTTTTGTGAACTTAGTGAAGCCAACCAGTGATGACCGTGTTGTGCTAATGCTTGACGGGCATTAGATCACATTTTTGTGATTGACAAAGCATGAGGGACCCGTGTCCACATCACCTGTTTAGAACCCCCCATCCTATGTTTAAAATGCAGCCTCTGGTATGGAATTTATGCGACCATATAAAACTCACTATGCCTAACAAGTAGGAACCTGTGGGAAAATAACCCAGGTGATGCTCTAATCTCGCTTTTGATTACGAGATTATTTGGAGCGGCCTGCTTGAGAGCAATAACTATAGAAAATGTTGTAAACGGTCTCTGGAAAACGTGATTCTTCCCATGCAAGAATCATACAATTAGAAATATGATTTCGCAGTACACAAGGATTTTGACTTACAAGATCCAAACAATGAACTTAATGGGGCCCAAATCGTATCAGCCCAGCTCTCAAAATCAGCAAGCCACACCAAGAGCCACTATCTCAATTAAAATCAGCACTTTCTGTATCTGTTGAGCAACTAACATTGTCTCCATACAAGGAACACTTGCTAAAGTTCAAGAAGAAGAAACCTGTAGCGTAATCAGAGGATACAGAAAAGAAAGTTTTATTCTTATAAAAAAAAGAGATAGAAGGGAGATAAATACGCGGGAAATATAATCATCCAATCATTCAGTGTCTGATGGAAACTTAATTGAGGAAAATGACTCAGATGCGCAACCTGAAGACTGAATGCATATTCTGTAGTAGTCTTTCTCTGAAGACTAACATAGAGAAATGGGCATGGTGCATGGAATACTATCTCCGGGCTCCCGAAGAATGATAACTTGAGCTTTTGTGTGTCCTGACTGCACTCCTTTTGCTGAATAAGCGCAGAATATGTTGGAAAAGCAGTAAGAAACAGAATGTTACGCTGACGGAAAAAATTGTAGTACCAAATAATAATTAACGTAGAGTAATGAAATTTCTGTATAAAATTTATCTAGGTAACATATTTAAGTGAATGACATCGCAAAATCACAAGTTAGTGTAAGCCCAAGAGAAGCCACTGAAAATGTGAAATGCTGGTACATTAATAACCAGTGTAACCGCCACACTATTGAATGCAAGCACCCCAAAGTGGTTGTTGTACAAGTTCCGGATTTCAGTTTGTGGGATGGAGTTCCATGCCTGTTGCTCTTTGTCGGACAATACAGCGACGGTTAATGCTGTTTGTGGATGACGCTGGAATCGGCATCCGATGATGTCGCATACGTGCTCGACTGGAGAATGATCTGGTGATCTAGCAGGCCACGGCAACATGTCGACACTTGGTAGAGTATGTTGGATTACAACAGCGGTATGTGGGCGACCGTTGACCCGGGAATGCTGTTCATGAACGACAGCACGGCAGGTCGAATCACTGGACTGAAGCACAAATTTTCAATCAGATTGCATGGGATAACCACGAGAATATTATTACGGAAATGGAAGAGGATGTAGATGAAGATGAAATGGGAGATACGATACTGCGTGAAGAGTTTGACAGAGCACTGAAAGACCTGAGTCGAAACAAGGCCCCCGGAGTAGACAACATTCCATTGGAACTACTGACGGCCTTGGGAGAGCCAGTCCTGACAAAACTCTACCATCTGGTGAGTTAGATGTATGAAACAGGCGAAATACCCTCAGACTTCAAGAAGAATATAATAATTCCAATCCCAAAGAAAGCAGGTGTTGACAGATGTGAAAATTACCTAACAATCAGTTTAATAAGCCACAGCTGCAAAATACTAACACGAATTCTTTACAGACGAATGGAAAAACTAGTAGAAGCCGACCTCGGGGAAGATCAGTTTGGATTCCGTAGAAATACTGAACACGTGAGGCAATACTGACCTTACGACTTATCTTAGAAGAAAGATTAAGGAAAGGCAAACCTACATTTCTAGCATTTGTAGACTTAGAGAAAGCTTTTGACAATGTTGACTGGAATACTCTCTTTCAAATTCTAAAGGTGGCAGGGGTAAAATACAGGGAGCGAAAGGCTATTTACAATTTGTACAGAAACCAGATGGCAGTTATAAGAGTCGAGGGACATGAAAGGGAAGCAGTGGTTGGGAAGGGAGTGAGACAGGGTTGTAGCCTCTCCCCGATGTTATTCAATCTGTATATTGAGCAAGCAGTAAAGGAAACAAAAGAAAAATTCGGAGTAGGTATTAAAGTTCATGGAGAAGAAGTAAAAACTTTGAGGTTCGCCGATGACATAGTAATTCTGTCAGAGACAGCAAAGGACTTGGAAGAGCAGTTGAACGGAATGGACAGTGTCTTGAAAGGAGGATATAAGATGAACATCAACAAAAGCAAAACGAGGATAATGGAATGTAGTCGAATTAAGTCGGGTGATGCTGAGGGAATTAGATTAGGAAATGAGACACTTAAAGTAGTAAAGGAGTTTTGCTATTTGGGGAGCAAAATAACTGATGATGGTCGAAGTAGAGAGGATATAAAATGTAGACTGGCAATGGCAAGGAAAGCGTTTCTGAAGAAGAGAAATTTGTTAACATCGAGTATAGATTTAAGTGTCAGGAAGTCATTTCTGAAAGTATTTGTATGGAGTGTAGCCATGTATGGAAGTGAAACATGGACGGTAAATAGTTTGGACAAGAAGAGAATAGAAGCTTCCGAAATGTGGTGCTACAGAAGAATGCTGAAGATTAGGTGGGTAGATCACATAACTAATGAGGAAGTATTGAATAGGATTGGGGAGAAGAGAAGTTTGTGGCACAACTTGACTAGAAGAAGGGATCGGTTGGTAGGACATGTTCTGAGGTATCGAGGGATCACCAATTTAATATTGGAGGGCAGCGTGGAGGATAAAAATCGTAGGGGGAGACCAAGAGATGAATACACTAAGCAGATTCAGAAGGATGTAGGTTGCAGTAGGTACTGGGAGATGAAGAAGCTTGCACAGGATAGAGTAGCATGGAGAGCTGCATCAAACCAGTCTCAGGACTGAAGACCACAACAACAACAACAACCACGAGAATACTCCTCCTGTCATACGAAATCGTATGTCAGACTGTAACTCCAAGTGTAGGTCCAGTGTATCCAGCAAGCAGACACGTTGGTTGAGACTCTCATCTGGCCTCGTCCTAATAAACACATGGCTATCACTAGCACAAGGGCAGAACTAGCTTTTATCAGAAAAAACAACAGACATCTACCCTGTACTCCAATGAGCTCTCGCTTGGCACTACTGAATTCACAGTGGCAGTGGTTTGTGTCTGTGGACTGCACGCTACAGGGCGTCTGACGCGGAGTTACCCTTGAAGTAATAGACTTACAACAGTTGGTTGTGTCACCGTGGTGCCAACTGCTGCTCAAATTGCTGCCGCAGATGCAGTACGATGCGCCAGAGACAAACGCCGAACACGACGGTCATCCATCGCGGTAGGGCCACGTGGCCGCTACCGTACCTTCCAGTGACCATCGCTGCCAGCGATCATGTACAGTGGTTATACTATATTCCTACCAAGCTTTCTGCAGTATTGTAGATGGGAAATCCGGCTTCTCGTAGCCCTACTACATCATCTCGTTCAAATTCAGTGACGTTTTGATAACTGGGTCTTTGTCGCCTCAAAGACATTCTTTACTAACATCAAGTCAACACGTCCAGGTAATCAACGATCAAGACCGTCACAGCGTGTATTTAAAGCATCTTCATAGTGGAGCTACTAGCGTCGCTCTTACGCGAATAGTGCGAAATTCGAATAGACATCATCTTTCATACGTAGAAAAACGCCTACCAACTTTCGTTTATGTCGCACAATTCCTTGTTGGCGTTGTAATTTTTTCCATCAGTCTATTATTTTAAGGTATAGCTGTTTCTAACTTCTTCTTCTGCCACGTCAAGGTTATGCCTAGAGCCTGTTCCGGTCTCACCATCTCAACCTCGGTCTTACCTGTTTTATATTGTCCGATATTGTCTGGTAGCCTCATAATAGGACACCATTTCTATTTCGGTTCAAATTAACTCGTTTGTGCGTTTCTCACATTTAGATGTATTAAGTGTTAAGTAGCACGAAGTGATTGAATAAAATTTAAAGTACAATGAGTTCACACAGATTTACGGTTAACATTCAGTTATATCAAATGTTGTAACAATGTGAGATAACGAGAGTTTCATGTCAGTAATGAGCCTAGTATGAGGTCCATCGAGCATGGACATCAATTAATTTCTCATCCGACGAGGCATGGAGGCAGCCAGCCTGTGGGGTGTCTCAATGTCCGCGAGACTCTTCCATGTATCTAGCACCAGGTCTCACAGTTCGTCAGGCGTGCATATGGTCGGTGTAGGACAGTGAAAGTTCATGCGACCCTCCATTTTGGCCCACATACACTCCTGGAAATTGAAATAAGAACACCGTGAATTCATTGTCCCAGGAAGGGGAAACTTTATTGACACATTCCTGGGGTCAGATACATCACATGATCACACTGACAGAACCACAGGCACATAGACACAGGCAACAGAGCATGCACAATGTCGGCACTAGTACAGTGTATATCCACCTTTCGCAGCAATGCAGGCTGCTATTCGCCCATGGAGACGATCGTAGAGATGCTGGATGTAGTCCTGTGGAACGGCTTGCCATGCCATTTGCGGACGTGCATTGTCCTGTTGGAACAGCAAGTTCCCTTGCCGGTCTAGGAATGGTAGAACGATGGGTTCGATGACGGTTTGGATGTACCGTGCACTATTCAGTGTCCCCTCGACGATCACCAGTGGTGTACGGCCAGTGTAGGAGATCGCTCCCCACACCATGATGCCGGGTGTTGGCCCTGTGTGCCTCGGTCGTATGCAGTCCTGATTGTGGCGCTCACCTGCACGGCGCCAAACACGCATACGACCATCATTGGCACCAAGGCAGAAGCGACTCTCATCGCTGAAGACGACACGTCTCCATTCGTCCCTCCATTCACTCCTGTCGCGACACCACTGGAGGCGGGCTGCACGATGTTGGGGCGTGAGCGGAAGACGGCCTAACGGTGTGCGGGACCGTAGCCCAGCTTCATGGAGACGGTTGCGAATGGTCCTCGCCGATACCCCAGGAGCAACAGTGTCCCTAATTTGCTGGGAAGTGGCGATGCGGTCCCCTACGGCACTGCGTAGGATCTTACGGTCTTGGCGTGCATCCGTGCGTCGCTGCGGTCCGGTCCCAGGTCGACGGACACGTGCACCTTCCGCCAACCACTGGCGACAACATCGATGTACTGTGGAGACCTCACGCCCCACGTGTTGAACAATTCGGCGGTACGTCCACCCGGCCTCCCGCATGCCCACTATACGCCCTCGCTCAAAGTCCGTCAACTGCACATACGGTTCACGTCCACGCTGTCGCGGCATGCTACCAGTGTTAAAGACTGCGATGGAGCTCCGTATGCCACGGCAAACTGGCTGACACTGACGGCGGCGGTGCACAAATGCTGCGCAGCTAGCGCCATTCGACGGCCAACACCGCGGTTCCTGGTGTGTCCGCTGTGCCGTGCGTGTGATCATTGCTTGTACAGCCCTCTCGCAGTGTCCGGAGCAAGTATGGTGGGTCTGACACACCGGTGTCAATGTGTTCTTCTTTCCATTTCCAGGAGTGTATTTTCAATGGAATTCAAATCCCGCGCTCATGCAGGCATTCGATCATGTCGACATCAGCATGTAGCGAAAACAGTTACTGAACGATTCGACTAGCGTACACTGTTGAGTGGTCCTGCTGGTACTGAATTATTCCATTGTGATAGGGCATCCTTACACTCGGCACCGCAGTATGTTGCGTGAGATGGACATACTGAATCACTGTGAGATGACTATAAATGCGAAGAAATATCCGTGGTGTTGCGCCATCTACTGCGGGTCGAGACGTAGTCCCCGTGGCGAGCAGACCATCAGCGGATCTCTTTCACTGAGCTAAGTACTGAGTCATTGGAAAAGATGAAGTGGTTCCAGTCACTGTCTGCATTAAACTCAGCCAAGGCAAGCCTATAAAGTTTGTGATCATGCTTGTGAGAGAGCCTCTTTATTAGCAGCCCTTTGGCCTCTAAATCCAGCATGCCGTGAGTGGGTTGGAACGGTTTTCGAGCATCTGGGAAAATTGGTCTCTTTCTTAAGTTGGACGGCATTTAAAAATTGACGTTCTGTACAGGTGTCAACAAGTACGTTGTCTTGCTGAGACGTCAACACCTTTCCAAAGACCAAATATCGAAGTCGGCCAGTTACGTCTGTCTCGCATCACCGGTTTATCAACTTCTGGGCACAGCGGTGGCTAGGTAGAACGCCGCATCTCTTAACGCGCTCTGAAACCTTCACCGACTATCTTATACCTGTCTGAGGTGCAGTGTGTTATCGTATTCGGCACCCCTCAGTGTATTACCACTGTGCGAGCTGTAGACTATTGCAGGTATCCAAACTGTTGAAGACATGCGAACAGTTTTGTTTTGTCGACGGTACGCATCGTTATTGTTGATGTTATTTCAGCTTATTGTTTTCATATATTGTGACCTTGAAAAACCTAATCGAGATCTGATATAGCCGACTTTCTAAGTCAGATATGTCCACAGCTGTTTCCAGTCCAGCTTTAAGGATGTTCCTGTTTGCACACAACTGAGCCCCTTTCACAGACGGTTGTAAACGAATATTTAAATCCTCAACACACTAGGAGCCAAGACGTATTTCTATAGCTTCACCACTTACAGCTTAACGACTTATTGACTGGGATGCTATTAAAGGCTCTCCACCTCAATTAGTGCGATATTCCAGTATCCTTCGCTTAAAACAGTTGTTGAATAGTATGTTATATGTTGGAAGAGTAACTGAAGACTCTCATTTTAAAACTGTTGTACCTGACGTACACCTAACGCTCAACTGTTGTACGAAGGTTGTAAATTGTAGAACATCAATTTGCTGCAAAGCAATGCCATTATTCCATAGGTGGAAGTAAATCACCAAATGACAAGAAGGTGTAGATGTTATTCCCTTTTTTGACACACGACGCTACGTATGTTCCTGTTTTCTGCAACACATGTACGTACATGTCCATGGGCTTTTCCCCATAGTCTTACGGATTCTTTTTAAGCATTGAAGCAGACACAATTTTGTAACTGAGCAGTTGCGTAATATAGCTCGAAGCATTTTTTAATTTTTTTTTCATCCTAATGAAGACTCGCACTCTGCGATGGTAAGGTTTTAAACGTAATTCTTTTCGAATATTAATAGCTTCCAGCAACACGTTGTCATCCTTGTCTAGTTGTTTATGAGGAATTATTCCTGTTCTATAGTTCGATGAAAAGCTCCTCGATTCAATTAACCGATAGCTGATAGTCCTACCAGTGCAGGAATAAAAAAAAATTAAAAATGAGGAATTCGACGTGATGTGGCTATATTATGAGACAAAGCTACAACATGTGGAATTTTAACATCTTCTTTTCGTTTTAATTGTGCTTTGCATCATGTTTTCCAGTTGGTAATGAAGACCCAATAGATGTTTACAATCAGTTTCGCATTTTATTCAGATAACAACGAACTGGAAACATAATTTTTCGTGAGTCTGTTGCTATAATGTGTACAATTTTATCGATGTAGGTCGTAGTTCATGTTCCTTTCAATTCTGACTATGCTATCTCTGTACATTGATTCCATCTTTGGACTTGTTGTTGACAATACTGACAGATTTAGAAGACACTGCTACATTCACTCAATGGCTATTTCATGGAAAAACTTTATGCACTTGAGTAACATTCCCTTTGGCATTGAACAAAATGGTGCACACTAAACAGTTTTTTCATGCCAAAGGGAATGTTACTCAAGTGCATAAAATAAAGTTTTTACTTTTTATTTATAAACTGCTGTGAGACCATGCGAATCATGAAACTAGTCATTTTCCATTGCATTTTCAGAATTGCAAGGAACATGAAATACGACCTACATGAAATTTGCGGACTGACAGCGCAGACAACTTGACCACCTTATTCTCGGCTAAGAATATTCTTGGTTAGTGCACAGAGCTGCCTCAAAACGTAACACTATACGAGACAACAGAGTGAAAGTACGCAAAGTAATGAAGCATTCACATTTCAGAACAAAAGAATATTTGGTTACTTCATGGCTCTTTTTCGTTTACTTTGCTTCTACCCTGATTCTTTGCATCATATAAAACTGCGAAAGATCAAATTGATTTTCCTAATTCTTCCCCTCATAGAATGTTGTAGGTTCTGATTTACGGAAGACTTAAGACCTCATTGTTTAGTCTTTTTCAGCATCTACTAATCATTCAACTGAGGTTGTGTCATGCATACATACTTGGCTATGGTTTGATGCGATTAACAATGAATGTTGACTATTACGAGTACATATGAAAACATCTTTAACTGAATTTCAGAGAAGCATTTTGTGTGTAGGAAACGAGGTAGAAAGCGTCAAAAGGTACAGGGACCCGACAAAACAATGGAAACGCCGCAAGTTCTAGCGTTTCAACATAAATGCAGACGACAGCCAATCCTCCAGGTTTCACTGTTGTATTTGACTACGAACAGCACCTGGGCAATGCCCTCATTATGTTGCAACTGTCAGTCGTGGATGGAGCAACGTTCTGTGTAATTGGTAGTGCATTATGCCGGACCTACGTGAATTTGAACGTGGTCAAATTTCTGGTGCTCCTATGGTTGTGCTTCCGTAACCAAGGTAGTCGAACAACTTGGTGTTTAAAGAAGCACCATACCGAAGATTTATACCGCATGCTGATTCGCTCAGCCATAAATGGAAAACCAATAATATAAATGAAATTATTGTACTCATTTGATTGAAAGTTCTCTTGTTAATTATTTTTTCCACTCTCCCTACGAAAACGGTTTTTTCTTCTTTTTTCGGTGAATGTCATGTCAATAATAAATGAATCATTAAATATTCATAATTTTCACAGTCATGATAAATATGTTATTAGCATTACGTGAGAATAATAAAAAAGAGTACAAGTGGGATTTCACCCAGAGAACTTGCGTTTATGAAACTACGCTCTTACTCGCATGGCCTAGACTGCAGAAAGGATATAAGGACGCCTAAAAATTTCAAACTCGTTGTTTTCGAAAACGGTTGAGAGTTGAGTCTTCCTCTTCACATGTTTTGAAGCCCTAACCGTGTCCCACTGTCGATATGAATAAAAAAGGCGAGGGCGAGTTCATACGGTCCATTGTATGTCACAACGCGAAAGAAAGCGTGTGCTGAATGATCGTGACAGATGGCCATTGAAGAGGATTCTGACGAAAAGTAATAGAACGATAGCTCCAAAGGCACTGCATGATTAAACTTCGCATTCGCGAGCCCTCTTAGCACCAAAACAACACGAAGAGTCCTCCATCAGCAGGGAACTGCCGGGTGAGCTGAAATTCCAAAACTAGTCATCAGTGATGCGATACAAATGTCTGTAATAGGAAAACGTGATGCTGAAGTCATAAAACCCGGACTATGATATAACGGAAGGAAGTAATTTGCTCGGATGAGTCTTGTCTCTCACTGTTTCCAACTTCTTGCCGAGTTTACGTCCCAAGAGTCAAACATGGTAGATGTTCGGTGGTAACTTGTCCAGATGTATCATGGTATGCCGTGGGCCCCATGGTTAGTCAAGGACTACGTGACTATTTTGGGTAATCAGGTTTATCCCAAGGTACAATGTTTTTTCCCCAAGTGGGATACTGTGTTATAAAACGACAGGGTCCCATTTCACGCAGTTCGCATGGTCTACGACTGGTTTTGTGAGGACGTGCATGAATTTTCGCATCTCCTCTGGCCACCAGAGTTACCAGATCTCAGTACTACTGAGCGTTTGTGGTCTGCTTTGGAGAGAAGTCTGCGTCATCGCTATTCATCTCTATCATCGTTACCTCAACTTGCCGCTACTTTTCAGGAAGAATAATGTAAGACTCCCTATAAACCATACAAGACCTGTACTTACCCATTCCGAGACGACTGGAAGCTGTTTTGAACGTCAGCCGTTTCCTACACCATTTTATCCACGGTAATGTATTGTGTTTTTGGTGTTTACATACTTCTATCCACCCTCTGCTTCTCATTTCCGAGTTGTAATCAGAAAAGGGTGTGACCGAGATGTAGGGCGTGAAAAAAAGTCACGGCTTGAGAGCATTTTGTTTGAGGGACGGGATCTGTTTAAGTAATTTCCCCAATTGTACATGTGGGAGGCTGGGATTATCGTACGCCAACATCTCAAGGGCACTGCAGTGTACATATCTTGAGTATGCATATCTCACAAGTCAAAGGCTGGCTGGTGGATTATTTTTCTACTGGACTGGTTTTTTATGCATGTGGGGACAGATTTAAAAATTTTGTCAGAGCAAGCTGGACTGTCTGGAAGCTCTCACTGTCTGTAGGTAACTACTGTACATTAATGTGTGTTTATGTATGTGGGGAGGAATTTTAATGTGGATCCTAAATATGATTGATAATTGTGTGTTAGCGTTGTACCATCACAGATGCTTTAGGATCCATAAGTAATTTTGTGGTGCACGTAATTTGCCTGACAAAAAGAAAAGCACCCAGTATACGTGGTCGGATGTCGACGAAACCTCGTCGTGCTCACACCATCGTCAGGTCTGTAGATGACCGCTGTGACAAGTAGAACGGCCACATGAGTGCATTAGTGTTGTTCGTTTTTAATTTTGTTACGAGACCTGACAGGGTATATAAGTGGCTTCAACACACTCAGATGTTGAGTGTCTGACGGGATCAAACGGAGATTTGCGTATTCGTCTGAGACAGCAATGTCAGCAAATGACAGAGTTAACAAGAGACCTCGCTGCGAGTCTCCATCTGGCATGCAACTCGGATCTTGCAGTATCCTGATTTGTGGGACATTCAGATGTGACAATGCCCCGATGTTGGACAGCATGGAACATGGGAGCAGGCATACTTATGCCCAAGATTCCAGCCTGTCATGTCTGACCACCAAATCGGAGGACCACCTTATTGTGCACAAAGTTCATAGCGATCCCTTCACATCTGCACTTGACATCCGAAACAAGTAATGGACTCCGTGCCCTGTACCAGCTGTGTAATCTCGCACTACTGGTCGGAGACTAGCAACAGTCGGACAAAGGAATTACCGTCCCGTGTGTAAGCTGTCGTTAACAGCACAACACAAGCGACAGTGGAGAGGTAGCGTGACCAGGAAGCAGGAACCGCTGACGAGTGGCGTGTTTCCAACAACGAAACACGGTTCTGCTCTATCCTGGTCGTCCATCGTCGATGAATATGGAGGCGACCTGGAGAGGCGTCCTACTCTTCCAATATTTTGGAGAATCAGGGCCGTCTTACTCCTGGCTAGTAATACGAGTACTTCAGGCCGCAGCTGGTGGTAATTGAGGGAACTCTTATGGCACAACCATCGGTCACCGAGTTCCTGCCCTCGTGTGTTACCTCTAACACAACCGTAACAACAAGACAGTGCTCGTCCATATACAGAACGCGTATGAACTGTATGATGTTGAAGTATTTCCATGGCCAGCGAGCTCCGCAGATCTTACCCCAATAGAACGTGAGGCTGATTAAATCAGACGTCATCTCCGTCCTACTGCCAGTATTCGCAATATCAGCAGTCATGGGCTACTTTGCCTTAGGTGAGGAAACAATGGCTTTATAATAACCGTCCCAACCAGATCAGTGACGGCAACCAGTCCACACAGGATGTAACGTCATATAGATAAATGGACTCATAATGCCAAGATATTTCTAAATTTGACTCGAACTTGTAATCGCTGAAACAGCATCACATACCCCTCCCCTATGAGCCATGGACCTCGTCGTTGGTTGGGAGGCTTGTGTTCCTCAACGATGCAGATAGCTGTACCGTAGGTGCAACCACAACGAAGGGGTATCTGTTGAGAGGCCAGAAAAGCCTGTGGTTCCTGCAGAGGGGCAGAAGCCTTTTCAGTAGCTGCAAGGGCAACAGTCTGGATTGACTGACTAATCTGATCTGGTAACATTAACCAAAACGGCCTTGCTGTGCTGGTACTGCGAACGGCAGAAAGAAAAGGGGAATCTGCAGCCGTAATTTTTCCCGAGGGCATGCAGCTTTACTGTATCGATAAATGATGATGGCGTCCTGCTGGGTAAGATATTTCGGAGATAAAATAGTCCCTCATTTCGATTTCCGCGAGGGGACGTCGTTACCAGGAGAAAGAAAACTGGCGTCTGTGGATCGGAGTGTGGGATGTCAGATCGCTTAATCGGGAAAGTAAGTTATAAAATTTATAAAGGGAAATGGATACGTTAACGTTAGCTATAGTGGGAGTTAGTGAAGTTCGGTGCCAAGAGGTACAAGACTTCTGGACAGGTCAATAAATGTTTATGAATACAAAATCAAATAAGGGTAATGCAGAAGTAGGTTTAATAATGAATAACAAAACAGGAGCGCGGATAAACTACTACCAGCAGAATAGCGAACGCATTATTGTAGCCTACATAGACACGAAGCCCACGCCTACCACAGTAGTACAATTTTATATGCCAACTAGCTCCGCAGATGATGAAGAGATAGAAGAAATGTATGATGCGATAAAAGAAATTACTCAGATAGTTAAGGGAGACGAAAATTTAATAGTCATGTGGGACTAGAATTCGACAGTAGGAAGAGGAAAAGAAGGAGAAGTAATAGTTGAATATGGACTGGGAGTAAGGAATAAAAGAGGAAGCCGCCTGGTAGAATTTTGCATAAGGTATAACTTAATCATAGTTAACACTTGGTTTAGAATCATGAAAGAAGGTTGGAAGAGACCTGGAGACACTGGAAGTTTTCAGATACATTATATAATGTTCACAAGGAGATTTAGGAACCAGGTTTTAAACTGTAAGACATTTCTAGGGGCAGATGTGGACTGTAACCACAATTTGTTGGTTAGAACTGTAGATTAAAACTGAAGAAACTGTAAAAAGGTAGGAATTTAAGGAGATGAGATCTGAATAAACTAAAAGACCAGAGGTTGTAGAGAGTTTCATGAGGGGCATTAGGGAACGATTGACAACAACAGGAGAAAGAACTACAGTAGAAGAAGAGTGGGTAGCTTTGAGAGATGAAATAGTGAAGCCAACAGAGCATAAGTAGGTAAAAAGACGAGGGTTAGTTGAAATCCGTGGGTATCAGAAAAGATATCGAATGTAACTTTTGAATGGAGAAAATATAAAAATTCAGCAAATGAAGCAGGCGAAAAGGAGTGCAAACGTCTCAAAAATGAGACTGACAGGAAGTGCAATATGGATAAGCAGGGATGGCTAGAGGACAAATGTAAGGACGTAGAGGCATGTATTACTAGGGGTAAGATAGATGTTGCTTACAGGAAAATTAAAGAGACCTTTGGAGAAAAGGTATGAATGTCAAGAGCTCAGATGGAAAATCAGTCCCGAGCAAGAGTCAGCCAAGACAAAACTCTACTATCTGGTGAGGAAGATGAATGAGGCAGGCGAAATACCTTCAGATTTCAAGACGAATATACTAATTCCAATCCCAAAGAAATCAGGTGTTGACAGGTGTGAAAATTACCGAACTGTTAGTTTAATAAATCACGGCTGCAAAATGCTAACATTAATTCTTTACAGACGAATGAAAAACTGCCAGAAACCGATGTCGGGGAAGATCAGTTTGGATCCTGTAGAAATGTTGGAACACGCGAGGCAATACTGATCCTACAAGTTCTCTTAGAAGATGGATTAAGGAAAGGCAAACCTACGTTCCTAGCACTTGTAGACTAGAGAAAACTTTTGACATTGTTGACTGGAATACTCTGTTTCAAATTCTGAAGGTGGCAGCGGTAAAATACAGGGAGCGAAATGCTGTTTACAATTTGTACATATAGCAGATGGCAGTTATAAGAGTCGAGGGGCATGAAAGGGAAGCAGTGGTTGAGAAGGATGTGAGACAGGGTTGCAGACTATCCCCGATGTTATTCAACCTGTATATTGAGCAAACAATAAAGGAAACAAAAGAAAAATTTGGAGTAGGAATTAAAAGTCCAGGGAGAAGAAAAAAAAAACTCTGAGGTCTGCCAAAGACATTGTAATTTTGTCAGAGACAGCAAAGGCCTTGAAGAGCAGTTGACTGTAATGGACAGTGTCATGAAAAGAGGATATAAGATTAAAATCAGCAAAAGCAAAACGAGGATAATAGAATGCAGTCAAATTAAATCAGGTGATGATGAGGGAATTAGATTAAGAAATGAG
Source organism: Schistocerca cancellata (assembly GCF_023864275.1). NCBI lineage: Eukaryota > Metazoa > Arthropoda > Insecta > Orthoptera > Acrididae > Schistocerca > Schistocerca cancellata. Next base: position 563,863,784 of record NC_064628.1, on the reverse strand, counting down.
GCACTTAAGGTAGTAGGTGAGTTTTGCTATTAGGGGATCAAAATAACAGATGATGGTCGAATGAGAGAGGATATAAACTGTAGACTGGCTCTAGCAAGGAAAGCGTTTCTGAAGAAGAGAAATTTGTTAACATCGAGTATAGATTTAAGTGTCAGGAAGTCGTTTCTGAAAGTATTTGTATGGAGTGTTGCCATGTATGGAAGTGAAACATGGGCGATATATTGTTTTGACAAGAAGACAATAGAAGCTTTCGAAATGTGGTGCTACAGAAGAATGCAGAAGATTAGGTGGGTAGATCACGTAACTAATGAGGAGGTACCGAGTAGAATTGGGGAGAAGCGGAATTTGTGACACAACTTGACTAGAAGAAGGGATCTGTTGGTAGGACACATTCCGAGGCTTCAAGGGATCACCTATTTAGTATGGGAGGGAAGCGTGGAGGGTAAAAGTCGTAGAGGGAGAAAAATACGTGAATATACTAAGAGGATTCAGAAAGCTGTAGGTTGCAATAGATACTCCGAGGTGAAGAAGCCTCCACAGGAAGACAACTGCATCAAATCAGTCTCTGGACTGAAGACCACAACACAAACAACAACACCCTCTCAACCAGTGAAGTTTCGTTTCGCATCTGGGTGCTTCATTTTTTTCTCTCGCAGTGTATGTATCATAGAAACGAAAATCATACAGTGTAAGCTTTCACGGCCGGTATTTTCTTCACTTAAAACTTCCGGGCTGATAGGCCGTGGTCGAAGTATAAAACTCTCTCCTGACTTTTTGTCTCCCGCAGTCGGAGACGAAACGTCAGTAGAGAGTTTTATACTTCGACCACGGCCTATCAGCCCGGAAGTTTTAAGTGAAGACATAGAAACGAAAGTTTGTCGATCATAAGAGAAGTGGATGCTTAGCAACTTCAGGCTTTCTCTCCAAATGTTTTCAAATATAAAATTTGAATTAGATTTTACCTAACCTGTTACAAAATGCATTTTATGTTAAACCTTCAATACCTCACAAATCTTTTGCAGTCATTAAGGGTGAGACTATTGTATCAAAGTCAAGGTCAAGGTCATCTATTGTGACAGAGGTCTCGTTTCTTTGCTTGTAAAAATACATTGTATAAAATTAATATTACTGAAGAAACAGGACAAAGTACCAGCAATTCTGTCACAGGCAAATTTCCTGAGTGTCAAAGGTGGGCTTAAAATAATGACCACATTTTGAATCCTTCAAGCACATGTACTTTATTCGTTGTGGAAAGCTTAAGTGATAGTTACGTGGATGTTACTGGTAAATTCTTTATTTATGCTTACGTGGTACCATTAAGTGAATGCGAATGCTACGTCTTACCTATGATGCTATGTAGAATCAGTCAGTGAAACAAAGTCATGATCAGTACCATTGATTTACTATATCATCTATGAGACACGTGACTTAGTCCCAACCATAGCGTATCCGGTAGTTTCTGTCCAGAGTCATTACAGGGGAAACGTGTGAAATCAAATACCAGAATCAGATTTATTGGAAAAATACTACGAAAGATTAATGGAATAGGGACGAGGAATATGTTTACGATACAGCATGTACTCTTCATTACACATCGCATGGTGGCTTGTTGAGGACAGACGTAGATGTAGATCCTTGTGAGCAGACTAGTCATGTAGCTGCGCTTATTTTTATTTTGAGTGTGGAGAAACGGCTAATTGCTATCCCATTATCAACCTGAAACTCCAAGACGAAAGCTTAAAACGTTCCCTTGACATCAAAATCAACTGGAACAAAACCAGACATGTAGAGTAGAGTAGGCCACTCCAGTCACATAAAGGTTCAGTAATTTACGTCTTGAGTGTCTCACATCTTTATCCTACATTTTCATACAGGCCGTAATATTTGGCGTGAAGCGTTATGCGGCGTCTGTATTTTATGGGAGGAACATGACAATAAAAGGACCTAGTCGTATAGCGTAACGTGCAGCGCTCTGATTTGCAAGAGGGAAATGTGAGCCACACCCAGATCAAACGCGCTCCGCGGACTTACGACTACAGCTACTGCACCGGCCACTCTGAGTACGGTTTTTAGACGGTTTCTCACTCTCATTTAGGCAAATCCTTGGATGCTTCCTGCTTTTCGTCTCAGAAATTACGATACTGAAACAGTTAAAATACTACACATACAGAACAAAGTTCACACAATTCACAGACAGGTGGTGGATAGGACTTCCTTCTAACAGGTAATTGACTACTGCCATAAAGTTAAATAAAATAAATTTCACATGTATTGAGTACAGAACGTGAACAAGAAAACGCAAGAAAAGGAAACTGGATTGTGAAATGGAAGTCTACTATAGATTCACCACGTATCTCAGGACAACAAATTGTTCCATGCCACGGAGTGTCATCCTCCAACACACCCTTTACCAGCAGTGTACAGTGTGTTTTGGAGAGTTGCTTAATTCAGTTCTGGCCTGGCGTATAGGCATCCCCTATGGAGTAAATGATGAAATTCCGGTACTGAAAATTTCATCTAAACCAGGGATTCGAAAGGTCTTCCTCAGCACGAATACCGTAGTCTCATAAGTTATCTGCGCTTTGGCTGCAAATGCTATCATATCCTACATAACTGCCACCAATTTTCATTACTTATTTGCAACACTAAACACATGTCATTTAAACTAAGTGATACTTCAAAAGCAGTAGGAAATCTGAAGTTCAATTTCCTTACGAGATAGGTTCTTAAACAGATAAACTAAACTAAATTCCGTCCAAACAGGCCTTGGAAGGCCCAATGGCGCCGACCGGCCGCCGTGTCATCCTCAGCTCACAGGCGTCACTGGATGCGGATATGGAGGGGCGTGTGGTCAGCACACCACTCTCCCTGCCGTATGTCAGTTTACGAGACTGGAGCCGCTACTTCTCAATCATGTAGCTCCTCAGTTTGCCTCACAAGGGCTGAGAGCTCTCGGCAGACCGGATGGTCACCCATCCAGGTGCTAGACCAGTACGATAGCGCTTAACTTCGGTGGCTTCTAAAATAGATGGAGCTGATATACGCATTAGCCTAGATGCAAATATTCGCCTCTAGCGACAGAAGCAAGCCACATAACACAAAAACTAATGGCTAGACTGGGAATTGAACCCCTCCATCAGACTATGAGTTAACTATTTTAGGTACTCTGCTATCCCGTTTGATCTTAAATTCTGAACAAGAATTAGAAACTCTTTTCACCATTGCTGCAAAATAGTTGAAAGTTCAGGTGGTGGGTAGCGACCACGCACACCTCTCTTCAAAGTAGACACAAAGACTCAATAATATGGAAATCTGATGAGGGTGGTGGCCAGAGGAGATGAGAAAATTCATTCTCGTGCTCACAAAATCAGTCCTGGACGACGCAAGCTGTATGTATGGGTGCCCTATCGTCTTAGAACACAGCATCACCACTGGGGAACAAACATTATACTATAGGATGGATTTGATCGGCCGGAAAGGATACATAACCTGTGGCACTAATGTAATTGTGCAGAGTAACCATAGAGCCCATGGAATATGTCATCACCCAAGTCATCACCCAACCCCCGCCATATTTCATCCTTGGGAAGCAAACTCGGCCAGAGGTTAGAAAAAGTATGCAAAACGATTCATCCGACCAAATGGCTTTCTTCCGTGCTCAATACTGCAGATTTTATTGTTTCGGCACCATATTCTCCTGTTACGGGCATTTGCATCGGTCATGAATTGTTATGGAACTCCAGCTCATCCCGCAGTTCCCTGTTCATGGAGCTCCCTTTACATTGTTTTGGTTCCAACTGGTTTCGCGATTCCGATATATAGTTCTGTAGTGACTTTAGGAGCTGTCATCATCTTATTTCTCGTCACATTCCTCTACAACGATCAGCTGTCAGGATCACGCAACACACACTTTTGACCACGTTGCGACTTAGCAGATGACACTATGCCTCTTGAAACACCAAACACTTTGACTATCTTGGTAATGGAAGCATCCACCAAACGAAGACCAACATTTTGCCCGATTTCAATGCCACTTAGCTCCGATATAATGCACTGACAGCTGCACAGAGCGCTGTTCTGACTATGACTGACACTTGCCACGCATTGAGGACATTGCACAGGCGTCATTCGTGGCCAAATAAAACAGCGCAGTGTGGAGGCTATGGTAGCATCTGCATTTACGTTTAAGCATGCATTTCTCACGGTGTTTCCATATTTCGTCCAATCACTGTTGTGGTCAGATCGCTTATTTATTTTATGTTGTTTTCGAATGCAGCTTGTAAGTATGTTTAGCCGTAGCTGTGGCAGCACGTGTCTACATCTGCATCTACGTCTACATGGCTACTCTGAAAATCACACTTAAATGCCTGACAGAAGTTCCATCGAACCACCTCCACAACAAATCTTTATTAGTCTACACTCGAATAGCGCGAGGAAAACACGAACACCTATATCTTTCCGTGGAGAACGGCCCTGCCGCAGTGGATGCACCGGTTCCCGTCAGATCACCGAAGTTAAGCGCTGTCGGGCGTGGCCGGCATTTGGATGGGTGACCATTCGCGCTGCCATGAGATGTTGCCATCTTTTGGGATGCACTCAGCCTCGTGATGCCAATTGAGGAGCTACTCGACCGAATAGTAGCGGCTCCGGTCATAGAAAACCATCATAACGACCCGGAGAGCGGTGTGCTGACCACTCGCCCCTCCTATCCGCATCCTCCTCTGAGGGTGACACAACGGTCGGATGGTCCCGGTGGGCCACTTATGGCCTGAAGACGGAATGCTTTATATCTTTCCGTGCAAGTGCCCCTCCCTCTCTCCTTCTCATTCCAAATCTGCAAGTTTAGAGCTGTGGCACTGCAAGTGTTCTATCCAGGAGTACTCCCACTCCTCGTTTCACTTCGTTTAAGCTTCCAATCTCACGTGTCGATTCCCATGTGTGAGGTGGTATTTTCCAGTATCAGTGAAAACATTTTTTCCATTTCCAGTAAATTTTCATGTTACTGCAATTTGATATTTATAATGGCATGATTGACAATAGCCTCGTCATTATAATTCGGTATGCTCATTACTGAGCGTCGTGACCCCATGAACCAATAATCTCCATCCCGGAAGTTTGCCAGCTTCTCTTAGTGCCTGCTGAAGAGGTAGATCGGAGATCTTCTTGATGTGATCTGTCCATCTGGTGGCTGCTCTTCCTCTTGGTCTCGTGCCCTCGATCTTCCCTTGCAAGATTATTTTCTCTAGATTTTCTCCATCTCTTCTCACAATATGGCCAAAGAATTGGAGAATTTTTTCGGTGACACGAAAAGAAAGACGTCTGGAGGTATCGAGTTGTTCAATAATGGACACATTTGTTCTCCTTTCGGTCCATTTTATACGTAGTATCCTACGCCAGCACCAAAGCTCAAACGCATCAGTGTGCTGTTTGTCTCTAGCCTTGAGTGTCCATGTTTCGCAACCATAAAAGAAGAGAGGAAACACGAGTCTTTGAACTAGCCGGATCTTTGTGCTATTTGTTATTGCTCTGCTCTTCCAGATCTCGGTGAGGTTCGTCAGAGCCACTGCCCTAGCGTGATCCGTCTTCTTATCTCATCTTCACAACTTCCCGTGCTGCAGATGGCTGACCCAAGATAGATGAAGGAATGCATGACTCCCAGTTCCTTTGATCGACCTGTGAGCTAGATCTGTTCTTCTCGATTAATTATCCCGAGTTTGGACTTGCAGAGGTTGATGTATAATCCATATGCCAGACTAATGTCCTTCATTCTTGTTAGTAGCACAGCAAGTTCATCTTCGCTGTTGGCTAGAAGCGCATGTCATCAGCAAAACGGAGGTTATCAAAATATCCACGAGTGTACTGCCGGTCTACAGTGTCCAACGGGCACAATATTTCGGCGATCATACATGTCGCCATCATCAGGTGAACTGACGGACTGAGCTCCTGTGAACGTACCGGTACGGAGATCCGTACGCTATGGCTGCTCAGGGGGAACTGGCTTCGGTCGCGGCGGCGGCCGATTTAAGTACCCTCCGCCCGCAGTGGTTGTTGATAGTTCTCCCACCAGTTGAGATGCCTTTGGTCCAACCATCAAGAGCTTTCCTAATGACATGTCCTGCATAGATGTTGTACAGCTGTGGGGATAGGATACAACCCTGTCTCACACCTTTTGACACTCTGAAGGAATCAGACGTGTCACCACTTGTCTTTACAACAGCGAAGTGATTATTGTATACACTTTTGATCAATGCTGTCAAGTGGGATGAGACACCAGACTCTGCAAGCACCTGCCACAATTTTTCCCAAACAACATAGTCAAAGGCTATATTCAAGGAAGCAGATGAAAATAGGAACACAGAACTCTCGTGATTTTTCTATTATTTGTCTTATGTTGAGCATCTGTTCACGACTTCCTTTCCCTTCTGTGGATATGTGAGGCTGAATATACGTTGGTTCAGGATGTAGAGCAAAATTTTACAATAGCCTACTCACATGCAAATAAAACCTCGCAACATTTATCTCTAAATCTTACAAACTTTGCTGAATTTTCGCAATGAATTTTGTGTTGTAAATTGGCTCATGTTTATCAACGTGTATCAGATTTATTCATCACTACCCATAGATTTAAAAAAGGACCCCAAGATTTTACTTTGTCAAATGGTTTCAGTTCAATTTATTTCTCTTCTGGTTCTCACACTGCATGGTTGAACAAGGTCTATGTAGACGTGGAAAACAGCATAAAGACCACATCCAGGCAGGCCAGCACACGGGCGCCCGCCTTTAATCCGCGATGCGGATTCAATGTGTCGCCGGCGCGAGCGCTTTAATGCGTTTGGTTAACCAGGCGTGTCGTATTTTGTATTTATGCCTACGTATCGTATTCAGTAAATTATTTGATATTTTTAACCGTTTTATTTGTTGCAGCACGTTTACACCATTACATACATACACAAAATACACAAATCTAGGAGATACATAAAGTTAAAAAGCTTTTGGTCCATTAGTCTTCCTACTGGTTTCATGCAGCACGTTACGAAGTCCTCTGTTGTGTCAATCCCTTCAACTCGGAGCAAAATTTGCTGGATGTAGTCTAATCGCCTTCTTCTCTTACAGTTTTTGACCTCAAGAGCTCCCTCGATAAAGAAAATTGTTTCTTGATGTCTTAACACAAGTCCTATCACACTGTCGCGTCTTCCTGTCAACGTTTTCCGCATGTTCTTCTCCCCACCAATTCTGCGAAGAACCGCCTGATATCTTATCACTCCAGCTAATTTGCAACACTTTCTGTAACACCACGTCTCAACCCCTTCGATTCTTCTCTTTTCCAATTTTCCCACAATCAGTCACTCATCTTCATCAAAGTTTAGCTCCAAATATACATCTCAGAAATTTCATTCTCAGTTGGTACTATTAGACTTCGTTTGGTTAAGAATGCCGTGAATAAAATTTACACTCTGCAGTAGAGGGTGCGCTTATATGAAACTTCCTGGCAGATTAAAACTATTTGTCGGACCGAGACTCGGACTCGGGACCTTTGACTTTCACGGTCAAGTGCGCTACCGACTGAACTACTCAAAGCGCGACTCGCGACCCGTTCTCACAGTCTAACTTCTGCCGGTAGCTCATCTCCTACCTTCCAAACTTCACAATACTTGTCCTGCGACACTTGCAGGACTAGTACCTCTGAGAAAAACGATATTGTGTAGACATGGATTTTTTTGCGTCGAAGCTAGCAGAATTCTTTCACTTCCACTACCTTGTGGTGCCTAATTTTGACGTTAAATTTATCGCTCATCTCATTCCTGCTACTTCTCATTAGTTTCTCGTTCGGTTTACTCTCAGTCCATAATTTACCGACAAATAAGACAATGGTTACGACTAACACACTACCTTCGGTTATTTCGGTTTCTGTCGCAGAAAGCGAAGACCAGATCAGTGGCTGGCCAGCTGAAACTGACGACGCGTTCATTTGAGCAAAGCCAAGATCAGCAGTAGTTGTAGTTAATCGACGAGTATCTCAGAGTATGGAACCACTGTATAACGTGCCTTTTGGATGGACTCGTCAACTGTACATTATATACCTGACTTTGCCTAAGGCGTGGGAAAAGAATGTCCTAGAGAAGGTCGTACTCTAAATTTCATTGGTGACAGGGCAACGTCACCACCTGCAAATAAGCCGCATCGGAATCTACATTCAGATGTTTCTGACAGTGTGATAGACGTGATGACAAGTAAGACGAGAGACCGACCAAAGACAGCAAAAAGACTTCTCAATGCGTGTTTTGGTATACCTTACATGACATATAAAGATGCATGTATGATGAATTTTATAGCGGTTCACATATTCTTCTTTGAAACGTTCAAGACGCTACTACCGTGTTTTTATTGGGTTAAAAATGGTTCGGGTCAGGGATTTTCTCTGCCTCGTGATGACTGGGTGTTGTGTGTTGTCCTTAGGTTAGTTAGGTTTAAGTTGTTCTAAGTTCTAGGGGACTGATGACCATAGATGTTAAGTCCCATAGTACTCAGAGCCATTTTTTTTTTCAGAATGGTTCAAATGGCTCTGAGCACCATGCGACTTAACATCTGAGGTCATCAGTCCCCTAGATCTTAGAACTAATTAAACCTAACTAACCTAAGGACATCACACACATCCATGCCCGAGGCAGGATTCGAACCTGCGACCGTAGCGGTCGCTCGGTTCCAGGCTGTAGCGCCTAGAACCGCACGGCCACTCCGGCCGGCGTTTTTATTGGGAAAATAAATTATTTTTATCACTGTCCAATCGATGATTAAATATTAAAGATTAGAGGGAGTTAATGAAGGTAAAACACTGTTTAAGTAAGATAGCTTACAAATACTGTTTTATATTGGGAAAAATTTGTATTTAATTGTTTCAGAATTATTTGCATTGGGAACTTTTTCAGTGGCGATTTCGGATAATGTACCACTGTTGTGATTCGAATCTGTGAACTTCTGTTAGTCAACGAAAATAGATGAAGTGAACATCGCACATCGTTTGTTTCATGGTTTACCACGAAGAACTATTGTAATGTTATAATCCGATATAAAATATGTCTGATCATTCGAATTTGATCCTTCAATGTCTGAGAGCTGCAAATGGAATTATTGTTAAATTCAGGATGCTTACTGCGACATAACGCAGCACTCGCTTGAGAACTATAAGAAACAAGTGTGCTATGTTAAACCTCTGCGTCCCTGCTTTTGATTAACACTGTGACTAAATATGTCTTTTTGAAGGCAGGCTTTTGCCAGATGGACAATGGAATGTCCGTGTCTCACACAGTCTCACAAAAGAAAGAGTTTGTTATCATTTAGGCAGCAACTGAACGTTACTCAGTAGCGATAAACATCAGTCCCATTTGAAGTAAATTCGTGTTTTCTCCAGACAATGACAGTGGACAAGCACATCCATAGAGAAAAACAGGGTCTGACGGCACTTGAAGAGATAGCAATCGAGATTCATGTGTGTTTGTTTGGGTGGAGTTTCCTTAATGGATGTACACGTCTGTATCGACTCTCTGTCCATACTTCCCGGAATTTTGCAAGACTTAAATAAACGAATTGTTTTAGACTGTTGTAAACAGAATGCAGTGCCACTTGTGAGTTAAATGTCGATGTTCGGAGTAACCCGTAAGCCGTTTTACAGCGATTTCTACATTCATTTACACGCCGTAATTCTCCATGTTTATCAATAGTGTTCACTGAGATGAAAACAAACTTTGTGTGTCTGATCTCTTTTTAAATGTTTTGTTGTAAACTCTGATCTTCATTTGTCTATTTTTTCATAAGCGATACTTTACAAATATAAGCTTTTATTTTAATTTCATACTATGCACAAGTATTTGAATTTTCCTGAAAGCCATGTCTTCTTCAGATTATAATCTTATCCGTTCACCGACATAACCGTTTCTTTGCATCTACATACCTACGGCGTGGTCAGAAACAGCCTCGAAAAGAATACTGCAGGGCACGTTGTGCTCATAATACTTTAGTTACGAACAAGATCCGATACGTCGCGCCGTTTCTGAGTTAATTAGCACTGAAGTTAACCAGTCACGCCGTTGCGTACTCAAATTCAAGGGGCCCGCCAGAGACGGTGTCGCCAAAAGTGTTCTTCGTTTGGTTTTCAAAAACCGAACACGAGAGTGATAAAAAATTGGACTTGGGATGATAGTAAGGACTGAAGCCGAGCCAAAGGGTCAGCAGTCTCGTGTGCTATCAACTACATTATGAGAAGAACTGACACTAATTGTACCTGGTGGCCCGGTTGAATCTTGTGCGCGCAGGTGGGTTGATTAACTTCAATGCTAATTAAGTCGGAAACGGTGCAACGTATCCATCTTTTTTCTTAACAATTATCTCTCAGCACAATCTACCCTGCCAACAAACTTGCATGCATTTTGGACTGTTTCTAACCTCCCGTTATACTCCGCAAGCCACTGAACAGTGCATGGCGAAGGGTACATCGTACTAATATTACAGATTTTCTTTCCTATTCTATCTTTTTTCGTGCGGAGCGAGAAAAAATACCTCTCTCTGTACATCTTTACGTGTCCAATCTCTCTTATAGTATTCTCATAATCCCTGTTTGAGGCGCATGACGGGGGCACAGAATCGTTTCATGTGTTCATACAACATGACTGTTGAGCACTTCCAAAGACTTTTCCAAAGGTTTTTCGCTTCCTATACATTTACTTGCCTCGGCGGGCACGGTTGGCGTGGGGGAGGAGGAATGGGGGAGGTGCGGCAGAAGCCGGCCGGTGTGGCCGTGCGGTTAAAGGCGCTTCAGTCTGGAACCGCGTGACCGCTACGGTCGCAGGTTCGAATCCTGCCTCGGGCATGGATGTGTGTGATGTCCTTAGGTTGGTTAGGTTTAATTAGTTCTAAGTTCTAGGCGACTGATGACCTCAGAAGTTAAGTCGCATAGTGCTCAGGGCCACTTGAATCATTTGGTGCGGCAGAGTATGCAGGCCACGAACTGCAGCACCCAACAAACTCCATACACTGTCCAGTCTGAGAAATAATAAAGTATTGGAGTATGGACATACCTTCCCTTGTAGTTTATTAAACTTTGAGGTATAATTATTCACAACATCTGTGTATAATAGCATAAAATACAAATGTTGTATAGTGAATCTGGTGAGACTAAAAGGAACCGCAATTAAAGCGTAACAAGTATAGAGCTGTCTTTTCGCTGGACAGAGTCTTACCTCATAAAACTTGCCTTAGACAGGAGCAAGTTATACTCCGCATGGTGGGGCTGAGCGTAAATATGTGTGAACCAAGTCGTACGACTACTATGTGGAAACGTATACAGAGACACTGACCAACCAGAACATTATGACCACCTACCTAACAGCCGGTATGTCCACCTTTGGCACGGATAACCGTGGCGACGCGTTGTGGAATGGAAGCAGTGAACCCTTGGTAGGTCGCCGGAAGGAGATGGCACCAGATCTGCACACACAAGTCACCTAATTACCATAATTCTGGGGAGGAGGGGTGGGCGATAAGCTCTGACGATACGTTCAATCACATCCCAAATGTGTTCAATAGGGTTCATATCTGGCTAGTGGGGGGGGGGGGGCAGCACAAACCACTCAATCACACTCCTGGCCTTGTGACATGGCGCATTATCATGTTGAAGAATGCCACTGCCGTCGGGAAACATTATCGTCACGAAGGGGTATACACGGTCTGTAACCAGTGTGTGATACTCCTTGGCCATCATGGTGCCTTCCACCACGTCCACTGGACCATGGATGCCTACGAGAACGTTCCCCAGGGTGTAATAGAGCCGCCACGAGCTTGCCGCCAACCCGCAGTACAGGTGTCAAGAAGCTGTTGCCCTGGAAGACGATGGATTCGCGGCCTCACATCGGGGTGATGAAAAAGGTATTGGGATTCATCAGACCATACAATGCTCTGTCACTGTGCCAACGTCGAGTGCCGATGGTCACGTGCCCAGTTGAGTCGTAGTTGCCGATGTCGTGATGTTAACATTGGCACATGCATGGATCGTCATCTGCGGAGCCCCATCGTTAGGGGTGTTCGGTTTACTATGTGTACAGACACACTTCTATATCTACATCTACATGCATACTCCGCAATCCACCATACGGTGCGTGGCGGAGGGTACCTCGTACCACAACTAGCATCTTCTCTCCCTGTTCCACTCACAAACAGAACGAGGGATAAATGACTGTCTATATGCCTCTGTACGATCCCTTGTCTCTCTTATCTTATCTTTGTGGTCTTTCCGCGAAGTGTAAGTTGGCAGCAGTAAAATAGTACTGCAGTCAGCCTCAAATGCTGGTTTTCTAAATTTCCTCAGTAGCGATTCACGAAAAGAACGCCTCCTTTCCTCTAGAGACTTCCACCCGAGTTCCTGAAGCATTTCCGTAACACTCGCGTGATGATCAAACCCACCAGTAACAAATCTAGCAGCCCGCCTCTGAATTGCTTCTATGACCTCCCTCAATCCGACCTGATAGGGATCCAAAACGCTCGAGCAGTACTCAAGAATAGGTCGTATTAGTGTTTTATAAGCGGTCTCCTTTACAGATGAACCACATCTTCCCAAAATTCTACCAATGAACGGAAGACGACTAGCCGCCTTCCCCACAACGGCCATTACATGCTTGTCCCACTTCATATCGCTCTGCAATGTTACGCCCAAATATTTAATCGACGTGACTGTGTCAAGCGCTACACTACTAATGGAGTATTTAAGCATTACGGGATTCTTTTTCCTATTCATCTGCATTAATTTACATTTATCTATATTTAGAGTACGCTGCCGTTCTTTACACCAGTCACAAATCCTGTCCAAGTCATCTTGTATCCTCCTACAGTCACTCAACGACGACACCTTCCCGTACACCCCAGCATCATCAGCAAACAGCCGCACATTACTATCCACCCTATCCAAAATATCATTTATGTAGATAGAAAACAACAGCGGACCTCCACACTTCCCTGGGGCAGTCCAGATGATACCCTCACCTCCGATGAACACTCACCATCGAGGACAACGTACTGGGTTCTATTACTTAAGAAGTCTTCGAGCCACTAACATATTTGGGAACCAATCCCATATGCTCGTACCTTAGTTAGGAGTCTGCAGTGGGGCACCGAGTCAAACGCTTTCCGGAAGTCAAGGAATATGGATCCGTCTGATACCCTTCATCCATGGTTCGCAAGATATCATGTGAAAAAAGGGCGAGTTGCGTTTCGCAGGAGCGACGCTTTCTAAAGCCATGCTGATGCATGGACAGCAGCTTCTCTGTCTCAAGGAATTATTTGTATTCGAACTGAGAATATGTTCGAGAATCCTGCAACAAACCGATGTTAAGGATATTGGTCTGTAATTTTGAGGATCCGTTCTTCTATCCTTCTTATATACAGGCGTCACCTGCGCCTTTTTCCAGTCGCACGGGACTTTACGTTGGGCAAGAGATTCGCGATAAATGCAAGCTAAGTAAGGAGCCAATGCAGTAGAGTACTCTCTGCAAAACCGAATTGGAATCCCATCAGGACCTGGCGATTTATTTATTTTCGACCCATTCAGCTGCTTCACAACCCCAGGGATGTCTATCACTATGTCCTCCATACGGGAATCTGTACGAGACTGAAACGGCGGTATGTTCGTACGATCCTCCTGCGTCAAAGATTTCTCAAATGCTAAATTTAAAATTTCAGCTTTCGTTTTGCTGTCTTCCGTTGCCAGGCCAGACTGATTAGTGAGTAACTGGATGGAAGCCTTCGACCCGCTTACCGATTTTACGTAAGACCAGAATTTCCTTGGGTTTTCAGCAAGATCTTTTGCTAAGGTATGACGGTGGTAGTGGTTGAATGCTTCGCGCATCGCTCTTTTTACAGCAGCACGAATCTCTACTAACTTTCGCCTGTTCTCATTCTACCGATCTTTCTTGTACCGCGAGTGCAACTGCCTTTGCTTCCTGAGCATTCTCCGAATTGCGCTGTTAAACCACGGTGGGTTTTTTCCGTCCGTAACCCACTTTTTCGACACATACTTGTCCAACGCGTGATTTACAATGTGTTTAAAATTTGCACACAATTCTTCCACGTCCATCGTACCGGAAGTAAATGAAGTCGATTCATTTACTAAGTGGGATGCTAACAACTGCTTATCCGCTCTTGCTAGTAAGAATACTCTCCTATCCTTCTTGACCGACTTTTTAACTTTCGTAACCATAGTCATAATGACAACATCATGATCACTAATCCCTGTCTCAACACTGACACCGTCGATGAGGTCTGGTCTGTTCGTGGCTACCAGATCTAAAATATTTCCATTATGCGTTGGCTGTCAATTTAGCTGCACAAGACAGTTTTCGGATGTGTTCAAAAGTAATTAACACGACGGCTTGCCTGTACCACTTGTAATGAATCCATAGGCTTCCCAGTCTATACTAGGTTGGTTGAAGTCGCCTCCCACTACTATAGCATGATCCGGGTACTTCTGCGATACAGAATGTACACTCCTTTTGAATGATTCTAGAACTGTCACGGTGGAACCTGGTGGCCGGTAATCTCACAATTAACTTTATTTCCCCTAGCGCTGTTAAACGTGTCCAGATAACTTCACAACCACACTCTACTTCGACCTCAGTAGAGACAATATTTTTGTCAACTGCAGTGAAGACACCACCTCCCACGGTGTCTAATCTGTCTTTCCGATAGACGTTCCAACCCTCACTAAATGTTTCAGAACTTCCTATCTCAGGGTTCAGCCAGGTCTCAGTCCCGAGAGTAATTTGCGCGCCACGTGCTTTCTGGAGGGCAGTAAATTCAGGAACTTTATTCCGAACACTCTGAAAATTTACTGCTAATATCTTGATAGCTGAAGTGTCTTTACACTTGTATTCTTCCCAGCATTAAAGTTTGATGTTAGTTCTGCCGCTGTTTGCCGCCTGTCCTGTTTTACCAGTCCGCCCATCCCACGACGTCCAACATCTGTAAAGAAGTATGGCCGCCAAACCCCACAATGTCTGGACGTTGTACCACCTCGGTTTCGCCACGTGTTGAAGACACTCACCACACCACTCCTCGAACATCCGACAAGTCGTGCAGTTTCCGAAATGCCTGTGCCGCGCCTCCGGGCCACCACACTCTGCCCGCCGTCAAAGTCAGGTAGAGCGGACGCCTTCCCCATTCTACACTTGGACAGCACGTTCACTTACACTACCCGCACTGCGCGTGTGTCTGACTAGCAGTCATTCGTCGCCAGGTGACGCTGTCATCGCCTGGATGGGGTTTATGTCGACGGTAGGTCGGTGGTCATAATGTTCCGGCTGATGACAGATTGATTGTCACATAAATAGGTGTATGTGATCTACCAAAACAAAAACGTGTAGTACATATTATTTTTGTTATGCAAGCGGCAACAGGGCTGTTTTTCAAGGATGAATTATTCGGGATCAAAAATATTTCTAAGAATAAAGCTCTCAGCAAAGTGACGGCTTGGAGTAGAAATTATTTCCACAGTGGGTAACAGCTGGAGTGTAACTAAAGGTCCAACATAGAAGTACCATCATCTTTCTGCAAGAAGTCTCTTCATTAAGAAAATAAAAGTACAATCATTAAATATAAAAAGTCATGGCCAATCTTTACACTGGGAGATACCAGACGTAATCGTAACATCATAATGCATATAATAATATTATGGAAACAAGGTGGTGCTGTATACTATAACATAATGATATAGCATGTCTACCAGTATGTACGCTAACTTTTTAAAACAGGCCGCATGAGAGTCAGAAATACACAATAATATGATAATAAGGCTACAACCACACCGTACACTGGAAATCTACATTAAGTATATTATTATATTGAAATACAAATAAAGATTGACTTCATACTGAAAAGAGAACCACACAGGTAGGCTACCATGAAGTAAGACACAACAAACTCAAGTATAAACCGTGTGGTACGATAGAAGCAAAGGAATAAACCAATGCCCTTAAAATCAACGCGTCACTTGTGGAGATATTTGTGACAACCTAAGACAATACAAGTATTGCGACATCGAGATGTGAAACTCAGTTATGAAGTAGCTTATGGTACTGTCGCTTGTTTTTCTCTCGAAACATATTAATCTTTCGTTATAATGTATGTAGCATTCAGCAATGTTAGAACAATGGAAACAAACAGCAACGCGGTCCACGAGTCACACTCTCATCATCAGGATGTCCATTCCTGTATCATTAAACAGGCGTACCCGAACATGCGAAACAGCATGCATCAAATAAACCCACACAGAAACGGAAAACCTTTGTCTACCCTTTACATTCATCCACTTGCATCATTTCAGATGCATTACATTACCGTTCAACTTCCACAGTGCCCACCAGCCTTTAGCAACGCTTATAGCCATACCTGCTTTTTGTCTTTCCTGATGAATTAGCTATGTTACGAGGGTCATTCAATAACTAAAAAGACAAATTGGTCCAGAGAAAAAAGCGTTTTTTTACAAAACAATAAATTTCTAATTTTCAACATAATCCCCTTGAACATTTATGCACTTGTTCCAACGAGCTACAAGTTTTGTTTATTCCGGGTGCAAATAACTCTTTATCTTGATGTTTGAACCAATTTCCCACAAACTTTTTCATGTCCTCCTCGTCCTCTAACCTCTTCCCATCTAATGCCTTTTTCAGTACACCAAATGTAAATCACTAGGTGCTAAATCAGGACTGTAAGGGGGATGAGGCAGTTCTTCTCAGCCCATTTTGTCGATGGTTTCACGAGTTAGTTGAACAATATGAGGACTTGCGTTGTCTTGCTGGAGAATCACACCTCTCGTCTGAGATCCACGACGTCTCTTTCTCATAGCTGGCTTCACCTTGTTTAAAAGCAAGTCCGAGAAGTGTAGGCTATTCATTGTACAATGCTCTTCGAGATAATCACAAAAAACTGGACCTTGAGCATCCCAAAACACCGTCAACATGACTTTGCCTGCTGATACCTGGGTTTTGAATTTTTTATTGACGGGCGAGTTGGTGTGCTTCCACTCCATGCTTTGTCTTTTTGATTCTGGCTCATAAGAGTGAATCCAAGTTTCATCAAAAGTTAAAATTTTGTTGAGGAAGTGCGCTCCTTCTCTTTCATAATGTTCCTTTAGCTGTGTGCACACTCTCAACCTTGTTTCCTTCAGTAGCCGTGTAAACTCCTTTGGGACTCATCTCGCATAAGTTTTGCGGTACTTCAGCTTGTTACTGATAATGTTATGCACTGTACCAATGCTAACTTGAACCGTATCACCTATAATTTCCACTGTCACATGGCGGTCGGCACGAATAATATCATCAATTCAAGTGATGGAGTTGAAACTGCAACTGGTCGGCCAGAACGGTGTTCGTCAATCACTGAGTCGCGACCATTTTTGAACTGCTCTACACACTTGTAAAAATTTGCACGATTCATACAACCTTCACCATAAACTGTACACATTCTATAGTATATATTCACTGGTTTCTCGCCTTCAGCAAGTAAAAAATGAATAACAGAACGTTGTTCAACTAATGTGGGCGTTTCAAGCGGACTCGGCATCTTGAACTGTATTTTGAGGTTATAAACAAAACAATGTTGATACATCAGCTGATCAGGGCTCATCCCAGTGATGCCAACTTAAAGCCATAAAAGTACCTAACTTGCCCTACTAACAGTTTTTTTTCTCAGACCAATTTGTCAGGAAAGACAAAAGCGGATATAGCCATAAGCGTTGCTAAAGGCTGGTGGGCAGTTTGGAACTCGAGAGAAACTGAATGACCCTCATAGTTTGTATTGTTTAATTATTTGTAAATGGACAGCCAGATGATGAGAGCATGACTTTCGAAACACATTGCTGCGTGTTCATTGTTTTAACATAGCTGAACGCTGAATACATATACAGGGTGTAACAGGTGTAGGTGCAGGTATTTCTGTTGGTGCCTGAGGACAGTGCGCAGAACAACATAAAATCATTATTTACGTGATTCGGAGAGTTATAATTATAGGTATTACAAGTCATATGTATTTTGGTTGCTTAGAACGTCCAAGTACATGGATAAATAGCAAGCATTCATGCCTAGCTTCCACTGGGGAGCAGGGCAGTGTGGACGCGTGGACGCAAAACAGCTATTCTATACCGAAAGGCGAAGTCCACTTAGTGGTGCTGTTATGACTGTGCAGAGAACGTCGGGTAGAAAATTGCGCCATTTGTTTGTGAGAAGACCATTAGACGCAGGGAAAAGCACCCAACACACTCATGTGTGCACATATTAAGGTACCACGTATAAAGATATCTGCAATTATATCCATTACACCTTGCGTATTGTTTGACTTAGCAACCGCCACCTCCAATCTATAAGATCGATAACATTAAAACTATCTTTCTGTTGGTATATTTCTTGTTCACTGTGATGGTTTCTAGATAATTTTTGTGAGTAGGCGACTTTATGCTCATAGTTTTGCCTGTGCACATATATGTCACATGCATTGCATATAAAATTCAAATTTTAATTAAAAACAATCTTGATAGAACAAAATATAGTATTTATTGGCAATGGAAACCCGTTTCTGTCAAAATGCGTCAATATGGTCATATTACACCCGATGGCAGGAGAGCAGTTGTTGCCTGTGGACCCACAACAACTGCTTCTTTCCCCGCCACCGGCTATCATCAAGGTGTAATATGATCTAAAAATGGTCACATTTTGATCTAAATGGTTACCATCGCCAGTAAACTTTTTATTGTGGTCAAGATTATTTTTAATTCAATTTTAAAATACTGTATCAAGATATTCTCCACGAAAAACGTTCTCAAAACTAATTTCATGTAAATAAATATTTCATATGTAATTAACATATTTCACACACATATTTCATTTGTTTCTGTTATAAATTTCGCTCTGAAAATTCATCTGGATCCTGAAAAAATGTGTAATTGTCCTCCCAACACCCAGGGGTAGTAGGGGTACCTCACTCTCATGGAATGTTACACAAATAATGAGTGGTAAATATTCCAGATTTGGTACAAACTGCTCCAGGCTTTTATGTGAACCCTGTTCACCACCACGGTCAGCCATAGAGGTGCCAGGGTTTTCTTACTGCCACAGTATTTTTTTTTTTTATTTTCCAGACAGCAAGTAATATTCGTACCACGTGAAACGTCCCCTTAGAAAAATTAATGAATTACTGTGCTGATAGACCTCTACGTTAATTGATTTTCAAACAGCTGAGCAAAACTGAACGTACTCAGACATTACTCTCTTTACTTATTCTGATCAACACTAAACTGACACATAATATTTTTAGCGCAACGCAATCTGACTGGCTAACAATAACCTATACGTTTCATGAATCACTTACCTCACAAAAATCTTCGTTAGTCGAACTATTGCAATACAGCGAGCGCCACTACTGCCAGCTAAATAAAAGATTATAACTACTAAAGGCACTAACTACTGATAGGCATAGTCAGCAAATGAAAGATTTTGATAGAGAACAAACAATGTATTTACCTTAATAGTGTTCAAAAGTCATAATATATATACACTCCTGGAAATGGAAAAAAGAACACATTGACACCGGTGTGTCAGACCCACCATACTTGCTCCGGACACTGCGAGAGGGCTGTACAAGCAATGATCACACGCACGGCACAGCGGACACACCAGGAACCGCGGTGTTGGCCGTCGAATGGCGCTAGCTGCGCAGCATTTGTGCACCGCCGCCGTCAGTGTCAGCCAGTTTGCCGTGGCATACGGAGCTCCATCGCAGTCTTTAACACTGGTAGCATGCCGCGACAGCGTGGACGTGAACCGTATGTGCAGTTGACGGACTTTGAGCGAGGGCGTATAGTGGGCATGCGGGAGGCCGGGTGGACGTACCGCCGAATTGCTCAACACGTGGGGCGTGAGGTCACCACAGTACATCGATGTTGTCGCCAGTGGTCGGCGGAAGGTGCACGTGCCCGTCGACCTGGGACCGGACCGCAGCGACGCACGGATGCACGCCAAGACCGTAGGATCCTACGCAGTGCCGTAGGGGACCGCACCGCCACTTCCCAGCAAATTAGGGACACTGTTGCTCCTGGGGTATCGGCGAGGACCATTCGCAACCGTCTCCATGAAGCTGGGCTACGGTCCCGCACACCGTTAGGCCGTCTTCCGCTCACGCCCCAACATCGTGCAGCCCGCCTCCAGTGGTGTCGCGATAGGCGTGAATGGAGGGACGAATGGAGACGTGTCGTCTTCAGCGATGAGAGTCGCTTCTGCCTTGGTGCCAATGATGGTCGTATGCGTGTTTGGCGCCGTGCAGGTGAGCGCCACAATCAGGACTGCATACGACCGAGGCACACAGGGCCAGCACCCGGCATCATGGTGTGGGGAGCGATCTCCTACACTGGCCGTACACCACTGGTGATCGTCGAGAGGACACTGAATAGTGCACGGTACATCCAAACCGTCATCGAACCCATCGTTCTACCATTCCTAGACCGGCAAGGGAACTTGCTGTTCCAACAGGACAATGCACGTCCGCATGTATCCCGTGCCACCCAACGTGCTCTAGAAGGTGTAAGTCAACTACCCTGGCCAGCAAGATCTCCGGATCTGTCCCCCATTGAGCATGTTTGGGACTGGATGAAGCGTCGTCTCACGCGGTCTGCACGTCCAGCACGAACGCTGGTCCAACTGAGGCGCCAGGTGGAAATGGCATGGCAAGCCGTTCCACAGGACTACATCCAGCACCTCTACGATCGTCTCCATGGGAGAATAGCAGCCTGCATTGCTGCGAAAGGTGGATATACACTGTACTAGTGCCGACATTGTGCATGCTCTGTTGCCTGTGTCTATGTGCCTGTGGTTCTGTCAGTGTGATCATGTGATGTATCTGACCCCAGGAATGTGTCAATAAAGTTTCCCCTTTCTGGGACAATGAATTCACGGTGTTCTTATTTCAATTTCCAGGAGTGTATGTATATATCAGTTCATGATATTCAGTATTACAAATTTACTCTTTCTGGCGGACACACGTCCAGATCGTCCGCTCTTAAAATTCTGCCATCTCTCTCCCCACATCCACCACTGCTGGCGGCTCACCTCCAACTGCGCAGCGCTACGCGCTGTTCACATCCAACTGCCCAACACTACAATGGCAAATATTCCAACAATGCAAACCAGCCACAGACTGCACACAGCACACTGAGTGATCTTCATACAGAGCGCTACGTGACGTTACCAACATAAAAACCTAAACACCCTACTTACACACGTTTGGTAGATATAGGTTCTGGCATTGGGTTGCATATACAAAGAAAGCTGGTGACCCGTGTAGAAGAAGCTAGGGTGGGAGGGATAGAGTCAGCTCAGAAAGTCCCCTTGTTAACTGATGAGACGGCACTCCGCGACAGCCAGGTGCCGTCACCGACCCCAGCAGACAAGCGGCAACCGGCTTACCGGAACGAGCGAAACATTCATTGCCGGCGTCACTGCGGCTTGTCGGCCGGTCAACGAAAACCAAAACATGTCGACTAGGGTAAAAAAATTCGTGCAGTCGCAAATATTTGTACATTGGAAGAGGTGTGGAAGGGGGAGTGCCAAGAAGAACATACTAAAAACCCTGACAAGCAGGGTGGGGGCGTGGGGCTGGTGTGGCATAAAGTTCACTTCCTTTAGTCATTCTTGAATGTCCCGAAAATTCCGGCATCTAGCGAAAACTTTCCGCTATACAAAATGAAAGTACATTAAATTTCCTAAAAAGAGCGTCCCTCCCGTTTCTCTTTTTGACTAATAACTTCTATGCTCTGGGGATGAAAAATCGCATATTACTAGAAACAGTGTCTAACGGCATAAAATGGATGTTTATTGCTAAATGAAGTTGGGGAAGAACAACTATTGAAAATGTATGTATCGCCTCTAAGTGTGGTAGAACAGTATTAAGGCACAAATTGGAGGTTAGAAGCGTGAGAGAAAGTACGTCGTAGGATTGTGGTCATTTCCCTCCTTCATACGTGTGCAGCACGGAGAGCGATCAGGCAGGTCTCCATTGTCTCTATGGGGGTGCGGCACAAAAAGTAGCTACAGAGTGTTTCACATAGTTATACCTACTCTTCCGCAACTCGATCTATGAATCACAGTGTGCAGAGATCCTGGGGACGTTTATTTTCCACGAACTGTGTTAACACTTCACGTAATACAGATATGAACCACTAATAATACAAACTCAAGAAAAGCATATGGATAAGAGTCTATGAAAATCGCTGCACAGTGCTCTACAGTGCTGAAAGGAAAAGTGGTTCTTACTCATCCTGTATGGCCGTTGTAGCTTTGTTCTGGTAAAGACGATTTCCTCCACCACGCTCGCTTTTCAGTTTACAGACAATCTCCCCAGCGTATCCGATCCAATTCTCTTACGTAAGTAGATAAAATAACTTCACCTAACTCGTATTTATATAGTGGAATTATTTCTAGTTTGTTAAGTAAGTACCTACTTGCAGTTTACTAAGTGAGCTTTTACGTAAAATAAGTTCTTATAACCAATAGCAGAGAAGTGCTTAATTGTAAGTGTGATGTTGTCAGTGATACATTTAGTGTTGGTAGGAAAGGGGCTGGATTGATAAATGTCGCATCCTGCTGCTCTGCGTCGTTGGCAGCATATTGTGAAGCCGTGTAACTGTGTCGCGGTCACTTGGTGGTGAGTTAATGAATACCCACAAAGTTAGTTCACTTCTTTCACCATTAAATTAACTGTGCTATTCCATAAATATCTTCCAGTCAGGAAGTGCTGGCACTTAGAGAGTGCGCTGCAATTAATGGAGCCACTTGCCACATCTACACTGTATCATGCAAGGTGGGTGCCTGATGAAATAGGACTCATCATGTTTAAATCTAGAACAGTTATCTGCTGTAATGCATTGCTTGACTTGTAACGAAATATCTGAAGTTCCCTAACACCTAGGCGACCTATTTATGTTACAGAGGGAACCAATTTAAGCCCCTGGGCCTCTTCAGATGTTGACACAGCTTTAGCTGGAGTGATTCATTTGATAACCTCAAACTGGGAAAAGTGTTCCAGCCACTGATAGCGGAGACAATGAAATCAATGTTGTCGAATACATATTGACAATTTGTTTCACTTAGGGCAGGCTCTTTAGTATGACAGAGAGTTGACAGCTTCAGAACTTCAGCTTTTTGCACAACAGCTCTTTAGCAACTGAAAATAAATACTCACTTAATGAAATGAGAATAACTCCGCTGTACGAGCAAGAATGAAATATTTGGTCTAATCACAAAACAGAATTGAACAGGAAATTCGAGGGAGGTACAGTGTGTCTGTAAACGGAAGAGCGGGCAGCACTCATGGTGGAGAAGTTCTTTCCTGGAAGAACGCTACAGCTGTCGTACAAGGCGATTAAAAATCAATTTCCCATCTAGCATTGTAGAACACTGTACACAGATTTACGTAGACTCTATCCGTATGCTATTCTTGCGTTTGTATTATTAGTAATTCATATCCGTACACACACACACACGCACACAGATGTATGCACACTGCGTCGCCAATGCGGAAGGATTGGTATAACTACGTGAAAAACCTTGTAGTTGCTTTTTGTGACTTACTGCCGTAGAGAGAATGGGGAATTGCCCGTTCTTTGTTCATTCTGCGGACGTATGAAGAAGGGAAACGCATGACCAAAATCCGGCGACGTACCTACCCTCAAACTATCAGACCTCACACACCGCCTCCCTCCCCTGTTACACGCCCAGAAGACAATTTATTCCTTAACATACTTCTGCTACACTTATATTTTTAATAATGTGCAATTTTTTTATCGCCTGCAACGTGGAAACTAATGGTCACAGAGAAAAAATCAATAGGTTTTTTTTTTTTTGTGGGAAATGTAATGTAGTTTAATTTTGTACTGGGAACCATTTGCGTTAAATTCCGCGATTTTCGAGACATCAAGAAAAATCTAGAAAAATGAAATTCCTCCCCATCCCATAGCTCCACGATCACACTTCAGCGGTTGGGATATTTAGTGTGTCACTCATACACTCCATCCCCCCACTAGCACGACCACTGTACAAAAATTTGCAGCTACACGAAATTTTTCACCAATTTTCTTTCGTCGACAGGACTAATGTGGCCAACATGCTGCATTGACAAAATGGAGGCGTGCTCACGGCAGCTGCGCTGGAATCTTTCTCACACTATTTTGGAGGAACTGTTCAATAACAGAATATGATGCTTTTGCATCTTGTAGCTTGATTCATTACTGGTGATATTTCATAGTTAAGTATCACACTGAGCGAAATTATAGTAGATTGTAATGAAAGGCAAGAGCGACTATGAGTTAAAATCCTTTTCTTTTGCAAAAACACAGTGGAGTTTACACAACGTCCCCTCATCAATATGCCAATGCAATTGTAATTGCAACAGAATTCGGAAACAGTGGTTTGTCAAATGCGAAACTGAGGTCAAGACGGTTTAGTAGCTTGTGAAATAGCACATCCTCACCATAAAAATAATTGTATAATTTCATTACTTATCTTGTTGCAAAATCGTATTAATTTTCATTTCACCAGCTGTCGATGGCCCTTAAAAGATTATATTATTCCACAGAAAATGTTGCATAATTACTAGTATCTGGTGGAGATAAAAACGATGTGGTACTGTCTTTTGCCAAAACTCATTTCGATATGTCAGACATTTAGGAGATACAGTGGATGATACACCTTTCACGTAGAATCGTTGGATGATGTTTCCAGACACGGGTTCCTTCTCCCAATTTCATCTTCACGACACCCTCTAAAACCCCTCGAACGTCGTCAGTATCATTTTGTAAAAAGTAAAAGTGTTTGTCTCAGTAACTTACAAAGTAATACGTGACGGGAAATTTTATTGTGTTAGGTCAACATAAGAAACGTAATACTTTCTGCGGAGCTACGAACATAGTTTGTTGTGTTATTTTGCAAAGATTTATAGCGAAGGGATAAAAATTTTTAAGTGGAACAATAGATGTTTCTGTTGTCACTAAAATCATTGAAACCAGCTTTGTACAAATCAGTTTAAATCACATTCCTATCAAGTTTAGTTTGGGAGCTACAACCCTTCAAAGTTTCAGAGCCAGATACCACATGCTGTACGTAATACGTGATTATGTGGTGATGAATGTTCTGGTGGTGGAATGTTGATTTGAATGAGGTGTTCAAATGTGCGTCCGCGGTCCTGAATGCACAACACAATGCGTTTTCTAAAGGATTTGCAGACGAGATGTAACATCGCCGGTGTCAGAGAGCGACATGCTTCCACAATCGGGGGCTGTTGGCTCAGTGCCAAGAACACTTTTTTTTGTATATCCCCACAAAAAGAAATCTACTGGTGTATCCGACCATACATGAGGGCCTTGGTGCCCCAATCATCTTCCAGGGAATCTGTTGTTCAGTTCTTCCACAACAGCATTTGCAGAATGGGCTGGTTGACTATCATGCTGCATCCCATATCTAGAAGCCTGATACATCTCACTTGACGGCCTACCTGTGAAGTAGTGTGGAGAGTTGATTTCAACCCCAAGGATTCCACACCACACGTTAGTAGACCACCAACATTGATGTTCGATGGGTTGTACGCACCTAGGATTGTCTGCAGCGCAGCAGTCCATGTTATGACGGTTAACTGTACCATAATTTGTGACCGTGGACTACTCAGAGAACATAGCACCTTCTAAGGAGTTCAGAATGAAATTTTAATGCTCCATTCATAGAAAGTAATTTAGAATTGAAATCGTCCCAACGCAGCTCCTGTGTCAGTGACACGTGGTACGGGTGAAACCTGTGACCCTGCACCATACACCCCACAGATGTAAGGCTGACACCAGCGACTGCAGCAACGTCTCGTAAGCTGACTTGGGGATCGTGTAGTATTGCAGATCAAAAAAAGGCCTTTTTCCCCTCACTTCTGGCAGGTCTTGGTCCCTTATTGCAGTGCTTTCCGAAGTTGCCTGTTTTCTGAAGTCTTTGTTCCACATGTAAGAACGTAATGGCTTCTGGAATGCTTCTTCTAGAATATCTCACGGCATACGCCAAGGCTGCTTCAGTGGCATCGTATCGACGTTCACCGAGCATCAGCAACATATTCAAAAATGTTCAAACATGTGTGAAATCTTATGGGACTTAACTGCTAAGGTCATCAGTCCCTAAGCTTACACACTACTTAACCTAAATTATCCTAAGGACAAACACACACACCCATGCCCGAGGGAGGACTCGAACCTCCGCCGGGATCAGCCGCACAGTCCATGACTGCAGCGCCCTAGACATCTCGGCTAACCCCGCGCGGCTGCAACATGTTAAGATACTCGTTGTACATATATGATGCCTTCATCCGACTTCAGAAACTGCGGCTCACTAAACCCCGTTTGTTTGTGTGGTTCGACCTGTCGCATATACGGCCGCGTACAGCCACAGTCGGCGGTCTAACAGCTCGTCGAGGAAACTTGTCGCTCCAAGACACTCAGCAACGTTGCATCTCGTCCGCAGCACCTTTATAAGGTGCACTGCATTATATACAGATTGTGTCATCTGAGTCTGAATCTTTGAAGGGTTGCAGCTCCCAAACTAAACATGATAAGAATGGAATTCAAATTGAATTGTACACATCTGGATTCAATGATTCCAGTGCACGTTAGAAACAACTATTGTTGTATTTTAAAAAATTGTATCTCTTTGCTGTAACTCTGCAAAATAAGACAATAAATCATGTTCATAGCTTTGCGGAAAGTGTAACGTTTCTTTTGCTGACCAACAGTAACAAATATTCCCTTCACCTACCTTAACATGTAGACATATCAGTATGTTGTTTTTTTTTTCTTTTTTGTGTCTAACAGTCGTCCTAAAAATGCAGTCACATAATGTACTACTTGATGTTTTCTGCACAGTCGTAAGTGTACCAATAAGAGGACTACGCCTGTAAGTACAGACTAACCGTTTTTTGTCCATGCATCACACTTCAACATGTGACCTGCTGCTCAGGTGAAAATAAGCGTTAATGGCTTCTTCTTACCACTTGTACCTTGATGTACTAACCAAACTGAAAACATATAACACGTAATAGCTATAATTATCAGTCTGCAAATGAAGTAAATATTGATTTAATATTGTTGAGAACACTGTCCTCAGTGCACTTATAGCCATTATACCATGTATAATAAAGATTCTAGAGAAGTTATTTTAAAATATAACAGTTCAGACAGCAGGAGACATGTTTGACTTATGTAGCAGTGTGTAAAAACCTAACCTTAGTTAGCAAGTAAAAACTACTAGATGTTTATAGATATCTTCTTGTCTGGCTGTCTACAGTTGCCTGATAGGCTGTTTAGCGATATGACCACATTTCAGTTTGCTGTACGGTTTGCTGTTTGTTCCTTTCAGTGGTGGTATGCTTCTATGTTACGTTACCCCCTCGTTTCCACACCCACCTCTGTGGGAAGTAGGTGATTCTGACCCCAAAACACATCTTTCCAGATACTAAGTGATATGTGTATCAAGGTCATTACAAATCAATCCAGTGGTTCGGGGAGGAGATATGAAAAATACATACATACATACAAGCATACGAATATTTTTATAGTATACTAGCGTTTTACTTGTGACTTCGACTGAGTAAACGTATGCTACATATATTGCACACATCTTTCCCCCTTCCCTCCCCTCCCTCTGTCCATGTCCTCCACATCCCTCTCCACCTCTCTGTCTCCTCTTCTTCCCCCTTCTCTGTCCATCCCCTCGTCCTGCTTTTCTCTGTCCAGCTTCTCATGCCCTTTCTATCTCCTCCCCCCTCTCATTGTGCGTCTCCTCCTCCCTCTATCTCTTCCTCCCCCTTTCTCTGCTCATCTCACCTTTCCTCTCCCCTTATCTCCTTCTCCCCATTCTGTCTGCTCAGCTGCATTCTTCTGAAAGCATACAACCAGAAACTTATTCCCATACTAACTGTGCAACATGCTAGTCTTGCAGGCAGCCTAGATGCCAAGCGTTACCAATCCTTTTCCATCCACATCCCCACCCCTACTAGATCTATGTGGTACTCACCTCACAGTACTTCTTTGCAGACAGTAAGTAATATGTGTACCAAATTTGGTTGAAATCGATCTAGTGGTTTAGGGATGATGTAGAGTATACACACATACATCGATTTATGTATATGTATAGATTCAGCAGGTTTGTAGTGCCTCATCTGCAGAACATCAAATTATTTCAGAGAGCAAAGGTAACAAACTGCCCACTTCCAACGTTGTGCACCACATCCTGCTATTTCCCACTGGTAGCTCACAACACTTACAGGGTAACGCAGAAGCGAGAGTAGGGATAATAAGATGTTAGCAGCCCTACCACTTAGATTCGGAACTTGGCCGTAAGATGGCAGCAGGGCGCGCCGCTTGCCGCACGCGCTGAGCGCTGTGTTGTGTTGTGTTCGGCAGGTGACAAGTCCGCCCTGATCTCCAGAGGGTTCGGGTTCGACACTGGCTCTCCCACAGAACTGGGCCGGTAGCTTGCGGCGCCCTCGCCTCCCGTCCGCTTCACACGGCGCCTAGAGCACCAAGGTCATCGTCACACTGCACTATTATCTCATATCTGCATTTGCTAATATACAAGCATGTCTGCTCTACACCTTTTGTGAGACAATGCTCGTCAAGAGCTCTCGAGCGCTGCCATGTACCTATGAGGCTTGGGCCACGGGCTGCCTCCCCAAGCACGGCACTCAAGAGCTTAGCTCTGACACACACACACACACACACACACACACACACACACACACACACACACAAATATACTTATTTGAAAAGTAGTTCACTTTCAGTTTTGTGAGTGCTTTTAACGTAATGTTACGATTAACATAATTGCAGAAACCTTTTATTTTTAAAAGCGTATTTTTTAGAAGAAAGTCTATAGTTTGAAGTAACTCGTCTTTACAGACATTGACGTCGACTAATTCTATTATCACAACTGTAAATTGCAGACCGCGAATTGTTGTTAAGCAAATTCAGATAAGATATAATAGTGTTAATCTCTTCTTTCATACACCTTGCTGAAGCGGTTTCATATTGGCAGTTAACGACAACATAAATTTGGGTCTTATACAGCACTAATATATTCACAATTTTGTATTTTAATTCGTAGATAATAAATACTAATAAGCACTCCTAAATTTGAGAGTGGTTTACTGAAGTTTTAAAAATATATTAACTGTATTCTACATAAACATATAGCTCATATCTTCCATTTTGCTTGGTCCCAATTTCTTATGTTTCGTTTATTAGTTTTGGAGCCTCCTTTATTGTTTTTGTATCTTCTTTAAACCAAATTTTTCTAATTATTGCCTATAGACACCTTCGTTTAGGACTTAACAGTAACTGTGACCAGCCTCCTATTGTTGTCTCACAAAGTACGATATTTACTCTTTACACTAACACCTGTGCAGTCCTTCAGTCACACATAATGGTATTTCGACTAAACGTGCAAGATAAATGACACTCTCAGCTGTTCATACTATTCGCTGCTACATGTAATTACCTAGACTGTCAAACGTAAAGTTAGTTATCCATTCTCAACGGTATTTGTATGATCCGCAAAAACATTCTATTCTTAATCTGGTATCACGGTTTTTTTTTTTCAATTTAGTCTATCGCTTCATAGGTGCCCGCTGCTGAAGAAAAAGGAAGTCGTTTATATAAAAGTTCGGAAGCTGACAGTGAACTTCAATACTTAGTGTTTACCTGAATACCTAGTAGATGAAATTATTCGTCAAAATTAGTGATAAGACGCAATTATTCGAATACCTTTATTTTTATATTTAATACACAGTTAATGAGAAATTTAAAAAGCAAACCAAGACCTATTAAGAACATTAAATGCTTTCGAAAATTAGGTACACATTACTCAAAATTTTCCTTCTTCCTACAGTCAGCTTGCCTTTAACCCAAAATATTGTAATACCTCTCATTATTAATGACGTAAAATACCGTTGTCCCCTTAATGTAGAGAGTGAATTTGTAGTTATTAGCAATGTAATGTCTGACAGTAAAATATTTATTGCTTTTACGTATGTCGTTAATATTTGAGTATGAGACACAAAATCTTGAGCCGAATCGATTGAACCCATGGTTATCCGAGTGTGAAGACATACCAGTGGTGACAAATTCTTTTACTGCTTAAATGAGACACACTAATAGACTCTTCTCAGAATTCCCACATTGGACTCCACTATCACCTAAAAATAATACAAAAAAAATAAATTAAGAAGTCAAGATTGTCTTTATTATGTGAAAATACTATAAAACATAACGTAACACCAAAGTAATTTGACCACAGCCTTAAGTGCATTAAAGACAGTGACGAGGAAACTCCGAATCAACAATAAATATTTACCATTAGGTTGTCTTTGCTTAACTGCCAGCGTATATTTGGACTCATAGTAGTGAGTTTTGTTACAAATGACCTGTTAGTATCGCTCTGATTAAATATATGCTCAGAGAAATAGTTCTTTCGTTACATGTAAAATAAGTTAATGACACGCTTCTATCATTCTTATTTGAATTTTCCGTGCCTTACTTAATTACTCAAAACTCGTTTAATTCTTTACTATATAGTGAAACGTTTACAGTAATAAACATTTGCAGGTAATTAAGGTGTTTTTACTGACTCGTTAAACTAAAATAAGATTAATGGTTACAGGTATCAATAACTATCAGGAAGTTTTTCTTGGAATCGTGAATACGTTTTTTCAATTCTATTCTTAACTTGATATAAACAACATAAATGTAAAACGTGGCGTCTTTGACTTCACTTTTAATGTGGTGTTCACTTTTTCCTTAGCGATACTTGTTGAAGTTTGTTCATATAGAATTTAAGTCAGGATACAGCAAGAAGACAGAATTTTCTGAGAATAAGGGAAATTACGCTTCTGGAACTTCTTAGCAGATTAAAATTCGTCGTTTTGTTCTCCTCAGTAACTCTCCTCGTTTCCTAACTTCACAGATGTTCTCCTGCCTACCTCGCAGCACTGGCTCTCTTGGAAGAAGAGAACGCCTTGCTTGCAAGAGTGTTAGTCCCGTGAGGCAGGAAGGAGAACGTCTATGAAGTTTGTTCAGCAGCACCGGTACAGTTTCAATAAGCCAAAGAGTTTCGAATCATTGCACGCTCCGCTGCAAAGTGAAAGTTCGTTCTTGAAATGACAAATTAGTTCGATAAATAAGTGGAAAATGAGAACAAGAATAGTTATTTTCTATGCATCTTTATTGTTACTAAATAGTGTAATGAAAACTTGACTCGGTGAAACGAACGAATGCAGTGTACTCATAGTTATTACAGTGCGGGTATCTAGTCTTGCTTTTAGTCTTAATCTTACTGGACAAAAATTTAGTCACCATCCGCCTTGTAAAGCGTAATGCATCCATGAGGTCCGATAAGAAACTCCTATAAGAGAAACTGTACAAACTTATGAACTTACGTGGTGTCAACGTTCTATTATCTCTGCCACAGCAACGAGCTGACCGCCAATGGTGTGTGGATGCCCTCCCCCCCCCCCCTCCCACCACCCCTCCTCCCTGGCGCGTTTGTTTCAGACCGTTAGATTTGCTCAGTAAACTTCCTGCGTTGGTACTTTGCGGATCAGTGGAGATGAAGGTTGCTCTTCCATATTACTCATGTTAAGCAGTGACAACATTGGTCAACACAAGATTAATCGTCTTGGAAGAATGGGCTTTTAACGTCAATTTCAGCAATAAGGTGACAGGCAAATGTCTTTTATTTACGGCACCTAGGTGTAGCAGATTCAAGATACCTGCCATTCCGAATAAAGATTCAATTTACGCTTAATTAAAATATCGTCGTAATAATCAGCTTGTACAATACTTTGTATTCAGCCATTCTGGAACGCTTTCTGTGGCTTACGAGGAATTCATGTCCGCGAATCATTGAGAAACAGGCAGGAACAGAATTAGTCAAACCAGACAACGCACTACCACATGTCTGCAGTAGAAGAAGCAATCATGAAGTTTTAATTTTCAGCTCGAAAAAATAAAGTTACGTGATTAGATATTTGTTTTGTGCCAACTGGTGGTATCACAGCGATGTAAAGTAACATTTACGCTAGGTTCCAGCCACGTCAAGCGCTTGAATATCCATGAGCTAACGGAAGAGAGTCCTCGCCCGTTATCGAGGGGTGACTGATATTAGCTTGCTGCTGTCGTGCTTATACAATTGTGCTGCCACAAGTGATAGCAGAAGAGGCCATTTCAGACCCATATAAGGTAACGTTCTTGTTGCGCGCCCGTCGCGCCTGCGATCGGCCATCGGACGGTTGAAACGAACGTGTCAGGCAAACAACGAAAACATTACCATTTTATATAAATTAAAGTTGGATGAGGACTGAGCATCATAGGGTCCTTATGCGGAATCAGCGATGATGAGTCAAAATGTGTGTGGGACTGGAACTCGAGCCTGGGATCTGCTGCTTACTAGGCAGTTGCATTAACCACTGTGCGACCTAGACACAGCGTCTATCGCAAATGCCCGGACTGTGTCGGCACGCTCCCCAGATGAGCCACCCACCGACCCAGCACTACTTATCCGCAGTCCCCGGCCATATTCTCCATTCTCGGCGATTTTAGATTCCCGCTGGTGGTCGAACACAAAACGTGCATCACACGCAGGTTGTGGATCCATTGCCCACCGAGATGAATCCGTTACATCAGTTAGGTGAATGTGTGGTTTCTGTTCTTTCGGGCATGGCCGAAAGAACAGACGTGACGCATTCATATAATTTATACAAAAACGTTACACTATATGGCGCCGGACTGGGCACTTTTGACGTCACTGTCGACAGCACAGCTAAATAAGGGCGACAGGAGCAATTACATATCTGAAACATACTGAAGCCCCCGCAATATATTACCGTAGCCTGGCGCTAAAGAAGGCACAGTGCGTTGAGACAGTGGTCATGGGCTGCGCAATTCTGATACGCCTTCCCTAGTGGTGTAATCCTGTACTGTGGTGCATAGGTTTCAATGTGTACTGCACACATGTATCTGTATATATGCAA
This sequence comes from Schistocerca cancellata, assembly GCF_023864275.1. Taxonomy (NCBI): domain Eukaryota; kingdom Metazoa; phylum Arthropoda; class Insecta; order Orthoptera; family Acrididae; genus Schistocerca; species Schistocerca cancellata. The sequence continues at coordinate 563,830,652 of NC_064628.1, read as the reverse complement.
AATAATAATTACGTAACTTAATTTTTGCGAAGTGGTAATTGAAACCACACGATCACCCCTCTTACACTGTGGTGACTTCTTCGCCCCCTGTACCAGGGCCTCGTGTGCAGCTCTGCTCCCACAGTCCATGCCAATGAGTTTTCTGCCGTGTTCATTCTGAAGGTGATTTTGAAGGTGACTAACTTTCTGTCCGTACGAAGTAGACGTCGATAGGCGTAAAAACACGAGTTGGTGCAGGTGAGTAACGCGAGCTTGGCGGTGTGCGCAGGCCACAACATGTCGCAGGCGGACGGCAACAGCACGGGTGGCGACAGCGCCAGTGGAGGCGGGGGCGGCGGGGGCAGCCGCGGCCCGCAGGCGACCGGCTGCTACCGCAACTTCGAGCACTTCGGATCGCGCGGCCGGCGGCCGGGCAGCGCGCCCACGCCGGGCCTGCCGGGCCAGCCCTCCAGCTCGCCGCCGCCCACGCACCCGCTGCTGGACCTCCCGCCGGGGGGCGGCGCAGCCGCCGCCGCCGCCACCGCCCTCGTCAGCACGGGGGCGGCCAACGCCGCGCCGCCCCTCGACGAACTGCAGCCCGCGGCCGCCGTCGCGCCGGGGGGATACGTGTCCCCGGTAAGTACGATAAACGCCTGCCCCACGTGTCCGCACGCCGCCTGCGAGCCCTCCTCAAGCCGGCCGCCCGACAAGCACATCCGACTCTGAGGGCTCGTCGCAGCTTCTCCCGAGCCGCGCCACTGTTTATCTCATTGCAACAAATAACAGTGCCCAATGACATAAGACTGCAACAAAATTTACACTCTTTGGAATATTTATAACAAGGAACCTGATTCTCTGTCACTCTCTTGACAACCAATGTAAAGTTTAATCATATCACTAGACAGTCCAATACATAGATACAGCTTATGAGAGTTAGTCATAAAGTTTTAATTATATCTGGAAGAAAGTGAAGTTACGAAATTCTTACAGAATGAGCTTCCACTCAGTTTTAGATGGGGAGCTGATTTTAAAACATCCTGGCACATTGAAACTGTGTACTGGACTGGGACAATAATCTGGAAATTTTACCTTGGGCCAGCAAATCCTCTCTGGACTGGTCTGTCCTGGAACGACTCACAAACTGCCGTCGGAGCTGAGCTACCTCCAATACCTCATCTCGTACCTTTCAAAACTTCACAGAGGTTCTCCTGCATACCTCGCAGTACTAGCACTCCTGAAACAAAGGATGCTGTGGAGTAATGACTCAGCCACAACCCAAGGAGATTGTTCTCACAGTTAATTTTCGCTTTGCAATTAAGTGTTGGCTAATTTGTAACTACATGGAAGATGAAAACTGTGTGGCAGGTCAGTATACGAACCTGAGGGTACACAGTACTGGTGGAAGTAAAGTAGAGAAGGCACCTGGACATCTTAATCTAAAGATCATTTGCCTGTGAAAGGCAAAGATTCCGCATTGTAGTCCTGGTTCTGCCTACAGTTTGAATTTGCATTGACGTTGCTATTAACTGTTTGGAAAATGTTATGTTCTTATTAAAGAAGTTTTATTTTCCCATGTTACACTAAACACCTGAATAGACAACTAGTTTCCGCAATTTAAATTGCCATCTTCCGATCTCAGCCATTGTGCCACTCAATGTAGCGCACTGTCATCTAGTCCTAAACATATCTGGGAGCAACTCGTTGAAGAAGAAGCACCAATACAGCGTCTTATATCACAATAAAACCGCGCATGTGGTAAGCTCTCACAAATGTTTGTGATAAAATGTATTTTATCAGCTGAGTGTTAACACAAGGACGTATTTCATCAGAAACTTTTGTGTGTGTTTGCCACAAGAATGGTTTTATGTGATATAAGACACTACATTGGTGCGTCTCATTCAACGAATTGCTCCCAGAAATGTGATTAAATGAAGTGCACTACAGTGGGTGCCACGACGGTTGAGATCTGAAGAAGGCCATTTAAACTGCGCAACTAGTTCTCTCTATATGTATTCATTGCTACATGGGCAAATAAAACTTCTTTGGTAAGAAGATTACATCTTTCAGATTGAGAGGTCTCTCTCTGGCTGACATTGTAAAGTAACCATGATTACTTGTCTGTTTATTTGTAAGACCTTCTCTGCAGTACTGAGAGACACTGAAATCTCCGCGTCACCCTACTGTAGAAGGGGAGCTCAAGCAAAATGGCGTAGACCGTCTCCGCATTATGAATGGGCTGCCGTACTGTGGCACAAGCACGTCAGTGTCAGCCAGCACTGCACATATGTACTTGCAAATAGACAAAAAAATTAATTACGGAATTTCATTTTTTATAGATGATAATTAAAACGATATGACGAAGCTTCGTACATAAAGATATAGACTCACTGTCATCGACAGAGATACGTCACGCAATAATGGTCCTTGAAACAACCATCTTCGATAGGGATTAAGGAACAAAGTAGCAGACGAATATTGCAGGATTGTAAACAATATTGATTTGAAAACTACTGTCGGTATTGGACAGAACGCCATGACTTCCAGTGCAAATAGGACATGTATATTCTCTCTGTAAGAGCCGCTTCTCTACTTCTAGTTTCGTTTTCTTTACTCTAATGACTCATCCCATCGACTTTAACAAATGCAACTGAAGTCGCAGCTTCCTTGCGTCAATATTATCAATACCTGACACCCGTGCGTAACAACTCTAGTACCGATAGGTACACTGGTTGGGTCCAGACAAGAACTACTATACAAAAACCCAAAGCTGTTAAACAAAAGCTGCCTGAAAAGCAAAATTCATAACAGAAGGTAATAAACAGCTGATATAAAACTAAACGATGCCCACATAAACCATATATGCCTGGAACACCAGCAGGATGAGCACGTGATCTTTCAACAGCAACGAATAACTTATTTCTGATTTCATACTGTCACTTTGGTTTCGACCGTGGAACTCATCTTCAGTGGCTTTCCTGTTTCATTTACATTTTCAAATAGCAAGGATAGTGTACTACCGGTATCACGTGGAATCCTTAGATGCAGATCTTTACAACGTCGATAAATGTATTTTATTGCAAGTCACATTTAACGCAAAACATACATATACCTCTGAATTCGATTCATTCCCTGCAAGGTATAGTAAACTGACAACGAAGCATCCCAATCCAGACCTCTCGATCTCTCTTTGCTGTCTGTGAAAGGAACAACGTAACCCACTAAAGATGGCCGACGTTCAACAACCGATTTACCGAAATAAAATCACTGGTAAGTGCCTATTTGCCGCTTACCATTACCGTGTTATGTAGCTATACAAAGCGATGCACAAATATCATATTGCTTTTCCACATTCTGCATATACGGACACAAAATTCTGTTAAATTTCCTGTCACATTTACGTTGAAATATATTCCTTTCTCAAGCAGAACTGAAAAAAGAATCAACTTGTCTTTGTATCTATTCGTAAAATCATACCAGTATCGTTGTTTTGTCATATAGTTGAATACCGCATAATATTAAGGACGAAATTACAAACAATGCTTGGGAGGAATCAGTATGTAACGGTCTTCTATGTAGCAAATGGGAACGCGTAGGACAGCATGAGAAGTACAGTCTGTTGTTTCCCCATAAGACTTGTTTCCCCATAAGACCTTAAGATCTTAGCAAAGCTGGAAAACTCCAAATATATGAATTTTTACCAACGGCTGACCCCTAACTACTCCATGACCAACAATCCATCAAATAGGACGTTCTTATCGGTAGACAAAATATTAAAGAAACGTTTGGACTATGTTAAGGAAAACTTAATAACTGTTACTTGAGTACGCATGATGCAACTATTTAAGGTATGGGCTAATATCTTGTTGTAGAAACTTCCTCTCCCTGCAACAATCATGCATGGTTCTGGAAATCTGTTCCACCACTTACAAGATGTAAATGAAGCTAACATTCGCCCTTATTCACTACAATTTTTCGCTAACAAGTCCATTGTACATTAAATCCACTTCCGTTTTTCACAAGACTGTCTTAGAAATAGAACTGACTTGTGAACTAATGCTAAATCCAGCACGAATCGTTGTTGAAAACGTTTTAACCGTGGCCATAGTACTACTCATTTCTGCCTCACTACTGTTTTCGTTTGTAGTATAAAACATTTTCAGATCCAGTTATGCCCTTCAGCACATTGTATTTTTTCTGAGTGACTCCAAAGTTTCACTTAATGGTCAAAGCTCCATTTTCTGTTTATTGGTAACTTCTACTTCAAATGCGTGTGTAGTGCAGAAGTAAGGTATTTCATTAGTAATTTCTACTTATAGAGCAAGTGTCAACGTAGGCAATGGTGGGAGAAGACTGTGAAGCATCGAAAGCTGACGCGAAAGCTCTTAAAACCTCAGCCCACGATCAAAAAAAGGCCAAAGCACAGCCTCATTGTGGCATTTCCATTTACTTTGAAGCGGAATGTAAAATATGCTGGCTTTACATCACTGAGGACCACAAAGTGAAATTTAATTTTACAGTATTTAAAAACTTCAGGCTCCGTAAATTCAAGAAAATACCACATTTTTCTTCTCGACAAGAAACAAACACAAGAAACAGATAAAAACAAGAAACGCAAAAAGTCACAGGAAGCTGGTCCGTGTGAAACATGCCGAACTGTGCGATAAAGCGAAACATAAGTCTCGAGACACAGTAATGTAAAAACTAATTTTAGAAAAAGAAAAGAAAAGAAATCTTGGTCTTATAACATATCCGGCGAGAACTGCCCTTAAGTTGTTCCTCTTTATGATACTGCTGTACACGTGAAGAAATTCACAATTCTTGGCCTTTGGTGGAAAGGGGAAGGGGGGAGTGGGGAGAAGGGGGGGGGAGGCGGCTGAATTAAAACGTCATACTTAATCGACAGCAGGAACCATATTTTGTAATTGGCTGGAAGCACTCTTGCTGCGGTGGATATCGTTGTGCTTCCCATTCCCTGTTCCTGTGCCTTTCTATGACTACAGGTGGCAGATACTAACAGGAACTTCAGTTCTTGTTGCACTCACACTATGGGGTTAGTGCCTTAACTGTTAAAAAACAAAACGAGTTTCCGTACTTGTTACAAAGGATAAGTGCCTACAAATCCTAGCTGACCGTCCATAAATAATCATGACGCTCCTAGCTGTGTTTTCGTCAGCTCCGTTCACTTCTTGTTAATTCGACAAGGCGACGGCAGATTTTAACACTCGTGAATGAAACAATGACTTTGCCAAAAACACAATCTGGATATATCATTTAGCGTCGTGAGTAAATCTCGACTCAAATAGCACATATTTTACATATCCGTCACTTACACAGTATTTTGGAAATTCGTATTTTATATCGAAGCTTTGTAGCAATTACTGCACAAAAGTTCGTGTTTACTAAGGCTATCGAGTAAGATTTCTCCTTAGGATAATGCCATGAAGCAGCATGCCTTACAGATTACTCACATATCACTTACATTTCAAACGTGCTCACCCGGACACATTTCAATGGGAGTATAGGCGCTTTTGGTATCTGAATGTAGCTTTTATTATAGGACTAAAAGTCTGTCTCTTTTCTCTGACATGCAATCGATTACTTCTTACTAACGTAGTAAAACTTTATATCTATTGACATTTTGTTTTAATTATATGAAATAACAACAGCCAGGATAATACTATGACGTTAGTCATTTTGTAGCTTCCCTGCGTGTCACTGGAACTTTGTTAGATTCATGTAGAGAAGGAAGCGCTCTCAAGTAAGATATAAACCAACATTTACTAATTTTCTTTCACATAGTATTTAGATCATTAATTTAAATCTAAGAAAGTACTATCATTGCAGATGTTATATACGCTGTATAAGAAAATGTGCTGTTCACTCAAATCACTTTTAAAGACTACTTCGGTACGAAAAACAGCTTTCCCAAGATTTCTCGTTCTTAATATTTTTGACTAATTTTGGACGCTACATCTCTTCTCGGTGACTTACAAAATTTACTGATCTCTTGTCTACATATCTTACATTTTTACACAAATATATATTTTCTGGAAGAAAGATACTATTTAGAGGTGTTTAAATTTTAATTAGGCACCAATCTAAGTTTATAAGTATTTTAATCCCTGAAGTAATTTTAATACATTTACATCAATTTTACAAGGGCGACTAATCAGTTATTTCTGTCAGCTTGTATATGCTATTCAAAAGTTATTAAGAGCCCTCTGATTCTAAATGGGCCTAAGGGATACTTTATTCAGTGTCTAACTTGGTCCTATTTTTGCACGAATCTTCTAACTGGTGACAGGCCTAAATATGAAAATACTAATTAAATCTTTAAAGGAACTGTTACTTTTCTTTCCGCTCGTATTTCTCTCCTAGATCGTTCAAACTACATTTTAATGTTTCTATCGGCCCCTCCACTATTGTGCTAGAATTACCTCCACCGACTTTCAACTTCTAACGAGGTTATGCAATCTGTTTTCGTACTTCTAGTCGTCTGCTTGAATTGCATCTCATACAGAATCTTTCATATTTATAATTAAAGGAATGTGTTAATTGGGTTTACTATGTAGATCTTAAGAACTCCTAGAATACGTACAATAGGTCTTTGCTCACTTATATAGAAATTTGAATAATTAAATAATAGCTTATAATGTGAAATCCAAATATATAAGAAGTTAAAATAACTGTGTACTAATGGGCGCTCGATGTGACACATTTTGTCTCGTATTACACAACAGTTGCCTGGGTTTGATGACCTGCTAACCCATCAGATACCATATGTAACATATGTGATTTAATTTAATGAGGTAGTTTTTTGCTCCCGTCTACATTTACTTCATGACCATGTTCTTAAGGAAGAAATTAATGGATGACAAATGTTTTTATGCATGTTGCAGATTGTAAGCGTAATAATAAAATAACGAGAGCAAAATCGCGCCTTTGGTGTGTGTATGAGTGTGTGTGTGCGTGCGTCTTTGTGTACGTGTGTGTGTATATATGTGTGTGTGTGTGTGTGTGTGTGTGTGTGTGTGTGTGTGTGTGTGTGTGTGCTTATGTAATTAGCTACATCCTAACCTTTCATATTGTGTAAATTATTGATTGTGTTTTGTGCCTTTTCCTCAGTATGTATGGTAGAGTATTGTAACAATCCATTCATTCAAATTTCTGTGTCTTTGACTGGAGCAGCCTTTGTAATTCAAAGCGTTCTTCTTTGCTGTCCTTTCTTGACATGTACTGTTATATTTGTGGTTTTATTTTTTCTCTGTGAGTGTTAATTATTGTTTTGATTGCTATAGCTCTTGTTTGATAAAAATATTAATTTCATAACATGCTGCTTTATAAATACGAAAACTCATTCCGCGTTATACATAAATTTCAGTAGAATCACGAGGTAGAGGTTCTGTTAGAAAACAAAATAATGACACTTCTGTTTGTAAAGAATATTTTTTATGTTATGCTAGAACAACACCAGAAATACCAAAATCTGTTACCGGTCTTTAAATAGATATTGTCAGATCTAATCTGCAGTCAGAGAAATACACTCAGAATGTGCTAAATTTGTTCTAACACGAAGTTAATGTCTGAACTCACGCGAAGTTTGCCGCTGTAGGTGCTACTGGCTGTGTTCATTTGCTAAGTAAACTCTGGCATGTTCTTAATGAAACATAAATTCCGCCTGCTTTTGGATATCAAGACATTTGTTAAGTCTTTGACTAGTCCTCTCTCGATCTTTTTCTGTCTCTCTCTCTCTTTTGTAGGACCTCAAAAAAGACGACAAGAAAAACGAGAAAATCGATGAATTCCCTAGTGAGTTCGAATGTTGCTTTTGCACATCGAAGGTAGTATTGCCCATTTATCTCTGCTGTCTCTCTATCTTGTATTTTTCTAAAGTAAGATTTGCGGTGCTCGCAAGCTGTGGCCTCGTTAGCAGAGAATTTGCTTCAGGAGAGCTGCTCCGGCGTGCGTTCTTGCACTCAATGATTATGAAACGGATTTCGTAACATAAAAGAAGTTCCTTAACAAATATGAAGCACAGACTCGCAGAACAACATTTTTTCCTAACAATGCTCTGTTTCAGATATGTGTAATTTTTGCAACTTCGACTCTCGTTCTATATTATTCGCTGTTTAAGAATTTTTCAAAGGGAAATGTAATTCTGTAAAAACCGTAATAAGCACATACCACGTACTTTATGGGAAGATTAAATAATTACGGTAACAGTTTTCTTCTTTGTGATGTTACTGGTAATTTGTGAAGTGCTCACAGATTATAGATTCTTCCGAACATTCAGATGGGGTATTATTCCAGTGTTGTAAGCAGCTGATTCTCCTGCAAGTTAATTAGGCACGCATTTAGAGGTATTGTGCAGTCACTGAGCTAGTGACGTTATCGCAAATCAAAATTCTGAATAAGAAACCTATATTTCAATAGCTAACAATGACGAAGATAATTCAGAGAGCACCCTTGTTGGACTTCTCGTTCATCAGTTATTAGGTTGCTGAATTATACATACCAGTATTTGTTCTTTGTTTACTGAATAAACTGTGCTTTGGAAAAGAGTCTTTCGACTGATTTGTAAAGCAAAGTCCGTCACGATAGTTTTCGTTTCTAACGAAAGCAAGAAGAAGAGTGAGTTACATACGTTTAAAGACAAATTCACTATCCCCGACTGTTGCACTGACTGCAGCAGCTTCCGCGACATGAGCTATCCGGTAGCTAGGAACTACGAGCTGCGCAACAAAGCCACTTGCTTTGTTTACGTAGGAGAGCCACAGTGTTCTTCCTCCCCAAATGCCTCAAGTAAGTTCTCAGACACTCCTCTTTCACTTGGATCGATGTGGTCTTTATAGCCTATTTTTCTCGCCGTCTCCTGATCTTCACTCGTTTTCGACCCCGAGAGCCATTTAAACGTTTTTGTCATGTTTACAGTTATTGCCTTATTTTCCTCTTTCATTTACAAATTCTAAGAATTTCATAGCTTACTTGTCTCTATTATTTGTTCCAAGTATGAATCTTCCCAGAGGTCTCACCCTCCTGTAAATTCATTTATTTGAAGATACATTTAATTTTTGACCTTTTCATCTACCTACACTTTTGTACATGCTTCCGTCTGTATTATAACTATCATCATACACTCTTCCAAAAAAATTATTTTTTCATGCTTGAACTGAACCAGTAACTCCTATGTACGTCGCTTGCGGAACGATTTTTTTTATCGAATTTTGATCACTTTTATTCAGCTTACGAGGTTCCTTGATTTTCAGTATTTTTCCACGCATACTCTTTGTAATTTTATTTCTTTTCAGAGGCTTCCCTGTTTTCCTTTATGGACCACAAAAAGTAATTACCGTCGTCTGGTTCCTTCCTCCTCGTAAACTCCTTTATATCTTTCTTAGACTACCACACTTATTAATGAATTAAGTACATAATTCTGTAACCATACAATTATTCTTCTGCTTTAATACCCAAACATGTTTCACCGCAGTTGTGGCGTCCATCATTTGTTTTACCACATTTATTTCCTGATTCACAATGTACTACGATTCCGTATGTCTTCAGCCTTCAGTCTTCATTCTTTTGTTTTAATATAATGAATTATCTTTTCGATTATTGAAAATAATGTTTCTAGTTCTTTTGACGTATTTTCTCAGGACGTTATCCGTCTATTCCAGTTCACACTACCACAAATGCTCTTTAAATCCAAACATATTCTTTTCACTAATAAACGTAAATACCACATCGCTTCTTTAGTAGACTTTCCGATTATTGCACTTCCAGCTTTTCTGTAAAATTTTTCGTAGGACTTACGCTTAACCATTAGAACGTTCGACGTATCTCACTGTCTTTGCGGCTCTATATTAGGACACTGACTGTTACTTCGTTGGTGCAATTGTCCTTCTTTTCCGATGTCATATTTTCAATAAACAGGCATTCAGTTGTAACTCTTTCCTTCTACGTAAAATACTAAAATTTACACCAACTATAATTGTATCCATGAGTACATTTCTCTTTCATCACAACACTGCTGTATTCTGTTCCAGTAGGCTGCCATCTACAGATGCCGCAGCATGTCCATTTCTATGTCTCACCATTTTTCTTGAGTTTCCTCTCCTTCAAGTCCGTATTTATGTCAACAATTTTTTACTGTCTTCTTACATCAGACAATAAATCCAAGTAGGCCAGTGTTCCACACTGACTTTTTCTACATCAGTTCTTTGTCATGTAAGTTGTATACACTCAAGCCCTTTATTTTTTAGTGAAATATGTGTTTCCCTGCATTTCTTCTTCTTTTTAAAATTTCTTTTGTACTATTTCGTTCTAGAAGTCACTGATTCCCGTAAAATTGTGACGTATCCAAATAAGAATATATGCATGCTCTTCACTCCAATTTGATATTCTTATCCTCAGTACGGTTAACATCAGCTTTCTCTGTACACAACATGTAAATCACAACTTATCCATAAGTCCGTCATCCATCTATCGCCTGCCGTTTTGTCACACCAGTTACCTAACGGATGTATAATCAGCAACAACTCAATCCTACTATCAACGATGGTGTCCCTCACTTATCTGAAACCAAATAAAAACATCTATAGCATTATTTTGACGAGGATCTGAATCAGCCTTCTCAGTGACAAGGTCGAAAATCGGCAAAAATATTTCGTTTGGAAGTGCAAGTAGTATATACCACCAATTAATATTTCAACAAAATTCTGTAATAAAGTTACATAACTTAATAGTATCGTATCAGAAATCAAAATTTACCTTTCGGCAAGCGGTTCAGACATCTAAAGTCGGCGGGAACAGGTAGCCGGACATAAAGAAGTTTTACAATTCAGAACTTTTTGAATTTGATTCCATCCACACGATGGAATCCAGAACGAAAATGTGTACCACAGTTCTGGAATAGTCACACTAAGTATGTGTGTTCAATGGAAGTCATCCAGGAGGGAAACAATAATATTAATCTGTTATAGGAAACAGTGTAAAAGGAATAAAAAACATGTTGAAAATCAATAACTGATAATTTTTGTGAAGCTTGATCTCTCAGAAGCGCCGCTGTACAATGAGCACAATTAGTCAGTATCATCAAAATCACATTGGCTTAAAGTGTTTATTTCTTTATTACCATTAAAGGTGTTTATTTAACTGTAGGTGAAGAACAGTCAGTAAAAAGTGTACTAGATCCCCGAATTAGCAACTGTTGCATTGATCTGAAGAATCAGTAGTATGCTGTTCACAAGTAACCATAAACCTGGAAGTCTGCTAATCGGATAAACAAGAGGGATATTTTTGATCCCCTGAGTATGTATCCCGAAATTAAGTCTATTCAAGTTCGTTCTTTGACGCAGCGGTGAAAATTTCGTCACAGTTGTTCGACCCGAGTAAGTGTTTTAATATTCTCTAAATATGTGATATAAAATAAAAAATCTCTAAAATGTCTGCAACGGGCCACAGCTTTGCAACTCACACCAAAACATATGTACATAAAACACTGTGTGCTACACTGTTTTGAAAGCATCAGATACGAACAATTAAAATACCGTAATAGAAAATATCACTTTAAATTTATGCATGCAGATAACTTGATTCACATAATAAATGTTTATGTAAATAGAGAATGTAATTAAAAATTAAAAATTAATTGTATCACATTACCAATGAAATCCTGTTGAGGCACAAAATTTTTCAGAACTGTTCTGCTGAACAGAGGCCGTAGGATCTTCTTTATTCATGACAGACATTTAGCTAACCGGGAAGTGTGATGACAGTGTCATTAATGTCAACTCCATTAGTGTGCTCATGTAGCTTCCGCATGCGGTGTTAGAAAATGAATGTTAGTATAACAGAACTGTGGCTTTTGTGTACTATGGATTTTGGCTCAACCTCCAAGATGGGCACCTTTCAAACCGTATAAATGCTGCTGAGATGCTAGTCTGCAAATTTTGGATGAGCAGTTCATTGACAACGGGTGGAAATGTTATACGATGTTGTTTTGAGTTCAACACATCTATTGGTGAAGTAACGAATATCAGAGAAAGATGACATCTCTTAGTACAATCTTTGACCATATTTAATAACCCCATGTATCGCATGTACAAATATTTCAGCAGGTGAAGTAAATTCCTACACTGAAAGGATATGTTCGCAGTATGGAGACAATTACAAAACTCGCAAAGAAGCTTGACTTATTTTGTACGGAATGTCTCTGTAAGTAACACTTCAGAGCTTATCAGCGTATTATTAATATGGAAACATGGCGTACAGCTTACACAGCATGGTATTAGTCTGGAAGCATAACGTATATGTAACACATTAGGACAGTCATGAATCAGATTGACCAGGGCAGCTATGCATTACAGTACTTGGTTAGGGAGGTTGCTCCAAACAGCAACAATTACTTGGTTTCCATATAGCGTTGATGTTGACCAAGTGCTTCAGAAATCTCATTAGAAAATGTCTATAAGTCATTTTGTGTGCCTGTGTAGTGATATATGAATGTAAGCTACTGAATGGCTTCGGCAGCTCTTAAAACACAACACAAAGTAACAAATTTCATAAAAAACTTAAAATTTTAACTACGAGTTGCATGTGAAATCAGTGTGACCTCCTACCACAAGGTCACAGACAGTGTGCTTCATTATATTATGTAATACAAAAATATAATTAGCAGACAGGGCCAATGTATCTGGCTGCTCAGCAGTGTCGTGCTGCAATAGCGTCTAAAGAAGAGTTCGTAATTATTTTTAGTTAATGAGAATACGATTTATTATCTCCCTAATGCACTAAAAGCGTGTTTCATTATGATGTCCTTCGCTGACATACAAAGAAACTAACATATGAGGTTACTCTTCTGAACAACGGGAAAGGATTACTTTTGCCAAATACGGAATAATACAGTATGATTATGTTCATAGCAGCAGAATTGTTCATCACTGAGGTCACTCAGTTTGATGTGCATCCTGGTATGAGCTAAAATCCATATGTTGCATGAGCTTATTAAAGCGCGGGAAGAGTAACAGGCAAGTGACGGGAACATGAGAATACGTATCACCATCATTACTCCATGTGACCCTCACAGGCCCTGAATAGCCAAACACAGAGTGCTTCCACCGAACAAGCATGTTGCACAGTAGTCTCGTGATGACGCTAGCCTCGCAGGAGAGTGACACATATCCAGTGACATTGTTTACACTGTTTCTATAAGCGGTTGCGTAACATTGCTTGAATAAAAGTATTGATTATCATAGAAAGTTCCATTCCGTTAGTAACTGATAAAATTTTCAGAGTAGCATTGCAAGTGCAAGAGATAGCTTTAAGTGGTCACAAGAACTACATAAAACTCTCGCGAAAATATTTAAACACTCATACTCGCCATTCAGACTAGAATAAGCGCGTGACCGTTTATTTTAAGCTTTTCATAATCCACATTATAAAATACTCCGTAGGTTTCCTGGTATTCATACAGTGGCTATAGCAGTAAATTTTGTTGTTGTTGTTGTTGTTGTTTGTTATTGTTGGAGTACAGTTAGATAAACCTGCATTACATGCATTTCCTTACCCTGGATGCTGACGTCGACCAAATCTTTCTCTGTCTTTCTGCGGTATTGGTGAATGTTGTGTTGTGTGCATGGCATGCATGAATTTTCCGGACCGGGAGCAGTAGTGAGTCCACTCTCATGCGAAGACTGACATCTCATATTGGTTACAGCTCCATATAAAACCAGAAGAACTTGCAACCGCTAAGGCTGTAAACTCCGTTTATGTATACGACAGGAGACACTATGAGTATGTCAGTCTTCGAGAATTACGATCTGCTGAAACTACCATTTTCACTATCCTACGTTTGTCACTGAGACATTGCTTGTGAAGTGACTCTGTGTGCTGCGAACTTAATGCTTTCTTTGTTCTGTCTTCTCAATTTCCCAACGTAAAGCTTTCGTTGTTCTAAAACTATTGGCGTATTTTTTATTAATAGTTTTACAGTTCTTCTTCGTTTTGAAAAGTGCATCCTTTACATGTGTTTATTTGTGCTTGTGTGTTAATTGTTTTGTATGTATTTATTCTGTGTATATTTACACTAATAAAACATAAATGTATTGCAGTGGATGATTGCTGTATCTGCTTCCGTAGGTTTATTCTGAAATTCGTGTTCATCTTCCAGTGTGTTATGTTATTGGAATGCTGTTAACACAGTTACAGAATTTTAATGTAACTGTAAGCCTCTTCCAATCCGATAAATTATCATACCATACTTTACTTAATTAGTAGAAATTAAGTACGTTATTGCAATAAATTCTACAGTTCAAAGGCACTTGTTTGGTAAAAAGTACAGTAATTAACATTCTCTTCACATTTAGGTCTGTTGTAAATAACAAGTCACTATAACTGCGCATGCATAGAACACCCTTATGCAAATTATCTCACTGGACTGTCTTGTAAATACGAGAGATTGTTATGGAAATAAGTTAATCTGTATATTATTTGACGACTCTTGGGCTGCATAAGCTATTAGATAAGTTCTGAGAGCTAGATAGAGATATTATATGTTTATTGGGAATGTACAGTCAATAAAAATAAATCATCGATGACATTTTATCGTAATTATTTATTCTCATTCCTTTATTAGAACTGAATAAAAGTTAATTTATAATTATAAGATCCTTCCAAACAAGTAAAAACTAATATATGATATCCTTAACATATTTTGCGACATACGATACTTCTTTTTCTGGTTTTTTCATCTTGGCTGGAACACACATGGTAATGGATTATGGGCTCTGATATGAATGATACTTTCAAACATCTCTCACATTGACACAACTGTAGTTACTAAATTACACCAGCTGAATATTTCTTACCACCCCTTGTATTCATTACACACATTGTTTTATTTTTTACTATTAACGAGCATACCAAGACAATCAAGCAGTCTTAAATGAAATGTATGTCATTTATTATTTGTTTTCTTCAGGCCACCGTATATTATCTTCAAAGATGAACGACCCTACTGCAGGCATCTTACTAAATCTCTACGACTGACATCCATTCTCTAAATTTCTAGTTTATATACATATATATACAGCATATTTAGCGTTGTGGCCCATACGATAAAGTTTTGTTTCTAACTGGACGTAGCTGAAGGCTTTCAAAAGAACACTAAAAGTGACAGGCTCCTGGATGAATAAATAATAAAAGTAAAAGAAAAGTGACGAACCACTGTAAATTAAAAGCTACATAAATTATTTGACTAATACTAGCCAAACCGGTATAACGTTCTTCATTCCATTCCAGTATGTCTGTTGGCCATACAGTAAATCTTACACTATATTTTTCAGCTCATTTATTCCCGTGACAAATTACATGTTGCTAAATGCACTCAGGTACTAGAACAATAGTATAGATACCAAGCATTACTAAAGGAAGATTGAAAAGACCATTCCACACACCAAGCAGACGTGCAGGTCAACCATACAAGACGGTCATACCTCAGTACACAGTCGATATAAGCTCCTGGTTTAGATGCTAGTAGAGGAGACATAATTTTCCAAAGACATGATTTCCTGGAATCTGTGACGTGGTGAACTATTTCTTATTTAGAAGGTGGCGAGGC
Source organism: Schistocerca cancellata (assembly GCF_023864275.1). Classification (NCBI taxonomy): domain Eukaryota; kingdom Metazoa; phylum Arthropoda; class Insecta; order Orthoptera; family Acrididae; genus Schistocerca; species Schistocerca cancellata. The sequence continues at coordinate 563,815,057 of NC_064628.1, read as the reverse complement.
ATAACGATAGGTTATACCATGACAACGAAAAGCATTCAAGATCTATCAGATACATTAGTCCGTGATCACTCGCCGCCAAAATGATTGCTAACTCTTTATAACAACGCGTTGAAGCACGGGCTGAACTGCCAATCAGCTGAGGTGTTTCGTTTTTCAATGAAAGAAAGTATAATTTCAAACCCGACAAACAATGAGATTACGCTTGGAAAGAACCTGGAATAAGGAAAAACGCACATATTTCTATGCTGAAGCATCCTATGATCGTGAAGGCAGTCTTCTTCCTGTTGTAGACGGTATTGCGACTGGCCGACTTTAGAGCAGTCACGCCATACGCAACAGGCAGCTGAGAGTTCGTAGATCCTGCGACCTCCAGAGTGCTTCACAATCTCATATCTTGCTAAACATGACTCGTATCCACTACTTACACGTATATAAGTTAGGCTATTACTTTCAGCGACTCGCTCTCTCCGACTCACCAATAGGGTCCATAGTACGCGCGAGCGAGTATTCGTCGTTCACAGCAACGTATTAGGAGATTCTTTGCACCTTTCTCCGTTGTTCACTGGTCAAAACCATGTCCTTTTTATGTTCCGAGTCGTATATAGCAGAATTAAAAAGCACCCACAATTATATGTTCCAGTAGGTTATGCGATACCTTAAATATGAGAGTGAACGGAAACGTTGTCAGTACACGTTTATTATGGTCCCGCTGTGCTACAAATCCTCCGATTTGGGAGTTATTCAGACCATTCCTTCGTGGGTTATAATGTTCGCAAACAGTAATACGAGTATATGAGGGATACTGGTCAACAAATTATATAGTTAATCTATGAATATCCGAACGTTTTTGCTGAGTAGTTGTCTATCTCAATTACCCAGCCCCTTCGGAAAACAGTGTTATAATTTCTCCTACTTCCTTCAGTGATCCCCTCGAATATATCAAGAGCTACTGCGAGGTTCCTGCCGTCTGAGGGTTATCACGAATTCTCACATAAAGTCCGATAATCCCATCGGCAATTTTCCGCAGTCCGTAGCACTGTACAGATTTAATAGTGACAAGAGACCACAGCAACCAAGTAACACAGGCGAATGGGAAGTTTCCCAGCTAAAACAACAATTTATTTCACACTCCAAATCTCCCCCAATCTGTTGGCGGTTGCAACATCGTTCAGACTACTCAAACTCGTCCAGCCTCTATGTAGTAACCAATTCTAGAGTCCAAATATGACACTTCCAGTAAGTTTATGCATTGTCGTGTGCGGCCAATTGCCCACTCACCTGGAACACGCACCTCTTACAGCAACTGCGGATCACACACTGTCGCAGTTTCTGTGTACAGGTATATGACGAAACCTTTCCTCTCTCCCAGAATTGATGACAGTTCGAACTGTCAAGAGCATTCCAAGTAATCACCTAAGACAAGGCTTAGAGTCTGTAATGTCACAGTACTATGGAATGAGACTATCTCCCACAAAACACCAACAGGAGGCAGTAAGTCGTATGTATTTCATTCATGGTAAACCACTTCGGTTTGCAGTTCAGTGCACCGTCAATGGAGCATAAAATCCTATGTGCATCAACAGTTAACAGGAAGTAAATCAATACCTTAGGAAACAGTGAAAAAGGTTGTCTAGCTGAAATTAAGGAAACTACGAGGGAACAAGATTGCAGACCTTGTGGTAAAAACGCATCTGAGGCACTCATGCAAGCACGTCTGTAGTCGCTTTCCCGAGCACGTGGACACAATTTTCTCTTTGTTTCGATAGCACATTAAGTACTTACGGGGTCTCGGTAGGCCAGTATGTAGCCGCTGTGTCATTACATCAATGTCGCAGTGTCTCTGTGCTCATCTGCACGCTAAATCTTAACACCAAGCTTATTACTGAACTACAGCCCGTCTTTCCTTTATTCACTGCAATCATCTTTAGATTCCTTCACCAAAACTACTTCACATGCATGTAGCAGTGCTAGAAGCTTTTTACCAGTTCGCGACAGAACGCAAGCAATCAAATTATTTTTGACAATATACTAATACGTTGCACTGAGAACACCGCCTATCGAGTATTAATTTTTGAAACTAGCATTTTTGAAATGATGTCATCTCTAATGTTTACTTTCACAGGGAAAATCATTCACGGTATTACTATGCATAACACGAAACTCGCTGCTGACTTATCTCAGTATCGTATCTCAGTGATAGTGGATTGCGTTACCTCAGAATTACAATTACGCCCAATGCTTCAGGGAGCTGTTAGCTCTTACTGAGCACGACTTCAGACGGCATAGACATTGGCAACTCTTATTATTGCCGCTTCGTTTGATTGTTGCAGTCATGGAAAATAGAGGAAATTTGGAAAGTTAGTGTGTAAGCAAATACTGAAGTTGCGGTTTCTTGTATATTATTCTTGCTGCATACTCGAAAGGCCTCCGTCAGACAAGCGTAAAGGACAAGAGAATACTATGACACACATGTACTCTCTATTGAGATAACAGTGTATCAATAAATTATCTCTGTCAAAGACAAACACGCAAGCATTTTCTTTTTGCATTTGCCTTATTTTGTGGGAATTTGCTTTTGCGCTTTCCAGTTCATCAAGCTGCAGTATCACACGCATTTAAACGCTGCCGCAGCTGCACCCATTTTTATTCGGCAATTTAAATATAAACTCAGTTATCTCATTTATCATTCATTTTACTATCACTATTGTTCTTATTGTGTTTAACTAAATTTTACTTTTCAATTAAATAAAAGCAGTGCTGCATTTTCTTTTTTTGGTATTGTGCTTTTTGTTGAGATAAGCAATTATATTACCTTTGGTTCATTCCTAGCAATTTTGTACTTCACTCTGAAACAACATGAAAAACGCACACTAAAAATTACAACAGAAAATTACACAACGAGTACGTTAAATGGCGTTGTTTAAAACTAAAACCATACTTAACTTTAATAGGCGGAGAGAAACGTAAGTTGTCGCTCGAACGGCGCTGTTGTGAGCGCTAAGATATTTCTTCCAGAAATCCTTCATTCCTTGGAAACGGTACTCCTATGTTAGAGTCCATGCAATTGAATTCGCCATTTTCCGTACATCGAATGTGACATTATGTATTTTAGAGATATATCTTCTTGGCAGAAAAATGGTAACATCGGTTTCATAATGATTACAGTACCACAATATTTCTCTTTTCTGAAATGTCCGACATCTGACACTCTAGTACTATAGGCTTCTAGAGTATAAAGCTGCAAAAAAAAACTACCAAGAATGTTAATTGTATAAACATATTGAAAATAGTGCTGTTTTTGAATATCTCAATGTTTTGCTGGAGGCTATCTTCTAGAGAAACATCTGTTGCCTTGATATTAATTTATCATTTCAAAGTACGACTATACAAATAATATTTGCAATCTTAAAGAAAAATACAGATGTTGGACATTTCCAGATAGATGACTGATCTGATTTAAATATTTCCTATTTACTTTAAACCTAAGACTGATCGAAGAGTATCTATAGAAATCATCACTTTCCAATATATATTTCGGGCTGGAAAACACTGTTGAAATGTATTTTCCACTCTTTGCAGCATACATCAAATGTTCACGTTTTCATATTGCATTCATAATGCTCTCCCATAATCACTTCTGTATTATTTTATTGATATGCAACAGAATGAAAAATCGCTAAATAAATTTCGTATGAATTTCATTTGAATCTCTACATCTGTATACATCTAGCATGATTCAAAATTTTAAAGAGTTTATGATGAATTATAACGATGTTTCAAAGCCCTTCTGAATCACGTAGCATCCCCATAAGTAAACTATTGCATGAAAGGTATCAGTTCCTTGGATCTCGTGAAAGACATACGCCTTGCCTTACACCTGAATTTTTTTCAATTCGTATTTAATAATGTTCTTTTGGTTGAGTTTTACTGAGGTGACAAAGTCATGGGAAACCTCCTTTTGCCTGGCGTAGCGCAGAAGCTCGACGCGCCATGGTCTCAACAAGTCATTGGAAGTCTCCTGCAGAAATACTGAGCCATGCTGCGTATATAGCCACCCACAATTTGAAAGTATTTCCAGCGCAGGAGCTTGTGCTCGAACATATCTCTCGAGTATGTCCCATAAATTTTCGATGGGATTCATTTCGAACGACCTGGGTGGCCAGATCATTCGCTCAAATTGTCCAGAATATTCTTCAAACCAATCGCGAACATTTGTGACCTAAAGACATTGCGCATTCTCACCGATAAAAATTCCATCGTTGTTTGGGAATAAATGGTCTTCAGGTAGCAGAACATAACCATTTCGAGTCAGTGATCGCTGTAGTTGGACCAGAGCATCCAGTCCATTCCATGTGAATGCATCCCACACTATCAAGGAGACACCATCAACTTGCACAGTGGCTCTTGTTGAACAACTGAAGTCGAACTCGCCTGACCAGGCCACGGTTTCCCAGTAGTATAGGGTCCAACCGATATGGCCACGAGCCCTGTAGAGCAGCTGTAGGCAGTGTCGTGTTGTAGCAATGGCACCCGCTTCGCTCGTCTGCTGCCGTAGCCCATTAACGCCAAATTTCGCCGCAGTGTCCTAAGGTCGTCGGCCTCTGCGATGTCCGTGTTGAGAGATAATGCCTGATGTGGTATTCTCGGCACACGCTTGATATTGTGGATCTCTGAGTACTGAATTCGCTAACGATTTCCGAAAAGGAATGTCCAATCCTTCTAGCTCCAACTACCATTCCACCTTCAAAGTCTGTTAGTTCCCGTAGTGCAGACATAATCACAGAGGATACCTTTTCACGTGACTCACCTGAGTACAAAGGATAGCTCCGCCAATGCGCTGTCCTTTTATACCTTGTGTACGCAATACTGCCGCGACCCCTGTGTATGGGCATATCGCTAACCTACGACTTGTCACCTCAGTTTTACCACCTACATAACAGGATCAGTAAAGATAGTGCATTGTAATCATTGTGAAACCGTTGGTAGAGGCACATGTTTCTTTAAAGTGCTTTGGATACAAGTACAGACACACGCATACTCGCGTTCCTACAAAGTAACACACTTTTTCGCACAACCACACGCCTCCTCAAACAAAAAACAGTCGCCTACAAAACAGCCAATCCCTTTCAATGTGTGCCCCGTGGCTTATAGTTTCCGCAATAACTGTTTGTTGGTGTTGAGTGTAGGAGCAAGAGACCAGTGTGATCCATTGCAGGGGCGTAGCGATGAGCCCTGCGACTCTGGGGAATGTATACCCCTGCGCGCCCAGAGCGTGTAGCGGCACAGTCTGCTGGCAGGCGCACCTGAGGTGAGTGCAGAGCCGAGGCGGCGCGAACACGGTAATGTGCTAGCACTAATACATCGCGTCTTTCTGACCCTCCATTTCTAACTGTCCCGCCGCCCAAAGCTTTGACTACTTTTCTCCGACTGCATCCACCAGAACAATGGCTTACAGCATACAAGTTAACTCTGAACCTTTCTTCTATTATTATATTGTAAAATATGCATAACCCATCACTTTATAATCCTCTCCTAGCTAATATTTGTTTATGAATTTCAAGCTGAAAGCACGAAAATCAGATTTTCTTTCATTCCATTACTGAACAACAACCTGGTACCCAAATACATGCCATTGTGACGAGCTGTATGTTTTTCTCTTGTATGAGTTGCTGCAGTCGAAGATTCTTTGTAACCTTCTTGTGATATAATCCTAATTTTCAGAGTTAGTCCCTATTTTCCAACCTTGGTACAATATTACCTCTCGATTGCTGCACGAAAAAGTGAGGTGTGCTAAATTTTGTTACTGCTACATGCGAAACTTTGCGCAAGATATGTGTGGTGTTCGTATTCAGACCTTGAGTACAGGTTGATTGTTATAATTAATGTTATGCAATAATATGTCTGGAAATGTCTGGTTTTGCGAAATACTTTTATAAACAAAGGTGCTACAGATTTTACATTCTCTGAGCGAAATAGCTGCTAATAGAGTACTAGGTCTGTCCCGTTGCGGCAGAGAATCACAATAAATCTTCAGAATATACCCCATCTGCTTCACTGCACCTCTGGACGCATCGAACAGTGGATTGTCCACAACTTCGCAATAATCGGAGGGTTATTGCAAATGATTTCTCATGCAGCCACGATGAGTTCCTCATTCTAATACTCACTGGCATGCTCTAAGAATTTTATATGCCGTATTAATGGATCATTTCCTCATTTCTTGGAACAAAAACTTCATATGAGGGGTATACAATTAGTAATGCAAAATATTTTTTTCTCGGCCAATTTCGATAGAAAAAGTGCAAAATTCGTTATGGGGCATTCTGCAATATTTCCCCTTCAACCCCTCAAATTTCATAAAATTAGCTATACGTAGCCTTAACAACGGCGTCCAAGCAGCAGGCCGTCACAGTGTCTTTTGGCGACAAGCAATACTATCGCAGTTACTCAGAGGCGCTCGCAGAAGAAATCCGTCCGATCTCCCGCTTGCCAGTCGGCCGCACATAGCTGTCGCTCTTGCAATATTGTAACGAGCGGACACACTCACACAAAGTGGTCAACGGGCTACAATCAGACACCTCGCTGCTCAACTGGACATCTCTGTTGGTAGCGCTGAAACACTCGTCCGCCTGTTGGGGTACTCAAAGGTGTTTGACCACAGAGTTTCTCACCGCTGGCAGAAGACCAGAACTAGCAACGAAGTACCGTGGCAACGCAAGATATCACACAAGTCTGCGCACCCGAGAGAAGCTTACAAAACATCAGTGGACTGTTCTTCCTCATCTACCTCACAGCACGAATCTGGCGCCATCCAACTTTCATGTGTTTGGCCCAATGAAGGATGCACTCCACGGGAAGCACTACGTGGGTGATGGGAAGGTTACTGATGCCGCAAGTAGTTGGCTCCGCCGTCGACAAGCTCCCCCCCCCCCCTCTCCTCTCCCCCAGCAAGAAGACGTAAGGCTGTCACTCTGAACGGAGATTATGGTGAAACAAAGGTTTTTATAGCCAAAGTAGTGGGGAATAATATGGTGTACTGTAATCCTGAATAAAACCAAACTGATTTCTGAAAAAAGTGTTGTATTACTTATTGAACGCCCCTCTATTTACGGTTCAAAAGCAAACAAACTTAAAATTCACAATAAATAGTAATTTATATACTTTATGTCAAGTCACCACCGTTCCGTTATACTCAGAACACACATTCCCTCTTACTTTTACAGCATCATTGTCCAGGAGAGATGGAGGAGTCTATACCTGAAAGTCCCTTTTCATATTATCCGAATGACGAGGTTGTAAAAAGTTTACGCCTACAAGATAGCCGATATTAATAGCAGTCTTCACTTTAATACAGTACAGTTTCTGATGCAAAGCTTGTGTAGTGCATCGTGGATTTTCGTCTGCTAACAGATGTTCATTGTGCACGTTTGTGATTCCGTCTGGTCTGTACATGGTGCCACACGTAAAAAGTTCGAAACTCTGCAGCTTTCGCAGGTATGGTTGGATGCGGTATACGAGACACGCTGCAGACGCTGTGGTTACATCGGCTGCTCATCAAGCATTGCTCATGCAGTATTTTCTTAAGATTTTCTGCGTCATCGGCAACATACTGCAGAATACTCTCCTCTGTGTCATTCGTACGGGTGATTCTTCGTTTCTTGGGTCCACAGTTCGTTGTGTTATGTGCTATGTCTCCATAATTATAGTAGAACCGAAACTCCATTTCTCAAACTCAAGAACATGAAAACAGCTTCGTCATTAAACAAAATCGTACCCTGTCCTTTGGGTGTCTCGCGAAAAGTGTTACGAAGATAAAATTAGAGAGAGTCGAGCCCTCACGGACTCTCCACAGCAATCATTCTTTCCCGAACCATTCGCGACTGGAACAGAAGAAGTGGGAAGTGACAGCGGTACACAAAATACCCTCCGCCACACATTGCAAACTAGCTTGCGGAGTATAGATGTAGATGTATGTCACTCCGTATACAACTGGCAGACCAGACATTTCCAGACATGTTTTCTTAACACTTCTTACTCCGAAATCTATCCACAAAGTTTGCCCACGGAATTCCGATTAACCCTGTATACCGGAATGTATTTTGTCTTAACAGGTCTTCTTGCATGTCAGTTGTTTCCCTAAACAAGTGGTACCATTTCTGTCTTCAGTGAGCTACTGTGTTGAACGATGACAATACAAACACATCTAAGTAAAGAGTCGGGTTGTCTTATCAGTCATTCTATCCGAGAGAAACGGCAACAGCTGCGAAACGCCACAAAATGTTTCATTTTAAATAATTAGAGCATCAACGGCCTTTTCGTTTGAATTACTACTTACGAAATGTGTTTTCAAATTGATTCAGCTTTTATCGCCGCTTAGGTGCACTGTTCTTATAACAGAAACCTGTGACCAAATCCATGACTCATTCTTCTTCAGCAGATTTCAACAAAATACATCAATGGCAGGTTATGAAGACAAAAAACTACCCGATACAGAAAATAAATTTTATTTGACATTTAAATCTATTAAGCAAGAACTCACCTTCTTGTCAATGTCAATTTGTGCTGCTCTTTAATAGAATTTCAAAGTGCTACCACATTACCAAGTTCTGCGAAAAAAAGAGATTTGTATGGTTTCTAGGCACGTATTCAATATTACTTCCCGTATCCTTGCTCCAGGTCGTACGTGCAATCAATATGGAAATAACACTGCATTCGAAAAGCACTTCTTATAGGTTTAATTTACTCCACGCGATAACCCAGTGCCCTAGAAATGAGATGTAGGAACATATAGAATAATCGTGAGGCTTAGAATGAGTTTAGAAATCGATTTAACCAAGCAGAATAATTTGTAGATGCTGTATGAACCCAAATGAAAGTACTTTATGGTGTGTTTTTAGAGATTTCGTGCACAAATTTCCAATGTCTGCTGTTGAATTCCTGGTAGCACAGACAATAATGTTTCCACATTAGCATAGAATTAGCTCTAAGGGCTAAGAGAAACGTGTTATTTCAGGTTGTAGAGACCGTTGTAAGAAGGTGATTGCATACTGTTTCCCAGTACTCAAAACATACTTCATGTTTGGAAAGCCTTCACGTTTGATGATGCATACGAAATATGTGTTAATACATCTACTGTCACATCTGCGCGACCTGACGTGATTGATAGCTAATACACTGTCAGAAGCGACGAACCATATAGATAGAACAGATCAGAAAGACACCTCTACACATCGCACGGTGGGCTTCCGGTATTTTCAATTCCATTACTGAACTTAATGAAGAAGTTCCTCTGCTTACTGCTTAAAAATAAACGTTGCACGTTCTTAAAGACGAATTCCAGAGACGTGGAAAACACCTGTCTCAAAATTAGAAGCAAAATTATACACAAAAATAGAACTTTGATAATCCTTAAAGTTTCTGCAAATCAAAGAACAAGACGAAGAAAAAACTTTGAAATGAACTGGCAACTGACTACGTCTGAATCTACACTTTACTCGACAACAGGTGATACGCGGCCATTACTTGTCAAGTGATGTGGTTTAACAGTGATTCGTTGGGGTATTCAATGTAGGACGTAATTCACAGTGTGTAAGAGCGCTTAAGCGAAGTGGTTCTGTCTACATAGCTCTACGTGTGAGAGGTTCCTGCGCAGTATTTGTCGGTAAAGTAAAGAAGAATTACAGAAGAAACAGCAACCAATGGACGTGGTGTCCGCCTCGCATGAATAGAACCAAACTGACCCGTAGCCGCCTGAGCAGCAGCGGCGGCGGCACAGCCGAGGTGACATGATTCTGCATTTCTGTACTTTTCTTCTGCATGCCTGTCTGCCTGCTGCACGCGTTCTATGAACCCTGAGCTGATGACCCACTCTTTGTATCTGCACCTGCACCTAGACAAGCTTTGCGTGATTTTCGCACTAGCGGGCCATCTCATTGACACTCTTGTCAAGGTAGAAGACCTAGTAGTTGCCGAAAGCAATTACTATATGCTCATTTAAACATAACAAAGACTAAACGTGATACCTACTAAGCTTGTTATTTGTTATGGTTGTAAACCTACTTTCAATTCTTAACAGGTCTGTTATACCTACACATTCAGTTTAGCAAATACGGGGTGATTCACAATTCATGTTAGGCACTTCTAGAAGCTGTAGAGGGGAATTGACTGATCGAGTTTCACACACGAACTCATGTCCGGAAACATCATCCAAAGACCTACAGAGCGTCAATAAGGAAAAAAGGTCTAATAAACATGAGCACTTGTTCAATAGAAGAGATGTGTTTCACTATAGCATTTTAGAGCCGATGTTTACTATACATTTTTTTTTCCTTTTTGTGGTCCATACTACTACCTCTGATAGTTGCCTTCCCAACAATCTTAGCAACAGCAGTACCAGTACATGTACGCCAGTCAGAGGTATCAGAACGGTTTTCTCTTATAACTTCCGACTCGTTCGTTTCCGGTACAGGGAATCTTACCTCAAATTAATACATTTATCCTTCTTCATTTTGGACAGTTTGTGACATCATCACGGAATCACTCTGTATACACATACATTTACAGCCGCCGGCGACTATAATTGTGACCCTCTGTAACGTTGTTGGGCGACGTTCCCGTATATGGGTTCCTATGTCAAACTTGGTCTACCAAGCCCCTCTACAACCTCTAGAAGTGTGAAACATGAATCGTATTTCAAAGATTAAACTCCTACAAATTGGATAACGGTCTAAGAATAATCACCAAAATTATAAAATAGAAAAATGATCGACTTGATGCAATAATACGTTTGAATTGGCTTTTATCGTCTTCAGAAGACACAGTCGGTCTCAGTTATGAATGAGTCCATGTATTTTCAAGTGTCTTAGCAGAATGTACGAAAGAATAAAGAATTTGTAATGGTATGACATCTAGATTATTGCCTCTGTTTGCCGTTTAATGCAAACCTGTTTTCGATATATATTTTTAAATTCTAGATTTAAACATCAGATCTGCAATATTGACATGTAGGACAAAAGGTGTAAGATTTAAGGTTTTTATGAAAGGTACCAAAAGTGCAGTTTCATTTATTGTGTTTCAGAGTTTACAAAGGAACTATCGCCTCGGATAATGACATTGAATTGCAAGCACCAAACTGAACAAATTTGTAAATAAGTAGATCGAACTAAAATTTTACAATAATGTGACAGCACTCTCACGTAGAATCTGAACAACGATGTCTACATCTTTCAACAGTGTCAATGAGAATGTCCGCTTATAAATAATTGTTTACATATGCAACAATGTAACACTGTAAGGATTCTTGTAATGCTTATACATGTTATACAAGTATTTGAGTATTTAGTAGTCGTTGCCAGCATTAACGAAACTGTATTTCTTTTCAATATACCTCTGCAATAAAGTACTTTGTAATATCTTCAACAGTTATTCACAGAAATTAGATTCCCAAGAAAATATGGCGCCACTTTAGAGACAGCGTGGAAACTTGCAGATCTATTAACTACATAAGTTTCTGTGTCTACATTTAGACTAAGAGTAGCGACTACAGTTAGCTGCAGAACCGCCTCCATATTAACCGCTCTAATACTTTTAAATCTGGCTATAATATCGTGCTAGTTTGTAAGCAGAAATTGCTTTAGTGTTGTTCAAAATACTCGCTACTCGTTGAAACAAATATTACTCACATAGCAAAATAGATTTCATAATAGCAATGGAATATTACAGTATATTTTAGGATAGGTTAATAGATTCACACAGTATTAGTAGTATTATAAGGTCTTAGTAATGAGTTCATTATTTATTATTGTGTGTTACAATAGTAGGTCGATAGTTTTTAGTGTGTTAGTAAGATATTAGCAGATGCATGAGGCACAATTTTCTTGGAATTGTCTTTTTTTTGTGACAATTCGCATTAGCGCTGCTCCTTGGAAAACAGTTTCCTACTGTGACGTATTTCGCTGCAGGATGGCAGTAGCTGCTAAAAAAAAAACATATACATCTTTAGTTCTTGAGCATTTTTTCATTACATTCAAATCAGTTCTGTATTTCCAGAGGACAGTAGCTAACGCGAATATGAGATGGTGACAGTGGACGAGGGAACCCCTGAAGTAGCTAAAACGTAACTGTTCCGACAAGAAAACCACTGGGGCACTGTGTCCTCGATTTACTGAGCAAGTCACTCCACTTTTCATGTGAGACCAGAACCGCATATAAACATTACTGTTTCAGGTTCATTGCAGGTTCTAAGTCTGAACCGTATGTAAGAGGGAATATTCTTCAGAAAGTTGATCCTCCAAGACTGAAGTAACATACTTCAACGGTACAAGCCGAGTAACAGGATTTCTAGGAATTATATTGCACATTATTTAATTAGATGCAATGTCAAATTAAAAACAGACATCGATTTACTCTGCTCTGTTCCTAGGCAAACAAGAATTCCATAGTGAGTGACATTATGTGGCCCTAATAGTTTTGAGACATATACACTCTGGAAATTGAAATAAGAACACCGTGAGTTCATTGTCCCAGGAAGGGGAAACTTTATTGACACATTCCTGGGGTCAGATACATCACATGATCACACTGACAGAACCACAGGCACATAGACACAGGCAACAGAGCATGCACAATGTCGGCACTAGTACAGTGTATATCCACCTTTCGCAGCAATGCAGGCTGCTATTCTCCCATGGAGACGATCGTAGAGATGCTGGATGTAGTCCTGTGGAACGGCTTGCCATGCCATTTCCACCTGGCGCCTCAGTTGGACCAGCGTTCGTGCTGGACGTGCAGACCGCGTGAGACGACGCTTCATCCAGTCCCAAACATGCTCAATGGGGGACAGATCCGGAGATCTTGCTGGCCAGGGTAGTTGACTTACACCTTCTAGAGCACGTTGGGTGGCACGGGATACATGCGGACGTGCATTGTCCTGTTGGAACAGCAAGTTCCCTTGCCGGTCTAGGAATGGTAGAACGATGGGTTCGATGACGGTTTGGATGTACCGTGCACTATTCAGTGTCCCCTCGACGATCACCAGTGGTGTACGGCCAGTGTAGGAGATCGCTCCCCACACCATGATGCCGGATGTTGGCCCTGTGTGCCTCGGTCGTATGCAGTCCTGATTGTGGCGCTCACCTGCACGGCGCCAAACACGCATACGACCATCATTGGCACCAAGGCAGAAGCGACTCTCATCGCTGAAGACGACACGTCTCCATTCGTCCCTCCATTCACGCCTGTCGCGACACCACTGGAGGCGGGCTGCACGATGTTGGGGCGTGAGCGGAAGACGGCCTAACGGTGTGCGGGACCGTAGCCCAGCTTCATGGAGACGGTTGCGAATGGTCCTCGCCGATACCCCAGGAGCAACAGTGTCCCTAATTTGCTGGGAAGTGGCGGTGCGGTCCCCTACGGCACTGCGTAGGATCCTACGGTCTTGGCGTGCATCCGTGCGTCGCTGCGGTCCGGTCCCAGGTCGACGGGCACGTGCACCTTCCGCCGACCACTGGCGACAACATCGATGTACTGTGGAGACCTCACGCCCCACGTGTTGAGCAATTCGGCGGTACGTCCACCCGGCCTCCCGCATGCCCACTATACGCCCTCGCTCAAAGTCCGTCAACTGCACATACGGTTCACGTCCACGCTGTCGCGGCATGCTACCAGTGTTAAAGACTGCGATGGAGCTCCGTATGCCACGGCAAACTGGCTGACACTGACGGCGGCGGTGCACAAATGCTGCGCAGCTAGCGCCATTCGACGGCCAACACCGCGGTTCCTGGTGTGTCCGCTGTGCCGTGCGTGTGATCATTGCTTGTACAGCCCTCTCGCAGTGTCCGGAGCAAGTATGGTGGGTCTGACACACCGGTGTCAATGTGTTCTTTTTTTCCATTTCCAGGAGTGTATATTCAACAAACGCAAATATACGAATACATGGTTTCGTGGCAACATGTACTGGTAAAATTCTCTCGTGCTTCCAGCTGGGTTAAGTAGTTTAAAATCCACAAGCTTTCGGCGGAGTACTCTTCCGCCATTGTCAAGTGGTGACTCTTTTGGTAGCTGTTAGCGTCCTTATACAGCCGCGCTGCCTTCTGTGACGTCACTTGCGCTCGCTAGAGGCCAACGAGGAGGACAGGCCGGGGCGCGTACGTCGCGAAGGTAGGCCCGGGCTTGCTCGCTCAACTCAGCAAACTACGTTTCTACGCCTGTTAACTCGTAACTAGGTATGTACGTACAAACGAGAATTACATCGTCTACTGGAATCCGCTATTATGGAGTCTTACTGTTATTAGTCCTACAATGATCGGAACTCCATAGCCCTACTTATAATTTGTTACGGCTGTACTGGGATACAATAAAATTGAAATCATGCCAAAATGATTATTAGTTGCTCAAGGCACCACTTCTTGTATGAAATGAGGACTGTTAAGCAGAAGAGACTAAATGCTATAAACAAGCCGTTATGCCGTTATACCATTTATATCGAGTATTGATATTGAATTAAATTTTGCTGTATTACTGTTCATCAGCAAAACATCATAATAGCAGATTCTAGTAGAATATGCAATCCTCGTCAGCACGCACACACCCAGCTGCGAGTTCTCAGGTTTAGAAATGCATTTTGTCTGCTGAGCTGAGCGAGCAAGCGAGTTCAGGCCTACCTTCGTGAGGCACGCGCCGCGGCCTGAATTTCTCGTGGGCCTCGCGGTCGCTCCGGCGCCATATAAGACAATGCCTTCGTTGCGCGCCAGCCGCGCCTGCTTCAACTTCCCGGTGGCCGGGTCCCAAGCCGTGCTTAGCTGCAGGCCGCTATCCTTACTGAGGGCGTTGTCACAAATTTTTGTCTCGATCGCTTCTTTTATGACGTAATCCGAGAAATTATTATTCCGTGTAATGATAGATGTCGCATCGAATGCAAAATTATGTCCGTTTTCCAGAGCATGCTCTGCTATCACCCATTTCTCGGGATATCAAAGGTGAAAACGTCTCTAGTGTTCTATACAGCGCTGTTCAATAATACTGACAGTCTATCCTACATAAAATTGTCCACACCCACATGCTATTTTAGACACTCCTGGCTTTCTGAAACATACATCTTTTTTCAAAGGCCTCATGAGTTGGTGAATTTTTACTAAAGCCCCGAAGACTTGAAAATCCACCCGAATCCTGTCCACACGAACCAATATCTGCATGCTAACAGCGATCACCATACCTGGCAGAAATGTTTTGTTCTGAAGACCTTGGCGCATCGAGAGGAATCCGCCTCAGACGCTGCCGACGGAACTGAGCCACTGACGGAAAGTGCCGTATTCAAGCAAAATTGCTACGACAGCCACTAGATTCCGCAACCCATCTTTCCGAAAATACGTAAGCAGGACCTCGAGGAGGACAAGAAAAAACTAGCGTTGTTGTCGTTCAGTGACCAAGTAACACGAGAGATTAGCCGGCTCCTAAAGAAACATAAAATCGAATCGGTCTTTAGGGCTCCACTATAAATTCGTTCAAGTCATGAGGCCTGTGAAAGAGGATGTAGGCCTGAAAACGCCAGTAGAGTATAAAATACCGTGTGGCTGCAGACCGTTTTATGTAGGACAGATAGTGCATACTACCGAACAACGCAGTGTAGAAGACGAGAGATGTTTTCAGCTTCGGTACCCTAAGAAATCAATGGTAGCAAAGCAAGCTCTAGAAAACAATTTTGTGTTCGACGGGACATCTGCTAGTACACGGACTGATAGTTTCTGGGATAGCGTCATGAAAGAAGCCATCGAGACAAAAATTTATGACATGGGAAGGTTGTAGCGGGCGCATAAAACTGTGCGGTTGTGCAGTAAAAACATTATCTTATTTGGTGCTGAAGAGCGAACGCAAATGACGTCATAGAAGACAGCATGGTTATATAAGAACGGTAGCTGCAACCAATTACGACTTAACAATGGCCAAGGAGTACACGGCCGAAAAGTGGATTTTAAGCTGCTTAATGCGGCTGGAGGCCCTAGAGCATTTTATCAGCAAATATCTTTATCATTTTCACATATAAATTAGAAGTATTGTTACTTTCCTTTTCATATCACGCGATACGCAGGAAGTTCTGTATCTCTAAAGATACATAAACACTGTTCGCAGCAGAGCTCGCACTCATGTTCCGCTAAGTTCAAATGTTGCCTTCCTAAGAACGCCAAAGTCCTAACCTCGTACTTAAAGTCTCGGGACGTCCAAAGCCGTCGTGAGATGGCACGAACAGTCCAGGCAGATGTTGTGCAAGCACTAGCAAGGTTATCTTTAGTAAATAATCTATGTGTCGGAACCGTACTCGACATATCCTGCTGAGAACTGACTTGCTGTAATGAATACCGCGCTTAAAAAGCCATTGGTGTCGCTTCGCCGATCTCGTAGATGTCTCGTGAACCCAACGACCGCCGCAGCCACGGCGTAAACGACATTCGGAATAAGTCTAGCTCGTTCTACGGTATATTCTTTTCCCTGTCAGTACTGCTGGCTACCGGAGATACATTACTTATTTGTGAACTTAGCGTATACTGTAAGAAGCATTATAATGAAGGTAGCCATCAGGAATTCTGTGTTCGGAGTCCTTTACCATAATTCCCGCTGCCCAAGAAAGGTGAAATGACAGATTAATTTACGGCAGTTCTTTTGTCTTAACTTTTCAAGAACATGATATGGTACCAAGAAAGTATCCAGAACTATTCAGACTTTGATCTGAGGAACAAGCTACGGAAGGGGTTACCTCGTGATATAACTCTCGCTCTATTTGGTTAACAGACTGAGATTAATAAAACATATGTTATGCTTCCACTTAAATCAATTTTGACCCCGTGAAAGACCAAACTTTTGAAATTACTATGCACTTAGCATTCGAATTTCTTCATTCGCTGTTCAGTGAAGCTTTTTCTGGCTAAAGAACAGAATCGCAGTCTGTTGGCCGTAACCGATCATCTTGCAACGCCAGACTGCCGACGCCGGCTCATGTACGTAAGGACGAGTTTCAGTACACGGGATATCTGGCAGAAATCTTACAGCCTTAAGAATTAGAGACCACTCTTTGAACTTTATTAGCAAATGTAAACTGAGACAAGTCCCAGGTGATGAATTTTCATGACATGACGATTTTCCTTCTAAGAGGCTTCGTGCTCAGGTCTAGCGACAGTTAATAACCAGCCGAAACGGCTGAGTAGATGTGCCATGGTCCACTAAACTACAGGCTACGGCAGGAACATCAGTGATTGCTCAGCTCTCTTACTGGAGCTGCGCCCTGATCTTGATACCTGTACATGACCCCATATCGTGTTGTCAAGCTCCCCACCTCCTTCAATATTCTGAAGACGCGTTTACTCGACACGCGTCAGTGAAGTTGAGTCGCTGAACATCCGGCTACAATAACATCAGTACATAAAAACAGCCATATCTATAAAATGATCGCATGCCTCTTATGTGACTGTATCACACCTAAAATGAAAGATTCGGAAATACGTGGAAAAATTAAATTACGGTTCGTTTATACGTGGAGCATGTGCAGTGATTTTTTTTAAATTCTTATTACTACAGGAAACTAATATGGCTGTTTGTTCATAATGCTTCCCTGTGTGTAAAGGAAATAAATAATGTCTCATTCACAATTAAGATTTTCGACAAACTAACAAATTAGGAAGTATGGTTAACGATTCCTTTTACAATGTCTCATGAATTTTTAAATAAATTTACAGGTTTGATAGTTCAAAGACGTAGAAATAATCGGAATGAGAAGTAAAGAACAATTTAGTGTTCTTTGTTTAGTGATTTTCCTTTTCTTTTTATATTTTACATACTCCAGCCAACGGCCTTGCCGCAGTGGTAACACCGGTTCTCTTCAGATCGTCGAAGTTAAGCGTTCTCGGGCTTGAATAGCATTTACATTGGCGACCGCCCCGCCCGGACTGCCGAGCGCTGTTGGCAAGCGGGGTGCACTCAGCCCTTCTGAGACTGAGTAGCTACTTTATTAAGAAGTACCGGCTGCAGTCACGAAAACTGACACCAGCCGGGAGAGTCAATGATGCCTATCTGGCGAGGATGACACGGAAGTCAGTCGGTACCGTTGGGTGTTTCGGAGCGTGTTTGGACAGACAGCTGCACTACCAGCAAGAGTTACTTTTATCAGCAACTTACGACGTTACATGCCATCATTTCTGAAGTTTGTAAATGCTGAGGAACATAACGAACAAAAATTGTTCTGCCTGATACAGTGTTGTCTGTTTATGACCACTCTAGAGCCTTCTAGCTCTTTTCTGAAGTATAAGACACTTCTCTTTTCAAAATTAAACAGTGGTCTGAGTAAATTCGGAAGGACGACCGGCTGTCTCTGAATATTTTCACTTTAAACGGGAAGGAGGAGAAAGGGAGAAGTAATTAGTGGACCATGGCTACCGGAATAGAAATTCCACTTTCGTACTTCTTGAATACAGGTTGTAGTGGGCTGATCTGTGAAGATATCCCACGTTTGCGCCTGAGTGTCAAAGCATTGCGCTAGCAGGTATGTGCAGTCACTATTTGCGCACTCAGGCGCAGTGGCGCATCATTTTCACGTTTGCCAGTGCCCGAAAGTCCAAGTGGTGTCCTAGAGAGTGAGACCCGTCCCGGTACAGAGGGGCTCGGCAGTCTGGCGCCAGACGCGGCGAGTTCCCGCCAGGCGTTCACTAGCGGCCGGTGCGCGCGCCGCTGCCTGCTCGCAGGACTACAAGGAGTTCATTGACGCCGAGAGCCTGATGCCGCTGCCCACGAGCGACTTCCGCAACCCCGTGTGCCTCGAGATGAAAACGATACGCAGCAACGCGGCAGCGGCGGCGGCGGCGGCGGCTGCTGCGACCAACAGCAACAACAATAACAACATCAGCAACAACAATGGCGGCCGCGGTCTGGTGGACGGGGTGCTGCTGCGCGGCGTCGCCTCCAGCAGCTACGACATGGGCAGCGTCGACAGCTCCGACACGTACGCCAGCTGCAACACTCACCCCTCGCACTCTCAGGTATGTACCGCAACACGTGGCACGAAGCGGGACGCCCCCTGTCCATTGGCACCCGCGGAAATTTATTCGAGATAGGGAAAGTTTCTAAAATTGCCGTTCCTTGTGGTAACTCATTAGGTCACTCTAAAAACGCGCCAAGCTCCAAGAATAAAATTTGACACGATGTTCATAAATTTATTGTATCTGAAATGATCGGCAATTCATCATCAAATCATCGTCAGACACCTTGATATCGCCGTCCTTCTCTGCCCCTCGTCGTCTGTACTATTCGGTGTAGTTACTACAGTTCATGCCACTGATTATATTTTCTAATATGGATGTTCCTGCGCTGCCTCTTGTTTCCCCCGATTTTTCCCTTCTGAACCGTTTTTATTAAGCAGTTATATCGAATTACGTCTTCAGTTAATTTAATTTTTCTTATCTGTATCAAGTTAATCATGTCCTTCTCTGTAATCTCTTGTTTATTTTGTTTATTGAACTTACTTTCACTACACGAAGTTTTTTTGTTCCTTTTCTGTAGCCGGCCGTGGTGGCCAAGCGGTTAAAGGCGCTACAGTCTGGAACCGCGCGGCCGCTACGGTCGCAGGTTCGAATCCTGCCTCGGGCATGGATGTGTGTGATGTCCTTAGGTTAGTTAGGTTTAAGTAGTTCTAAGTTCTAGGGGACTGATGACCTTAGAAGTTAAGTCCCATAGTGCTCAGAGCCATTTGAACAATTTGAACCTTTTCTGTATTCACATTTCTGTTGCTTCTATTTTTTTTCTTGTTTCCCCAGAGGCCACCCCTCTCAAGCATGCCTTAAAATACTCTAAATAAAGGTCTTGATGAATTTCTTCCTTGTTTATATATTGAGGTGGTTGTTTCTTGATAAATATTACACTTCTATTGTCATCTCTTATTGATGTCCCTAATCATCAAATCTCATTTACTTCCATTAGTACTTTTTGGTTGTCTTAATGTTTGCCCTTTCTCGTCTGTTCGTTTCGTTTGTAACCATTATTTTAGTTTTGTTTGTTGTGTATTTTCAGTCTGTGACTGTCTAAGGCATCAGACATTTTTTCAATAAATAGCGCATATCATTTTCTGAATTCATCAGCAAATCTAATACAGTGTACCATTAATTTCGATTCCTTTTGTGACAAGTTATGTGTCTGAATTACTGGTTGGTTGATTTGGGGGATGGGGCCAGACAGTGAGGTCATCGGTCCCATCGCATTAGTGAAGGATGGGAAAGGAAGTCAACCGTTCCTTTCAAAGGAACCATGGCGGCATTTACATGAAGCGATTTAGCGTAATCACGGAGAACCTAAATCACGATGGCCGGACGCTTGTTTGAATAGTCATCGTCTTAAATGCGAGTCCTATGTGCTAACCATTGCGTCACCTCGCTCGGTGTCTGTATTGCTTTTTCCATAAATAAACATTTTTTTGGAAATAAATTACTTTGACATCTAAAATTCAAGTATATTTCATTATCATACACAATCTTTTACACTATTAATATGATGGCTACCTTTTTCATTTAACGATCTGAAATGATATTCTCTTGGGATTAAATCTAGCAAGAAAACATTAGCTTAAGATATTTTTATTCCTATACCACTAATATTACGTTTAGATTGGCCACAAAAACCAGAAACAAAAGTAACCAGCTGCTTGACAGATTCCTATATGGTATCATAATAATAACCTTCAAAAAGTCACTCCTCAAACTAGCACAGCAGAAAATAAACTAATTAAAAATTATCAGTTTTGATCCCATCTATTAACAAAACTTGACGCCTTATTACGTCTGTGGATCCACTGTGTTATGATCCACTGTGTTATGATCATCCCACATGTTTTTAGTATTGACTGTTGTAGTTGTGGTCTTCAGTCCTGAGACTGGTTTGATGCATCTCTCCATGCTACTCTATAATGTGCAAGCTTCTTCATCTCCCAGTACCTACTGCAGCCTACATCCTTCTGAATTTGCTTAGTGTATTCATCTCTTGGTCTCCCTCTACGATTTTTACCCTTCACGCTGCCCTCCAATACTAAATTGGTGATCCTTGGATGTCTCAAAATGTCTACCATCCGATCCCTTCTTCTAGTCAAGTTGTGCCACTAGCTCCTCTTCTCCCCAATTCTATTCAATACCTCCTCATTAGTTATGTGATCTACCCATCTAATCTTCAGCATTCTCCTGTAGCACCACATTTCGAAAGCTTCTATTCTCTTCTTGTCTAAGCTATTTATCATCCACGTGTCACTTCCGTACATGGCTACACTCCATACAAATACACTTTCACAAACAACTTCCTCACATTTAAATTTATACTCGATCTTAACAAATTTTTCTTCTTCAGAAACGCTTTCCTTGCCATTGCCAGTCTACATTTTATATCCTCTCTACTTCGACCATCGTCAATTATTTTGCTCCCCAAATAGCAAAAATCCTTTACTATTTTAAGTGTCTCATTTCCTAATCTAATTCCCTCAGCATCACCCGACTTAGTTGGACTACTTTCCATTATCCTCCTTTTGCTTTTGTTGATTTTCATCTTATACCCTTCTTTCAAGACACTGTCCATTCCGTTCAACTGCTCCTCCAAGTCCTTTGCTGTCTCTGACAGAATTACAATGTCATCGGCGAACCTCAAAGTTTTTATTTCTTCTCCATGGATTTTAATACCTACTCCGAACTTTTCTTTTGTTTCCTTTACTGCTTGCTCAATATACAGATTGAATAACATCGAGGATAGGCTACAATCCTGTCTCACTCCCTTCCCAACCACTGCTTCCCTTCCATACCCCTCGACTCTTATAACTGCCATCTGGTTTCTGTACAAATTGTAAATAGCCTTTCGCTCACTGTATTTTACCCGTGCCACCTTAAGAATTTGAAAGAGAGTATTCCAGTCAACATTGTCAAAAGCTTTCTCTAAGTCTACAAATGCTAGAAACGTAGGTTTGCCTTCCCTTAATCTTTCTTCCAAGATAAGTCGTAGGGTCAGTATTGCCTCACGTGTTCCAACATTTCTATGGAATCCAAACTGATCTACCCCGAGGTCGGCTTCTATCAGTTTTTCCAATCGTCTGTAAAGAATTTTCGTTAGTATTTTGCAGCTGTGACTTATTAAACTGATAGTTCGGTAATTTTCACGACTACTAACACCTGCTTTCTTTGGGATTAGGATTATTATATTCTTCTTGAAGTCTGAGGGTATTTCGCCTGTCTCATACATCTTGCTCACCAGATGGTAGAGTTTTGTCAGGACTGGCTCTCCCAAGGATGTCAGTAGTTCTAATGGAATGTTGTCTACTCCGGGGGCCTTGTTTCGAGTCAGTTCTTTCAGTGCTCTGTCAAATTCTTCATGCAATATCATATCTCCCATTTCATCGTCATCTACATCCTCTTCCATTTCCATAATATTGTCCTCAAGTACATCGCCCTTGTATAGACCCTCTATATACTACTTCCACCTTTCTGCTTTCCCTTCTTTGCTTACAACTGGGTTCCCATCAAAGCTCTTGATATTCATGCAAGTGGTTCTCCTTTCTCCAAAGGTCTCTTTAATTTTCCTGTAGGCAGTATCTATCTTACCCCTGTTGAGATAAGCCTCTACATCCTTACATTTGTCCTCTACCCACCCCTGCATAGCCATTTTGAACTTCCTGTCGATCTCATTTTTGAGACATTTGTATTTCTTTTTGCCTGCTACATTTACTGCATTTTTATATTTTCTCCTTTCATCAATTAAATTCAATATTTCTTCTGTTACCCAAGGATTTCTACTAGCCCTCGTCTTTTTACCTATTTGATCCTTTGCTGCCGTCACTATTTCATCCCTCAAAGCTACCCATTCTTCTTCTACTGTATTTCTTTCCCCCATTCCTGTCAGTTGTTCCCTTATGCTCTCCCTGAAACTCTGTACAACCTCTGGTTTAGTCAGTTTATCCAGGTCCCATCTCCTTAAATTCCCACCGTTTTGCATTTTCTTCAGTTTTAATCTACAGTTCATAAGCAATATATTGTGGTCAGAGTCCCCATCTGCCCCTGCAAATGTCTTACAATTTAAAATCTGGTACCTAAATCTCTGTCTTACCAGTATATAATCTATCTGATACCTTTTAATATCTCCAGGGTTCTTCCATGTATACAACCTTCTTTCATGATTCTTAAACCAAGTGTTCGCTATGATTAAGCTATACTCTGCGCAAAATTCTACCAGGCGGCTTCCTCTTTCATTTCTTAGCTCCAATTCATATTCACCTACTATGTTTCCTTCTCTCCATTTTCCTACTCTCGAATTTTAGTCACCCATGACTATTAAATTTTCGTCTCCCTTCACTACCTGAATAATTTCTTTTATCTCATCATACATTTCATCAATTTCTTCGTCATCTGCAGAGCTAGTTGGCATATAAACTTGTACTACTGTAGTAGGCGTGGGCTTCGTGTCTATCTTGGCCAAAATAATGCGTTCACTATACTGTTTGTAGCAGCTTACCCGTACTCCTATTTTTATTCATTATTAAACCTACTCCTGCATTACCCCTATTTGATTTTGTATTTATAATCCTGTATTCACCTGACCAAAAGTCTTGTTCAGATGGTTCAAATGGCTCTGAGCACTATGGGACTCAACTTCTGAGGTCATTAGTCCCCTAGAACTTAGAACTAGTTAAACCTAAGTAACCTAAGGACATCACACACATCCATGCCCGAGGCAGGATTCGAACCTGCGACCGTAGCGGCCTCGCGGTTCCAGACTGCAGCGCCTAGAACCGCACGGCCACTTCGGCCGGCCAAAAGTCTTGTTTCTCCTGCCACCGAACTTCACTAATTCCCACTATATCTAACTTTAACCTATCCATTTCCCTTTTTAAATTTTCTAACAGACCTGCCCGATTAAGGGACTAGCATATTGCAATTGAACAAAACGTGTTTTCAAATTTTATTTCTTGGGTTATTTGAGTAAAGTGCAACCCACGCCCAGTATTCAAATTAGATGGGGGACCGACTCGTAGTGACGTAGGACTGAACAAGATGGTTCTCTACGCCGCAATTTGACATGTTATTGTGGAACTATGGCAATTGGTCTGCATAATCCTAAACTCTACAACAGCATTTTGCCCTGTGTTACCCCATAGAATTTGAAAAGGCGCCAACTCCTTGAGATGACATACATTTTACTTTGAAACTTCACAGTTTTTTATTTCCTTATTGTTGACAAGTTGCAAAATGCAGCTGTGACTGAAATGTGCATCAGGGGGAGGAGTACGTTCGTTTGGGAATTGTAGACGGATGGCAAATAGTGTTTATTTTCTGTTGGGAAACGGCTGCAGAATCTGTGCCTCAGGACTTTGGAACTGTCCCTGTCTGTAGCTTAATATTACTTGTACGAGATAACGACAGACAAAGGGGGAAAACTATTTCAGCAATGTTCTGCAAAGCTTCGCGTCCTCCTTGACAGCGTGTAACCGTCTCTGCGTGAAGAAAAAGGTATATCCCGTTAAGAGTTTGACAACCATTCAATCCTATGTTATGTAATGGTTGCTCAAGTCACAGTATTTCCCGTTGCCCTCGGCAATGCTAAGTCTGCTGTCTGATAGAATCAAAATCATTTGTATGAATGCACAGTACTTCTTCAAACTCCTCAAATCAGTTACTTGTCTCTGAGAATGGAAGCTTTTCGATCTTGTCTCCTTCTGGATGAATTTCGGCGCACTGCAAGAAGACCAGTATCATTTGTTTCTATACTGGATGCCATACAGAGATAAACGTGCCATCTCAGTTATTTTTCAAATTCATTTACAATGTCTATGAGTCAAAGAGTATTACTCCTAAGCAATGGCTTCATTTAATTCGAGACGTTACAGAATGATAAAGAACCAAGTACAAGAAACTAAACCAACTAAAATCGTGCAGTGTCCATTAGTTACAAGGGATAGTCACAGAGATTTAACTATCGCCGTGAAAAAATAAAGTTACGCAATTAAATTTTTACTTGTCAACGTACCTGGTACACACAGAAATCCGAGCGCGACAACGCCGCTACAGTATCCAAAACAAAATGGTGCAACCCACTGATACAGCGACGACTGGTGACGTGATGCGGAACTGTGGCACTGGGATTCTGATGTTTAGCGGGACTGAAGACACGTACATGCAAAGAAAGAAAAAATTAATTTCGTACTTTTATTTTTTCGGAATAATAATTAAATAGTTATGACTGAAAGCGGCAGTTAGTTCGTTACATGATTCAGGGAACATATTCAAGCTAAACATTATTATATGCTTCGTAGGACCAGAACAAACACAGAACACATATTTAAAAAATTATAATGTTCATATGGCTACATACAGGTCATTTAGAGTCATTTTCTGTACAATTAATTTCTTCTATTCAACAAATTCACTATGCTAAAGGACGAGTTGTAAGGAGAAACTGTAATCTTACGTTTTAAAACACTTCAGCTGTGAGACTTTTATTTCCATGGGTAGATTGTCAAAGAGTTTTATAGATGCTTATTTCACCCCTCATGTGCCAAAGTGGCATTCATTAAACGGTACTGCGGATTATTTTTTACTTCTAGTGTTGCTCTTTTTAATGTCTCTGTTACTGTCAAATTCAGATGGAATGCTGATAATAAATTTCATAGGTCAGTAAACACACTGTGACGATGTGCCTAATATTACCAGCCACTTAAAGAGATCCTTGTAAGATGTACGCATGTGGACACCCCACATATAATTCTGATTACCTTCTTTCTTGGTGGAGTGAGCAGTTGCCCCAGAATATCATCCCATAAGGCATCAGTGAATGACACTATGCTAAAACGGTAACTTACTTCTGTATGCCCAAAGTAGTTAATTGTTCCTATAACGAAAGCAGCCGAACCTAACTGTTTCAGTAGGTCTACTGCATGGTTTTTACAGTTTAATTTTTCATCATTACTCACACTTAAGAACCTGAATCTTTCTATCCTGTTTATTGTTTCTTTTTTATATACGCTGTTTTCCTTAAATAGTCCTAACCTTGCCCACTTTTGCAAAGCAAGTCAGTAACTTTCATAATTGCATCTTTTACTATTTTCTCTGTTTATGCTTCATTGTTCAGTTTGACAACAATGTTTGTATCACTTGCAAACAGGAGTACAGATTTGTTCGTTGGCAATCCTGGGGTTTCAGAAGACGACTGCTGAGAAACTGCAAGACAGACAGAAAATAGATGCACGTCAGTGGATGTCACGTCTCCAAGTCTTAACTCACATTAGAGGTGCTCAATAGGGCAGTGTTTGTGATGTGGCATCTATCAGTACAGACAGAAGAACACGTGTGCGCAATTCATTGGAGTTGCTATGACATCATCCCGCTTTTGGAATCTCTTCACTGCGATGCCTGTCTCCGGGCACGAACTAATTTGATCCAGCGATATGTACTGAGATGGCAGAAGTGATGCGGCAGCGATATGCGCATATACATATCGCAATGATATCGCATACAGAAGGCTTAAAAGGGCAATGCATTTGGCGGAACTGTCATCTGTACAGGCGATTCATGGTAAAAGGTTTTCGACGTGATTTTGGCTGCACGACGAGATTAACAGACTTTGAACGCGGAATCGTAGTTGGAACTAGATGCAACTGACATTCCACTTCGGATATCGTCAGGGAACTCAATATTCCGAGATCCGCAGGGTCAACAATGTGCCAAGAATACCGAACTTCGAGCATTACCTCTCACCAAGGACAACAAGGTGGCCGACGGCCTTCACTTAACGACCGAGAGCAGCGGCCTTTGCGTAGAGTCTTCATTGCTAACAGACGAGCGACTCTGAGTGAAATAAGCGCAGAAATGAATATGGGACGTACGAGGAAGGTATCATTAGAAACAGTGCGTTAACGGGCCATGGAAGCAGACGACCGATGCAAGCGTCTTTGCTAACGGCACGTCATCACCTGTAGCGCGTCTCCTGGATGGTGACCATATTGGTTGAACCCTAGACAACTTGAAAACCGTGCCCTGCTCAGATGAGTACCGCTTTATGTTGGTAAGAGCTGATTTTAGGGTTCGAGTGTGGTGCAGACCCTACGAAGCCATGGACCTAAGTTGTCAGCAAGGCAGTGTGCAAGCTGGTGGTGGCTGCATAATGGTGTGGGCTGTGTTTACATGGAGTGGAATGGGTACTCTGGTCCATCTCAACCGATCGTTGACTGGAAATGGTTATGTCTGGTTTCTTGGTGACCATTTGCAGCCATTCATGGACTTCATGTTCCCAAACAAAGATGTCGTCTCACCGGTCCATAATTGTTCACGATTGCTTTGAACAACATTCCTGCCAATTTGAGCGAATAATCTGGCCCATCGAACATTTATGGAACATAATCGAGAGGTCAGCTCGAGCACAAAATCCTGAACTGGCAACACTTTTACTATTATGGACGGCTATAGAGGCAGCATTGCTCAGTAATTCTGTGGGGGACTTCCAAAAGACTTGTTGGGTCCGTGACAGTCGAGTTGCTGCACTACGCTGGGTAAAAGGTGGACCGACACGATATTGGGAGGTATCCCGTAACTTTTCTCATCTCTGAGGAAATGATTTGCTTACATATTGTGACACGCCTGGCCCCATGCGGCGCGCTCTGCAACTACGCCACGTGGAGTATCACGAATCGGAACTTCGAGACATGCTGTATCCACTGATATGTCACTTTTCTGTACGTGTCGTAGTTTTATCGTAGTCGTCTTCTGCAGCCCTGCACGTATTCGTCAATAGTACTGTATTTCTGTCACGACCGGCCGCACTGTGAGCCGCTGTGTGCGCGTCCGGCAGGGCGACCTGACGGCGGACGGCTGCTGGGAGATGGTGCTGGACAGCAACCTGTACGTGAACCCGCTGGAGGGCAGCCCGGTGGACGGCAGCCCGCCCGCCGCGCTGCAGCCGCCGCTGGCGCCGTCGGCGCTGCCCGTCAAGAAGAGCGCCTCCAGCGACAAGGCGCTGCGCAGCCTGGGCGCCTCGCCGCTCGACGAGGCCTTCAAGGGCTTCGGCGCGCCCGAGCGCGAGCGCGGCTCCCGGGGGTCGCTCAACGACGCGCCGCTGCCCAAGCACCGCAAGACGCGCTTCCAGCAGGTCGGTAGGCGCAAAGTGAGTGCTCCTTCCGTCCTTCTCGCCTACTCTTAACGACTGTGCACTCGCTTTCGCAGGGCAGAGCGAAAGTCTGTCGGCCTGGCACCGAGATGACGTTGGCGCCAACAAAAGTTTACTTCCATTATCTTAGTACACTGACGGACATGGAAACTTTTACATAGTGGAAAACCAGTCCGATATTTATCAAACTTTGTGGAAATACTCGTCACATGACAGATCCAGTATTGCGATAATGACCAAACATTCACCTCATTCGCAACTCCCTTATGCCGTAGCCACACTGTCTGTCAATTCGATGGTCAAAATTGAGCTTTCAAAGTTTCTGAGAATAAAGTGTGGATGAAGCACGTTAGGAGTTCTTTCCCAACGTGCAGATCAATATCTAGCATGTCAGATATTGTGAACTGACTTTTGAAGGGCAGTGATATCTACATTACCTGAATGTACACTACTCGCCATTAAAATTGTTACACCAAGAAGAAATGCAGATGATAAACGGGTATTCATTGGACAAATATATTATGCTAGAACTGATATGTGATTACATTTTCACGCAATTTGGGTGCATAGATCCTGAGAAATCAGTACCCAGAAAAACCACCTCTGGCCGTAATAACGGCCTTGATACGACTGGGCATTGAGTCAAACAGAGCTTGGATCGCGTGTACAGGTACAGCTAGCTGCCCATGCAGCTTCAACACGATACCACAGTTCATCAAGAGTAGTGACGCGTATTGTGACGAGCCAGCTGCTCGGCCACCATTGACCAGACGTTTTCAATTGATGAGAGATCTGGAGAATGTGCTGGCCAGGGCAGCAGTCGAACGTTTTCTGTATCCAGAAAGGCCCGTACAGGACCTGCAACATGCGGTCGTGTATTATCCTGCTGAAATGTAGGGTTTCGCGTGGATCGAATAAAGGGTAGAGTCACGGGTCGTAACACATCCGAAATGTAACGTCGACTGTTCAAAGTGCCGTCAATGCGAACAATAGGCGACCGAGACGTGTAACCAATGGCACCCCATACCATCACGCCGCGTAATACGCCAGTATGGTGATGACGAATACACTCTTCCAATGTGCGTTCACCGCGATGTCGCCAAACACGAATGCGACCATCATGATCCTGTAAAAAGAACCTGGATCCATCCGAAAAAATGACGTTTTGCCATTCGTGCAACCAGGTTCGTCGTTGAGTACACCATCGCAGGCGTTCCTGTCTGTGATGCAGCGTCAGGGGTAACCGCAGGCATGCTCTCCGAGCTGATAGTCCACGCTGCTGCAAACGTCGTCGAACTTTTCATGCAGATGGTTGTTGTCTTGCAAACGTCCCCATCTGTTGACTCAGGAATCGAGACGTAGTTGCACGATCCGTTACAGCCATGCGGATAAGATGCCTGTCATCTCGACTGCTAGTGATACGAGGCCGTTGGGATCCAGCACGGCGTTCCGTATTACCCACCTGAACCCACCGATTCCATATTCTGCTAACAGTCATTGGATGTCGACCAACGCGAGCAGCATTGTCGCGATACGGTAGACGGCAATCCCGATAGGCTACAATCCGACCTTTATCAAAGTCGGAATCGTGATGGTACGCATTTCTCCTCCTTACGAGGCATCACAACAACGTTTCACCAGGCAACGCCCGTCAACCGCTGTTTGTGTATGAGAATTCGGTTGTAAAAATTCCTCATGTCAGCACGTTGTAGGTGTCGCCACCGGCGCCATCCTTGTGTGAATGCTCTGAAAAGCTAATCATTTGCACATCACAGCATCTTCTGCCTGTCGGCTAAATTTCGCGTCTGTAGCCCGTCATCTTCGTAGTGTAGCTATTTTAATGGCCAGTAGTGTGTAACTCAAATCTCTGAGCAAATAACTTCATCGTGCCTGCAGATTCATGTGCTTTGCACAGCCCGCCGAATCTTAGTTTGGAAGGCAAATTTCTATCAGTCTGTACGTGACAAAGAATTGTTTACTTATTTCTTGTTCAGAACTTTATGTTAATATGCGATGGAATAGGCCGATGTCAGAGCGGAATCGGAAAGTATATTTTTTTATGTACTAGTGACAATTCGTAGCAATCACTTTACAGTTCGTTAATAAATGAAATATCAACATCTCTAGCTGGAGTTGAGCATCCAGGTAATATAGTAATCACTGGTTTAAACGTAGAACAATAAGATGGAAATATGCCACCACGGTGACATGACACAACCTCTCTTCACTTCGGACTCGCGTGACGCAATGTCAGCTTTCAGGTGAAGCCTATATGTATACATGTAAACACCAGAGAATTGAGGATTTCTCGAAAAAAGCGTCGTTAACTGTACGATATGATGCAATGAAATAACAGGCAACATTATATTCTTGGTTAAGGAATTATTGTAACCTGCGTATTATGAAAGTATGCCGTTTCAAGGCAACAACACATTGCAGATCTATGATTAACCATTTGTTCTTTGTACACTTTGTTATACACACGTCAATAAAAGTTTTGCATCACCCTGGTTCCCAGAACTCCTGAACATAGACGCTAACTGTGGATACTGTATCACCCAAAGATGTAAACAACCATGCACGAGTAGCGCCTATTAGACGACGGAGGGGGTCCGACAGCCGATCAGTTCCATTCATTTCACCAGGAAGGAAGTACACGGCTCGTATTGTCTGTAATCAACCATGCCTAGACAGTCAATACCGCGGTTCGATCGCGTCCGCGTTGTTACTTTGCGTCAGGAAGGACTCTCAACAAGGTATATGTCCACGCGTCTCGGGGTGAACCAAAGCGATGTTGTTTGGACATGGAGGAGATACAGACACACAGGAACTGTCGATGACATGCGTCGCTCAGACCGCCCAAAGGCTACTACTGCAGTGGACGACCGCTACCTACGGATTATGGCTCGGAGGAACACTGACAGGTTGAATAATGCTTTTCGTGCAGCCACAGGACGTCTTGTTACGACTCACACTGTGACCAATAGGCTGCATGATGCGCAACTTCACTCCCCACTTCCACGGCGAAGTCTATCTTCGCAACCACGACACCATGCAGCGTGGTACAGTTGGGCGCGATAACATGCCAAATGAACCGCTCAGAATTGGCATCACGTTCTCTTCACAGATGAGTGTCGACGGGCCTTCAACCAGACAATCGTCGGAGACGTGTTTGGAGGCAACCCGGTCAGGCTAAACGCCTTGGACACACTGTCCAGCAAGTGTAGGAAGTTGGAAGTTCCCTGATGTTTTGGGTGGCATTATGTGGGCATGACGTACGCCGCTGGTGGTCATGGAAGGCGCCATAACGGCTGTACGATACGTGAATGGCATCCTCCGACCGATAGTGCAACCATATCGGTAGCATATTGGCGAGGCATTCGTCTTCATGGACGACAATTCGCGCTTCCATCGTGCACATCTTGTGAATGACTTCCTTCAGGATAAAGACATCGCTCGACTAGAGTGGCCACCATGTTCTCCAGACATAAACCACATCGAGAATGCCTGGAATAGACTGAGAAGGGCTGTTTCTGGACGAAGTGATCCACTAACCACTGAGGGATCTTCGCCGAATCGCCATTGAGGAGTGGCACAATCTGCACCAACAGTGCCTCAATGAACTTGTCAATAGTATGCCACGACGAATACAGGCATGCATCAATGCAAGAGGACGTGGTACTGGGTATTAGAGACATCGGTGTGTACATCAATCTGGACCACCACCTGTTAAGGTCTCGCTGTATGGTGGTACAACATACAATGTGTGGTTTTCATGAGCAATAAAAAGGGCAGAAGTAATGTACATGTTGATCTCTATTCCATTTTTCTTTACTGGTTCTGGAACTCTCAGAACCGAGGTGATTCAAAACTTCTTTTGATGTGTGTCTTAATGTCATTTAATGACATATCTGCGATTAAAGCTTCCACGAGATGTTAACACGCAAAGTATGGCCGTACGTCATTCATGAGCTTTAAGGCGTAATGACGTCGAGTCGTAAGCTAAGGGGTGATACGTTGTTTCAAGTCTTGTGTCTCACGCGTTGTAAATATTCTGCTTCTGAATAGGGACAGTGATCACGTTATAAAAATGAGAATGATGAAATAATTGTTATCTTTTATGGGCAAAATAGTAAGTGTGTATTTTGGTACAGCTAACGTAGGAACGCTACGTCCGCCCACTCCATAAATAGTATGATCTGCGAGCGAAATACAGCCGAAAACTGCAGCGCGCTGCTGTTTCTTATACCACGTTGAGGGACGCGTGCTGTATGCACAAGTCGCAACACTTTTGAGCGTTCAGCAACACCCTGACATCGGCGTGCTTAGCATTGACGTTCGAAAGCACGGTCCGTGTGCCGACGGTTTTATCGACATCAGTACGAGGCGTACTCCCACACACCACGAATGCACTTGTCTATTTGTTGCGGCATGGAAGCAAAGAGCCCCCAGATATCATCTACATGAATTTCTTACCATACATATAGCACTGTATCTTTTCTTGAATATTGAATATTGCTGGTTGGAAACAGGCGCGAAAGCGTGTGTCTTTCCATCGCACGCCAGTTATCCTCTTACAGGTGACAATTCAGGGGCTCGGGTTGGACAGTCAGTGATCTATACATTCCTCAAGGCGTTTTTGGTGTGTACTGCAGTGTTATGTTTTGCACAGTCTTACTGTTACTGGAATATGCCGTTTGGTACCCATGTCATGAGGAACATGATAGCAGTGCTTACTACTCTCCCCACATTCAGCCTACCTTCTACAATTAACACGTCCGTTCTGTTGTCGTACCGAATAGCTTTCCACTACATAATTCCAAGAAGTGGTGAAGTATAGTTCTCGAGAGTCGCTGCTTGCTGTGACCTTTCACCAAGTCGTCTACGGACAAGTTGGCCTCGATCTGACTTCCCCAAACAAAAACGATACCCATTGTTGAACACCACATAATGCAACTAATTACCCCAGTTCACTCTCGCTCTACATCTTGTAACTCTCTGTTGCCTGAACTATGGTGTCAAAGGTAAACAACTCTAGATCTCAACCCACTTTCGAGTAATCTGTTCCCTATGTTTCGTGGTGACATACCGTCTGTGATCTCTACCTGTACTTCATCTGTTGTCATCAATCTATTCTTCAGAACCAATCGAACAATTCTATAATGCTCTCACGGTGTAGTTCTTCTGGAATGGTCCTTGCCTAGACCTGTTGGTACACTTTATCCTGCATTCCACCTCCTCATCGCTCATTCTGCAGTAGTGACACTACAGCCAACTGTCTGATTCCCCCAAAGACCATAAGATGCGATGGGCTGCACGTGCATATCCTCTGGGCGTGCTGTGTTGCGATTTCCACCTGAAAATTTTCAGTAACGTTCACACATCCAACCACAACCACCCATTCGCAGCGTTCTCCATATCTAGGAATGACTTTTTTCTGTATTGAAAATATTGAAAATAAGCTCCCATGACGATTAGATTTTAATCAGAGTGCCCTACGGAATGGAAATCCTGGAGTGCTTTTTGGTAGCTTTCGATCAAGGTGCTCACGCTGTAACGTTTTCCCTGACCATCAGTAGATATTGCGAAGGCTGTTTAAAGTGGTCGTGGTTTGAGTGTTTCATTCACATCTATCAGAGGGAGTAAATTTCCTTGTTTGGGATATTCATCCATAGCTGCAAAAAGTCTAAGGATTTTTTCTTCCAGTTTCAACACTTAAGAAATCATCTGTCACGTTTTTACATGCCCATATTCGTCTTCAAGGCAGTCCACATGACGTCGCCTTAAATGAGCTGCCGAATGTGAAAAATTCGGAAAACGTCTACAATACGGTATACTGTGCTGGGCGATTAAATGTGCATGAAATAACTGATGCCACAGATATGTCACAGGAAATATTACAGTAATCTTCTAAAGGAGAATTACCTATGAGATACCTATGTCTATTGTATTCGTTGATTCTTAACCAAGAACAAAACTAAATTCTCAGCAATGCTTTAAATATATGAATAAATATTTTGCCTCAGTTTTTTACATTAATATTTATAGCTTAGTTTTTTCAACTTACATTCACATTTTTTATGAGTCACTGCGTAACATAAACTGCATGCTATTTTCTACTTATAGTAGTTATTCCTCTTCTGATTCCATTCCCGTATCCCTCTGTATGAGACTTTATCTCTCATGTTTTATTCTAACATGATTGTTGTGTAATATATAATATGGCAACTCTGTTTTATGTATACGTTGAATATTAGTTTTGTAAAAATGGTTTAAAGAGGACTATGTTGCCTTTCTTCCAACCATTCACACTCATTTCCATTTCAGTCTATGATTACGTCGTTTCTCGGTAGAACAATTTTACACTATCAATGAGTCCACAAACTGTGAATATGTTACCTTATTTATACTCTCAATCAAGGTTAGGTTGATAAGAACATGGCCATGTAGTAACTATCGCTATCAAAGATAACAGAATGCTGATGATAACTTTGGAAAATATGTCGCGTGCGAGGGATATATTGCAAAATTTACAGATCAAAGTGATACTCATAACACATTCCATGTGCTTGTTAACATGTTAATCACTCCCTTGATATATTGAGCCTTGCCTCCAAAA
Source organism: Schistocerca cancellata (assembly GCF_023864275.1). Taxonomy (NCBI): domain Eukaryota; kingdom Metazoa; phylum Arthropoda; class Insecta; order Orthoptera; family Acrididae; genus Schistocerca; species Schistocerca cancellata. The sequence goes on along the minus strand of NC_064628.1, from coordinate 563,780,283 downwards.
CTGACACCAGAATGAAACAACAACATTGCATTTATATTAAAAACAATATACGACTAAAGAAAGAAAGCGTGTACCTAGAAATAAAATTACAAACTAACAAGAACACCATGAAGAACCTCGAACCGTCATTACTATGAATTACCAAACGTTTCCAAATGGTCCGCTGGATTACTAGTGTACTAGATACACTTGTTATGCTTTTCACTGTAAATTTCGGTCTCGTGGGCCAACTTCTACGGTACACTATTACTTGGTTGTTGTAATAAATTATTAGACTCTGGACCAACCAAGGAAGGAAGGAGAATTAGAGTTTAACGTTCCATCGACAGCACGGTCATTAGAAAAGGTACACGAACTTGGGTTACAATGGGATGGGGAAGGAAATCGGCCGTACCGTTTTTAAGTGAACCATCCCGACATTTGCGTGGGACAGTTCAGGGAAATCACGGGAAACAAACGTGGATGGCCAGCTGGAAACTGGAGTGGCGTCCTCCTGAATGTGATGCCCAGTGTGCAAACAACTGCGCCACCTCACTCGGTCTCTGGCCCAGGTATGTTTTGGATGGTACTTACGTATGCATTTGAAAATTTGTTTCGTGGTAGAAGATGTACTTAATGGAAACAAAATGAAGAGAAGATTTACTTCATCTAATAAAAGGAAGTGTGGTAAAATATTATTTTTCATACTACTTTTAGCCTTCAATGTAAACACTGATGTTATGTTACTTCTAGTTCTCCTATTCCAACGGCTCGTGTTTAAATTTTAAACAAAAATCTTACAGGTATGTAAGCGAATAACGATGCAGAATTTTGAGTCTTTCAGATCAGAAATGTAACTGATGTACATCTGGCGGGAATCGTCAAGTAATTATATGTCGACGACCTTTGAGCCATGTGCTCCGCGCCCAATGCCAAGTGACTCGCGGCATTGGGTTGCTGGCGTCTTCCTTACTCCTGTCCTGGATTACAGCGGATCGGCGCAACGGAGCGGAGCAGGGCATCGGGCAGCTGCCGCGGCAGCGGGCAGCCTCCTATCACTACGTGGGCGGCAAGCGAACACGCCGGCCGACGTGCAGTCTTTCCCAAACGATCTTAAAGAAACTGCTCGATGAAAACATCTGAGTATCGAGCATCTCGTAACTTCATTCCTCAGCTACATGATGAACTGCTTATCATTTCGTTAATTGTCATAGCTATTGTGATATTCCAAAATTAAGAAAGTTACTGCAAGAAAGTCGAATAGTGCGCAATGAAACATAGAGGTTGCTATGAATTTGCTTTTGGTTCACATTAAGTCACATGTTTCTGCATACCAAATGTAGTTAACATACTGAACTATTTTTTAAACTTGAGATGCGACCTGTAACTCACTCCATTCTCGACAAAATGGATTATATACAGCATCCCCCATTCCTCTCGGGTGCCCAGACTACCAGGTGATCATAAAATATTCATAACATCCCTGTACCTCATAAACGGTTTGAGACGTTGAAAACGCGCAAAGAGGAGAGAGTGTTGCCATATGGTTGCTGTGTGTAGCTTTCGTATCTAGCGCGATATATAAGTAACTACAGATTTTTTTAATGAAATAATGTAATTTTAACGATTATCGGCACCTGGTGAAATGAGGTTACTTCAGGTTCCTAATAACCGGAAAAAAAGATTTCGAGACATTGCTCCGACATTCACAATAGATTCATTAACCATTGTAAGAATTGTGGGGTATATTACCAATGTATTGTGGGACTGCCTCCAGCCACAAAACACGAGTGCCTTCTGAAGTACTTTGTAAATTCTGTATATAATTTCTACAACAAATAGAGCTTTCAAAAGGCAGTCGGTGAGGCTGACAGAAAACATATTCATCTAACATGCTCAGGAAATTCTGGCACAGTGTTTATAACTACAAAATATTTTCACTCCCCTGTCCTACAATGCTGTACCATAGTCAGTATTGGGTGATATGGGAAGGGAAGAGAAGATGGCAGATTTCATTCTTCTAATGTATTTCGCATATGCAAGAAGGGGAGCTTAATGTACTGCCAGACTCGCCACTGCCAAGGACATCAAGAGCGCCGCCTTGTGTGTTCGTTGGAGACGAGGGATATCCATTGTTGAGGGATTTTATCGAATCTTACATTCGATAGGCTATAGAACCAGGGAAAGAAAACTTCGAGAAACGCTTTTCCAGACCACGACAATTAACTGAATGTGCTTTTGGAATAATGAGCGCTAAGTGGAGCATATTTTGGAAGCCAAGACGAACTTCACCAGAATTTGTTGACTATATTGTGAAACGTACATGTGCTCCACAATACTGTCATTGACCTAGAAGGATCCCCGCCGGTCGCGGTGGTCTAGCGGTTCTGGCGCTGCAGTCCGGAACCGCGGGACTGCTACGGTCGCAGGTTCGAATCCTGCCTCGGGCATGGGTGTGTGTGGTGTCCTTAGGTTAGTTAGGTTTAAGTAGTTCTAAGTCTGGGGGACTGATGACCTAAGATGTTGAGTCCCATAGTGCTCAGAGCCATTTGAACCATTTTTAGAAGGATCCCCGAATGTCGATGATCAACCTGCAGTGGTAATCGAGTGTTCTATACAAGGAATTTGTCAGACAGGGTGGAACTATATCAGAGTTTCAAATAAAGCTGTCGAAATGAGACGCTTTTTAAAACTTCTCTCCCCTCATAAAACTTGATAGACATGTGTTTGTCAGACATGCTACTTCAACTTTATTCTCGCCTATCGTTTTAAGACAATGAAACAAATAAGAGATTAAGGAAATATATTCCGTACTTGTGGTTTGTAATACTGCTGCCACCTTAACAGATAACTCGTTGAAGATTAATCGCCGCGCGGGGTTAGCCGAGCGGTCTGAGGCGCTGCAGTCATGAAATGTGCGGCTGGTACCGGCGGAGGTTCGAATCCCCCCTCAGGCATGGGTGTGGTGTTTGTCATTAGGATAATTTAGTTTAAGTAGTGTGTAAGCTTAGGGACTGATGACCTTAGCAGTTCAGTCCCATAAGACTTCACACACATTTGAACATTTTGAAAATTAATCAGTTCAAAAAAATGTGTGTGAAATATTCTGGGACTTAACTACTCAGGTCATCAGTCCCCAAGCTTACACACTACTTAACCTAAATTATCCTAAGGACAAACACACACACCCATGCCCGAGGGAGGACTCGAACCTCCGCAGGGACCAGCCGCACAGTCCATGACTGCAGCGCCTCAGACCGCTCGGCTAATCCCGCGCGGCAATTAATCAGTTGTGATGATACTTGTTTCACTGGTTCCATAAAGGACGTTGAGTAAAAACAGCTGCTAACAAGGATTCTGCGAATGTCATTTTCTCAACGGTACAACGAAATAAACACAGCGCCAGTGAACGGTACTGGTTTTGCTACCTGCTGCAGCAGCCGAATGCTGTCGGCGTCGCCCGAATACACGCGTAGTCACTCGAATGCTCTGGTCGCAGCTCTCAGAAACAAACCAGCCTGGCTGGATTCGCCCAGCGCCCCTCCGCGTCGCTGTGCTCTGCGGCAGCTACGCCTGCGGCGCCAGTGCTGTCGGGTGCACTGACCACCACCTGTCTGTTCCACTAGTGCCGCGCTGCCCGCCTCACAGCTGTGGTACTGGCTGTGACGACACAGTCGCTCACTTAATCGCTGTGCGTGCTAATGTTTTATCCCGCTAATACCATGTGTGCCTCAACCCCACATGGCCAGATTTCATGCTTTACTCAGGCGCACAATGCCATTTTTACCAAGATGGTTGTTATGTAATTTGATGGCTATAACTTTTTCAGTATTTTATCCCAGAAACCACTACCCCTCGTGATGACGGTGTCTGAGACTGTTAGCAATGAGTTGGGTGAGCGGAAGGTAGCAGACAACAAATCATTTATTCAAAACAAAGTTCACAAAATTTTATTTGGTTTTTAATTTAGGAAATTCATAGGTAATAACAAATATCATTAAACTTTAATAATTTACACCAGCTGAATCAACTTGACCAAGCTGTCCTTAAATCTTAAAATTAATAAGCATAACACGAACCACGTTAATCTCAGTTCTTGCTTAATACTGAATTTAGCAATTATAAAAGAGTTTCATCATAGGAAGTCGGAAGCCAGTTTCATCTTCACCTCTGTTCATGAGCACAACTGTTCAAATGGATAGATACGGTTTTATAACACAACTAAATCAGAAAAAAATTGCTCTGTAAAATAGTCACTAGATACAACTTATTAATGTAAGCGAGCATGGAGCAAAACAATTCTGACGCTAAATCAATCAGTTGGGAAGGGAGTAATGGCCCAGGCACAAAAGTTATTTCCACTAATCAGCGTGTGACTAACTATAAAATCAACAGCTTAATTTTAAAGTATTAAAACTGTTCTAGTTCTGTAGCAGAAATGTTAAAATCATTTACAGTAAAATTAGTAAACCTGTCAGCTCAGGGGACAGAACTGTTTTATAAATCATTTCCTTTCTTTATTAGTACAACAGGGAGCGCAGCAGGTAGCGTAACGGCTAATAACTGTGCAACACACTGTTTACATTAAATGGTATTGCCTTATAAGCACTTGCTAGAGAAATAATGATAGTATAACTGGTGATTAAAAAAATAAAAAATAAAAAACTTGTATGCAATGGAATCTGGCTCGGCTAAAGCATTAACTTTAAATTGTACTATTAACACACCGACGCATCGAGCACATGCGATGCTCACCTTTACGAGTGCAGCCGAATGACTTCTCCAACAAGCTTACATTAGTTTTAGAACTTGTTCCAATCGTCAACGGCCAACATGCTTCAAGTTGTAAATGGCGTCGAGCTGTTGCACACAGAGCCGGCTACACCCTGCGCCGACCGGAATTTACTTCGCTCCACTATACCTCAGTTGTATCAATACAAGTCATCAAATGATGCCAGATACAGGGATCCACACTGTAGTTAGAACAGATTAGCCATTTGAAGGTAGTCGGCTTAAGAAGTCGACCATTATATCTGACAGATCTGTGTCAACTCCTATCACAATCGTCGCTACACGATTTGCATACACGCCATCTCCCTGCGGTACCGCCAAACACACGTTGACATCCAGACTAGCCGCTGTCTTACGTCACTGGGGCTTGGGCACCTGACTGACTCCCATCGAGACTGCAACAGAAGGCCTCTCTGTAGGTGACATGGAAGCATAATACTATCTTCATAGCGCTGCCGCCACGCCACCTAGGCGGGCGCTACAACGCATGTCGGCCGGCTGTAACGCGCAGAGGTGATCGCAAACGTTATATCGCTCTGGACACAGTACCAAACTGGCTCAGTTTCCTCGAATACAGTTTTACGTGAATTTTCCAAAGCATATTCATCTAACTTCGATTTCTCCGAATATCGTAGTTGCTTCACCAGTCACCCTCAGTTGAGCACCGTTCTATCGTGTGAACGGTCTAACCTACCTAATACCGATAAGTGCGTTACACGGTATTCTTCGAAATGCCGGGAGCTCTGAGGCCTGATGAGTCGGCATATTTTACCTGATGGCCTGAAACATGATTTGAGGTTACGTAACTTCAGGAGATGGCCAATCTTCCCTGTCACTGAACCACAAAATGGCAAAATTACAAGCTTTCAATTAATCTCCTCTGCGAAAATTCCGTTGCTTATGCGCCCTGAAATGGTTTGAGATATTGACTGGTTGTTGTAGCCATTCACACAAAAGACTTTTCGTAAGTGGTTCAGTTCTTGTGGAAAGTTTTCGGCGTCAGAGATGACCTCCGCTCTGTTAGTGTATGCTGAAGTTCTACTCTCTACAGTTCCCTCTAGCCCCATGGAGTTTATCCCCTGATGCCTTACCACACGTCCTATCATCTGTAATCGGTGACTTTCCTTCCAGAGTACCAGAATTCCTTAGCTTCCTCTACTTCTACACACATTTTAAATCGAGCACTTCATTCTTGGTCATCCTATCTTATTGTTCCCTCTTGGTTCTTGGACATATTGTACATTACCCGCCTTTCCCTGTATCTTACTTGCATTTTTCTCAGAATTTCGAACATCTTGTACTACGATCTACATAGGTCGACATATCGTATGAATGTGTCTTAATTTTTTATCATTCTTGCTTCCATTATGAAACGCAACATCAGAACCGCGTCTCTGGTGCCTTTATCTTTCCTAAAGCCTAACTGCATTCTTCTGTATATTATCCTAGTCTGAATCTACGTCGCCATTCTCATGTATTCCACACACCAACCCGAGCCGTCATTTGTTGCCAATCTCCCCCTCCCCAATAATTTTAGGAACTCCAATGGAATGTTAAATACATAACTTGTATTTTTCTTCCCATTATAAATGTGTTCATGAACTAAATAAGTTAATACTATCTGCAATCATCTGACCTGCTACAAACTACGTACTCCACATCAATAATCAACTCATTTTGACTCCCCTGGTGACCTGCTACGGTACTGTGGCGTTGGGATTTCAGTGTGTAACAGGACTTCACACACGTACCCGCAAACAAACAAACAAATAATTACCTAACATTAGCTTTTTGCGAGGCACTACTTTTAGTATTCCGGCTGCTTTCCTATCTTATCAGCGCTGCACAGTTCACTACAGTGGCGCAGTGTGTACACTGAAACAAGTTCTAAAGCTGCGAGCAAAAAACTGAAATCATATGATTGTGAGGCATTGATGGCCGGGAGGCCCCATCTGGGAAGTTCGGCCGCCGAGTTGCAAGCCATATTTCAGGTGACGCCACTCCGGGCGCCTTATGTGTCGCTGATGATAAAAAAAAACACAACACCAATTCCACGAGCGGTGAAAATCTCTCACTCAGCCGGGAATCTAACCTGGCCCGCTGCATGATAGGCAAACACGTCACCCCGCAGCTTTTCTTTTCCCCCTTCTCGGTATTGTTCGTTGCGTTTGGTCGGGGTGGACGTCACATGGTATCCATTCCAGTTGATACTTGAGTCCTTTATTCAGCTAAGCAGGCGAACAACTGTGAGTAAAAGCGTCTATTACCAGCCCATGTGCGTCGAGGCTAACTGTCGGTACCTGTACGGGATGAACCGCAAAATGGTTTTGAAATTAAAAGGTCCGCCTCCGTAATTCATTGAGGAGCGCAGCTGACAAACACGTAGCAATTGCGTTCCATGCCCGGTACAGCCAATGCTGCCTGTAACGGGAGCACTCAGCCTCGTGGTGGCACCTGAGAAGCTACTTTAACCCTCTGAGTCCCAACAACATTACAAAAAAAAATTTTAAGTTTCTCTCATGTTTTCCTTTATCATCATAATTGACAAAAAGTAAACAATCAATTGCTTTAAACTTGAAGTTTCACTTGGAACCACCGGCACATATAGTTTTCAACCACCCATCGATTCATGGGAGATATTTGAAAGCAATGTTTCATTTTTCCTAGTCCCAGTACCACATGTCAAAACTTGTATGAGCTCATAGTGCCTAAAACAAATTCCAGTCCTAAATAACAAGCGAAAATGTGACTAGAATTTAGTAAATTTCTATCAAAAACACATACTCCTCATGTGGTTTCATTTCGAAACCTTATTAACAACTGTAGTACAAAACCTAATGTAGGTTACATTAACTTTAGATATGCTTACTTTAGATATGCTTAATGCCACTGTCAATGATCTCCACAATATGATCACTAAAAAGAAAAAAAGAACACATATGCCACAGTCTCTAACATTCACGCAGCAAAACCTGTGCGCCTACCGTTGGGTAGAAAGACGTCAGTGTACCACTAGATGTGTCTGTCTTGCAATAGAATCGATGGTTTCATGCGAGAGGCACTGGTATTAAAGAAAAACAATAAGATGGTGGTTTCAGGTAGAAATCACAGGTACTCAGAGGGTTAAAGAGAAGTAGCGACTCCAAGGCAGCGACGTAACTAGTGCAAGTGGCACGTGGGATAACATTTTTACTTGTGGCTCCCTCCCCCAACCCCCCCTGTTTAAATGGTCCAAATGGCTCTAAGCAACATTGGACTTAACATCTGAGGTCATCAGACCCCTAGACTTAGAACTACTTAAACCTAACTAACCTAAGGACATCACACACATCCATGCCCGAGGCAGGATTCGAACCTGCGACCGTAGCAGCAGCGAGGTTCTGGACTGAAGGGCCTAGAACAGATCGGCCACAGGGGCCGGCCCAACACCCCTGTCTGCTGGACATTCCCCCGTCTCGCAGTTAGAAGTGGGGAGAACGACAGATTAGCACGGCTACTTTAAATTCGGAGAAAGTACAAGAGTTCTCTTTGTACTGATACTCTAGTAGGACTGCAACTTGGCAGCAGCATCTTGCGGTCTAAATTTTTGCATGAAGTCGTTCACCGTCCACACCCTCGCCGGGTGTTAATTTAGCCAAAACTTTCGCATTTTGTCTTAAGGTCCATTTGTCAGTACTATATAGTAGTCCTCTTTTGTCGGTCGAGAAGGAAGGGGAACTTCGTGTGTGTGTCATGAAATAAGGAGAAGTTGTCGTTCATCTCAGCAATTATTCTTCACTTTTCCCTGTCTCCCCTTCCTCTTTCGCTGTCGCTCTTTCCCTTTTCATTCATCGAATGTCTATTGCCGTTCGCAAAACTGCGCCTCTACGGAAACGGCGCCTAATGTAGGGTACAACCGCCCCCCTCCCCCCCCTCTGCTGACACCCACATTAGGGAGATAGGGAGACCGCAACAAGGCCTGAAAAAAATTGACACAGCTGGGAGAGGTGTGGGCAGGCTCATCTTCCTACATACAGCATCTAAATGGTGACATAATTATCGTTTTTTTCATCAGAGGGAGTTTATGAGCATAGCATAAGTTCCAGTGTTGTGAGGTCGACGCTGATGCAGTTCCACTGTCTACTTTTTTGGGGCAAAAATAACCCTTAGCAGTTTTGAATTGAAAGTAATAAAACTGTTTACGATTATGAGTGCATGACTACGCTCTTCACGACTTTCCAAAGTAGTGAAGTAACTTTAGCGCTTTTTTTTTTTTTTTTTTTTTTACAGTTCCTTCTGTATTCTTTTTCAAGAGCGACTGGAATAGCTACTGTTTCCTGCAGCCAGCTGAGTAATAGTTTTAATGAGATTTTTGCTTCCTCTTTTACCTCTTCCAACATAAATTTAATGATACTGCTTGTAATCACATGTGCCTGAGTATGAGCAGCTTTCCTTGCATCTATGGTGTGTGAAGATGACGGTGTCATGCCGTGTTTTATGTGACAGCAATGAGAACGGTCCAAGTGCACAGGTCCGCAAGGTGACAGTTAACTGTGGCGGCCGCCCCCTTCGGGACAACGGGACGGACTCGCCCAGCGAACTGCGCCCAGCGCCGGTGTCACGCTCCTCTGCGCGAGCTGTAGCTGACTGCTGTGGCGCGTTGCAGGGCCTGAAGCCGAGGACCCGCTTCGGCGACGAGGAGGGCCGCGGCGGCAGCGCCGGCAGCCGGCGGCCGTCCTTCATGCCGGGCGCGCGCAGCCTCGCGTCCGCCACGCGCATCATCAACCAGCACCTGTTCGGCCTGCACTCGCTCGCGTCTCGCGCCTCAGGTAAGCGGCCGCGCCCACCTGCCCCGGCACTGTTTTCACACTGCCTTGTCGAGAACAGGCGTCACGAGAAACGTCGCTGCTGCACCTTAGACCCTATCAATTGGCCCTCTTCGATTTTAGTATTCTTATAGAATTTGTAGTTTAGTTCCCGGACATCGATCTTGTAAGGCAGTACGACCCAAGTATCAAAAAAATCCAAAAACACAACTTTGAGCCTCAAATTCTTTCGGAAGGCTGTTGAGCACAAAATATTTCCATATGTCTACAAATCTCGCTGGTAGATGCCCTCACAGAGCATGTCTTATAATTACAAAGTCCCCGTTTCCGTTCTCACCACTAGTAAACTTTTTACGTCTACGATCAAATGGTAATGTTAATTAATACATATTTAATACAAATAACAGTATTTTATTTTTAATTACTAATTACAAAAGGTAAAATTTCACATGGGCATGTAAAGTGCCTCATTGTTAACTGAAAAAAAAACTATATCCAGTAATAACGCCATTCAGTCTCTAAAAATAAAATGTGTATATTGTTTTCTATTTAATGTTCGGGGTTCTTGTTCCAAATTTAAATTTATTTCAAATAATTATTATTTCATGTGGTCAGTAATTAAATACAAAAAAGTTATTTTTATTAAAAAATAATTTTATTTGATAACAAATATACAATTTAAATAAAAGTAAAAAATGGTCCTACTAGCAAAATTCGAACTAGGAATGTTACGATTACGTTACTTACACTTTACGCACTCAACCGACTTTGTTAAAAATAGTCAATATGTTTATCTTAACTAGCTCTCCAATATCTTCTCAGCTGATCAAGATTTTTTTAGAACTGTGTCTTACTGCATTAGGGTATGGATGTCTGGGCACTGACCTCTAAACCCTGCAACTGCGAAGAAAATTGAAGTGGGTAGAGAAGTCCATAACGTGCCATTTCCAGATATAGAAAGTCTTCTATATTCGATATTCAATAAACGTATGGAATAGATTTGTAATTTATCGAATCATACACATAATGCTATTGAAGAAAAGCACTCCGTCTTCAGGCCACGAATCGAAGCCGCTACTAATCGGTCGAGTAGCTCCTCAATTGGCATCACGAGGGTGAGTGCTCCCCGAAACATGGCAACAGCGCATTGGTCACCCATCCAAGTGCTGACCACGCCCGACAGCGCTTAACATCAGTGATCTCACGGGAACCGATGAATCCACTGCAGCAAGGCCGTTGCCAGTGGTATTAAAGAACATTAATATATTATTTGGCGAAAACTTACGTGGTGTATGTTGCTTAACGTTGCATTCACTGTGCCTGTGTACTTTACGCAGTATCTGACACATAATATCTTTGATGCTTCAGCATTTTTGGGAGCAACGCTTGTTGTTTTCCTAACTCATGTCGAACTGGGTCATGTGTTTATGACTATTGAACAGTGCAACCTAAAACTTAAAGTAATACTTATTAAAGCAGGTCCTAATGATTCTTAAACCCTTAGGCCTATAGAAGGCATGTGCAACAAGAGAAATTTTGTAAAGAGTGGAGTGAAAATATTTGATGAACGCATCACTCCACAACATACAGACAGAAGGTTTTCGCCAAGATATACAGGATGTATCACCTAAAACTTGCACCGGAAATATTGCGGAAATGGAATCTGCTGTAGACTTTTGGTTTTCACAGAATGGATTGGTGGTTAGGGGCTCGTACAGTTAGCCAATATACAGATTATAATAGTACTTAGAAAGCGTATTTTTGTGCAAACATACGCCTTTTAAATGGAACAATTCCTATTGACATTAACAAACTAAAAGTAGGATAAATAAGAATGTCACTGGTGTTCATTGCACGAGTCCAGTGCTATTCGTTTAGGAGATATCGTGCTGTGCAAAGTTTTCACACCGTTATTTTTTTGTTCCATTCATCCAGCATAGTTTCTAGGTACGATGTTGTTATGTTTGCTTACAGCGTGCTTGTGTGTTCCTTGAGTGCAGTGCTCTTGGTAGTCAGTTAATGTGTGACAGTCCAAGAAGTAGGCCGTGAGTGGACCATGGGATTTACCTGTGCAGAAAAAGCCGGCATGTTTATGGCGTATGGTGAGTGTAGGAATAATGCAGTTTGTTCTTGTACGTTGCTATGCGGAAAGATATGCCAACAGGCGTCATCCATCTCCGCAATTATTTATCAGCCCCTTCAACCAGTTACGTGAAAGTGGTAGTGTAACACCTAGAGAACACAACAGAATGAAATAAGTCGCAGCAGAAGAGGTACAAGTTAATGTCCTTGCTGCTGTTGCAGTTGACCTGCACGTTACTTCCCATGCAATCGTACGAGGAAGTGTAGTGCGTCAGGCAAGTGTCCTACGTGTTCTCCATCGACATAGGTTCCATCCCTATCACATCTCTTTCCATCACCAGAGCTGCATGTAAAAGATTATGAGAATCGAGCTAATTTCTGTATGGGCATTAAGACAGGATACTCCGGATGTATCGTGTGTATTGTTTAGTTATGAAGCCACATTTACCAAGCATGGTCAGGTAAACCGCTGAAACATCCACATTTGGTCTGTAGACAATCCCCACTGGCTTCGTCGGTGGAAAATCAGCGTCCATAGCGCTTTTCCCCTGGAAGACAACGGATTCGCCCCGTTCCATCGCCATGGTGTTGAGATTCATCAGATTACGCAATGCTCTGCCACAGTGCCAACGTCCAGTGACGATGATCACGTGACTATTCCAGTCGTAGTTGCTAATGGTGTGATGTTAGCATTGTACATGCATGAGTCGTCGTCTGTGGAGGCCCTTCCTTAGAGTGGACGGCGCTCTGTGAGTTCAGTCACACTTCTACTCTGCCCAGCATTAAAGTCTGATGACAATTTCGCCACGGTTCGCCGCCTGTCCTTGTGCCTTGTGCCTTGCCTGTGACGTCCAACATCTGTGATGAGGAGTGGCCACCCATCCCCACGGTGTTTCGACGTGGTTTTACCTTGGTTTCACCATGTGCTGAATACTCTCGCCACAGCACTCCTCGAACGCCTGACAAGGCGTGTTGTTTACGAACAGCTCGTGCCGAGCTTCCGGACCATGACAATCTGCCCTCAGTCGAACTCAGGTAAACCGAGCGTCTTCCTCATTCTACACACAGACAGCACGCTCACTGTTACTACATGCACTGCGCGTGTGTCAGACTAGCAGTCATCTCTCGCCAGGTGATGCTGTTAACGCATGGACGGACTTACATCGATAGTAGGTCGGTGGTCACAATGGTCTGGCTGGTGAGTGTGTAGGCCAATATGAAGGCCAATAGGATGACTTAAAAATGATAGGAAAACAAGTTCCTCTCCCCCCTCGCCACCACTCACATTAACGTAGGCCAATATGATGACTTATGTCACTTCCCTCCCCCATAACTCCTTTTATTACTATTCCAATCGTATGAGTTTCGTACACTGTAGCGAAACGATCATTAGCAGCAGTGTTATCCTGCTTGAAAAATGGAGGTAAATATTTCCGTAATTTATGAGGTAAAGCGCTTTGACATTGGAGAGTATGGCTGGGGTATCACTGAACCACCCTAATTTAATGAGGTCGTTATATATTCTGCAAAATGTAGGGAAATATTAACATAATTTATGACATAAGACACTTTGACATTAAGAGTGCGACTGGGGAATAGCTGAATTTCTGCAAATTAATGATAAGGTAATAAGATTTTCTGTAAGCACCCCAACGTTTCACCTCCCACGTATATTTACGGTTTTTGGATACCTTTAGACTAATTTTCTCCCACTTTTCAAGATCGGTGACCAAAGATGCACGTAAATACCTTACTTAAAAATTAATTTTGCCCATATCCCCAATAAAGAATTTCTGAAAAGCAAAAAATGCACACCTTGTGCAACCCCTCCTCACTACGACCACATCCCTCCATTATTGTTTACAATTCGTTATAATTTTGGCAATTCTCTCACACTAATCCAAAGATACACCCCCAAATATGAAACTGGACAATTACCTTACGCAATATTTAAACAATCTACGCCGATATTCACACTAAACAGTTAGCACGGTGATTTATTTTAACAAATACACTGACTTCCCAGCAGTAGAATATCAATGGCATGCGGTCATACGTTGGAACACTTCCACGAAATGTCACAGCATCATAAATTTATAGTAATTCAGCAGCGCACCAGTAAGGCACTGTAATCTCAAAATACCATACATCGTATATTATGTTAATATTGCCCGCCACTTTGCAGAATAGGCTTTCACCTCATTAAATCATAGTATTGTAACAGTACCCCAATCACACACTGTGATGCAGAAGTAATTTACCTCATAAATTATGGTAATGTTTAATATAATATATATTCCATAGTGAAAGTATCATAAGCACCAGAGTTCACGCACTTAAAAAATGAAGTACGATGTAATACATCAGTGTGGGTGGATTAGGGGGGGAGCTTTTTTCCCCCCATTTTAGGTCGTCTCATTGGCCTAGATCACTGGGGTAGAGGGAGTGGTGGATGAGTGTCACCTTGATTTGGGGACTCATTAGCAAACAGTGCATGCATGACCTAGAATTAGAAACCAGAACTCTGATAGTGGATGGGTGTCCTTGGAGAAATTGAGGGGGGAGGAGGGAGGAAGAGCATATCACACGTGACAAGTGTGAGATTACATCCTGAACTTGAATATACCTCACGTAATTGCCCAAGAGCTGTGTGCAGGATAGAAAGTTGCACTGTGACCTTGAGTCTGGCGCCCATATGCCCATTGATCCACTTCTCATGTATGATCGCATGAAAGCTTTTAAGAGGCATATAATGAACTTTTGGAAATCCGAAACAGATGACAGTTAAACGTGACTGGTCACTGTGTGTCAATTACAAGCCCGCTATTACAAGACAAAATGACAAAGTGGACTGTAGTCCGGGCGGTACTAGGAACTGAATTGGTTACTAGACCTACAAAGATACAGCCACGTTTCAGTTTAAACGAGAGCGCTTTGATACCTCGCAGTGCAAGCACGAAAAGTGATCGCGGAAAATGAATTGGTTGGCAGCTGTTGTTGTTTGTTGTTAGCCGCACCAAATTTATTGACGATGAAGAAGGGTAGACTAGCGTGGAGACTTCGCACTAAAGACAACAACAACAATCGCAAACTACACTTCACACAAAGAAAGGAGGACACTCCTAGGCGCAGAAGGGAAAGTGCAAGAGAGGGGAAGAGATATTGCAGTGCAGCGGACGAGCTGAAGGATTACAGGCGGCACGAGCTCGCGTAACAAAACATAAATGGGATTATTTTACAAGCATAACCATGTGAAACGTACAATTTGGTTGTTCACAGTTACACTTTAAAAAGCATGCAGTCCATTGTTTGACATAAGACAATGGATCTTGCACTGTCGATGTTTCCACACACAAAACACATAGAAAATGTTCCACCTTACGTTTCTTCAATTTCAGTAACCGTGTGTTTCATTTCTATTGGCAATGTCAGTTCATTCAGTTTCATCATCGCTTGCAGAATCAGTATGACTATTACTATTCCAGTCTGAACCACTTCCCACACTTACGACCATTTCCAGCTCTTGGTCCAGTAAACCTTCACTTGAAATGTACTGCTCTACAATTTTCCTCTCCCGGAGGTTCCGACTCCTTCCTCGGGCATGGGTGTGTGTGTTGGTCTTATCATAAGTTAGTTGAAGTAGTGTGTAAGTCTAGGGACAGATGACTTCAGCAGTTTGGTCCCTTTGGAACTGACACACATTTTAACATTTCAATTTTCCTTACATCCTCGCCGGCCAGTGTGGCCGAGAGGTTCTAGGCGCTTCAGTCTGGAACCGCGCGACCGCTACGGTCGTAGGTTCAAATCCTGCCTCGGGGATGGATGTGTGTGATGTCCTTAGGTTAGTTAGGGCTAAGTAGTTCTAAGTTCTAGGGGACTGATGACCTCAGATGTTAAGTCCCACAGTGCCCGGAGCCATTTGAACCATTTTGAACCTTACTCCTCACATCCGTTTGTAGAACGATGCGTGATAAGTGTGAACATACCTCACGACTACGTAGGCAACTAAATCACAGTCATGTCTGTATCTCGGATGCTTCTTATGTAAACTTTTCGTTTTGCGCTGATACTACTTTGTTCCTGGAGAACTTTGCTGTTATTCGTCGTCTTCTTCCACATAAATCATAGAGGGTGAAGGATTTTTGTGAAGTGTGTAAATTTCTTTCAAAATCTATTGAACTTTCTCACTTTTTACGAATTCCCTTCTGAATGTGTCTACTTTTATCTGTAATGCTGAAATTATTCACCACGCAGAGAAGACTTGCTTATTAAAATTGTCTAAACAGGCCTTCAAAGATTTTCTGGGTTTTTCGTTATTAGGTGTTGAAATTTTCGACCATTCACGTGTCTGTGCTCTTTCCAGTTCTCTGTTGATTCACCGAACGAAAGTAAACAGCTCACCATTTTCTTCGGCACCATTTTCAGTGTAGATTTCAGTGTAAATGTAGAACCTAGCACAGCTTCTTTCTTCATAAACTGGTAGATGTTTACAACCACTTAGCGTCTTTGACTGTGAAGAGCTTTGCCCTCTAAATTGCCCTGTACTACTGGCATTTTCAACTTCGAGTATTTTCTCCCAGTCTTAACATGTGGAGCGCTCTCCCTGTCTCGATGGCAACGCGTCCGAAATATGTGGTCGACTGCGAGGAGTGCACTCCGCATCGTGTTTACGGTGTTCACGTATGTTCGCATCAACCGTAAGGGAAGAAAAGTACACGTGGTAAATATCGCACTGACGATACAGATAAATTTGTTACAATTTTCATGATCACGCTGTGAGACGATGCGGCCATTTCGATGCACTTTTGATAACTTTTCTGATGTGCTGACCACACTTATTTTTCAAGAACTTTACGGGTTTCGGCTTTGCGTGATTTTCAAAGGCAGTGTTATTTCAGTCATATATAATTCTTCATTAGATACATTGTATCATGTCAACATTTTCGAACACCAGACATGTGCAAAATGCAAAGTCGAGACGCGTAAGGTTGTTGAAAAATAAAATTGTGGTCAACACATCAGAAAAGTTATCAAAAGTGAATAAATTTGTCATTAGGAAGCAGTTTCTGCAATGTTATGAACAGTTCAAAGGCACACTAACATTGCTAAAACGTCACAGTTTTTTTCGCACTGAACTGGTCTTCATTGCCAGCAAGGAAACTAGTAACTTTCGTTTTAAAAGATCCTGTAATACGAGAGTCGTCATGTGCGCTAAAGTTGCGATTTTAAACTATATTAAACTTGTTAGTAAAATATGTAAATTTCACAGATTCATAAAAAGAGCTATAAATAAATTTTAACATTTCATCTTACAAATATATATTTTAAACCAAATAATATAAATAACTGTTTTAATCAACAATATTCACTCCTTAAGCTTCAGAAATGTAGTTGCCACTGCTTTTTTGGATGAGACGTGGATTCATACATATTACACTGTGAAAACATGTTGTCACAGCCATAGCGTGCAGGCAGTACAGCTGGACACTAGTGACGCTCACTGTTTAATTGTTGTGCTGTGAGAGCATTGGCGTGTAGCATGGGACTCTTCAATAAACTGAAGTGTACGCTATTACGTCGCCCCCCCTTCCACGCCCCTCCCTCTTTCTCAGGAGTAAACGCCACAGTGCTGTCAGCCTGACCAGGTGTTTAGTTCGCTTTTAGGGTAATAAGTTCATTAATATCTTGCTGACAAGCAGCCAACCTCACTCCAAGTACATTAGTGCAAAATGGAGGATGAATACCGTCAAGCAATAGTGCCCCACGAGTGAACTGTTATTCATGCATTATAAGTATTGTCCCCTACGCTCCTAGGAGTATGGGACTTCATCATCATCGGATTACTCTTAATGCTTCTTCTATAACCTTCTATCGCTACAGTACGATCATATAGTGTGCATAACACGATCACAAGACGTACCGGAAGACAGAAATCTATGTTACTACCAGTTTCAGCAAATGGATAAGAAATGTCTCAACTAACTCAAAGCTGACCAGTCGTATTCCCGTCATGTCACTAACATGCAGGTCTGGAGATGGTACTGAACGAATCACCATTTATTATCCCTTTTTTTATAGTTTCAAAATGTTCTGTTGAAGGACATTGAATGGAAGAGACTGTCTATGCGTAATTTAAAAAAAGGAAATCTTTGTCGTCACCTGCCCTACTACCAAACATTTTGCCACACTTATTCTCAGCACAGAACAATATGGAGAAGTGGCTAAGATACTGAAGTCTTGTTCACGCGAAGCGGGATCCAAATTACAGCGTGGCGTGGTAAATCGCTTTAAGCAAATGCTGTGATGGTTCCTACGCCACCACCAGCAAATATCATTAACATCCTTGCCGACTTCGATACGATGTTCCGTCTACAGTAACCTCGACGTTGACAAGATTTAAAACTCATACCTTCTTCCAGTTCTTAAATTTTTCTGGGCCACAAAGAATAGATGGCTGAAGGCGAACATTTACTTTAGGATATCCTCATCGTACAACTCTTCTCATTGTCCGTAAAGTTTACAGTTTTCCTGGAGTTTCTCCCAGCGTATACAATGTTCAATAACTTAAAGGAATGAGATTTTCACTCTGCAGCGGAGTGGCAGATTAACACTGTGTGCCGGACCGAGACTCGAACTCTGGATCTTTGCCTTTCGCAGGCAAGCGCTCTACCAACTTTTTTTTTTTCGATATTGTTCGTGCACTTGGTCTGGGCGGACGTCACAAGACATCCGTTCAAGTTGATCGTTGATTCTTTGACTCAGTTTTTTTTATTACAGAGAACACACAGCCCTCTGACCGAACACGCTGAGCTACCATGCCGGCGACCAGCTGAGCTACCCAAGCACGACTCACGCCCCGTCCTCACAGCTGTACTCACAGAAGCAACGCTGTGAGGACGGGTCGTGTCGTGCTTGGGTCGCTCAGCTGGTAGAGCACTTGCCCGCGAAAGGCAAAGGTCCCGAGTTCGAGTCTCGGTCCGGCACACAGTTTTAATCTGCCAGGAAGTTTCAACTTAAAGGAATGCCACCACGTGACGTCGTCTTCGTAGATTTTAACATGCAATTCCAGGTATTTGGATAGTGTTATTAAGGAATCAGTTGAGCTTAAATTAGTAAGTAACTTTGTAAGTAGAGATGGGTGATTTTGCTTAAACTCTGCGTGGAGGCCTGCACTTTCCCTTATCAAAAAACGGAGGGACAGAGTTAAAGCTACTTCACTTGTTTAACAACTTCTGGCGTCGGTCATCTTCGGTTCTGTTATGGCGCTAGTGGTTACTGTGTATGTGTGTGTGTGTGTGTGTGTGTGGAGGGGGGGGGGGTGCCCGTGCACGCGCACGTATTATCTTTCTCCAGTTGCTCTGCGAACTGAGGTTATTCAATTGTACAACACTTATTTGCTGCTGTTCTGCCTCAAAAATGACAGGGTGAACACCTGTCGACATATCGTCAGTTGTTGACGACGTCAGGCGGCTGCATTCCCGTAAGTTACTTAAATATTATAGTTTTACTTATTTCCAGCTACGTGAGTTCACCCAGACCTGTTTGGATGTCTAAGTAATATTTCCAGAAGATGTTTGTTTATTTAACCACGCAATTCCGTTACACAATCAGTTCTGACTCGATTTTCTCTAATACGGGGATGGGCTAGAACAAGTGTGCTTGCATTAACTGACTATTTGGCTGGTTCATGGTGGAATACTTTATGCGTTATGAATGAAAACCACTTGATTCTTGAGTCGCAATTCACAGTACTCATTATTAAACTAAACAGTTTTTGGCTGTTAGGCTGTCACCAAGTGTTGTTGTTGCTGTGGTCTTCAGTCCTGAGACTGGTTTGATGCAGCTCTCCATGCTAATGTATCCTGTGCAAGCTCCTTCATCTCCCAGTACCTACTGCAACCTACATCCTTCTCAATGTGCTTAGTGTATTCATCTCTAGGTCTCCCTCTACGATTTTTACCCTCCACGCTGCCCTCCAATGCTAAATTTGTGATCCCTTGATGCCTCAGGACATGTCCTACCAACCGATCCCTTCTTCTAGTCAAGTTGTGCCACAAACTTCTCTTCTCCCCAATCCCATTCAATACCTCCTCGTTAGTTACGTGATCTACCCATCTAATCTTCAGCATTCTTCTGTAGCAACACATTTCGAAAGCTTCTATTCTCTTCTTGTCTAAACTATTTATCGTCCATGTTTCACTTCCATACATGGCTACACTCCATACAAATACTTTCAGAAACAACATCCTGAAACTTAAATCTATACTCGATGTTAACAAATTTCTCTTCTTCAGAAACGATTTTCTTGCCATTGCCAGTCTACATTTTATATCCTCTCTACTTCGACCATCATCAGTTATTTTGCTCCCCAAATAGCAAAACTCCTTTACTACTTTAAGTGTCTCATTTCCTAATCTAATTCCCTCAGGATCACCAGACTTAATTCGACTACATTCCGTTATCATCGTTTTGCTTTTGTTGATGTTCACCTTATATCCTTCTTTCAAGACACTGTCCATTCCATTCAACTGCTCTTCCAAGTCCTTTGCTGTCTCTGACAGAATTACAATGTCATCGGCAGATCTCAAAGTTTTTATTTCTTCTCCACGGATTTTAATACCTACTCCGAATTTTTCTTTTGTTTCCTTTACTGCTTGCTCAATATACAGATTGAATAACATCGGGGAGAGGCTACAACCCTGTCTCACTCTCTTCCCAACCGCTGCTTCCCTTTCATGTCCCTCGACTCTTACAACTGCCATCTGGTTTCTGTACAAATTGTAAATAGCCTTTCGCTCCCTGTAATTTACCCCTGCCACCTTCAGAATTTGAAATAGAGTATTCCAGTCAACATTGTCAAAAGCTTTCTCTAAGTCTACAAATGATAGAAATGTAGGTTTGCCTTTCCTTAATCTATTTTCTAAGATAAGTCGTAGGGTCAGTATTGCCTCACGTGTTCCAATATTTCTACGGAATCCAAACTGATCTTCACCGAGGTCGGCTTCTACCAATTTTTCCATTCGTCTGTAAAGAATTTTCGTTAGTATTATGCAGCTGTGACTTATTAAACTGAGAATTCGGTAATTTTCACATCTGTCAACACCTGCTTTCTTTGGGATTAGAATTATTATATTCTTCTTGAAGTCTGAGGGTATTTCTCCTGTCTCACACATCTTGCTCACCAGATGGTACAGTTTTGTCAGGAGTGGCTCTCCCAAGGCCGTCAGTAGTTCCAATGGAATGTTGTCTACTCCCGGGGCCTTGTTTCGACTCAGGTCTTTCAGTGCTCTGTCAAACTCTTCACGCAGTATCGTATCTCCCATTTCATCTTCATCTACATCCTCTTCCATTTCCATAATATTGTCTACATCGCCCTTGCATAGACCCTCTATATACTCCTTCCACCTTTCTGCTTTCCCCTCTTTACTTAGAACTGGGTTTCCATCTGAGCTCTTATTATTCATACATGTGGCTCTCTTTTCTCCAAAGATCTCTTTAATTTTCCTGTAGGCAGTATCTATCTTACCCCAAGTGAAATAAGCCTCTACATCCTTACATTTATCCTCTAGCCCTGCCTGCTTAGCCATTTTGCACTTCCTGTCGATTTCATTTTTCAGACGTTTGTATTCCTTTTTGCCGGCTTCATTTACTGCATTTTTATATTTTCTCCTTTCGTCAATTAAATTCAATATATCTTCTGTTACCCAAGGATTTCTACTAGCTATCGTCTTTTTACCTATTTGATCCTCAGCTGCCTTCACTACTTCATCCCTCAGAGCTACCCATTCGTCTTCTACTGTATTTCTTTCCCCCATTCCTGTCAATTGTTCCCTTATGCTGTCCCTGAAACTCTGTACAACCTCTGGTTTAGTCAGTTTATCCAGGTCCCATCTCCTTAAATTCCCACCTTTTTGCTATTTCTTCAGTTTTAATCTACAGTTCATAACCAATAGATTGTGGTCAGAGTCCACATCTGCCCCTGGAAATGTCCTACAATTTAAGACCTGGTTCCTAAATCTCTGTCTTACCATTATATAATCTATCTGATACCTTTTAGTATCTCCAGGATTCTTCCGTGTATACAACCTTCTTTTATGATTCTTGAACCAAGCGTTAGCTATGATTAAGTTATGCTCTGTACAAAATTCTAACAGACGGCTTCCCCTTTCATTTCCCAGCCCCAATCCATATTCACCTACTACGTTTCTTTCTCTCCCTTTTCCTGCTGTCGAATTCCAGTCACCTATGACTACTAAATTTTCGTCTCCCTTCACTACCTGAATAATTTCTTTTATCTCGTCATACATTTCTTCAATTTCTTCGTCATCTGCAGAGCTAGTTGGAGTATAAACTTGTACTACAGTAGTAGGCATGGGCTTCGTGTCTATCTTGGCCACTATAATACGTTCACTATGCTGTTTGTAGCAGCTTACCCACACTGCTATTTTCCTATTCATTATGAAACCTACTCCCGCATTACCCCTATTTGATTTTGTATTCATAACCCTGTAGTCACCTGACCAGAAGTCTTGTTCCTCCTGCCACCGAACTTCACTAATTCCCACTATATCTAACTTTAACCTATCCATTTCCCTTTTTAAATTTTCTAACCTACCTGCCCGATTAAGGGATCTGACATTCCACGCTCCGATCCGTAGAATTCCAGTTTTCTTTCTCCTGATAACGACGTCCTCTTGAGTAGTCCCCGCCCGGAGATCCGAATGGGGGACTATTTTACCTCCGGAATATTTTACTCAAGAGGACGCCATAGTATAAAGATAAATTTGAGTGGCTGTGAATGTTTTCTGAACAAAACTTTTAAGCTCTGTGCATGAATTTTACGAGATCAAAGATTTTAAACTAGATGTACCCAAAGTTTCTCCCAACTGACAGCCAAAGATGACAGTTATTATCGTTCGATATACGACGAAAGTGGTGAGAATTACCCTGATTCCATTCAGCTTAACTCAATCTGACATTTATTTCAACTAAGCTAAATAGCTTTTACTTCGGATTTTTAATGAAATAATTCTTCTCACTTCAGTTTTACATCATAATCACTTCAGTTTTACATCATAATCACTTCAGTTTTACATCATAATTATTGCCTCTGGCAGCCAACTGAGACACTCTGGAGATGCATCTAAATTTAAAATCTTTGATCTCACAAAATTCACAACCACAAATATTTACCTTTATACTTCACCACAACCTAACAGCCGATAAAAAGTCAATTAAGTAATCTACTGCTGTGTGTCTTTCATTCGTAGATGTGTGTCTATTCTTTACTTTTAACCAACAAATTTTTCACGACGTAACCTACAGTGAAGCTCTTCTGTGGCAGGAAGTATGGAATCACAGAATATCACTAGTAAAATAATGTTAGACTGGGCAGATTTCTTTTGCTTTTACTTTTCCTTTAATTTTATGCAGGAAGTTTCTGTTTCTGCGTCATCAAAAATTTGCTATAGTTACGTGGGTTTTTCTGTCTAATATGTTCGTCGACACGATGTGCACGGCTTAGTGAAAACTATTTCGCATTAACTCATTTATCGGAAATAAGCATTTTTAGTGCGTACTCAGTCGTGGTTGAGACGCTGACTTGCCTGTTAAGAAGTGTCTTTATACTACCTCTGATATTTGTTTCCCCTTGTAATTCTCACCTAACGAAATGAAGGCACCTGGCCGTCGATGAAAGCAGCGTTTATGAATTCACTTGGCATGTGCGTCTCTGTTTAAGGAAACGCATGATAAGTATTTGTAGCCTCCCATTTATGTAGTTATCTCATCTTGAGAAACAGTATCACATACTACGACAATCGCAAATGACTCTCACTATTTCCTCCAAAATCTGGAATTGTGGTATGTGTATCGGAAAAGATATTCCAGCTCTTAATAGAGAAGTCCGTGAAGAATAACAAATACCAGGTCATTATACGCACAATTTCTCAAACCTTCTGTTACGAGCTGTGAAATTTACAACAAATGTCTCAAACAGGAAATTGGATCCTGTTTCACTCGGTAGAATTCTTAGGAGAGTTCAGGGAACTCAGGTACAGACAATATATCCACAAGGGTTGAACGTACTTCAGCAATTGTTTTCGAGAACGGGAAATACGCGTCGTAAATCAGTAGAAAGTCGACATCAATCAACCACTGCACGACAGGACCGGTCTTGCCTTTACGGCACGACGAGATCCAACGATGTCTCCCACACGATTCCTTGCAGAGCACATAACTGCCTTAGAAGCTGCAGTTTCCTCACAAACTCTGTGAAAGTACAGAGCAGTTGGTCTGTAAGCAAGATGCGCGGCTGTGTAAGTGTCTCTCTCACAGCAGCACAGAGTCGGTCTCATCAATGGTGGGGCCAACAACATCGAGACTGGACCATGAGTAACTGAAGGAACGTACGCCCTATAAATGACTCTCCCTTTGGTTTGCTACAAAATTCTCGTCTGGTGGGATAGTTTTATCGGGTTCAATTGCAGATCGTAATTGATGTCACAAATGATACATCATCTAGGGAAGAGAAAAGTAATTGGAACATCAACACTGACATTGTATGTTCTGTTCACTTTAGTAGGCCTGGTGAAACAGTAAATGCCATTGTGCCTGATGAAATACGTTATGGAATTGCAGTTCAGAACTTCAAGCCACAGGGCTAATGTTGTGAGAACAAGAGCCACATAATAATTTCATACAATGTGTAATCCTATGACATATTTGTGGACCTTAAGGTCTTCCACGAACTTATTCGGGATTATTTGGGATTTTATCATGGAGCAGCTTTCGCGAGACATGACTCATATTACTTGCGTAATATACACACATTAAAAAATGTTTTGCATCTCCTCAGTTCCGGTACCTGTACAGAAAATTGGAATAGAGATCAAGATAAACATCATTTCCGCCCTTTTTATTGCTCATGAAAAACACACATTGCATGTTGTACCACCATACAACGAGACCTTCAGAGGTGGTAGTCACATTGCTGTACACAGCGGGCCGCGCGGGATTAGCCGAGCGGTCTCGGCGCTGTAGTCATGGAGTGTGCGGCTGGTTCCGGCGGAGGTTCGAGTCCTCCCTCGGGCATGGATATGTGTGTTTGTCCTTAGGTTAATTTAGGTTAAGTAGTTTGTAAGCTTAGAGACTGAGGACCTTAGCAGTTAAATCCCATAAGATTTCACACACATTTGAAATTTTTGTACACACCGGTACCTCTAATACCCAGCAGCACGTCCTCTTACATTGATGCATGCCTGTATTCGTCGTGGCATACTATCCACAATTTCATCAAGGCACTGTTGGTCCAGATTGTCCCACTCCTCAACGGCGATTCGGCGTATATCCCTCAAAGTGGTTGGTGGGTCACGTCTTCCATAAACAGACCTTTTCACTCTATCCCAGGCATGTTCGAAAGGGTTCAAGTCTGGAGAGCATGCTGGTCACTCTAGTCGAGCGATGTCGTTATCCTGAAGGAAGTCATTCACAAGATGTTCACGATGGTGGCACGAATTGTCGTCCATGAAAACGAATGCTTCGCCAGTATGCTACCTTCATGTTTGCACTATCGGTCAGAGGATGGCATTCACGTATCGTACAGCCGTTACGGCGCCTTCCATGACCAGGAGCTGCGTACGTCGAACCCACATAATGCGACCCCATAACAGCGGGGAACCTCCACCTTGCTGAACCCGCTGCACAGTGTGTCTAAGGTGTTCAGCTTGATTGAGTTGCCTCCAAACACGTCTCCGACGATTCTCTGATCGAACGCATATGCGACACTCATCGGTGAAGAGAACGTGATGCCAATCATGAGCGGTCCATTTGGCATGTTTTTGGGTCCCTCTGTACCGCACTGCATAGTGCGGTGGTTGCAAAGATGGACCTTGCCATGGACGTCGGGAATGAAGTTGCCCATCATGCAGTCTATTGTGCACAGTTAGAGTCGTAACACGACGTCCTGTGGCTGCACGAAAAGCATTATTCAACATGGTGGCGTTGCTGTGAGGGTTCCTCCGAGCCATAATCCGTAGGTAGCGGTTATCCACTGCACGCAGTCCTTGGGCGGCCTGATCGAGGCATGTCAACAACAGTTCCTGCCTGTCTGTATCTCCTCCATGTCCGAACAACATCGCTTTAGTTCACTCCGAGAAGCCTGGATACTTCCCTCGTTGACAGGCCTTCCTGGCACGAAGTAACAATGCGGACGCTATCGAACAGCTGTATTGACCGTCTAGGCATGGTTGAAGTACAGTCAAAACGAGCCGACCCCCTCCGTCTAATAGGCGCTGCTCATGCATGGTTGTTTACATTTCTGGATAGGTTTTAGTGACATCCCTGAACAGTCAAAGGGACTGTGTCTGTGATACAATATCCACAGTCAATGTCTATTTTCAGGAGGTCTGGGAAACGGGGGGATGCAAAACGTCTTTTGATGTTTGTATAAGAATGGTAAAAGAACGGACCGAAGAACTTGAGATCGATATCCTTAGCATTCGTTAGCTGCAGAATACTTTATTGTATTCTGAGCGAATATAACAAATTTCCTTGATGAAAGCTTCTGTCCGCGAATCATCGCTCGTGCGAGACTCAGCTTGCCCTTATCTCACATGATATCTTGCGAGCTAGGGATGAAGGAAACACGCGGCTCCCATATTCCTTGAGTTCAGAAAAGCATTTGACCCGGTGGCCCACCAAAAACTGTGAATTAGGGTCCGGCATACGGCACTGGTTCTCAGGTATTTGACTGTCTCGAAGAGTTCTTTAGTAGCAGAACCCAGTACGTTGTCCTTAACGGCGAGTGTTTATCAGAGACAAAGGTATCGTCAGGAGTGCCCCATGAAAGTGTGGTAGGACCGCAGTTATTTTCTATATACGTAAATGATCTGGCGGACAGTGTGAGCGGCAATCTGATGCTGTGGTGTATAGAAAGGTGTCGTCGTTGAGTGACAGTAGGAAGTTACAAAATAACTCGGAAAAAATTCTGTTTGGTGTGATGAATGGCTCTAAACGTTGTAAAAATGTACGTTGACGCGGATGAATAAGGAAAACGAAACCGTTGTGTTCGAATACAGCACTAGTAGCGTGCTGCTTGACACAGTTATTAGATTAAGCATCCAGAAGTAACGTTGAAAAGCGATATGAAATAGAACGAGCATGTAAGGTTTGTACTAGTAAAGGCGAATGGTCGACTTCGGTTTATTGGGAGAATTTTACAAAAGTGTGGTTGGTCTGTAAAGGAGGCCGCATATAGGACACTAGTGCGACCCATTCTTGAGTGCTGGTCGAGCGTTTGGGATTCGCACCAGGTCGGACTAAAGGAATAAATCGAAGCACTTCAGAGGCGGGCTGCTACATTTGCTACTGGGGATTCGATCAACACCCGAGTATTATGGAGATGCTTCGGGTACCCAAATAGGATTCCCAGAGGAACAGCGAAGAACACTATTTTCGAGGAACACTTTTGAGAAAATTTAGAGAAGCAGCATCTGAAACTGACAGCAGAACAATTTTCTGGAGCTATATTTCGAGTAAGAACCACGTAGATAAGACAATACAAATTAGGGCTCGTACAAGCGCATATACAGGTACACAATCGCTTCTCCCTCACTATTTGCGAGGGAAATGGGAAAGGAAAGATCGTAATGGTAGAGGGTACCCTCCGCCTTGCACCGTACGGTGACTTGCGAGGTATATATGTACATGTGGATGTGTGTGTAGTAACTTGGCAGCCCGAGTTGCTTTATCCACCAGTAAACTAAATCTCCTCCAAAAGGGTTAATTGGTTGTTAAAATTAAAATAACTCCATATGGCAGTTGTTTCTAACTGCAGTGTGGAAACATTTAACTGTGTTGTGAAGGAGAGTAGTCGATTACTAAAAATTAAATGTGAAGACTTTTAGGGGCTTTTCTTAGCGTAAGTTATTGTAATCACGTAGTTTTTGGTTTCTGTTTAGGTATTTGTTTCAATCCCATTACGACAAACAATAGCAGTACGTCAAAAGGCATTCACCTCGTGGGTTTAATTACAGCACCGATTAATATTAAGAAGGTGAATTTGTGAAATTAAGGAATTTCTGGGAATGCTATACGATTGGAGCGTTGGCATGTTATACGATAGCGTCCTTATTAATTCATTCGTTTCGAACGATGCTGTCATTGGAAGATGGGTCAATAATATAGGACAGTGACTTCTCGGAGCGCGTGGCACGCACTTCTTGACCGTTATAATCGATATATGGATTACTTTAGCCGTTACTGTTACTCAAGCTTTGTTCAGACATTCCGCCTTTCTGTGCCGTCTTCCAACACGCACAACTTTGAAAATTACGACATAGAAAATTTGTTGTACTCTTATCTGTAAGTGTAGAAAGAACAATTGTTTTTTTTTTTTACGAAGTACTGTGATTCCAAGAAGCACTGTGTCTCATTTATCAGTTTGCTACAAGTCAGTTGTCACATGTAATAATAACACTAGTCAGCGTTTTAACCTTTTTGTCAGATGATTTGTTAAAAGTAGGTGTTCTTGAATCAATTTTTTATTCTGATTCTAGTGATCAGCTTCCGTTTTTGTCTATCACGTCACGTTTTTACACAAAATAAGAAGTAATATTTTGACAATTTCAACTACTGATCCACAGGTACGCCATTTCACATAGTGTGAGTTTTTAATCAAAACACATTTAGAAAATAAAATAAATTTAGAGAATACCTTACAGAACTCCGCTGTTTTATTTCATGACTATCTTGTATAAAAACAAGAAGTCAACAATTTTCTATTAATTTTTAAACTTTCACATCTTTGAGTTCCTTTTAGGTCCTTGCGTATGATGATTGTCCCTCTTCAGCATCCAACAGCAGTCGGCTATCGCAGTTGCATTCCAGTTTCCCTGGCACCACACCTCTCCATCTCCTTAATATCTTGCTGAAAACATTCGTCTTGCTCTTCACTATGGTATCCCAGATTCTCGGGAAAGTATTCGATATGTGAATGTAGAAATTGGACTTCCACACTCATGTTACAACCTATCTCCTTGAAGTTTTGCAACATTTTTTCAACAGAGGCCTTGTAATTAGAATCTTCGTTATTTCCCATAAAGTCAGTAACTTATCTTTTTTCTCTGCCGTATCCTGAATCACTTTCTTTGTTTGAGGACCAACTAAACTACCAGGTTTCAGTTTCTCTTGTGTGATGAAGGGAAATTTCTTGGAAAGATACTTGAAGCAGGGTCCAGCCTTTGGTAAAGCCTTTGAAATTTGGTCCATCGAGCCCAATTTTATGTCTAGTGGTGGAAGCATGATTTTCTTTTCGTTCTACAATGGGCTCGTGCTGGATATTTTTAGTTCCAGTTATTTTGGGCAGGAGGGGGTCTAGGAACTTTCGCGAGTGTACGAAGAACAACTGACCAAAGCTTTATCGCAATCAGATGAACAGTTTAGGAAAACATAGAGGACAGGCATACAAAGAAACATTAATTTTATGTAGATTTATTACACGTCCTATTTATTAGATCTTATATTTATTACAACCCTTTTATGGTCATTTCATTGCTGTCCGACACCATATTCTTCTGATGCAGTGTTTTCGGCTCCTTTAGCATGTATATTTCTACTGTTCCCTGTCTACGTTATTGAATTTGCATTCTCTATATTTTATGGAATGTCATTTGTACTAGGTAACGCTCGCGATCAGTAACAGCTAGTGGACAGCTCTTAACTCGTTTATCTTTCGTAAAACAAAGTAGAGTAAATCTGATATCTTTTTTAATCCATTGGCATCTTCAATACATACTTCCTTCTCACGGGGCTGACACCTGTATATCCGCAAATAATATGCTGTAACAAAAGACTGTACGTCATTTCGTGAGGACTGCTTTCAAATTAAGTCTGGTGAAATCAATATTTCAATACCCTAAACGGTTCCATAAACATTGCAGGTTAACAGCTAAGTTGGCTCACCCTGCAAATTACGGTTCACAGATAGGTACAGTGACCGTTTATTCATTTCCCATCAGTCTACGTTTGTTCCGTACATTTTACCAGATACGAGACACAGAGTGACTGGAAAATGTCTTCGCTACCATTTCGGCGACCAACTCCACTGCATTCAGTGTTGACATTCGTTGTAAGCATTACGTTTCCTGCGCGTTTATTTTCGCAGCGCTCAGTCGTTTGTTTCCGCGCTTACTCTAGCGCTGTTCAGTCTGCTTATTTGCAAACCTTAAACCACTTGTCTTAAGGTCCTAACAGAAAACACATTTCGAACACATTTCTGTCCTGCAAGTGCTTTTTCCAGTCAATTGAGCGCGCAAGGACGTAAACGCTCTCGACGTATCAGTCATCAAACACCAATGACAAGATAATTCACTGAAAATAAATAAACATATCAGGTGAAATCTAGAAGTTGTAATTGATTTTTGCGCATTCGCTTGATGGCCAACACGTTCGCAAAATCGTTGTTAAGATGCCGTTAGTGCAGTTCAAAACTGAATCACCTCTCTGTTCGCTGGGACACCAAAATATAGTTTTCAAAATACCCGCGTCACTCGAGAGTAGAAGAGAAGAGTAGATTTTAACGTACGGCCGGCAGCGAAATCAATAGAGACGGAGCACAAGCTCGTAACGGGGAAGGATTGGAAAGGAAATCGGACGTGTCCTTTCAAAGGAACCGAGCAGCATTTGCCTCAAGCGATTTATGGAAATCACGGAAAACCTATATCTGAATGGCCTAACGCGGATTTGCACAGTCGTCCTCCCAAATGCGAAAAAAGTGGTTCACATGGCTCTGAGCACTATGGGACTTAACATCTATAGTCATCAGTCCCCTAGAAATTAGAACTACTTAAACCTAACTAACCTAAGGACATCACACAACACGCAGTCATCACGAGGCAGAGAAAATCCCTGACCCCGCCGGGAATTGAACCCGGGAACCCGGGCGCAGGAAGCGAGAACGCTACCGCAGGACCACGAGCTGCGGACACCAAATGCGAGTCCAGTGTGCCAACCACAGCGACACTTCGCTCGGTAGCGTCATTCGAAAAAAGGTTGCTTTCTTCAAATGCTCTGAAGACCTGAGAATATAAAACTGAGAATCACTACAAGCGAATTTTCAGAATAAATCGTTCCACGTTTAGTGAAACAACAGACCACATTTAACAGCATCGTTCCCAGAACCAGCTGCAGTTCGCTATTGTGAATCTCAGATCTCAGTGGAGTGCTTTAACCAGAAGCTCAAACGATTCTGCAACATTACCGAATGCACATTTCCTGACACACACACAATATATATATGTGTCAGGATATATATATATATATATATATATATATATATATATATATTGTGATCGTGACCGGCCCAAATATCTCAAGAAATAAGCGTCAAACGAAAAAACTACAAAGAACGAAACTCGTCTAGCTTGAAGGGGGAAACCAGATGGCGCTATGGTTGGCCCGCTAGATGACGCTGGCATAGGTCAAACGGATAGCAACTGCATTTTTTTAAAATAGGAACCCCATTTTTATTACACATTCGTGTAGCACGTAAAGAAATATTAATGTTTTAGTTGGACCACTTTTTTCGCTTTGTGATAGATGGCGCTGTAATAGTCACAAACACATGGCTCACAATTTTAGACGAACAGTTGGTAACAAATACGTTTTTTTAATTAAAATACAGAACGTAGGTACGTTTGAACATTTCATTTCGGTTGTTCCAATGTGATACATGTAGCTTTGTGAACTTATCATTTCTGAGAACGCATACTGTTACAGCGCGATTACCTGTAAATACCACATTAATGCAATAAATGCTCAAAATGATGTACGTCAACCTCAATGCATTTTGCATTTGGCAATACGTATAATGACATTCCTCTCAACAGCGAGTAGTTCGCCTTCCGTAATGTTCGCACATGCATTGACAATGCGCTGACGCATGTTGTCAGGCGTTGTCGGTGGATCACGATAGCAAATATCCTTCAACTTTCCCCACAGAAAGAAATCCGGGGACGTCAGATCCGGTGAACGTGCGGGCCATGGTATGGTGCTTCGACGACCAATCCACCTGTCATGAAACATACTATTCAATACCGCTTCAACCGCACGCGAGCTCTGTGCCGGACATCCATCATGCTGGAAGTATATCGCCAGTCTGTCATGCAGTGAAACATCTTGTAGCAACATCGGTAGAACATTACGTAGGAAATCAACATACACTGCACCATTTAGATTGCCATCGATAAAATTGGGGCCAATTATCCTTCCTCCCATGATGCCGCACCATACATTAACCCGCCAAGGTCGCTAATGTTCCACTTGTCGCAGCTATCGTGGATTTTCCGTTGCCCAATAGTGCATATTATGCTGGTTTACGTTACCGCTGTTGGTGAATGACGCTTCGTCCATAAATAGAACGGGTGCTAAAAATCTGTCATCGTCCCGTAATTTCTCTTGTGCCCAGTGGCAGAACTGTACACGACGTTCAAAGTCGTCGCCATGCAATTACTTGTGCTTATAAATATGGGACTGGTGCAATCGATGTTGATGTAGCATTCTCAACACTTACGTTTTTGAGATTCCAGATTCTCGCGCAATTTGCCTGCTACTAATGTGCGGATTAGCCGCGACAGCAGCTAAAACACCTACTTGGGCATCATCATTTGTTGGTCGTGGCTGACGTTTCACATGTGGCTGAACACTTCCTGTTTTCTTAAGTAAGGTACCTATCCGGCGAACGGTCCGGACACTTGGATGATGTCGTCCAGGATACCGAGCAGCATACATAGCACACGCCCGTTGGGCATTTTGATCAGAATAGCAATACATCAACACGATATCGACCTTTTCCGCAATTGGTAAACGGTCCATTTTAACACGGGTAATGCATCACGAAGCAAATACCATCCGCACTGGCGTAATCTTACGCGATACCACGTACTTATACGTTTGTGACTATTACAGCGCCATCTATCACAAAGCGAAAAAGGTAGTCCAACTAAAACATTCATATTTCCTTACGTACAACACGAATATGTAATAAAAAATGGGGTTTCCTATTTTAAAAAACGCAGTTGATATCCGTTTGACCTATGGCAGCGCCATCTAGCGGGCCAACCATAGCGCCATCTGGTTTCCCCCTTCAAGCCAGACGAGTTTCGTTCTTTCTAGTTTTTTCGTTTGACGCTTATTTGCCGGCCGGAGTGGCCGAGCGGTTCTAGGCACTACAGTCTGGAACCGCGCGACCGCTACGGTCGCAGGTTCGAATTCTGCCTCGGGCATGGTTGTGTGTGATATCCTTAGGTTAGTTAGGTTTAAGTAGTTCTACGTTCAAGGGGACTGATGACCTCGGAAGTTAAGTCCCATAGTGCTCAGAGCCATTTGAAACATTTGAACGCTTATTCCGTGAGATATTTGGCCCGGTCACTATCAATGGAGCACCCTGTGTGTGTGTGTGTGTGTGTGTGTGTGTGTGTGTGTGTGTGTGTAGTGTGGTTAGTCTGAAAATCTTGTAAGGGGATTTCTGGCTAGGTTGTCCTGAAAAATAATTCAGAAAAAAATTCGATACGTTGCTCCGTTTCCAAGTTAATTAGCACCGAAGCTAGCACGTCAGGTCGTTGAGCGCACAAATTCAAGCGCCAAACATGTTCTTCATTAGGTTTCTTAAAACTCAACAAGACTGCCATACAAAAATTCGACTTGGGACGGTAATGAGGAACGAACCCAAGCGCTGTCATCTACGATATGAGCTGACACTTGCTGTACCTTGCTAGCCGCTTGAATTTGCTCGCTCAACGACCCGATAGGCTAAGTTCAATGCTAAATAACTTGGAAGCGGAGCAATGTATGGAATTCCTTTCTGACCTGTTATTTATCAGTACAGCTCACCCTGCAACACTCTTGCAAGCTGTTCCTGACCACCGTGTATATATACTATGTGATATGGTCGCAGAATTAATCTCATTTCCTGGCGGTAAAAGTGCCGAAGTAGTATTAAGGAACATTTAGATTTAAGTATTCCGTGGTTTCTGAATCACTTGAGCAAATACCGGGATAATTCAACTGAAAAATTTAAAAAAACGGTTTGAAAGGAAACTAGGCAAATATTTCGTTAAATGATTTGTCTAAAAGTAAGAAAGACAACAAATAGAGAAACACTTGACGCACCTTTGAATGGTGGCCGAAATCACATATGGCAAATGAGGTGCCTATTGAGAATGAAGATCTGATGTTTAACTTGCATCTTTACATAATACTAGAAGATATCTTTTGGCGGATTATACACACCGTGCAGTCTGCTGTTGTGTGATGGTTCAAATGGCTATGAGCACTATGGGACTTAACATCTATGGTCATCAGTCCCCTAGAACTTAGAACTACTTAAACCTAACTAACCTAAGGACATCACACACATCCATGCCCGAGACAGGATTCGAACCTGCGACCGTAGCGGTCACGCGGTTCCAAACTGAAGCGCCTAGAACCGCACGGCCACACCAGCCGGCTGTTGTGTGATCTTGACATGCTATCGTTATGTAATGTCCAAGAGCGTCAAAAGTTCCCCTAATCTATTTTACATGGGCGGAGAGAAGTATGGAAACACCAGAAATACAACACGTTAACACGCCTAATATGGTGTAACCCCTAATGTGGTAAAGGAAAACCGGTGCCGACCGAAACAGCTTCCAGTAGTTCGGATATGGATAAATACAGGTCCCGTATGGTATTCAGTGTAATCCTATACCACACTTCCTGCAGAATAGTGCTAAGTTCAGGTAACCATGATGAGATGAATAGTGATCACGCACCCTTCTGCCCCAAGACGACGGCAAAGGATCAGTGAAACATACAACTATGGATAAAGTGATGTAAGCCGAGAGGTAAGGGCCCATGTACCATCATGCGTCATTTCCTGTTACTACCTTATTGACATAAAAACCTCTGAAACAGGTAGGTCTTTGGCAGTCACAATTTCAGTTAACTACAACACAGACTGAGCAAGATACCAAATCTCAATAATTGAGCAATAGAAACAGGAAGGCCTTGATTAATAAGAGCTCTTAGCTAACCCAGGTTATGAAATAGCTCTTAATTTAATTAAAAGGGAACAGGCAGGCCTTCAATAATAACTGCTTCAGTTAAGTAAAATTACCAAGTAGAAAACAAGCAGGCATTCTTTAATAACTGCTTCAGTTAAGTAAAATTACCAAGTAGAAAACATGCAGGCATACTTTAATAACGGCTTCAGTTAAGTAAAATTACCAAGTAGAAAACAGACAGGCCTTCTTTAATAACAGCTTCAATTAAATAATATCACCAAATACAAAACAGGCAGGCCTTCAATGATAAGACTCTAGTTAAGCAAAATTACCAAAAGAAAACAGGCAAGCCTCCATTGATAAAAGCTCTAGTTAACCAAAATTACCAAATGCAAACATGCGGGTCTTCAATAATAACAGCTTGTGTTAAGTAAAATTACTGAACAGAAAACAGGCACACCTTCTTTAGTACAGCTTCAGTTAAGTAAAATTTACCAAATGCAAAACAGGCACGCCTTCGATGATAAGAGCTTCAATTAAGCAAAATTACCAAAAACAAACAGGTAGGCCATCTTCAATGACAGCTTCAGTTAAGTAAAAACCAAATAGAAAACAGCAGGCTTTCAATAATAACAGCTAATACATCAAAATCTAAAACTTAAGTGGAGTTCACGAATCGAAGTTGAAGCTTGCCAGTTCCAAAGGGAGCCCAGTATTGAGCACTGCGAAACTGGCTTCGCCCCACTCACCGGTGTGTCACGTCCCAGAGCTGTCTGGCTAGGCTGAGCCAGAAGACGGCACTCGAAGTAAACCACGGATTGAAATCGGCCCACAAATATGCCCAACGACCACTCCGTCCCCACGACGCTTGGTCAAGTGCTCTCCGAGCGGACCTATCACAACGTCCTCCTCGCCCCGTTACCTCTCGCCAGCTCGCCACGCCACAACTCCCCGTTCCCGTCAACAACCTCGAGCAAACATCTTAGTGGCCTCAAACCAGAGGAACACTACACGACAGATCGAGCTACTGGCACCAGGATTTCGAAAGACGATGCCAGCAACCCCGCCACAGCTCAATCGCTAATATTGCGATCTGGTGACTATTGTGGCCAGGAGAGACGCGAAAATTCTTCCTGATCCTCACAAAACCAATCCTGGACGGCGCGAGCTGTGTGACAGGAGCCTCGTCGCCTTGGAACATAGCATCACCATTGTGCTATGAGATGGACTTGATCAGTCAAAACGATCACGTAGTTTCTGGCAGTAATGTGTCCTTGAAGAGTAATCATGCGGGCCATGGTATACCACAACATGGCTGCTCAAATAATCACTGAACCCTCACCATATTTCTGTCTTGGGACATAAACTCCACCATAAGTTGGAAACAATGTGAAACAAGCCTCTTCCGACCAAATGAGGTTCTTCCTTTGCTTCGTAGTCCATGTTTTATGGCTTCGGAGCCACGTCTTTATGCGTGACTGATGAGTGATTTTGGAGTTACAGCTCGGTCTGCAATTCCCTGTTTCTGAAGCTTCCTTCGTGTTGGTCTGGTGCTGAAAGGGTTGACGAATGCGACATTCAGTTCCACAGTGACATTTTTAAGTTGACGCTAATTTATTTTTCGTCACAATATTTTCAATGGCGGTCCATCACGATCACTCAACGCGCACTTCCGTCCACGTCGTGACTTAACGGATGATGTTTCGCCGCTCTCCTTGTACCTTCAACAAAGCATCTCTTGGAATACGAAACTTATTGACTCCCGTGGTTACAGAAGTACGCACCATACATGCACCAATAATTTGCCACATTCGAATTTACTTAGCTCGGACTTAATATACTCACAACTACGCAGAACACTGTTCTGATCACGACTGACACTTACAACGTATTGAAGACATTGCACAGGTGCAGTTCGTTGTTACATACAACAGCGGATCCAGCAGGCTTGACCACCAAATCACTTATGTTCAAACATGCATTTCATGAGGTGTTTACACAGTTTTGTCTCACTCTTGTATTTCTTAATTTTACACAAATCATTTCACAAAATATCTGACCTTTTTGCCAAAATATTCTTTATTTTCAAATATTGTTCCAAAAGCATGAAATAAAATATGTTTAAATACCGATCAGTACTCCATTATATATTAACAGTGATCAAAAGAAAACAAAGAAGTTTCAGTTCATTTCGTAATTTGATATTTATTTTATTTTTCAAAGTCAGAGAGAGAAAGAATTAGTCTGCCCAGGTAGACGACATCTCGAGCAATTGAATCTAATATTAAAATACTAGGTATTACTTTACACAGTTTAATATCCACTTTGTCTGTTTCCCAATCTTCATACAGCTATGAAAATTCGGACAAAAGTGTACTGTTCAATTTCTAGGGAATCTTCTTTTCGCTCCGCAACATTTGACCAAAAAATGGCACGACTGGTTTCCATCCCCAAACCGAGCTGGTGTCCCATCTATAATGATCTCAGCACTGAGGAGAGCTTAAACGATATTATTCCTTCCTACCAGCAATTAATCGAATCGAAATAGTGCAGTCGCATTAGTGTACTTAACTTAATGACTGCCTAGAATCCAATGGGAGCTTAATTCTATTCTTCTGACTCCCGAGGAGACATTCCAAACAGTTGCACACCGTTAACATACGTGCTTATGGAATATACGTAGAAAGAGGTACACAATTGAACTGAATACTTCCTAGCAACGTAATTTAGCTCCTTCTTCTTAAAGTGAAGTCATCAAATGTGAAAATAACCATACATACACCAAAAAAGTTTTTTTAGAACCGTGACTATTAATTGTGTATATGCTGCTCGACATAAGACGTGACACACCCAGAATATATGGCCGGATGTCAACGCAGTTTCGTATAACGTATATACGATCGGTGGGTGTGTAAATGGTCAGAGTTGGAATCCTCTGTGACAGGCAAAAGGCCACCAGAGTGCGTTAGTGTTATTTATATTTCGTGTTCTTATCAAGCCTGACAGGATGCATAACGCGCGTGAACAGCTTCAGCTCCAGTGATTACTGTAAAGGATCGAGAAATGCTCTGCACTCGCATGAGACTGTTATCAACAGTTGACAGTGAAAGGGGTCGCATTGTGGGTCTCCAGTCGGCCGAATCTGCAGTCTAGACTTGTAGAGCATTGGGATGTGACAGTGGCCAATTGTTGGACTGCATGAGAATGTGAGGGCAGGCATACTCATCTTCAAGGTTCCAATCGATCACATCTGACCACTACAGGGAGAGTCGCTGCATTTGTGCACCAAGCATATCGTGACTGCTTCACATGTGCGCCTGTCATCCGACAACAGCAGTCTGTTTCATTCCACACCATTGTTTGAATACTAGCAACAGCTGGATTAGGAAATTACCGTGCCATGCGCGTGTCGTACTCTAAACGCGCCCTCTCCGAAAATCGCAGAGCGGCCCTCCAGCTCGTGCGCTGTACGCTGTGATCACTAACAGTGCGACCAGACGTCAATCACTAAAAGACCATACTACACCAGTGTTATGACGGGTGTGTCATCGAAAAAAATCTTGATTTTTCTCGTCATTATTTAATAGCAGGCAATGCAGTGTTCAGTTGAAACCCCGCATCCCTGTTGATGACACTATCAGTTGTACGAATACATATTGCTTCCTTAATGACGCGATCACAGAAAGATGATTCCGTCTTTTCATAAATTGTGCGGTGTCCTGTGCTCAGACAGCGTTCTGCAATTGCCGACTTTCCCTGACAAGAAATCTTGTACACACTACGTTTCCTCAGGCCAATATCATTCTTAACCGAATCCAACAGGATCCTCAGTTTTGCACTTGGTCTAAAACCACACTTCAAGTCTGACAGTAGCAGTCGGCTTGGCATTGCTGGTTCGTGTATCTACCTCTACTAATCATGTAACGCGATTTTGTATAAGTCAGTATGCCTATGCGTCGCAGCTCTACAGACGACTACCGTTTCCGCCCGCAGCCAGCCTCTTGCGCTTCGCAGTTGAAAGACGCTAGAGCGTTGCCAGCTGTCAGCGACTTCTTTCAGCGACTACTCGACTCATATCCACTGCATGCTCTCGAATCTTGGCAGCAAATTAATTCATTGTAATACTGTTGGGCACAGTGCGTCGACCACAAAGGAGACTACCCGAAAACAAACAGAATATTTAACCTAAAAACCACAGCCCTTCACTGCCATGTCGAGAAACTTTTCCCTTGACCCCGTCTTTTACACGACGCCACGTTCGCTCAAAGTCGCTGACAGTGCAGAAGTATCTGCCAGGGGCAGTAGTGGTAGCGGCAGGGGGTCGCACGCTACGGCCAGCAGCGCCTCAGCCCTCGCGCCCCCTGCTAATTGCGCCGTCTTATCGCTCGCGCCCATCGCATCGCGGCGCCATATCTGCACCGCTGGCCGCTGCTTACTGATGGGTTCCGGCTACGGCGCTTCCGCGGGAGAGATTCATGCCTCCGGATATCCCGCCCCCGCGCACCAGTATTTCTGGCGTGCATTCTCCTTGCCTTGCCTAGGCTCTGGTATTAGCCCTCGAGCGGGGTAGCATTCTGGAATGGCTTTCCGACATACCACATTCCTAAAGATGCACACGCTGCCTAAATAAATTTGGACGAAGGCTGTGCATGCCCTTGCGAGGTCACCTTCACCTTGCCCTTCGTTACAAGAAGCGTGCTGAAACGGATACTGTAAGTCACCACAGTGAAGTTAAACAGTTCCAGAAAAAAATTACGTTTTGTCTTGGAGATTAAGTGACTGACTAATTATGTTCTTTTAATTTCAATATTCACAGCACAACCACATGAGCATTTCAGAATACGTAACCGGTTTGGACCAGCCGGTGGTCATCTAAGACTGTCAGTACAGCGTGTCCCAAAAGTAGCGATTAATTTCCATGAAACAGATGTTTAATGCAAAAAACATATATCTACGACGGTTGGAACTTTAATAGCGGCAACTCTTTATTTACAGCTCGTACAAAATAGATACGTGTTTCAAAGTTTTACTGACCTTCAAAGTAGTCACCAGCATTGTGTATAACCCGTTGCCAGCGATGTGGAAGTCGTAAGATAGTCTTAGCAGTGCCAGTTGTGTTGACAGTTTGAGCGGCGCGGTCTATTGCCCGATGAATTTGTAGCAGTTGTGAAGCGAATGCCGTGAAAGGTTTCCTTCAGTTTAGAAATCGAGTTGAACTTACGAGGGTTTTAAGTCAGGGGAGTGCAGTAGGTGGTATAGCACTTAGCAGCCCCATTAGTCAAACAAATCAGTAACAGCTTGCACTTTTACGTACTTGAGCATTGTCCTGCAAAATGATGGTCAGGTCCTGCAGAAAGTGTCATCACTTCTGCCTCTAAGTTGGTCGTAGGTTGTGTTCCAAAAATGAACAGCCAGCGAATGGAAGCGTGTTGGCTCTCTTCCGGGCTTCGGACTGAGGCTTAGTGGCTGTTTTCAGTACTTTAGATAGTACAACTCACGCACCTCATCAAATGTTTTACCACCCGTTTCCTTCGTTCTAAAGAGAGCCTCTCAAAGACCCATGAAAGAAGATTCGATTACATTAATGTTTTCATGATAATTGTTACCTTTGATACACCTTGTAGGCATGGATAGCAAACGAAGAATAATATCTATGTAACTGCCACGTAACTGCCTACTTGATGATGAAAAAAAGAATAAATTCATAAATAAAATGATTGTTTGTTTCCTTTTTATATCTGCTGACAGTCGAAAGATTAACAGTGGCTGGTCGAAACAGGTTACGGCGTTCTGAAATGCTCATGTGACGGTGTCGTGAAAAATATAAAAACGAGAAGAACACATTTGCTTGCTGAAAATAAGAATCACATGGCTACACTTGAAAACCAGGTTTGACAGACACGGTACAATTTCACCGAGATATAAATGCACAGGTAAAAAGGACCTCCTACTACAGAATTCCCCTATTCGAACGAAATAACTACAAATGAATGCCACTTCAGTGAAGAATTCCCAATAAACGAACTCTGAGCAAGAAGTGACTCATTAGCTTCAACAGCACTTAGCTACATATCTGCTGATCGTATTCGAATATGTGCGATTAGAGGTCTGGCACACGAAACAGAAAGACGATAAGGTGTAGACTCACATAGAACCTGATCATCGGATTAATGATCGTTGGTTTCATACACAGGCCACTCTGCGAGTGACGTTTAAGTAGTTTCCGAACCCCGTTTTGGTGAATGATTATTTAGTTGTGTTTCTCAGATATCGTCCACCATGTGAACAAAGCTACTCTATCTTAGAATGAATCACTACAGAAGCCAGAGAATGATGATAACAGATTAAAATACAAAAACATTAATAAGAAAAAAGGCGAAAGCAACTGATTTCGAATAAAATATGCAAATAAATAATAGAAGGTAGTGGAACCGGTTTCGTTGAGTGTTTATTGTGTAGTTCGTTTTGAACAGGTCCACATTATTATTTACAAAACCCAGTTAGTAGTATATTTCGTGTAGTGCCAGACGAAAAAACATCTGAGTCATTCGCATCGGCACTGTAGTGATTCCTAGCAAGCCTAGATTTACTTCTTGAGGAGGTCGAGCAGATACTACAATACACATGAAATATTAGATATCTTTATTAAAACTTCAACACTCTGAAATACTTAACTTGGAAAAAATCCATATGCACAGGAATGTCACTGATGTATTTGTTACTATCATTGAACGTTATAACTATCACTTGATTCAATACCAGAATGAACCTCATATCTCGGGCATGGGTGTGTGTGATGTCCTTAGGTTAGTTAGGTTTAAGTAGTTCTAAGTTCTAGGGGACTTACGACCTAAGATGTTGAGTCCCATAGTGCTCAGAGCCATTTGAACCATTTTTGAACGTCATATCTCAATGAACAATTGATCTGCTGGATCTGAAGTAAGACGATGGTCTTATCTTAGGCGATGATCAGAGATTGGACTGAGTGCCACTGCGCTCCGACGTAAGTACTCTTCTGACAGCGGTGGAGTATGGATCTTCTTGAGAGATTGTCTAGATCGACATTTCTCACTCACTGCGTCAGACAGCAACTGTTCTCGGTCGTGGTTCATCGTGCTGTACCATCTCTGACATGTGTTCGTATTTTTTTGTGTCACGTGACGACAGCAAAGAGAGTGAGAGGTTGGCGTGGGGGGGGGGGGGGAGTGGGGGGGAGTGAAGGCCTGAATGCGGACGTAGATGAGGAGACAGCGAGTATAACAAGGGCCGATGCCAGCTCGCTGTCCGCATCCCGGCATCCACCTTCGGAGTGCCGGGCGACACCGTTCGAAATACCGACCACAGCGTGCACGCCCGCATCCGGTGACGCAGAAGTTGTGGTCGATTTGACTGCAAGCGAAACTCCAGGACCGCCTTGGTGGCTGTCCTGGGGCGGCGCCTCAATGGACGCCGGCTCAGGCTGCCGTATCGCCAGCGACGGTGTCGGTGGTCGTCCGATGTCGATTCCCGTCAGCGCTACTCTGAGACCGTACCAGCCGCGACGAGCACAGAGGGGGAGGTGACCGTTGTTGCGGACTCAAGCGGCGTGCTGGATCTCTGGACGAAAACTCTGCGACATAAGCATTGACATAAGAGTGGCGCAGCTGGTTCTGGTGAAACTGATGCATCTCACAGGAACCATGAGCGACATAAAACTAACGACTTAGGCGATGGTACCGTCCGCCCAACGCTGTTTCTCGCCAAAAACATTAAAACTTCGTCCTGCTGCCGAAACTTTGTCTCACCTGGTGGAACGAACTCTTTCCCCAGCAGCCGCAGATGGTGCAATAGGGCACGGCGATGACAATCGTCTCTTAGCAACTTCCTGTCACGTGGCAAGGAGCGGTAGGAGGAAAGAAAAAAAAAAGGCCTTTTCCGATATGTGGGATGAATGGAGTTTTTCCTCATGAGTTTTGAACATTCCGATGAATCGTTCAACTTCCCTGTTAGAGTGTGAAAAATATGCTACACTGGTATTTACATGGTGGGTACCGTTGTCGGCACAAAACTGTTGAAAATCGGCTGACGCCAGTTTTTGACCATTGTCTGAGACAAATACCTCCTGAAGACCTTAAAGACATAAAAGAGAAGACCAATCACATACAGTACTAGCAGTAGTTTTGGATATCACTGAGATTAAAATGTAAGTGTCGACCACCAACATCCATCGCAAAATAATGTGTACACGTTGCCACGGTCCGCAGCGTCCACTGAAGAAAAAAAAAAACTCTGCGACGAAGCGGATTGATGTTCTGCTCACACACTGCAATGAGAGGTCATTTGCTGAATTTGAGGGCCAATGCGCTGACAAGTACAATGACATCAAGTGTATTGATTTGTGCTGACTATGACCCATTGTCCTTGGTGCAATAATGAGAAAACTTCCCACTGGAGGGAATGAGGGATCACATTCTGTGCAACAGCTGAACACTTGATTCATGGACAGCGTGGGATGATACCAAAAGTAGCGACACACCACTGGGTAGCGAATTTCTTTCAAACTTCTTGGCCACCCACGGTGCACATATTGCAAAATTATCCAAAGCGCTGGGCCGGAAGTACTTGCCCCAGCTACACGTCAAAAACTAAGAAGAAATTTTGAAGGATTTCAAAATTGTGAGTATCGATTTGGTAACACGA
Organism: Schistocerca cancellata; assembly: GCF_023864275.1. Classification (NCBI taxonomy): domain Eukaryota; kingdom Metazoa; phylum Arthropoda; class Insecta; order Orthoptera; family Acrididae; genus Schistocerca; species Schistocerca cancellata. The sequence continues at coordinate 563,736,908 of NC_064628.1, read as the reverse complement.
TTTGTGAGACATATCAGACGTTGTGTTGGTACCGACTGGTAAATGAAACAACAAGTCATCATTCGAATGTTGTGCAGTGGGCCTGTATAATAACTCGTATCGATAAATAGACAGCAACAGAGTCCAATATTGCTATTATTGAGCAGTCCAAGGTGGGACGGACTACGAAGGATTGAACAAAACTGTTAAAGGCCGATGATCGGTAATAAAATAGAAATTCAAAGATTATAAATATTCATGGAACTTGGTAACGCCATAGATAATGCCGACTACCTCTTTTCTAGAATTGCACTGCACTTTGTTGAGAGTTTTCGAGGCGAAAGTAACAGGTCGTTCAGATGAACCAGTTCTATAAGACAGTACAGCTCCACAGATAACACAACAAACTTAGTAGGATAAAAATGTATTAGACAACGACAACTTAACAATGCGCTCTTTAGCTGCTGGAATGCGTCCTCACATTCTTGGGTCCACACAAAGGGAACACCTTTCTGGTGCAACCGATTCAGCGGAGCAGCAATTTGTGCAGCATTTGCAACAAACGTAATGTAATATATGTGAGTTTCCCCATGATGGCCTCTACTTCCTTGATGTTACAGAGCACCGGCAGATCTTTAATCGCAGACAAGAGTGAATAAGCAGGATGAATGGGTACAAAAAGGAGCACTTTTCCTTGTTACACTTACCCCTGCTGCAGCACGAACTTTAAACAAACGTTCTAAATTTGCCAGATGTTCAGCAGGCATATGGTTCGTGACAACAATATCGTCCAGATAGGAATTTTGCTGTTAATTGTTCTAGGGAATGCTGAAATATAGCAGGAACTGAAATATACTAAAGTTCGGAAAAAACAGAATACCTTGAACAACTACAGATAGGAAGTTCATATTCATAAGACATGTACATTAGTATGTTCTGCTGAAATGATTAGCATTTGAACCATGTCGGCAACGCCGATATGGCGCAACACCACCTATCGGTAAAATGTGCCTGCAGCTCTCATTGTCGTTATAAATCTCAGGTAACGGATCAGTGTAACTTGAATAAACGTGCAGGATGCTTCACAGACGTGTGCGCGAACGGTACAGTCAAATCAGTGAGGTTGAAAGAGGGTGCATTATGGGCATGAGAGAATACGATGCGTCCATCCGGGAAACTGCTGCTCATGTGGGACGAAGCGTTTCGGTGGTACAACGGGTGTGTGCAGAATGGTTCATGGAAGGCCTTAAAACGCGATGAGATGGGTCAGGGCGCACCACACAGACCACCTCCCGAGATCGACCCCCCATCCGAATGGCATTACAGGACAGATCTGCATTCTCGTCGGCTCTGGCGCAACAATGGAACATTGTAACACATCGTACACTATCAAAGGGGACAGTCTATCGCCGTTTATTACGGCATGGATTACGTGCGCGTCGTCCACTTCTCCTCCTACCTTTGACGAATGTGCAGAAACATGCTGGACGCCAATGGTGTATGGAACGACGTCACTGGGGACAGGAATGGCATCAGATAGTGTTTTCGAACGAATCCAGATTCTGTTTGTTTGAAAATGATGGCCGCATTTTGGTTCGCCGCGTTCAGGGGGAGTGGCATCGCAGTGACTGCATTCGCACAAGAATACAGAGCCAACTCAAGGTCTTACGGCGTGGGGTGCTATAGGGTTCAAAAACAGATCACAACTGGTGTGTGTCTAGGGCACTGTGACGAGTGTGACCTACGTAAATGACATCCTGCGACCTGCAGCCATACCCTTTCTGCACAACACCCCAGACGACATTTTACAGAAAGACAATGCACGACTACAAGTTGCTGCACGAACACGTGCCTTCTCGGTGTCACAGGATGTCAGCCTTTTGCCCTGGCTCTCCAGATCACCAGACTTGTCGCCAATAGAAAATGTGTGGGATATGGTGAAATGGCGGGTGCAGCGCTGTGGCACAATGCCAATCCCCACAGATGAACTTTGGAATCAGGTGAATGGAGCATGGATGGATACACCATAGGACACAATTCGATCCTTGTATACGTCGACACCATCATACATAGAACAAGTTATCAGGATCCATGGCGGAACTTGTGCCTAATAGGCAACAGGAGATATGCTCAACTGAGGCGACTGAAATACTAATATTAATGTACTATCTCTAGTCGTTCAAGGTTTTCTGTTTTTTTCTGAACATGAATGTACTTCTTAACGGTAGTCTTTGAAATTGGAAAAAATGTAGTTGAGTGTTGATCACAAAATATTTCTTAGACTGCTGGTCCATTGGTAACTCTAAGTATATGGTGTAGAAAAATTTCCGCTACTTGTCGCAATAAAAGGTTATTTATTTGTCACACGACAAGTTTCGGGCTTTCGCCCATCCTCATGTGTTTATACATTCATGTACATCCTTACATTTCTGGAGATCACTGTATAAATACAAAAAAATTACTTGCTGGTGAATGAACAGATACAAGTGGGACAATTGTAAATGGCAAGACAGCATTTGTCGAAAATATATCTGTACTTACATAAAGATGAAGCATCATCATTATAGTTACGCCGTGGTGACAGTTTTTCCACTTAGTTGCACACTTATTATCAATTTCACGTCCATATTTCAGTTTTATAAAGTTTATCTGCATATTTCACTATTACGATGAGAACTCGTGAAATACACTGTGTTTACATACAAACATGTGGGTTATGGTCAAAGAACTTATACGTAGCAGGTGTGGAGATGTTGCTCATACAGAAACATGTACGTTATGGTCAAAGACCTTAGCCACAGGAAGTACAAGGGTGTTGCACATATAGAAACTTAAAAAGCTATTATAGACAGCGAAGTTTTTTGAGACACATTATGGAATTTTTTATCCACATTTTTGTTGGAGAACTTAGATCTAGGAAGTACAATGATGTTACATATATGAAATTACTAACAGCTATTACAAATTAAAAAATGACAGCTAGAACTGTTCTGAGCCTAGATCTAAGTTCTCTGACAAGAGTTTGGTTCAAAACTCCCCCACAATAGTCCAAACTAAATTGTATCATCTGATGATGAATCGCCAAGCGATTCAAAACCGGTCATGAATAAATAAAAATTGAAGAAAAAACGTCGATCGGTTGCAGTAATTCCTGAAACCTAGAATCTGCCTTGTCCAAATATGTCCATTAATTCCTCCAGGGGAAATGAATCCAAGAACGTTTGTAGGTTGACTGCGGCTTTGAAATCAGCACACTGACGTAAACGTCCCGATGGCGTTTTCAGAATGGCCAAGGGGGACGCCCATTGACTTGCAGAAACGGGTTGTTTCACCCAGTTTCTTTCCATTGTTGCAGCTCCTGAGCAATCTGCTCCGGCCTAGCACGATAAAACCATGGTTGCGCACTGCCTTTAACAACTGTGCGCCTATTACTAAACCTTGTTCAAAAGGTTCACTGTACTTATTACACAAGTCAGAAAAATTAGTAAGAGGCACAGTAACACTGATTTCTAACACAGTGTCTTGTACGCACATGTTGAACAAATGAAACAAGTTTAAACCAAAAATGTCTCCACTGTTTCTAGAACGGAGTACATGAAAGGGAACACACTTTGTAACAACACGAGAAGTTGCTGGCAAAGTGTATACGTCAAGTACTGATATTTCGTTTCAGTTATAAGCAGACAAAGAAGAAGTACACTTCTTCAGCAATGGGCTACCGATCATTTCATTGGTGTCTTTATTGGTGAGGGAAATAGACGCAGCTGTGTCTAATTGTCTTTTTAACCATTCATAACTGGAAAAAATTAGGTCTCCTGTCTGTGGCTCACGATGCAGAAAAGTGAGCCTGAATTGGCGCCAGTTGCGATAGTTGTGGCAACATGGTATTCACTTCCTGAACGCTAGGCTGTAACTGTGCGGCTGACCTGAGCCTGCCCTGGCTGCCTTCTAGGCAGACTGTCTGGATATGACCTTGTTTATCACATTTGAAACACTATGCATAACGACAAGGACAAGATTTTTATTGTGGTTTGAAAAACATTGAGGACCCCACCTTATTCTGAAGTCCACCTCATGTATCACGTGACTGAAAAAAATTAGCTTTATATTTGCTGTTAACGTGGCCACTGTTTTATTCATTTTAACATTAACTGAAGAAAAAGTGCGTTGTGTGCTACGAACAAGATAATCTGACAGAGCGTCGAAATCAACCCCAGTTGTGTCCAAAATGCTTTGAGATTGCACAACTGACAAAACTGTTTTCAGATACACGTCTGGCAGTTTCAAGACTGCGTGCATCTGACACATTTTGTGTGATTACATCACGCAAAGTAACACACTATAACTTAGACCACAAGAACACTTGAATATGCAATGTCTTGTTAGCCCCTTAAATTCAGCAACCCACTGCTTCAAAGACTCTTCAGAGTGCTTCGTAAGACGAAAGAACTCAAATCTCGCCGCAGTAACAAGAATCTGTGATTCATAATGTTCGCTGAGTTTGCGAACGAGTTCCTCATAACCTCCTCTGGAAGAGAGCTGGAGCGTAATTTAAGACACGCTTTGCACATGTCGCCTCCATCCGTCGATAAAAAGATAGCACTGCTGTATGCTGCGTAGTAAGCGTCGAGTTGGGCGCGGTATTCCGCCAGTCCTCTTCTTTTAAACTGGCGCAACTTAAGCAGAAAGCGTTTTGTGGAGATGCTTGTTGCGACAGAAGGTTGTCATCCATTGTATACTGAGCAACAGTCGTTCCGCCCGAAACTGAGACATTTCTCGTGGGTACTCGGACATGGTTAAACACTTTATAGGACACACAAAAATATAGTAATGTTATGTTGGCCACCGGGACTAGCTTAAGACTAAATATAACACAAGGCAGATCAGGTTGGAAGTCAATGCACGGGAATAAATATGCACATATCACAGAGGTCGGAACAACACACTGGAGTACATCTTCAACCACCCTTTTGCCCTTGTGGTGACGAACGAAAAGACACTTGAGACATTCTCATCCGTACTGTAGTGGATACTAACAAACCTAGATTTACTTCCGGAAGAAGTCAAGTAGATTCTACAACACAAACAAAATATTACATCATTTTATTCAGACTTCAACAATCTGAAATACTTAACTTGGAAAAAGTACAAATCCACAGCAATGTCACTGACGAATATGTTACTGTGGCTAAACGCTACAACTTATCACTTGATACGCTGCGAAATGTACAATTTCTTATAAAATCGATATACAGTCCCGACTACTAATACAGCTCGCGCTGATGGATCTCAAGTAAGACAATGGTGTTGTGTTAGACGATGATTAGGCAGGGGGTCTGAGCGGTACTGCACTCTGATGTAAGTACTCTTTCGACAGCGGTGGCTTATGGAACCTATTGAGGACGTGTCTACGCCGACATCTCTCATATTTTGCTGCGTCGGACACGGACTGTCCTTACTATGATTCCGACGTGACATACCAATCCTGAAGTTTGACCTCGTTCTTCGGATGACACCACATTTAGACGTATGGTAGTATTATAATCTTCAGACACTTCAGTAACGGACCGCATTAATTTCGGAGTTCGACATCCTAGATCGTCTTCTGTGTGAACAACATTACCTGTGAAGGCACAGAGATGCGCAGCTATGCACTGATGAGCCAAATCATTGTGACAGCCCCCTTAATAGCCTTTTTGACAGTCCTTGGGACGAATGGGATCACTGATTCAGTGTATCAGGGATCGACAGTTGTTGGTAGTTTGTGGATGCTCGTGGCATTAGATGTCTACGCACAAGTCATGTTGTTTTTCTTGTGGTTTTCATTTCAAAGACTGGTCTGATGAAGCTCTCCATGCTGCTTTACCACGTGTAAGCCTCTTCGTCTCCGAGTAAGTACTGCAACCTACATGTTTCTGAATCTGATTACTGTATTCATCTCTTGGTCTCTTTCTATGATTTTTACCCCACACGCGTCCCCCCAGTACCTACTTTGGTGATCCACCGATGTCTCAGAATGTCTAATCAGATTGTGCCACAAATTTCTTTTCTTCCCAATTCTATTCAATACCTCCTCATTAGTTATGTGGTCTACCCACCTCATCTTCAGCATTCTTCTGTAGCACCACATTTCAAAACCTTCTATTCTCTTCCTGCCCAAACTGTTTATCGTCCATGTTTCACTTCCATACATGGCTACACTCCACACAAATACTTTCAGAAAAGATTTCCTGACACTTGCATCTACACTCGATGTTAATAAATTTCTCTTCTTCAGAAACGCTCTTCTTGCCATCGCCTCTGCATTTTATATCCTCCCTACTTCGACCATCATCAGTTATTTTGTTGCCCAAGTAGCAAAACTAATCTACCACTTTAAGTTTCTCATTTCCTAATCTAATTCCCTCAGCATAACCTGATTTAATTCCACTACATTCCATTATCTTCGTTTTCCTGTTGTTGATGATGATGGTTGGTTTGTGGGGCGCTCAACTGCACGGTTATCAGCGCCTGTACAAATTCCCAACCTTTGCGCAGCCCAATCTTACCACTTTCATGAATTATGATGAAATGATGAGGACAACACAAACACCCAGTCATCTCCAGGCACGTGAAAATCCCTGACCCAGCCGGGAACCGAAACCGGGACCCCGTGCTGGGGAAGCGAGAACGCGACTGCGAGACCACGACCTGCGGACTCCTGTTGTTGATGTTCATCTCATCCTCATTTCAAGACACCATCCATTCCGCTGCGCTTCCAAGTCCTTTGCTGCCTCTGACAGAATTACAATGTCATCGGCATACGTCAAAGTTTTTATTCTAGAATGAAATTATCACTCTACAGCGGAGTGTGCGCTGATATGAAACTTCCTGGCAGATTAAAACTGTGTGCCGGACCGAGACTCGAACTCGGGACCTTCGCCTTTCGCGGGCAAGTGCTCTACCAACTGAGCTACCCACGAACGACTCACGCCCCGTCCTCACAGCTTTAAATCCGCCAGTACCTCATCTCCTACCTTCCAAACTAGACATAAGCCCTCCTGCGAGCCTTCCAGAACTAGCACTCCTGGAAGAAAGGATATTGCGGAGACATGGCTTAGCCACAGCCTGGGGGTTGTTTCTAGAATGAAATTTTCACTCTACAGAGGAGTGTGCACTGATGTGAAACTTCCTGGCAGATTTTTTATTTCTTCCCTTTGGACTTTAATTCCTGTTCCAAAGTTTTCTTTTGTTTGCTTTACTGCTTGCTCAATATACAGATTGAAGAACATCAGGAATAGTCCACAACTTTGTCTCACTCCCTTCTCAATCAATGCTTCTCTCTCATGCCACTCGACTCTTGTAACTGCCACCTGGTTTCTGTACAAACTGTAAATAGCCTTTCGCTCCCTGTATTTTACCCGTGCCACCTTAAGAATTTGAAAGAGAGTATTGCAGTCAACATTGTCAAAAGGTTTCTCTGCGTCTACAAATGCTATAAATGTAGGTTTGCCTTTTCTTAACCTGTCTTCTATGAGAAGTCATAGAGTCAGTATTGCCCTGTGCGTTCCTACATTTCTCAGGAACCCAAGTTGATCTTCTTCGAGATCGCCTTCTACAAGTTTTTTCATTCTTCGGAATTCGTGTTAGTAGTTTGCAACCATGACTCATAGTTCGGTAATATTCACACCTGTCAGCACCTGCTTTCTTTGGAATTGGAATTCTTATCTTGTTCATGAAGTCTGAGGGTATTTCATCTGTCTCATACTTCTTGATCATTAGATGGAAGAGTTTTATAAGGGTTGGCTCCCCCTAGGTTATCAGTGATTCTAACGGAAAGTTGTCTACCCTCGGGGCCTTGTTTCGACTAATGCCTTTCAGTGCTCTGCCAAATTCTTCACGCAGTATCATATCTCCCATCTCATCTTCATCTACGTCCTCTTCCATTTCCATAATATTGGCCTCAAGTACATCTCTGTTGTATGGACCCTCTATATATTCCTTCCACCTTTCTGCCTTTCCCAATTTGCTTTGGACTGGTTTCCCATCTGAGTTTCTGACATTCATACAAGTAGTTCTCTTTTCCCCAAAGATCTTTTTATTTTTCCTGTAAGCGGCATTTGTCTTCCCTTACTGATTTTTGTTTCTAGATCCTCATATTTGACCTCTAGCAATTCCTGCATAGCCATTTTGCACTTCCTATCGATCTTATTTTTTAGGTATTTGTATTCCCTTTCGCCTGCTTCATTTAGTGCGTTTTTATATTTTCTTCTTTCATCAATTAAATTCAATATTTCTTCTGTTACCCAACGATTTCTACTAGCTATCGTCTTTTTACCTACTTGATCCTCTGCTGCCTTCACTATTTCATCCCTCAGAGCTACCCATTCGTCTTCTACTGTATTTCTTTCCCCCATTCCTGTCAATTGTTCCCTGATGCTGTCCCTGAAACTCCGTACAACCTCTGGTTTAGTCAGTTTATCCAGGTCCCATCTCCTTAAATTCCTGTTGTTTTGCAGTTTCTTCAGTTTCAATCTGCAGTTCATAACCAATAAATTGTGGTCAGGGTCCATATCTGCCCCTGGAAATGTCGTACTATTTAAAACCTGGTTCTGAAATATCTGTCTCGCCATTATATAATCAATCTGAAACCTTCAAGTGCCTCCAGGTCTCTTCCGCATATACAATCTTCTTTCATAATTCTTAAAGCAAATGTTAGCTATGATTAAGTTATGCTCTGTGCAAAATTCAACCAGGCGGCTTCCTCTTTCATTCCTTTCCCCCAGTCCATATTCACCTAGCACTTTTCCTTCTCTTCCTTTTTCGACTATCGTATTCCAGCTCCCTATAACTATTAAATTTTCGTCTCCGTTAAATATCTGATCATTTCTTTTATCACATCATACATTTTCTCAATCTCCTCCTCATCTGCAGAGCTAGTTGGCATATAAACTTGTACTACTGTGGTGGGTATGAGCTGTGCTACAGTAATGCGTTCACTATGCTGTTCACAGTGGCTTATCTGCGTTCGTATTTTTTTATTCATTATTACACCTATTCCTACATTACCCCTATTTGATTTTGTATTTATAACCCTGTATTCACATTACCAGAAGTCCTGTTCCTCCTGGCACCAAACTTCACTAACTGCCACTATATCTCATTTTAACGTATCCATTTCCCTTTTTAAATTTTCTAACCTACCTGCCTGATTAAGGGAGCTGACATTTTGTGCTCCGATCCGCAGAACGCCAATTTTTCTCCTCCTGAAACTACATCCTCCTGGATAGTCCCCGCCGGAGATCCGAACGGGGGTTTATTTTACCTCCGGAATATTTTGCCCAAGAGGATGCCATCACCATTTAACCATACAATAGAGCCGCATGCCCTCGTGCAAAATGACGGCTGTAGTTTCCCCTTGCTTTCAGCCTTTCGCAGTACCAGCACAGCAAGCAAACAAGCACATCAACAAGGCCAGATCAGTCTATCACCCAGACTGTTGCCCCTACAACTACCGAAGAGGCTGCTGCACCTCTTCAGGAACCACACGTTTGTCTGGCCTCTCAACTGATACCACTCCGCTGTGGTTGCACCTACGGTACGGCTATCTATATCACTTACGCACGCAGGCCACCCCATAAACGGCAAGGTCCATGGTTCATGGGAGCACAAGTAAATATGGGGACAGCTGATTTGCTTACGCGGACATGGAGCGCGATAGCGATCCAGATAGGTTACATTGATTTACTTTAGTAGAATTTGGTGGCCGAGACACCAACGTGAGTTCACTACAATGCTCCTCAAACCACTGTGGCACGGTTCTGGCTCCGAGACGTGGACCATTATACTGCTCAAAGATGACATCGCCGACGGGGAAGACGTCAAGCATGAAGGGATGCAGGTGGTTCGCTGCTGTCATCGTGTCTTCGATTACTACCACAGGTCCCGTGCAAGCACGGGTGAATGTCTCCCATAGCACAATACTGCTCTCATCAATCTGCGTCCGTGGCACGCTGAACGTTTCGAGCCGCCGTTCACCTCGATGACGGCGTTTGTGGAAACGTGTAGCAAAAATGTGACTCACCCGAAGAGCTGACACGTTACCGTTGATCGAGGGTCGAATCCCAATGGTCACGTGCCCACTGCAATCTTAACCGACGATGTCGTTAGGTCAGCATGTGAACACGTAGGGGTGGCCTGCTACGGAGCTCTTTGTTCAGTAACGCAGAATGAACAGTATGCTCCGAAACACTTGTGCGAGCAGTGCATTGTGCTCTTACAGCAGAGACGCCATAGATCACCATCTATCCTACTTTGCAGACCAGACAAGCTTCGAAACGCCACGTTCTGCGAATTGCCGTGGACGTCCAACCATTTAGCGCCTATTGATAGTTTCACTGTCCTTCTACCTCTTTCTGTAGATGCTCACGACAGTAGTACATGAGCATCCGACCAGATCCGCCGTTTTCGAGATACTCGTTCACAGGCTCTGGGTAATAATAATCTGCGCTCTTTCAGAGTCGCTTATATCAGTGGATTTCTCCAATTGCAGCCCATATCTTCGCTGGGATGATAACCCGCCCGTGCCTGCTCCGCTTACATACTTTGGTTATGGCGGCACGTGCCCGCAACACCACCAGTCGGCATCCAGTGTCGCGGTAGGCAGTGGTCGTAATGTTCTGGCTTATCAGTGTATATCGCAGGAGATAACAGAGTGAATATATAGGTAACGAAAGGAAACAAGTTTCCGCATTTCATTGTGAGTGACAGGGAATAGTTTCTTACAAAGAATACGCCAGCAGTATTTGGAAAAGGTCCTGAATGTGATACCTTCACTAAACTTTTTCATCATTTTCGGTTAATTAATTTAAAATGTCATATTCCACACAAAAGAATAAATGGCATTTGCTGGTAGTGCCGTGGTGTGGTACTGTGCCGTGGTGGAACCGAGTGAGGAAAAGACCGGCCCGCACTTCTGTTGGCGCCCGGTTACTGCATGCTGCCCGTAGAACTCGTTGGTCGGCGCTCTGAAAAATCTAGCTGCTTGTAGATAACTGTAAAACGCGCATGCGACACACTCTCCCCATCACACTTACGAGTACCGAGAACTTCGAACGGAAATTGATTTATTATGATTCCCAAATAACGACAGATTTACGAATTGAAAATAATTTATTTTCAAGCGAGTTGGCTTCATAAAGCAATACATTAAAGGGAAAGTAATTTCTCAAAGATACTTATGTCTGAGATTAAAGGAGAGAGAGGTAAACCAAACGAAATAATAGCAAGTGCGTTCCTTCTCACAAGCGCTTCTGTTAGCACTAGTAAGGTTTGTGTACTCTGATAGAGCAGTTGATAAACAAAAGGTCCATTTCACATTAAACTGTATTCTGTTAAGCGGATCTTATACATTTACTCCAAAGCAAGCAATCTACCACTGGTTATAACCGATTTTAAATTATAACTCGCAAATTAGCTAGACGAAATTGTGCACTTTCAAGGAAGGCTACTTTTATCGCGACGGCATGACAAGAAGTAACTGACGACTATCGTTAGGACGGGACAGACACGAAGCGCTAACACATCGAAGACTTATTTGTGACATGTGGCGGGTTACTTTACTCCTTAGCCATCTTCAACTACAATGACTGGCGTCTCTTTTTTTCTTTGTTTCTTCTTTATTGGTTTTTAAGTCACCTACTACAAACAATTTCTAATCTTTAATACCTAACTACTAACATTTATTCCATGTTTTAACTTGTTTAAGTGAGTCGTATACAACATGTTTGATTAGCTAATGGTTGGCGTCACATCAACAACTGCACCGTGGTGACAACTCTTGATCTCCTCTTGTGTGAAGATCACATTAACAATGAAACTACTCAGGAGTAATGGTAGCACAGGCTCCAAAACAAGTATTTGTACCAGCCACGACGACTACCGCCTGGCAACGCCTTCTACGCAGATGGCCCCCTATTAACCTTTTTCTAACAAGTCACTGGGTGTTACAACCGTTTGTCCAAAGATACTGCCATTTCCTTCTTTCTCAACTCTTAGCATCTCTCTCAAAAAAGGATGACCACCCTATGCACAATTTCACGTGTTTCACCCGTTCGGCCTGTTGAGCAGTCCTGCTTCCTACCCAAGGGACGTCCTTGCCGTAACATAACAGTTGGCCGGGCATATCAATGCGCCATTGTTCTAGAAGTTTCGATGCCTGGAATCCGACCTGTATCCTGTGCCACACTCTTCGTGGAAAACTGCGGCCACATCGTTGCCTCACCATGCTGAGGCTCTTACACAAGATGTTGCATAAAGGAGCAATGAGGTGGACTGGAACGTGGAGTCCAGTGGAGTGACACGCTACATGTTGATACCACTTCCCGGTAAACAAAATGCAAATCCTACAACTGACGTTTTAAATCTCCTAAACAAACTCTTCTCAAAAATCCTTCTAAAACCCTGAGGGAAATGGAAAGATGCTGTAATTATCTGTATTACCTCGAACTCCGATTTTGTAAATTAATTTCACTAGGGCCTATTTTAATTTGTCCGGAACCTGACTGCTTCTGACAGACACGTTGCAAAAGTGACCGAGTATGGTGCAATAAATTAACCTACCTGATATTACACGATACACAGGTTAGTCTTTACTTTTGAACGATTTAATAATTGATACAAGGTCCTCTACATTTTTCCCCTTTATGATACTTAACTGTTTTGAAAGATCAGTTTGCAAAAGTTTTTCATACTTGCTTGTAGCAACAAAATTTTATTAAATTTCACAAGTACTGACGTGACTTAGATTATAAATAAGATCGCTTCGCCTTTCTCGGCGAGTTGAACTAATATAAAGCTCTAGTATTTTCAGCTGATTTCGTGTAAATAGCGGAAGTTTTCAACGGAAGATGATGGTAAAGAGACGAATAGAAACGTCACACCAGTTTGACGAAGTTACTCAGCTGGGAACCTGTTGTAAATGGTTTCCGCTGCTGATATATCACTCTATGACCCTCAAATACAAGAAAGATCTAGGTCTATGTTGTTTCTGTGTATTCATGATAGAAAGTACAGCTTGACCACTAAATTTTTCAGAACAGGAAGATAGAAAATGATGAAATTTTACTTATTTTGAATATACAGTTGAGTATGAACTATAGACAACTAAATTTTAGGGTCATGTAGGGTGCAAAATTTAGCACGCGAAGCTGCCATCTCTAGCAGTAACAGTGACTCCAACCCTACTGAGTATGGAGTCGAACTGAGTTTGAATGGTATGGGTACTTCATTCCATCCTCCTTTAACGATACGCCAGAGTTCATCAATCGAAGTGGTTGTGAAGGGAGTGGCATGCCAGTTTCTCACCTACCCATGACCAAATACATTCAGTGAGTGAGATATCTGGAGAACACGGAAAAAGTTCAGTACACTCCAGTTCGAGGTGGGTGAGGACAGCACGAGAAACATGCAGTATTGATTTATCTTGTTGACACATCATGGACACTTTACTCGTCGAAGGTAGGATGTAGCCATCGATCTTAACATATCAGAAATGTAAAGGCTGCTGTCCAAATTACCGGCTACGCAAGCCACAGGTAACCATGCTGGCTACCCAATGGCACCTCAAATACCGATACCGGCATTTCAGTTCTCAGTGACAGGTATTGCTCTCACCTATAACAGGTGTTTTTTATTTGTTACAAATAAGCGAGTAGAAAAATCGAAATATCAATTAGCCATGTAAGCAGTGGTAAAATTTTTCTTTCTACCTAAACCTTTTTAAGAAAAGGGAGTAGTTTTTATTCATAAAATCTGCATTGGTTTGAAATATTGCTTTATTATAACAAAAAGGGAGATACGTCAGTGCTATTTTAATAAAAATACCGACAGAAACGAGCAACAAACACATGGAATAAGAACTGGTACGGGACTACTGAGGTAGAAATGTCCCTGTTGCCTGTGTCGCGGCTTGAGGAACGAGTACGCGTGCAGTGTGTTAAGACTTGCCTCAACTGGTCGATACGGCAGCTTCTCGCTGTCGTCGCTGGATATCCGTTGTTGCCATTGCAGAATGGCGCTAACGCTAGTCTGGAAACATTTTTACCAAGTGATGTGACAATGAAGACAGCGCCTCATTTGCCTTAAAAGATTTAAGATTTATCTGCTATTTCTATGAAATAATAAAAGAAACAGGAAATTCTGGAAACAGTAATAAATTAAAAAGCTACAAACAGTTCAGTCAGACTATAAAAAGTAGCTGATCTGCTGCCTGCGTCTACATAATATTCTTTTATCTGCTTCTAGCCCTTGAAAAAGGACAAATGAACACGAAACACAGAGTTCTTCAAACTTAGTTTTGAGCCTTTGGCACTGACTATTCATAATGTCCAAACAGTGGCATGGTCCTCGAATACAATGTGATTTTTGAGCAGAATTTCAAAACTGTAATCAGTAGGAGAATACTGATGATTTTTTGTAGTATACAACCACTTACTACTTTTCTAGAAAACCAATGAACAGCGGAAAGAGTAAGTTCCCTTTCAGCTGTTTGTTTAATTTAATATCTTGACGAGAGAGTCAAAATTTTTCAATCTTTTTTCGATTTGTACGTTTATTACAGAAAATAAAAGGAACAAAAAAACGAAAATCGGTTATTTCATAAACCGGTTATTTTGAGCAGTTTTAACAGTCAGGTTAAACTGGCATGGAAGAAAACCAGTATAACAAGGAACCAGCTGTTCCAGCGATAACCGCCATCCCTACACCCCATAACATTACACCAGGTGCTGGACTGTATGGCGATGACGAATGCTTTCGGAGCCTCCACAGACAGATATATGCGAGGCGATGCTGTATGCTCAACTTAAAATTGTTTGAAAAGACGACTCCTGTGTCCAGTGTTGCAGCTGGATGAACACCGTCCATGTGCTCCTCTGTACAGCCAGAATAATGGTCGCCATGCTGACAGTCATATCATTATTGCTACAAACAAGTCCATTTCGTGACTCAAGATAGGTGGCTCGGCCGTAGAGTCCGCGCAGAATACCGTGACCGGTAGGAGCACAGATGCCAGGCCTGTGCGGGGTGAGCAGCCTTTGGTGGGAGCTGTGGGCAGGCGCTGTAGGTGAAATGCCAAGCGTTGGAGGGGAAGGGCCATTCCAAACTGTAGCCTAGACCCACATTTTTTGTAAACATTAAGTGGAACCCACACTTGCATGGTGACTATTCAAAAAAATCTACTGTTTCCTCTGCTTTGGTTAGTACCTAAAAAGAATTCCGCCGTAAATGCAGCGATTAATTTTCGCTTGGCTTCTCAGTTATTTGTAACTTTCAGAGAAGTGTCACGAGTGGCGAATTTTGAGTATAACCTACACATTTCTCTTCTCGCCATTTTAAAATTTGCTTCTTTTTCCAAAACACAGCAGATTTTGCACAGTCTTACCTCAGTTACACGTGCAGATGCAATTGCGAGTGAATTCTGCAACATTGGTTTAAGTTTATTAATGAGAAAATCAAGAAAATTAAGGGCAATTTTTTTATGAGAAGCACATCCTTGGTACAAAATAAACGTGCAATGTGTTCACTTATGTTCTTCCAAAACCCACAGCATATCTCGTTTCACCAGCTATCGGTAGCCCTTAAAAATTACATTCTTTCATCGAAAAAGTCTGTACTTAGTGGAATAACACAGTAGATAATGAAGTTTTGCATACTAACCAACGGCAAAATAGTCTCCCCTTTGCATGCCATCATTTGCTAAAATCTCATTTCGATATCGCAAATCTTTTATGAAATACGAGTAATGTTGTGGTTATTTCACTCATGACTTTATTGCTGGCACGGCGCGATCGCAAAAGTGACAGAGTCCTCCACCCAAGTCTAAGGAAAAATTCAATGTGTTATCTAAATTTCATATGCAGCAACATATTATGTCATATGCACCAAATGCAAAATCATTGCGACTCCTATTTTTCATTGGAAACTTTTTCGAATTTCACGCTGTGTCTTACTCCCACGCTGTGTCTTACTTCCACATAAATATCACAATAATTATGACCATTAACGAAAAGATCCCAAAGAAAGCAGGTGTTGACAGATGTGAAAATTACCGAACAGTCAGTTTAATAAGCCACAGCTGCAAAATACTAACGCGAATTCTTTACAGACGAATGGAAAAACTAGTAGAAGCCAACCTTGGGGAAGATCAGTTTGGATTCCGTAGAAATACTGGAACACGTGAGGCTATACTGACCCTACGACTTACCTTAGAAGAAAGATTAAGGAAAGGCAAACCTACGTTTCTAGCATTTGTAGACTTAGAGAAAGCTTTTGACAATGTTGACTGGAATACTCTCTTTCAAATTCTAAAGGTGGCAGGGGTAAAATACAGGGAGCGAAAGGCTATTTACAATTTGTACAGAAACCAGATGGCAGTTATAAGAGTCGAGGGACATGAAAGGGAAGCAGCGGTTGGGAAGAAAGTGAGACAGGGTTGTAGCCTCTCCCCGATGTTATTCAATCTGTATATTGAGCAAGCAGTAAAGGAAACAAAAGAAAAATTCGGAGTAGGTATTAAAATCCGTGGAGAAGAAATAAAAACTTTGAGGTCTGCCGATGACATTGTAATTCTGTCAGAGACAGCAAAGGACTTGGAAGAGCAGTTGAGTGGAATGGACAGTGTCTTGAAAGAAGGATATAAGGTGAACATCAACAAAAGCAAAACGAGGATAACGGAATGTAGTCGAATTAAGTCTGGTGATCCTGAGGGAATTAGATTAGGAAATGAGACACTTAAAGTAGTAAAGAGTTTTGCTATTTGGGGAGCAAAATAACTGATGATGGTAGAAGTAGAGAGGATATAAAATGTAGACTGGCAATGGCAAGGAAATCGTTTCTGAAGAAGAGAAATTTGTTAACATCGAGTATAAATTTAAGTGTCAGGAAGTTGTTTCTGAAAGTATTTGTATGGAGTGTAGCCATGTATGGAAGTGAAACATGGACGATAAATAGTTTAGACAAGAAGAGAATAGAAGCTTTCGAAATGTGGTGCTACAGGAGAATGCTGAAGATTAGATGGGTAGATCACATAACTAATGAGGAGGTATTGAATAGAATTGGGGAGAAGAAGAGTTTGTGGCACAACTTGACAAGAAGAAGTGACCGGTTGGTAGGACATGTTCTGAGGCATCAAGGGATCACAAATTTAGCATTTGAGGGCAGTGTGGAGGGTAAAAATCATAGAGGGAGACCAAGAGATGAATACACTAAGCAGATTCAGAAGTACGTAGGTTGCAGTAAGAACTGGGAGATGAAGAAGCTTGCACAGCATAGAGTAGCATGGAGAGCTGCATCAAACCAGTCTCAGGACTGAAGACCACAACAACAACAACAACGAAAAGATGAGCATATCATAACGAAACTGAAACACAAAGCTACAAATTAACAAAAAATGAATTTTTTTACTGAAAAGCTTCAGTAAAATTGTTTGAGAAATATTGCAGGGCATGCGCCTCGATTCTGTCACCGCCGAACGGCTGAAAGGTGGCAGACAGACACTGCCGGCCTCCCCTTCCAAACGAACGACTGAACTCGCTCAGCGCTCTGGACTAAAACTGGCCACTGAGAATCGGGCACCATGTCCTGCGCTGGCTCTACGATCCTGCACGGCTGAGTGAACAATATGTCTGTCCTCTCAGGAGCTAGTCGCAGGGGTGCGCTCAGATCTTGCATGGCACTGAGTACAGTTCTTCTGAATCAATTGATTCTATATTCGCATAACCGTCGTGGAATTCCCAGCAATGCGAACAGGAATATTGTGGAAAGAATAACTAGCCATAGTTTAGACAGGGCACTATTTTGACATTGTAGATTCAGACACATGTTATAGATGTTTCTGTTAACGGTGTGCTACATTGCCTGAACTCCAACCAGACTGGTTGGAGTCCGGACAGCGAGTACACTTAACAGCACAACTCGTAGCATTTGAGGAAGACGACTGGGTCGTCCGTTGAAATACTGTACAAAAAATGCTAATAACTTGACTCTACACCCGCAAGCACACCGTTAATTAATCTCTCCGAATAGACATGAGAGGATGTTTCTACTTCTTACTCGAGCCATAATATGTTTACCTCACAAACAAACAATATGCAGGGTGATTTTTTCCAACGTGTACAAATTCTAGGGATTGATCGATGGGAGGATACGAAACAAAAAAGGTCTAATGAACTTATGTCTGCAAATGCATGCTAACCATGTTAGAGATCATTCATTCAATCATACTTTGTTCAGGAGACTCCGGTCTAAAACGCGCTGTATCATGTAGCCACAGTTACAGTATGCACGATTTCCTCCTAGAGTTTGCAAATATCTCACACTAGAGTGCTCTGTAATATGGTAGCGTGAGTGCCACCACATAGTGAGAGGTTCGCGAATGAACAGAAGAAATAAGCGCTCGAAGAATGTCCCTTAACCATTATAAGCAAGTTTCCTTTTGTGAGCGTATTGTGCCTGAGTTATAGTGAGTTTTATTCTCTTGCGATGAACCTCAGCATATCGTGAGTCTGCAGACAACAGCACAATATGAATTCAGCGCGCAATTTATTAGACAAAAATTTGAGACATGAAAATGAACTATTGAATCGTCAGAACTCCAGTTAAATGGTTATAGATCGTTTTGCAGCGCAGAATGTAAGACGAGCTGATTTCCCATAAAGGGTGCCCTAAAATTCCCCTTGAAAACTTCTAGGACTTGTAGAGGGATTAAGTATATAATATTCTGGATTCGAACCCAAATCTGTAAACGTACCGTCTCCGTGGAACAACCATTTGAAAACATGTTGATTAAGCGACCACTTTTACAATAATTTATAAGGAGTGGCCCAGTACATCACTCGTTTTACAGTTCCACGCATTAATAAACAAAGAAATAGTTCTGAGGGTCTGTTCGACGACCTTTCTAGGAAACTAGAGTGACCTGCACTATTTTCCAACCACTAGGCGACTTTCAAGACGTAAAGCAGCAAAACTTCAACGCGTAACGAAATATCGCTCTCAAGCATCAGAACAAGATTAGCCAGAAGAAATGAAGATTACCTAAAGATTAGAGTTTCTTTTCCAAAAGACGGATTAGGTGACTGTACAGCTACCTCGAGGTAACTACTATATCTGAACTGAAAAGCCTGGTTTATTGACTCACTAGAAAAGAGACCAAAGATTTTCATCAGTGAGCATGATCATATATTAGCAAATCAGCTATATCAGTTTACTAAGCCAAACAGAAATAATTTCATGACACCCAACATCCGCAGCAAGACCGATGACGGTTATAGAGCAGCATGTGTGAATTGTAGCGCTAACATGCAGTTCCGAGATCACCTAGTTCGAACCCCCGTCACTTCTTCTGTTCATATTTGAGGCGTTAAGAATCCATTGCCACTTCTTATTTGTGTAAAGATAGACCAAAGGCTCTCTTTTACACATAAAATAAACAGTAATATATAGAAGAGCGTAGAAAAAAATCTAATCATTTCCTTAGCACACAGTACATTACTTCATTTTTCGTTTTTCAAACTGGTGATTCATCCTTTGTAGGTTGCATTAATTCGTAACATTACACTTGTTATTCTGAAACACGGTAGCTCCGTAATTTTAGTCACATCCTCTGTTTATATCCGCTACCTTTCATCGCAAAGTAACCGAAGGCTTTAGTGGATATAAAAATAAGAATAAAGCTACATACAAAACTTAATTCTGCAAAAAAAAGGGGATGTTCACTTGTTTTTAAGAGCCCCACAACAATCAATATCAAACCGTTTACAGCCTTTAAATCCTTTATCAGTTTTAAGGCAGTGAACGTCAAAAGCTATTAACAGAAAAATAATTTTATTTGATATGGCTTCCTTTTGTAACAGTGTTGAAAGCCAAGAACGAAGAACAGTAGATGCCCAGTGGTGACTGTTTCTACAGAAACAAATACACAGTCGTATATGAAAAAAAAATTGTTAGTAATTATTTATTCCATAAATAACATACCAACTACACTCAATACAAAGTTTGTGTAGCAATGATCATATATGTTCTGGAAAAAAATACTAGGGAACTGAATCGAACTGTTGCCGGGTAAGTCTTAGGTGAGTCTACCGAAGAAACCGTTGCAGGTGGCTACAGTGGTGTTGTATTTGTGTAAAACCGCGTGTTCTTCATCAGTATGTGAACAGCAGAGTCCTGTGTTTTGAAAGAAAAGATTCTGCTGCTTCTATCAGTATTGCAGCACTGCCTATCCTTGAGAAGGCGCATCATAAATAACATGCGCCGGCAAGGAAATTTCCTGCAAGTTCCGTTTGCGGAAGACCCTATCGGGATTTCTAAAAAGAAGATCTGTTGTGAATAAGAAATACATATACGCTCATTTGAATTGCTTTATCCTATGACGCTTCGACTGGGAGAGATACATACTTCACCCTCCGTAGAAGCAAAAGTAAAGAAACGAAAGACTCAGCTTCTCTTGCTGTATGAAAACAATTGATCATGAATAAGTCAATATGAAATGATGAATAATAAAAGACAGGACTAAACAGACTAGATAACAAAAGCAATAAAGCGCGAAGGATGTCAGAGTTAAGTATCCACAGCATTTGAATGGGCAGTGTATATCGTACGTCCATCTCTCGTACGGATAGGCGAATGACTACAGAAAAGTAAGTTACTGTACACGAAGCCTCGTAGCAAGACATTAGCTCGCTGAAGGTGTAACGAAAGAAAGGAGAATACGTAGCGATGGACCTGTAGGAAGGGTTTGGAAATTTTGCTCACCTCCCTGCCTACGCTAACTGCAACTATAAATACACTACGTTGCAACATAAATGTTCCATTGCTTTTCTCTTTAGCAACGCTACAGTTTTCACGCTACCGGATCTGATAAGGGAGAAGACTCAAAAAAAATTTGATTTTGGTCAAAGAAGAGAGACTGCCTACTTTGGTTAACCGGAGCAGATCCGTTTTCATTTGTATTTCCATGTGTGACAGCAGGGGTCAGGCGGTGTTTATTCTCCATCACTGAACTCAGTTGTACAAATAATGTAAGGAAGCTTCAAAGGAACAAGTGTTTGTTGTTATTCTTATGTTACCAGTTTGTCAGTCCTCCAGATGCCTGTAATTGAGTAAAAACTCCCTCAAACATTTATATGTTACATGTTTCCTTTCGGATATGTATGTCCTTCACCTGCGGACAATTTCTATCTCCTAAAATTAAATTTTATCTTCTGCCTCAAATCAGCAGTAATATTATATGCAGAAACTTCTTTGAATAACAATTTTATGTGGTAGTGTTGTCTGTCTGAAGGTTTTCTTTAAATTACATATTTATAGATGCTCGCACGTCCCATCATTTACAATAGGATTTGGTCATCGGCTTTTTTTATAGCAGAAAAGAAACCTGACTACAATAAAAGAAATTAACAACTAATGCAATTAACTATATGGCACTGAAGTTCAGATAGCTTCAGTTTGAAGTTTACGGGCGCTCAGCAGCTCGTAATTTGATGCATATTCGTAGAATATAAAGGGAGTTTCAGACCTGAATTTTTTTATATTCGGTGATCGCTATGGATTTCCACGATCGCCAGTGGAGCAGATGGCGCTAGCTGGTGCAGAGACAGGCCTTGCCTCGTGTGAATCAGATGCTCTGTTGCCGTGTTAATAGTCTGGTTTCTGGTCAACTGAAGTGTCGAAATGTTATACATGCCACCGGTCCAGATCACATCAGGCAGCGCAGAATCAACCACAGTCAGATCCACGCGCTTTTTACTGCTGGAGCTTCGACCCATCACTGTGGGCGTTGGTGCGTTGCGGGCATGAAGGGAAGGTGGTCTTAATTCCATGTAGTGAAATGTGTGGTTCACCATCCACTTGTCCCTGTGCACGACCTTCTGTATTGTGTTGTTTTGTGGTAAGTTCGTATTGATAACACCAAGTCTCATCACCTGTGACGATTTTTTCCAGAAAAGAATTGTCCGCGTTTCTGATTTCAATGAAGTCATGGCAGGCATTCACGCATCGTTATTTCTGTTCCGGAATCTAGGTGTGCGTGACAAACTTTGTGCACATTTTTGTCTTCTTCTTGAAGAGAAAGTTCTGAACACTTGATTTGGAGATGTTACTCCATTGCGATTTCTGATACTCTATCGCTGATACACTACAGCCGCACATCCACTACTTAGCACTCTCTGCTCACAGCTGACTGGTCGAATGCATGTCTGCTGTTTACAGTTGTTAGTTCAAGCTGACCTCATAGTTACTGGGTTGATGTGGCTTGTACATCAGGAATAAACTCGTTCTCGGAACGGTGTACTTTTACTTCTCGATTTCGTTGGATGGTTCTCACTAACTGGTCCTGATGTAACCATGACTGCTAGCAACGCAGCAGAGACGGTATTGGTATGTCTACATGGAAACGCTTTCTCATCAGTCACAATCACTTTTTGCTGGTCTATTTTTTTCCACACATCTTCAGAGCTTCGAATTATCCTTGTTTTAAGTTGCAGTTTTCAGAAACGTTATATTTTTCTCGTCACTGAAAAAGTGGTGTACAAGAGAAGGAAAAAAGGCAACCGATATGCGCTACAGCTCGTACAACTCCGAAATGCTGCACTTAACGTTCAGTCACACATTTCGCAGTAGTGTGCCATACACGAGTTAAAATTTCGTCACTGTACATTTAGATGATAAAGAAATGTCACGGATTTTTTCTGTGGCTTTCAGATTGACCATGCTCTTGGTACGCCACCAGACGCGAGTGGAAAAGACGGCGATTGTAGGTACTTTGAAGTAATTGTTAATACAATTCACTACTGTTCATAATGATTACCTCTACAGATTACTAAATGCTTGTTTCGAAAAATGAATACATTTTTTTAAATTATCTTTCTTTGTTGATATTCAACTTCGTTTGAATATGCCCATATAAGTAAATTTCGGTGTATTTTTTTTCGATTCTTGACCTCAGAACATGACCTTAAATAAATCACAAATCATTAATTCAGCTCATCTTTTACACATCATGACCTCACCAAGGTTGTAATCATAGTCACAGTGTATATTAGTTTCACTGAGACCATGCAAAAAAATACGAATAATTTTAACAGAATGTGTCCCGATTACTAATGTAGCAAAACAACAAATATTAAAATTCAAAAAATTAAGTATGGACTACTCTATTCCCCTGAGTATTAAGTTATTCAGTTTTAAAAGCAGTTACAAGAACTGGCGTTAGAACGAATCGAGTAGCATCTATTCACGATGATCTGTATAAAATAATATATTAGATTTCGAATAGCGAACCTAAACTTTAACTAAAAGACAACGTTAGGAATGAAATATTGAAATTATTGTCCCATAAGCTTGAGTATGAATTACAGCGTAATCAGTAGGTTTATTGCTCACCAAAAGCACGAACATTGGCGTACCGTAGCTATTGGCAAAGCTGTCACGACGAATTATTTCCTATACGTCAGCGTACCCATGTACCATACGACGCCTACTGTCCCGTTAGTGCAAGTAACCGTCGGTTTGATCGTTCTCATCATGACAAACACGCCTAATGCGCTCGTAAAAAGACACAGCTGCGACATCGACGGGTTATCGTCCTCATAACGTTTGCCGAGTAAAGCGCGAACATATCTTCAGTTCCAGTTGTTTGCAGAACGGTTTGAACTAATCGCTGGATGGACGTAGCAATTTCGGATGTGGCATCGTCACAGAATGAGTAACGATATTGCAAAGGATGCATTGTTATTGCCACATCACAGCCATAAATGAGTTTGAGGCAACAATGGGATGCACGCATGTCGCTGCCATCAGCGTCGAGTAAAGGAATTAGTAGATCTCGTCGGTGAAATATATTTTAACTCTGGATGTCTCATCCCGAGAGAGGGCTTGTATCATTCAAGCTAACTTCAAATTCATTGAACCTGTCTATGGCAAACCGGATCCTGCATAAAGAGAAATAAATATATTAAAAGCTTACTTTTTCTCACCTTCCATTCATTCCCAGAGACATGCATAATGGACGTTTTAGGCGAAATTATTTTCACCCAGACTCTATTGCATGAAACTGAGAAGAAAGAAGATTACCAAATGAAATACATTTACAACAATTCGCTTACAACATTAAATTCCCCTCAAAATTTCGGCCTTGTTCTTCATCTTGAGATCGAAGAAGTGATATCCTCGTTAGACTTGTTTCGAAATAAACGATCTGTTTTTAGAATGGAGATATGCAGATTCACATTGCCAACAGATATCACAAATAACGACGTATTGTTACATTCTTCTAAAATGAACGCTCTCTCTACCTGCAAAATAGATTCCAGACTTGTGTCTCGACAAGTCGTTGTGCTCTTCAGTCCAAAGTCTGGTTTCATGCAGCTCTCTTATCTGTAGTGCTCATTGCCCTCATTTCACTTCTGCACAAGGCAACACTCCACTCATATACCTACAGAAAAGAATTCATATCACTTAAATTTACTGCGACTGCGGAAAACAGAAGGCCTAAAGACAAAACAGACAACATGAATATTAAATTAATATTCGATGTCAACAAATTTAATTTTTCACAAAAGCTTTTATTGCTGTTGCTCTTCTACATTTTATATTCTCTCTACTTCCGCCATCGTCTGTTATTTTCCTACCAAGCGAGGAGAATTCATCTACTAATTTTTCTGTCATTTTCCAGCCTAATTCCCTCGATATCACTTAATTTGATGTGATTACATTGCATTATCCTTGTTTTTCTTTTGTTGATGTTCTTCTTGTAACTTCTTTTCAAGACTCTTTCGATTAAAATACCTCTTTTCAACGTCAGACATTAGTAGGTTTACTGCTTTCCTTTCATGTCCTTCGACTCTTTTACAGCAGTCTGGTTCCCGTAAACTTTGCAGATAACCATTTTTCCCCTGTATTTTATCCCAGCTATCTCCAGAATTTCAAAGAGTGCATTCCAATCTACTGTGTAAAAACTTTCTGTGACTATAAATATGATATGAACCTATGTTCACCTTTCTTTAGTCTATCTTCTACGATAATTCATAGGGCCAGCACTCCCTCGTGTGGTCCCACATTTCTTCGTAGACCAACCCGATGTTCCCCGAAGTAGGCTACTGCCAGATTTTCCATTCTTCTGTAAATAATTCATGTCCGTATTGTGAAACGATGACTGACAATAATTTGTTAACATTGTAACCCGGCGTCACCTACCGTCTTTGGAATTGAAATTATTACATTCTTCTTGAATTCTGAGGATATTTCGCCTATTTAATGTATCTTGCATGGTAATTATCATTTATGAAATGTCATAATTACTTTTCTTAGTTGAGTAAAACATGCATTTTTGTTCAAACTGACCCCAGCCATAGAATTATTGTTAGAAAATGAGACAGGCGCAAGGCTGTTTCCCTTGGCCCTTCGGTAACACCTGCACATTTCATTACAATATCGTGTTTGTTTGCTGACAAACTGCTCTAACTGCTGGTATCAGTAGCATTGAAGTTCCCAAAGAGTTTGCGTCTTATCCACATATTTCATATCATTATCTTAACACAATCATGAGCAACTGATTTCGAGGTCTGTGTTTGAGAGAGTACTGCTGTCGCCATAGCGAACGGTGAAGGTCTGTACCTCTCGCGATTGGAATGACTTCAGACCGTGTAAGCCTACTATTGGCTGTCTGCGTGACAGCCAAGAGCAGGTTGACAAGAATCGCGATATCACCGCATTTTAATCGCCGCTATATCATGGGTACCCGGTGAATGGCCCACTCAATATTCGAGATCGCGCAAGCAGTAGGCTTTGCACGGGTCACTATGTCAAGATGTATCTACTGTAGATTCGGAGAAAACTGTCGCGCCCACTAGAATCAACTTTCATAACCAACAGCGCGTCGACACAGGTCTTTCCCACAACTACACCGACTAATGACTGGTGGACACGGCCCCAGTACAACAAATCACTCAGTTGCTGAACAATAACAAACGATGGAGGAACGAAAGGAAGAAATGTCCAGTTGTCGACTGGGTCGTTAGAAACAAAGCATGATCTCGGGTTGGAGCAGGAAGGAGAAGGAAATCAGCCGCGTCGTTTCCAGAGTAATAGTAACTTGTAACTGTTGAGGCACATCGCGAAAAGCCCTAATAGCAAGGTGCCGCAACCTCAGTCAAAGAGCAAGATAACCACGGTCCCGTGATCACGATTAAAAGTAAACTGCGTTTACTATGTCTTTGCGGTGTATCAACGTTATTCGCCATTCTGCAAACAGTCGTCAGCCAACCATGTTTTTCACAGCGGTTACCTCCGAGTATTGCACTTGGAGGTGCACAGGAAATACAAAGATGTTAGAAGAGTATGAAATTGCATACCACTGCGTATATACGGGTACATAAGATTTTTAGACAATCGTTGGTGAGTGACGTCATTGTCATGTGGTCTGACTTTCAACAAGCAGAACGTTTATGTTTGGTGAAATGGAAAACAAAAGTATCTGATTGTTACGAAATTACACATTGTTAAACTGTAGCTGTATCGATTGTTGCCTTAAGTTCAGTTCATTTATAGTTCAGCGCTTTAGTTCAAGCTCCTCATCTTCTTAATATGTGGGATACGACTTCATGAAGGAGCGTGCTTGTGTCTCAGGTGCCTTGTTTTGGCTTGTTTATCTAACCTGAAGGTCAAGTTTTTTTTTACATCTGCCTCAGTTATTTACCAAAGCATAATTGCTACAAATTTTGAAATCACTTACGAAATTACGTGACTGTACCGTAATTTCGATTCACATATTTCCAGAAATATATTTATAAATACAGCAACTTAAGCAGTCTTATTATTCAGCCGCAGTCTTATAAACATATGTTTTATGTAGTAGATGAGCAGGATATAATCCCAAAACACTATACTTTATACGATTGCTTTAAATTCTCTTTTTATTTTTTATCTTCGTGGCTGAAAATATTTTTTGTTGATGTTTCTTAGTCACCAGTATACTTGGCTGTTTGTAAAATGTGTCCTATTTCTAGATAGCTGGGCGTTTACTACCATTATTACCGCTATTTACTCTACAGACCCGCGAAGTGGTTTTTCGTCTTTCCAGTAGGTAAAAATTCTCATTACCATAGATCTAGCAGGGGTAATTTCTCCTATAGACAAGAGGGTCGGCTAATTTAAAGTAATCAAAAGTCTGTTCATCGGAAAAATAGTGTTATTCAGGTCGGCAGGAAATTCTAACTCATCATTAATTTGGTTTAACAACCACGACAGTTCTTATTTCAACTCTCTTTTCAAACCACCCCTTCACCCCATGATATTCAAAAGCGTTTTACCTCTCCGCAATCATTCCACTACGGCGTCGATCACTATTTAAATCTTCAAGATACACTGAGGTCACAACTCATGGGATGGACTGGAAAACCGTGACCTGGTCAGATAAGTCCCAATTTCATTTAATAAGAGCTGATGGTAGCGTTCAATTGAGACGCAGATCCCACGAAACCGTGGACCCAAGTTGTTAACAAGTCATTGTGCAAGCTTATAGCGGCTCCATAATGACTGGGTTTACATGGAATGGACTGGGTTTCTGGTCTGTTCGGATACTTAGAGACCATTTGCAGCCATTCATGGACTTCAGGTTCCCAAACAAGGATGGATAACAATGCGACATATCAACGTGCCACAATTGTTCGCAATTGGTTTGAAGAACATTCTGGACAGTTATACCAAATGATTCGGCCACGAAGATTGCCCAACATGAATCCCATCGAACATTTAAGGGATACGAACGAGAACTTGTTTGAAGCGGCCTGCCATGAATTTCGCTCCTGTACCAACCTCTTCATCTCAGAGTAGCTCCTGCAACCTACGTCCTCAATTATTTGCTGTACGAATTCCAATCCCTGTCTTCCTTTACAATTTTTAGCCTCTACAGCTCAGTACCATGGAAGTTATTCCCCGATGTCTTAACAGGTGTTCTATCATCCAGTCCCTTCTTCTTATCAGGGTTTTCTATATATTCCTTTCCTCTCCGCTTTTGCGCAGAACCTCCTCATTCCTTACCGTATCAGTTCACCTAATTTTCTACATTCATCTGTAGTACTGCATTTCAAATGCTTCGAGTCTCTTAAGTTACGCTTTTCCCCCAGTCAATGTTTTACTACAATACAAAGCTGTGCTCCAAACGTACCTTTTCAGAAATTTCTTCCTCAAATTAAGACCTATGTTTCACACTAGTAGACATTTCTTGACGAGGAATGCCCTTTTCTCCTGTGCTAGGCTGCTTTTGATGTCTTCCTTCCTCCATCCGTCATTGGTTTTTTGCAGCGTAGGTAGCAGAATTCCTTAAATTCATCTTCTTCACGATCATCAGTCCCGATGTTAAATTTCTCGCTCTTCTCATATCTGCTACTTCTCATTACCTTCGTCTTTTTACGATTTACTCTCAATCCGTATTCTATACTCATTAGATTTTTCATTCTATTCAGCAAATCCTGTAACCCTTCTTCAGTTTCACTGAGGATAGCAATGTTATCAGTGTATCTTAATCCTCATGTCCTTTCATCTTGAATTTTAATTCCACTCTTGAACCTTTCTTTTACTTCTGTCATTACTTCTTCAATGTAGAGATTGAACAGTGCGGCGGAAGTCTACATCCTTGTCTTACTCCCTTTTTAATCCGAGCTGTTCGTTGTTGGTCTCCCACTCTTATTATTACGCCTTTGCTCTTGTACATGTTGTATATTACCGCTGTCTCCCTGTAGCTCACCCCCTATTTTCCTAAGAATTTCGAACATTTTACACCACTTGACACTGTCGAATGCTTTTTCCGTGTTGACAAATCCTGTGAACGTGTCTTGATTTTTCTTTAGTCCTCCTTACATTAACAACCGCAACGTTAGACCTGCTTCTCTTATGCCTTTACCTTTCCTATAGCCAAACTGATCATCTAACAACTTGGATGCATGAGCTGTTAAACTAACTTTGCGACAATTTGTCGCATTTGTCAGCTCTTGCAGTCTTCAGAGTTGTGTGGATGATATTTTTCCGAAAGTCAGATGGTATATCGTCAGACTCATACTTTCTACACACAAACGTGAAAGGTCGTGTTGTTGCCACTTCGCCCAATGATTCTAATACTGGATTGCCTATCTCTTCTCTATTGAATCCTGTGTCTTCTTCTATCACATCAGAGAAATATTCCCCCTCATAGAGGCCTTCAGTGTAATCTTTCCATGTGCCCACTCTCTCCTCTGCATTTAACAGTGGAATTCCCATTGCACTCTTCATCTTACCACCCTTGCTTTTAATTTCACCAAAGATTGCTGTAACTTCTCTATATGCTCTGTCAGTCGTTTCGACAATCATTTCTTTCCAGTTTCTTCGCATTTCTCATGCAACCATTTCGTCTTAGCTCCCCCGCATTTCCTTTTTATGTAATTTGTCAGCGACTTGTACTTCTGTATTCCTGAATTTCCCACAGTATTTTTGTGCTTCATTCTTTCGTTGATCAACTTATTTATTGTGTCATCCATGGTTTCTTCACAGTTACCTTCGGTGACTGTCCTTTTGAGAGATGTCTATACCTCTTTAACCAAATTTCCTACTTAACTATTCTTTATCGCATTATCTATAGCCTCAGAGAACTACAAGCGTATCTCTTTAGTACTTAGTACTTCCTTATTCCACTTCTTTGCGCATTTATTCTTCCTTACTATTCTCTTAATCTTCAGTGTACTTTGCATAACTACTAAATTCTGATCGAAGTCTATATCTGCTCCTGAGTACGCCTTACGATACAGTATCTGATTTCGGAATCTCTATATGATGTAATCTAACTGGAATCTTCCTCTATTTCCCGGAATTTTCCAACTATAACTCCTCCTCTTGTGACTCTTGAACAGAGTATTCGGTATTACTAGCTGAAATTTATTGCAGAACTCAGTCAGTCTTCCTCCTCCCTTATTCCTTACCACCAAGCCCATATTCTCCTGTAACCGTTCCTTTTACTCCTTTCCCTACAACCGCATTCCAGTCCCCCTTGGCTGTTAGATATTTATCTCCCTTACGTACTGAATTATCCGTTCAGTATTCTCTTATACTTTCTGTATCTCTTTATCTTCAGCTCCCTTAACGTATTGTATTATCCTTTCGATGCCTTAGACGACGGCATGTATACCTGAACTATTCTGATGAGAACAACCCTATCACTGAACTGTTCACAGAATGATCAGTACGTGCACGAAACCCTGCACTGGCAATCCTTCCACAATTATGGTGGGGTGTAAAGCCAGCATCGCTCAGTACTTCTGCAGGGCACTTCCAATGACTTGCTGAGTCCATGTCACGTCGAGATGCTGCACTACGACGGGTGAAAGCAGATCCGACACGATATCAGGAGGCATCCCGTGACTTTTGTTGCCTCACTGTATACAATTCGTCATCAGAGCCACCTATAACATCGAAACGCTCCGCCCCCTTGAAGGGTAACACTAGTGGGTTGGTGTACTAACAACATTTATTTTCCCAAAACAGACATAACAAGTTATTGTTTGAATACCGTAATCAACTAACAGGTGATTTTAGACTACACTAGACAAGGATCCTGGATGGCACAGACAGTTTAACTAGTGGAGTGAGTCAAGTACTCTGGCCATAAAAATGTGGATAATGCGATCTGAATTGATCTGACGCTGGACAGACTTTGATTGATCAAATCTACTGAAGTTTCTCTGCACAGGTGCAGCTGAGAGCAAGTGGCGATTGAGATCTGTACTCCCTCACAATGCCGGAGCGGCAGTGCGTTATCCTGTTTGCTTTGTGTGGCGATGTAACTTGCAGCTGGCGAGATATGTACGGAGGAGGTGAGGCATGGAGGCGGCACCTGTGAATCGATCGCGGTCACGAAAGAAATGCAAAAATCTCACGGTCTAGCGCTCAGGCAGACGCATCGCAATTTACTCTCTACCAACCCCTGAAATCACGGTAGATTTCAGTGTGTGACAATCAGTTCGCTGGTCATACCAAGGACCAATTTGACTCACTTATACGACAGAGCAGACAAGAATACCAAATGTCAATACTGGTAAACCAAAAACGAATAAGTGAGCCCTCGGCAAAAGAGTAGTCCGAGACGTTTGAAGTCACACTGTCAGTACAGTAAAAACTTCACCACAGGCTCCCCAGTCTAAACCACTCGCAAGAAAGTCAGTCTCAGGACAGGTCCCAAGTACCAACCACACATGCCAGAGCTTCGAACAGAAGTCCTTACCAGACCAAAGTACCGCACCCGAGTGCTTCGCACCTCTAAAAAATAAAAAATCGTTTAGCCGCAAAGTGCACAAACCAAACTGCCTTCACCCCGTCTTGAGCCAATCACAGGGCTCTAGATGCGATAAATCTCCTCTCCCACACGACAGCACGAACTCGTGTCGAGCCAGGGCAAGAGTTAAGAAACCTGCATCTCTGAAAAAAAGAGGAACCGCCAACTACTGGCTTTCCTAAGTTATCGCAGCGGGGAAGATCATTTTTTACGAAGTCGTGTCTCTTCCCACTGCAACAAATGAACAGATACGATCTGAAAGATCTTTATCTAAATCGCCTGAGCCTTGGACCTTGTTAGTCCTAGTTATGAGGTGTAATAAGTATTCTATCTCTAAACGTTTCTCAGTCACCGGAGTCTTATAAGGAATCGTGGCGGCCAGGGTAAGTGGTGCACTGGCCTACTTGCACTATCGGCGAACACGTGGCTCAGCGCACACAATGCCCGGTTTACAACTCCACTTTGTAGACACATTTCTTTAGACCGTGGCCCCAGCCCTGGCTTCAGCTGGCACTGCGGCAGGTAGTGCAGCATTGTTCTGCTGCAGACCCATCTCGACGAGGGGCTGCCCTATCTGCTCTGTACAGCTGTGGATCTGTCCAGCAAGATTTACTAAGGGATGGGCTCGCAACCAATTGCTTTCAACTCCCATCATGCCGTTTACATGAGCTAAGGATCTGAAAAATATCTCATGCTTTTATGGCCCTACCACTCTCCATCAACGTCTGCTCAGGCCGTTAACTTTCTAGAGTCTCACTCAAGGTGCGTCGGGTTGAAATAAAATCTTAATTAATTTTCTGTATGTGAAAAATAGGTGAGAGAGTAACTTGTCCTCTCTCAACCTGAATACCATACGATCATAAAACTCTGGTCATCTTGAGAAAACTGGGCGTGAGCCATGGTCGAATTTGTCTGTTGTCAACAGCATCGTGTGACTTTGATCGTTGTCGCTGCACCAGAATTTTGCATAGAACAGTATTAAAAGTCGACTTAGCTGCATAGAACAGTATTAAAAGTCGACTTAGCTGCATAGAACAGTATTAAAAGTCGACTTAGCTGCATAGAACAGTATTAAAAGTCGACTTAGCTGCATAGAACAGTATTAAAAGTCGACTTAGCTGCGGTTACCTTTTAATCGAGTTCAGTGTACTTGGCTGTAAATACGGATTTGAACCACTGTCCGTCAAAATTTCGAGTCCATTGTATACGAGTAAGTGGCCCAGCTGAAGTAAGAAAAGTAAAGTCTGCAGCTGCTATTATTTGACAGACTCTTCCCTCTTGCACTTCCTCTCGATACCGCTCAGGTAGACACTAGGAAAGTCTGTTTAACGACCGTTACCCTAAACCACCTATGTATGGCTTCCGCACGGGTCATTCGTCCTTCTGTGGCACTATAATTTGCAGAAATACTGAAATGTTCCAACACAGTAGCCTCCAGATGTTCGACACGGATGGAATGAGTGCTACTACACCATTTAAAGTAACACAGCTTTGGTAAGGTCAGCTACGTTCTGAACATAGATTTTTTTTAATAAGGGATGATGTTTGCACGCTATTTTCGTACATAAATCTGAATCACTTTCACAACTAAAACAAGCAAATCTATGGATCACCTTCTCGTGAGTATGATCAAGTCCTTCCTATTGTAGTAATGAATTTATTTCTATACACTGCAATAATAATTTCGCAAACAGCGTATAAGACACAGTATGGTATTTCCACAGTTAGTTCTTAGGATGCAGTTCACTGTTCAAACATGTTTCTGTCAGCCCCGCGGCAGATGTATGCGAATATAAGTAATAATATACGCAAATCGTCTTAAACTGTGTACTGAAAAGTATCGTTAGCGCTATTACAAGGCACATACGTACATGTACCACCAAGTAATTGCTTTTTTACAGATTAAGTGAACCTTTCAATACTACGTTCTGTAGCGTACTCGGACGAGCGAGCCGAAATTCTCCATCTCTCTATCTCGATGGACTTCTACTCTCTAGTTTCGCGAAGCAGCTGCCACCGATCACGCACGAAGGAAAAAAATAGGATGCCATCGGCGGATAGCTGCGTGCAACGATATGCAGCTTACATTTCGTTCGGTAACAGACAAGGGGCAGCCATACCATCCACAACCACCTACTTTCTATAGGGTATAGGTGTCACCCTCTCTCCTCTTAAGCACTTCGGCTCATCATACATCAGAAGGAATACAGATTAGTGTTGCCGAAGAAATACTAGCATTGCGACCTCAAATGATGAGAGGGAGTCGCCTATACAGAACGGATGTTAGGAACTTACGGCCGGTTTAAGGCTCAAGCGACAAAGTCGACCGCTTGGGGGTCCAAACCGAGAGAATGTATCATCATTAGTAGTGAAGACTGACACGGGACGAAGTATACGACGATAGAAGAAGAAACATTCCAGTAGGGAACCGAGCCGTTTGCGAAATAGTACCGAATATGTCATTACGAGGTGCCACTTACTTAAAAAAAAACATTGTGCTGATGAGCATAATTTATTTGAAATGTTAGTCCTCATATAACTGGGCTCATATTTCACAATTGGTCAGGCGAATTCAGGGTTATAAATACCAAATCAAATAGGGATAGTGCAGCAGTAGGTATAACAATGAATAAGAAAATAGGAATGCGGGTAAGCTAATATGAACAGCAAACTGAACCAAGATAGCCACGAAGCCCACACCTACCACAATAGAATAACTCTATATTACCACATAGCTCCGTAGATAATGGAGAGATTGAAGAAATGTATGATGAGATTAAGGAAACTATTCAGGCAGTTAACGGAGACAAAAATTTAATTGTCATGGGGGACCGGAATTCGTGGTAGGAAAAGAAACAGAAGGAAGTTTTGTAGGTGAATATGGGATGGGGAAGTGAATGAAAGAGAAAGCCGCCTGGTAGAATTTTGCACACATCGTAACCTAATCATAGCTAATACTTGGTGTAAGAATCATGAAAGAAGGTTGTATATGTGTAAGAGACCTGGAGGCATCGGAAGGTTTCCGATTGATATTATGTAATGGTAAGACACAGATTTCGGAGTCAGATTTAAAAGTGTAAGTCATTTCTACGAGCAGATGTGGATTCTGACCACTATTTATTGGTTATGAACTGTAGATTAAAACTGAAGAAATTGGAAAAAGGTAGGAAATTAAGAGATGGGACGTCGATAAGTTGAAGGAACTAGAAGTTGTTGAGAGTTCCAGAGGGAGCATTAGGCAATGATTAACTAGAACAGAGGAAGGAATACAATAGAAGACGAATGGGTAGCTTTGAGAGATGAAATAGTGAAGGTAGCAGAGGATCAGAATGTTAAAAATGCAAGTCCAGGTAGAAATCTTTAGATAGAACAAGATTGTTGACTTTCGTTGATGCAAAGGGAAAATATGAAAATGCAACAAATGAAGCAGGCGAAGGGGAATACGAACGTCTAAAAAATGAGATTGATAGGAAGTTCAAAATGATGCTTAGCAGGAAATATATAAGCATTTAGAAGCATATTTTACTTGGGTAAAGACAGGAAAATTGAAGTGCTTTTTGGATAAAAGAGAAGCAGCTACGCGAATATCAAGAGCGCTCATGGAAAATAGGTCCAAAGCAAAGAAGAGAAAGCTGAAAGGTGAAAGCGTCTATACAGGGTGTACCATAATTAATGGCCAAACGGATACAGTTGAAAGTACACGAAACTAGAAGCAAAAAAGTCTCAGTAAACATAGGGTCGAAAATGCATACCTTAAGAGCTGCGAGCAATTTTTCATCTTCGATACTGTGAAACAAGTCTCTTCTACTACAAGTTCTTTGCTTTCCATATTTTGGGAACTGGTAGTAAGGACCAAAACAAAAAAAAAGTCTAGTAAACATGTGCTCTAAAATGCATTCCTAAAGAGCTATGAACACTTGTTCATCTTTGCAACTTTGAAACACAACTCTTCTAATGA
Source organism: Schistocerca cancellata (assembly GCF_023864275.1). Classification (NCBI taxonomy): domain Eukaryota; kingdom Metazoa; phylum Arthropoda; class Insecta; order Orthoptera; family Acrididae; genus Schistocerca; species Schistocerca cancellata. Next base: position 563,701,635 of record NC_064628.1, on the reverse strand, counting down.
TCAAGTGTTCGTAACTTTTAAGGTATGCGTTTTAGAATACATGTTTGCTGGACATTTTTTTTTCTTATTTTGACCCATATTACCACTTCCCAAAATATGGAAAGAAAAGAACTTGCAGTAGAAGAGATTTGTTTCGCAATATTGAAGATGAAAAAATGCCATTAATTATGATACACTCTGTATAAGTGAGATATAGTTGAAGGCAATATTAAAGAAATGGAAGAAGACGTATATGAAGATGAGATGGGAGACACGATACTGTAAGAAGAATTTGGCAGGAAACCGAAAGAGCTAAGTCGCAATAGTCAGTCAGAACTACTAACAGTCCTGCGAGAGGCAGCCATGGCAATACTCTTCCATCTGGTGCAAAATGTACGAGACAGGTGAAATACCCTCAGACTAGAAAGATATCAGCTGTTGGCAGGTGTGAATATTACCGAACTATCAGTTTAATAAGTTGTGGTTGCAAAATGCTAACACGAATTCGTTACAGAAGAATGGAAAATCTGGTAGACACCGACTGTCGGGAAGATCAGTTCGAGTTCCGGAGGAAAGTAGGAACACGCAAGGCAATACTGACCCTGAGACTTCTCTTAGAAGATAGGTTAAGGAAAGGCAAACCTATGTTTACAGAATTTGTAGATTCAGAGAAAACTTTTGACAAATTTGACTGGAATATTCACTATGAAATTTTGAAGGTAGTAGGGGCAATACATAGGGAGAGAAAGGCTATTTACAGCTTGTACAGAAACCGGACGGCATTTATAAGAGTCGAGCGGTATGAAGAGAAGCACTGGTTGAGGTGGGAGTCAGACAAGGTTGCAGCCTATCGCCGACTTTGTTCAACCTGTACACTGAACAAGCAGTAAAGGAAACAAAAGAAAAATTTTCAATATTAATTAAGGTTCAGGGAGAAGAATTGAAAATTTTCAGTTTTGCTGATGACACCGTAATTCTGTCAGAGACAGGAAAATTTTCACACAAACTAGTTCTAAATTTAGGTGTAGCCAGAAGCGGCATCGTAATTGGACTTGCTGAAATTTACACATGGGTACTGATGCAATGTCAAGGTATGTCTTATTTCATCGTTTCGAGGTGTATCTTGGGAAGCAGTGGGTAGTAGGGTGACCTGGAAAAGTACTAGTAGGTAGCCGAAAGCATAATGAAGCCCTTTTCTTACCTATAAGAAAGTCATTGTCTCCATGACAGTAAATCTGAGAATGCAGATACCAGGTGTACATCGAGATATTAATGTTGTATGCGTGTCAGAGCACACCCTTCCAAAGCCGTAGAGAAAACTACAGACTGCATGGGTGTTGTGGTATAAACATATGTTGCGTCCATACCTCTATTCTTACAAACTGCAGTGTATCTGCTACTACACTGATAATGTGATTGTTAACATAATGTTTTTTTTATTTTTTTGTAATGCAGTGGATAGTTGGGTGGCCCGGGAAAGTAGTACGGTATTCGAAAGCATAGCGAGTCAATATCACCGTGATGTAAATCTGGGAATGTAGAGATCAACTGTACATCTAGATATTCATGTGTATCTGTGTCAAAGTACCTTCGCCACTATAGTCGTCAAAAAAAATACACTCCTGGAAATTGAAATAAGAACACCGTGAATTCATTGTCCCAGGAAGGGGAAACTTTATTGACACATTCCTGGGGTCAGCTACATCACATGATCACACTGACAGAACCACAGGCACATAGACACAGGCAACAGAGCATGCACAATGTCGGCACTAGTACAGTGTATATCCACCTTTCGCAGCAATGCAGGCTGCTGTTCTCCCATGGAGACGATCGTAGAGATGCTGGATGTAGTCCTGTGGAACGGCTTGCCATGCCATTTCCACCTGGCGCCTCAGTTGGACCAGCGTTCGTGCTGGACGTGCAGACCGCGTGAGACGACGCTTCATCCAGTCCCAAACATGCTCAATGGGGGACAGATCCGGAGATCTTGCTGGCCAGGGTAGTTGACTTACACCTTCTAGAGCACGTTGGGTGGCACGGGATACATGCGGACGTGCATTGTCCTGTTGGAACAGCAAGTTCCCTTGCCGGTCTAGGAATGGTAGAACGATGGGTTCGATGACGGTTTGGATGTACTGTGCACTATTCAGTGTCCCCTCGACGATCACCAGTGGTGTACGGCCAGTGTAGGAGATCGCTCCCCACACCATGATGCCGGGTGTTGGCCCTGTGTGCCTCGGTCGTATGCAGTCCTGATTGTGGCGCTCACCTGCACGGCGCCAAACACGCATACGACCATCATTGGCACCAAGGCAGAAGCGACTCTCATCGCTGAAGACGACACGTCTCCATTCGTCCCTCCATTCACGCCTGTCGCGACACCACTGGAGGCGGGCTGCACGATGTTGGGGCGTGAGCGGAAGACGGCCTAACGGTGTGCGGGACCGTAGCCCAGCTTCATGGAGACGGTTGCGAATGGTCCTCGCCGATACCCCAGGAGCAACAGTGTCCCTAATTTGCTGGGAAGTGGCGGTGCGGTCCCCTGCGGCACTGCGTAGGATCCTACGGTCTTGGCGTGCATCCGTGCGTCGCTGCGGTCCGGTCCCAGGTCGACGGGCACGTGCACCTTCCGCCGACCACTGGCGACAACATCGATGTACTGTGGAGACCTCACGCCCCACGTGTTGAGCAATTCGGCGGTACGTCCACCCGGCCTCCCGCATGCCCACTATACGCCCTCGCTCAAAGTCCGTCAACTGCACATATGGTTCATGTCCACGCTGTCGCGGCATGCTACCAGTGTTAAAGACTGCGATGGAGCTCCGTATGCCACGGCAAACTGGCTGACACTGACGGCGGCGGTGCACAAATGCTGCTCAGCTAGCGCCATTCGACGGCCAACACCGCGGTTCCTGATGTGTCCGCTGTGCGGTGCGTGTGATCATTGCTTGTACAGCCCTCTCGCTGTGTCCGGAGCAAGTATGGTGGGTCTGACACACCGGTGTCAATGTGTTCTTTTTTCCATTCCCAGGAGTGTACATTTCATGAGTTTCGTGGCATAAAACATATGTTACGAATAGATGCCTGGATCCATATCTCCAGCCTTATAAACTATGACGTATGTACTACTCTGTTGATTTATTATTTATTTAGCGTATGTGGTTTTCAAGTACAAATGGTTTCATGTTTAAATACATAGAGACAGCAATCACATATATGGAATCTATAGAGTCTCTTTAAATTTCTATGTCTAGGTTTTCCATCCACTCGACGGCTGCAGGGAAGGCTGCATAAAGTTCTCGAATGGATCCTTTAAACGCACGTTTATGGCATTCCTGAATGATGTGCTGGATCGTTTGCTCTGGATGTCCACAATCGCACTGTGGTGAATCTCGTATGCTCCATCTACAGAGCATCTCGCCACTTGTGCCACTACCAGTTCTGAGTCTATTGAGTATAACCCTAGTTCTTCTTGGCAGGTCTGTACCAGGTAGATTTCCACCAGGTGGTATTTCATTGCAGTTCTTGGATAGTCCGGTCTGAGACCATTCATTTTTCCATGAATCCATAGCATCGTAAGACGTAGCCATAAGGTTTTGAGCTGTTCTCCATGGTCGACTTCTAGATCTTAGTCGGGAAAGATTTGGGGCAATGTCTTTATGGATTGGAAGGTTGGCATTGGAGGAGATTTTACGCCAGTCATTAACTAAGGCGGTTTGCCGCCTAAGATGTGGTAGAGCTATACTGCAGAGAACAGGAAGCCAAGGTAGTGGGGTGGATTTATTGGTCCCAGTTATGGTTCTCATGGTATTGTTTAGTTGAGTATCCACTTTAGACGTGTGGCTGCTGTTAAGCCAAACAGGGCTGCAATATTCCGCAACAGAGTATACCAGCGCTACAGAAGAAATCTTCAGAGTATGTACATCAGCTCACCAGCTAGTATTGGCGAGCTTTTGAATAATATTATTTCTTGTACGTATCTTAACAGCAGTATCTATTGGGTGTGGTTTGAATGTAAGCGATCTATCCAATTTAATACCAAGATATTTTGGGTTTGGGTTATGCTTTAACTTTCTACCAGCAAAGGTAACGTCAAGGGATCGGGTTGCCTGTTGGTTGTTTAAATGAAACACTGTAACTTCTGCCTTTATTGGGTTAGCAATGCCGCGCGGGATTAGCCGAGCGGTTTGGGGCGCTGCAGTCATGGACTGTACGGCTGGTCCTGGCGGAGGTTCGAGTCCTCCCTCGGGCATGGGTGTGGGTGTTTGTCCTTAGGATAATTTAGGTTAAGTAGTGTGTAAGCTTAGGGGCTTATGACCTTAGCAGTTGAGTCCCGTAAGATTTCACACACATTTGAACATTTTTGGGTTAGGAATTAATCTCCAAGATCTGAAATATTTACCCATTACTCGGAGGTCTTGGTTAAGGGAGTTTTCACACTGTTCAAAACTTTCATGTTGCACAGCCAGGGCGATGTCATCTGCATAACAGAACTTCCGCGCATTTGTTTTTGGTATGTCGCTTATGTACACATTGAAAAGTAATGGTGTCAATACAGAACCTTGTGGTAAGCCGCTGTTTGAAACAATGGTTCGACTCTTCTTTCTTTCTAGATGAACTTCAAGGGTTCTATTGCCGAGCCTATCACTTAGTAATTGGTACAAGGTCTGGCAAGGGATAATCTCAAGTATCTTGCTAAGAAGACCATGCCTCCACACAGTATCGTATGCAGCGGTTAAATCTACAAATGCAACAGCTGTTTTGAGTTTCCGTTCATAACCGTTCTCGACATGTGTTGTTAAAGCCAGTACTTGGTCGCAACAGTTACGTTGTGGTCGAAAACCAGCCTGCTCGATGGGGATTCTATCATTCAAAGTCGTCCCAATACGATTATACAAGAGTCTCTCCAAGAGTTTGAAGCAGGTGCTCAGGAGAGAGATTGGTCTAAAATGTTCAGGCTTGTCTGGTGTTTTCCCAGGTTTTAATATTGGCAATACTTCAGATCTTTTGAATATCTTAGGCACTCGGCCTTCTTCACGGATGTTGTTATAGAATTTCACGAGCCAGTTGATAACATTTTTCCCACTATACTTAATGAATTCTGGGTATAACTCATCTGGCCCAGCTGCCTTCCTAGTTTTGATGTTCGAGATAGCCGTTTTCAGTTCTTCCACTGTGAAAGGTGCTGCAGGATGTGATCTTTCAATAGCTTGTCTCCACCGTGTTTTAATTAGTTTCTTAATGTTTCTGGCGGTTTCTTTGTCAAGAGGTGCCCTGGACATATTGGCTACACGGCCTGCAATTGCATTGGGAGTGGTTTTTGCTCCTTCACAGGGTTTGTATGCACCAGATTCTAGTTTCCTGAGTAGGGCCCATGCTTTTCGACTGGACTTTCTAAAGTCTATACCTTCAACGGTTTTTTTCCACTTTTCTCTTCGGGCGCTGTCAAGTGACTCGATAAGTTCCTCTGCCACTTCCCTGTCTCCTGATTCCTTGTACTCGTTATACAGGCATTCAGTTGTTTCGTTCCAGGCAGGTGTATATTCTTTCCTGAAACCGCGTGGTATAGTTTTCTTAGCTGATGCAATAAGAGCTTTACTAAATCGTTCATAGTTGTTAATGATTGGCTTTATCCACCGTACAGTGGCATCGGCACGTTTTGCGTATGACTCCCAATCAGCCTTTTCAAAATTCCATCTTGGGTTTGGAGCTGATTTTATAAGAGGGACTTGTATTCCAATGTGGACAATGACAGGTCTATGCTGGCTGTGTGGGAAGTTAGTTAATACTTTCCTGCTTGATGGGTAGCCTTTACCCTTGTGGTCTCTACTAACAAAGTACAGATCTGAGTTGAAACCGCGTTGCAATCTAGCTGACCAGAAGGTGTGTCTCTCTTTAGCATCATATATTAGTTGCAGGTCTTCAATATCTGCCCACTTAAGTAGGGCTTGACCATTATCATCGTTTTCACTATAGCCCCATAAACTGTGGTGGCTATTGAAATCGCCTATTAAGAGGGCAGGGTATTTTGTTTCAGGGAGTGCTTCTTTTGGCCATTGGATGTTAGGAGGCTTATATACATTGACTATTGTGAGCTTACTTACTAGTGTTTCTATTAAAAATATGTTATCCGAAGAATTTATTTTTATTGGAGCCCAGTTATCTACGTCACTACGCACGTATGTAGCAGATCCATAGTTTTCATGGTGAGACCTCTTTTCATGAGATTTGCCTCGTGGTTTACATGTGTTTCTTGGACCAGTATGACATGTATATTATTATCCCGTTCTAGTCTTGAGAGGATATCACATTTAGTCTTACTTATACCTTCTGTGTTAATTTGCAGTACTCGGACTGATGGGCCGAGGTCACTTGTCATTGGGTTTTGAGAAGACCTGTTCATTTTATTATTTGTTTCCATTTGCACTTTTAAGCCGTGAGATGAGTTCACACTCACAGTGCGGCGCCACGATGGTAGTAGACTTTTAGCTACCTTTCGGCATTGCCCGGGGTGTACCACTTGGAGGCAATCTACTTTTACACCCCACTCTGTTGATCTGGTGACCGTTAACTTCAGATTCCATATATGGTTCTGCCTACCTGTGTGTGACATCAGATGTCTTCCATCTCTGTCTGCATTATGCTTATGTTGCTGCACCATCGATTGTAGTGTGGAATCTTGGCATATTGTAGCAGCACGCCAGAATGGGTGTTGCCTTACTTTCTACCACTAACAGAACGTCACTGTTCTTTTCCGGCCATCTTGGCTCGAAGTATCATTTTGGATAGGAAAATCATTTATATCAGCTAACACTTTTCCGAGAAGAATCCAACTATTGCAACAGCCTGTTGTCGACACCTACCACTTTAGACGACACATGTATTCTACGTAAGTGTAGTATTATTATAAATATTATCTAACAGGCAGCGAGTGTCTCTCTGTATCTTACGGTTTTAATATTTAATCAAATTATGGTGCTGTGCTACATTTTTTAATGTGTGTTATTGACGTATTTTGTTAAAATATTTCAATGTGCTATTTCCTACTCATTGAAAAGCACATGTTTACAAATGCCTTGGAATGAAAATCTGGGAGTATTTGGGGAAAAAACAATCAGTAAAAGTTATAGCAAATAGGAATGGGAAGTGTGTATGTTCACAAAAAAAGTCATGACGTCTTTTGGTTGTTAGTCACGTCAATAAGGGCAGCGGTTTTGTTTTGCTTTTAAAGCAATGATAGGTGTGCTTACAGAGAATGTCTTGAGTTAGGTGTTATGCGTCAGGCGCTATGCATTATCCATTAAGTGTTAGGCGTAGGCGTTAAGCGTCAGCGAAATCTCAAGTATAATATAACGTTATTTTACTCAAATTTTCGTAAATATCTTACTTATATTACGATAAGTATGCATTTTAATAAGTAATGCAGACGCGAAAATTACGTGCATAATATATATTACTGTAGAATGGTGCAACCCACGCTGATCTCTCAATAGACGTAGTTTTTGGACTTCTTACCTAGCTTCTAGAGTTTACAACCACTAATGAGAGAGAGAGAGAGAGCTGTTGCAATAGTATCAGTATTGACCAGCCCTCCTTTGAAGAAGCGTGATGTTGCTTCGACGCGAGACTGGTCTGCACTGCTACGTGGCACGTGTTCGTGCTTCAGCTGCCTGACACAGTAGGCACACACGGACACAGATGCCGCGGCCGCCACGAGCTAGTCGATCATCTCTCCACAATTTTGCAGTGTCCAAGACGCTCCTCTCCTATTGTAATGTAATGTAATCTGCTTGATGAACCCGCTTCCCGATTTCATCGTGTTAGTATAGAAGTATGCTTGCTGCAACATAGGCCACGTTCCAGGTGCGCCATAGGCACGTGGTTCATGACTGACCGAAACTTCTAAAACAATGTTAGTTGTTGGCTTTTTATAGCCACAAGTTCCCTAGGAGTTTAATGTAACAGTGATCATGTTTAGGACGGACTGCCCTGTTGTATTTTGTCCTCAATAAGTTGCATTATGCTGGAATAAGTTAATTCGAATGCTTGGGACATTTTCCTACTCTTCGAAACAGTATTTGTTCCCAAATTTGAAGAACAACTACATCTACATCTACATGGATACTCTGCAAATCACGCTTAAGTACCTCGCAGAGCGTTCATCGAACCACCTCCACAATAATTCTCTATTACTCCACTAGTGCGTGAAATAAAGGAACACATGTATTTTTCCGTGAGAGCTTTGATTTCTCTTATTTTGTTATGATGATCGTTTCTCCCTGTGTAGGTCGGTGTCAAAAAACATTTTCGCATTCGGAGGAGAAAGTTGGTGATTGAAATTTCGTGAGAAGGTCACGCCGCAACGAGAAACGCCTTTGTTTTTATGATGTCCATCACAAATTCTGTGACACCTTCTCCCCTATTTCCCTACGATACAAAACGTGCTGCTCTTCTTTGAAATTTCTCGATGAACACCATTAATCCTGTCCGGTAAGGTTCCCACACCGCGCAGCAGTACTCCAAAAGACGACGGACGGGCATAGTATAGCTGTTTCCTTAGTAGAACGGTTGCATCTTCTAAGGGTTCTGCCAGTAAATCGCAGTCCTTGGTTGACCTTCCCCACAATATGTTCTATGTGTTGTTTTCGGTATAATTTGTTCGTAATTCTTAGGCATTTACATGAATTTACGGCTTTTAGATTTGATTGATTTATCGTGTAACCGAAGTTTAACGGATTTTAGCACTCTAGTGGATGACTTCACACTTCTCATTATTTAGGGTCAGTTGCCAATTTTTGCACCATACATTTATCTTTTCTACATCGTTTTGATATTTTTTTACATCTTCTGATGACTTTACTGGACGCAAAACGACATCATCATCTGCAAGCAACCTAAGATGGCTGCCCAGATTGTCTCCCAAATAGTTTACACAGATAAGGAACAGCAGAGGTCCTATAAAACTACTCGATGACTTTCCGTCAATTAGTACGAACTGTGACCTCTCTGGCAGGAATTAACGAATTCAGTCACATAACTCAAACGGTATTCCATAAGCACGTAATTTCACTACAAATCGCTTGTGTGTTACAGTGTCAAAAGCCTTCTAGAAATCGAGAAATACGGAAACAATTTGAAATCCTTTGTCAATAGCACTCAACACTTCGTGTGGGTAAGGAGCTAGTTGTGTTTCACAAGAAGAATGTTTTCTAAATCTGTGTTGCTTGTTTGTCAATATACTTTTTTCTTCGAGGTAATTAATAATATTCGAACACAACATATATTCCAAAATCCTGCTGCATGTCGACGTTAATAATATGGGCCTGTAATTTAGTGGATTACTCCTACTATCTTTCTTGAATATTTGTGTGACCAGTCTTTCGGTCGGATCTTTCGTCGAGCGAACGGCTCTATGTGATTGATAAGTATGGAGCTATTGCATCAGCATACTCTGAAAGTTACCTATTTCGTTTACAGTCTGGACCGGAAGACCTGCTTTATTAAGTTGCTTCACTACTCCGAGAATATCTACTTCTAATTTACTAGTGTGGTCAAGAGTTCTTGATTAATTCTTGAATATTTGCTTCATCTTCTTTGGTGAAGGAATTTAGGAAGGGTGTGTTTAACAACTCTGCTTTAGCAGCAGTGTCATCGATTTTCATTACTATCGCACAGAGAAGTCACTGATTGTGTCTTGCCGCTAGCATACTTTATATATGACCAAAATCTCTCTGGATTTTCTGCCAGATTTCGAGAAAAAGTTTCGTGGTGGAAAATATTATAAGCATCACGCATTGAAGTCAGCGCTAAATTTCGAGCTTCTGCAAAAGACAACCAGTCTTGGGGATTTTGTGTTAGTTTAAACGTCGGATGTTGTTCTCATTGTTCCTGCAACAGTGTTCTGACCCTTTTGCGTGCCAAGGGGGATCAGCTCAGTCGTTTGTTAATTTATTTGGTATAAAGCTCTCAAGAGCTGTTGATCTATTTCTTTGAATTCAGGCCACATCTGGTCTGCACCTACAGTGTTAATTTGGAAGGAGTGGAGATTGTCTCTCAGGAAGGCGTCAACCGAATTTTTAACTGATTTCTTGAATAGGTACATTTTTCGTTTATTTTAGGGGATTTGGGATTTGTGTATTCAGTGTCGTTACGACAATCCTGTGTCCACAGATGCCTGTATCCGTTTAGATGCTCGTCATTAGCTAAGGATTATTTGTGCTTAGAAATCAAATGAGTCTTCTTCTCAACGGTTTACTATTCTACTGGACTCATGAACTAACTGCTCGAAATAATGAACAGAGAAAGCGTTTATCGCAATTTCGGATTATGTTTTACGCGTACCTTCGGATTCAAAACATGTATTTTCCCTAACATATTGAGGGTAAATTGAAGACACCACCAACTGCAATTGTATGAGTCGTGCACGTCTTTGACATTTGACTCAAGTTGAGTCTTTCAGCAAGTCTATCATCTGAGTAGGGAGATCGGTAAATGGATCCAATTATTATTTTATTGCAGTTGCAAAAAATGACCTCTACCCGTACTAACTCACAGGAACTATCTACTTCAGCTTCGCTACAGGATAAAATACTTCTAACAGCAACAAACACGCCACCGCCAACTGTGATCAGCCTATCCTTTCTGAACGCCGTCAGATCCTTCACAAAAGCTTAGACACAACTTATCTCTGGCTTTAGCCAGCTTTCATTGCCTATAGCGATTTGAGCATTAGTGCTTTCTATTAGCCCTTGGAGCTCCGGTACTATCCAACACAGCTACGACAATTTACAACAGCTATACCGATGGTTGATAGATCTACGTTCTTCCTGTATTCGACCTGCGCCCTTTGAGACTGCAGCTCTTATTGTATTTCCCCGAGACTTTCTAACCTAAAAAAACCGCCCAGTCCACACTACACAGCCCATGTTACGGGTGTAGTCGCCTGCTGCGCATAATGGAGTCCTCAACTATTTTGCGGAACCCAAAACTCCATCACCCTATTACGCAAGTCGAGGAATCTGCAGCCTACATGGTTGCAGAACCGTCTGAGCCTCTGATTCAGACTTTCTGTCTTTCGACAATGAGAGAACAAGTTCCAGCAGTATCAAGCGTTGTATATTACGTGCCTACAGCGAAGTCCGTGTTATCGATTGCTCGTACGTCTTCTTGTTACAACAGAATTTTAATATGGCATCATACATACAACTTCCGACGTCAACATTTTGCTTCGGTAGTTCTATAAAGTCTCGTAGCTGGGGCGTTATGTTTACACTTTGCGATAATGTAAAAGACAGGAGGTGGCGTTGTTTTGTTTGTAGTGTTTACAGACTACACATTGACAATAATGATGTCTACGTATTATACTCCAGTTTTCTTTTCTTGATTTCGATGCCCTACTTTTTCTTTAATATACGTGAGACATTAACCGTGCTTAGGGGGGCTTATTACTCCAGTACACAAACTGCAAAATTCCAAACACAGTTTGACGTTTTTTACTGTACGCAGAGGGGCTCCCCATTTGAATATGACAGCGGGCTGCTATGGAGTGCTTCTGAATTATCATTACAAGCTGCTATTCCATCAGTTTTTTTTAACTCTGCAGACGATTTTTATTGTCAGAGCTTAATTTGCAGCTCAATTGTATTGGGACTGAATATCACAGTATTCGGAATCCAAGTAAAGGGTATAATAGAATCTTATTCCTGGGAACAGGATCGATCGTGTATTTTGACCCTGTGCGAGAATCCTTAAGTGTATTACACACCATCAAATATTATTTACCATATGCTCCACTCTACTCTGTGCCGATAGCTTCCATGTGATGTCAGTTAACGAATATCTTACAGAACAGTCGATGTGTGGTGTTTAACAACGTTTCTGCTGTTTGCCTACTGGCGAACAGATAGACTATTTACTATATTCTATCTGATTCGGTTTTAATAAGCTACCCTGATTCTGCTAAATACGACTCAGAAGTGCTATATTAAAGCAGGGTAGAAACATTGTTCTCCACAACACCGTCATTGCTACAGTCAGTCCGTCATGATTTGGCACTTAGTGACACATAAATCGCCGACTTCACCATTAAATTATTCCGCTACATTATTATTCAGCGCCATTCGTTGCGGAATATGCTATGACGTCATTAATTTATACGCACCCCACGTCGTATTCACATGCTGTTCTGCCTCACGAAAATACACTGTCAATCTCCATTAACGGAACCAGCCTGCTTCGGTAGTTCTATAAAGTGTCGTAGGTGAAGCGTAACGCTCGCCTGAGGATAACACGTCGCATACGAAACGACACCTATAGTAAAAAAAGTTGGAGCTGACTGTTTAACGTGGATGCCTTCGACTGCAAAGTAAAACGTACATAATATATTTGTATGCCAAATCACAAGATCAGGAGTGGACAAAGTTATTGGTAACCACCTTATAGTTGTTTTAAAGTGACCACACATGGGAATCTTTTAAATCTTGTTTGTCTGAAGAACATGGTGTTACCAGGTTGGAGACCACTACAGAATAGATCATGTGTTTCACCACAGTGTAAGACTGCTCTGTTATGAAATATATTTACATTACTTCTACAATTATTAGTAATTCTCCACCGTTGTCACTGCTGTAATCACATTATTTCGTCTCTGTTTCCTGTGTGTTACGACGTAGACATTGCCGCCTCTGCAAACCAGTAATGCCATGTTGTCATATTAGAATACTGAAGTACCATACATCATAGCACCTACAGTCACTGGAGGTTTGAACGTGAATGATGTGGTTCAAGACTTGATATTAACTGTGTATTTCAGCTGCAGCAGTATCATGGGTCGGTAGACTCCATGACGTCATTTCCGATTTTCTTGCATTTAACCTCAGCTAGGTATTAGATAATCAATGCAAACATCTCACTTTTCGTGTTGCTTGTTTCATGATCACTGCTACAGATGTTCAAAATGCTTCGCGTCCATTTCTATTCACGACGGTACCCAAAAGAACCTCTGTAGCTTCAAACGATCAGAATGCTTCCTACGTTCGATCTTTCATAATATAGGTCTTTATTGGGCCCCAAAAAGGTTAAATAATTTTTATTATCTTCTTTTATGTGGGGACTCCCTAAGTAACTACATAAAAGGCATTTCATCTTATACCATACGCATTTGGATTCCTTTATTTATGAAGTACCACCAGTGACCTGTAATACTGTAATATAGAGTCGCTTTTATGTGTGTTTATGTATCACATTTGTAGCAGCTTAATTTAAACATTTTCTTCGTAGAAGGTTTGGCGTTAGCCTTCAGCCTTTTTTTATCAGCTTATGATGCACTCGTTTCTCATATCTTTCACATGTGTCCAGAAATGGAAGTTTTTATAGTTATTATCGACAGTACAGTATGTCTTATTTCGAATATATGCATCCACACTTCAATACATAAATTTTCGCGTCTCACTGCTACTTCGTCGAATGTTCAGTTCTTGTTCATTTGTCCCGTAATGTGCTTAAACATTAGAAAGAGAAGAGGGAGAGGGAAGATTAGAGGAAATTGGGTTTTATCGTTATCAAAGTCTCTGTGTGTGACTGTTCGTTCAGTCAGAATGGCAGCGAGGGAGGGGGGGGGGGTGTTGGTAGGGAAGTTTCTGCTATGGGTCTGCTCTATATTTCACTATCTTCTTGTTTAAAGTAAATTAAATCTGCCCTTGTAGACCCCATATAATATTGCATTAATCGGAGACATGATCAGTAAGAAAATCCGAAACGAGCATGGAGTGGCGAAAACAATTAATTATGTTCTTTTGTTAATCACATAGAAGCTAGGTACTTCATTTTAAAACATAAAGTGCAAGTCAATGCTCTATCCCCACTACAATAATAAAAGGCATTTCAAAAGCAGCTGTGTTTCTTCTAAATCTCTGTTTCTTTGTATAAGCGAAGTTTGTCAGTAAGCGGAAGATTCTTGGAATATACACGGAATGCCAAAGAAACTGGTATAGGCATGCGGATTCAAATACAGGGATATGTAAATTGGCAGAATATGGAGCTGCGGTCGGCGCAGTTGTTAGACCGGTTACTGTTGCTGCAATGGCAGGTTATCAAGATTTAAGTGAGTCTGAACGAGGTGTTATAGTCGGCATACGAGCGATGGGACACAGCACCTCCGAGGCAGTGATGAAGCGGGGATTTGCCTGTGTGACCATTTGAAAAGTGTACCGTGAATATCAGGAATCCGGTAAAACATCATATCTCCGACATCGATGCGGTCGGAAAAAGAAAAGAACGGGACCAACGACGACTGAAGAGAATCGTTCAACGTGACAGAAGCGAAACACTGCCCCAAATTGCTGCAGATTTCAGTGGTGGGCCATCAACAAGTGTCAGCGTGCGAACCATTCAACGAAACATCGATATGGGCTTTCGGAGCCGAAGACCCACTCGTGTACCTTTGATGACTGCACGACACAAAGCTTGACGCTTCATATGGACCCGTCAACACCGACATGGGACTGTTGATGACTGGAAACATGTTGCCTGGTCGGACGAGTTTCAAATTGTATCGAGAGGATGGACGTGTACGGGTATGGAGGCAATCTCGTGAATCCATGAATCCTGGATTTCAGCAGGGACTGTTCAAGCTGGTGGAGGCTCTGTAATTGTGTGGGACGTATGCACTTGGAGTGATATGGGACCCATGATGCGTCTAGATACTACTCTGACAGCTGACAGTACGTAAGCATCCTGTCTGATCACCTGCATCCTTTCATATTCATTGTGCATTCCGACGGACGGGGGCAATTCCAGCAGGACAATGCGACGCCCCATACGTCCAGAATTGCTACAGAGTGACTCCAGAAACACTCTTCTGAGTTTAAACAACTCCGCTCCCCACCAAACTCCCCAGACATGAACATTATTGAGCAAATCTGGGATGCCTTGCAACGTGCTGTTCAGAAGAGATCTCCATCCCCTCGTATTCTTACGGATTTATGGACAGCCCTGCAGGATTCATGGTGTCAATTCCCTCCATCACTACTTCAGACATTAGTCGAGTCTACGCTACGTCGTGTTGCGCCACTTCTGCGTACTCGCGGTGGCTCCACACGATATTAGGCAGATGTACCAATTTGTTTGTCTCCAGTTTATAATGGAACTGTCTCAGTAAACATAAAAACTTTTCATAGAAAAATAAATACTTTTGGTTGCTCCCTTTAACGACGCTAGTTTTGTATCATTTCATTTGTGAGGTTCAATCACAGAAAATTCGGACGCAATACTTTTTTTAAAAAAAAGGGCACCAGAACACGTTCAGTTCATAGATCCTTCATGGCAGAAGGAGACTGCAACCTCAAGGCACTCATATCTACGTGAAGTGCGTGATGGGGAGAAATTTGGCGTCTTGAATGACATCTCTTCAGCATTCTCACAGACAAGCCCGCCCGGTTAGTTGTGCAGTATAACGCACGGCTTTCCGGATTGGGAAGGAGCGCCTGGTCCCCGGCACGTATCCGCCCGGCGGACTTCTGTCGAGTGGATGGTTTTTAGGCGGTTTTCCATCTGCCTCGGCGAATGTGGACTGGTTTCACTTATTCCGCCTCAGCTACACTATGTCAGCGATTGCTGCGCAAGCAAGTTCACCTACGCGTACGCCACCATTACTCTACCACGCAAACATAGGGGTTACACTCTTCTGGTGTAAGACGTTCCTGGGGAGGGGCGGGGGGCTGTCCACCGGGGGTCGAACCGCACAATAACCCTGAAAGAGTGTTTCGGTGTAGGGCGGAGGGGTGAAGTGGACTGTTGTAGTCGTCGTGGGGTTGTGGACCACTGCGGCTGCGGCGGGGACGGAGCCTCTTCGTCGTTTCTAGGCCGCCCGGTTAACATACAATACAATTCTCACAGACAGCCAAAAACAGAGTAAGCTAACAAACTATCGCCCGTTTAGGGCAGAAGGGCATAAAGTGCCATAAAAGAGGAGAATGGTTCGATATCAGGATAGGAATCGAGGAAAAAACGTTTCCGGAGTCGAGTCTGAAAGGGACACTGGATTTTCAGTACCTACCAATCAGGCGGTGAAATAGGAAACACTTCGCGAGGCTCCTAAATTTAGTGCGAATAGGAAACTGGACGTAAATTATCTAGCCACTAAAATTACTTAACATTACGTAACAAAAATTTCTCTCCAGTACTTGCTGCCGCCTCTTACCAGTAATTCTGTAATATCGACAAATATCTTTAAAAATATTTATTTCAGTAGTCTCAGTCGCAAGTTATCACAAATGATTGCTAGTTACGATCACTTAATTATCATCATCAGGTCTAATGAACCGCGTGTTTTGACATGCCAAAAATCTTTCTTTCCTTCTCATTTCTATTCTTATTTCTGTTCCCTTTATCTCACTGTCTATTATTTTTAGTTATGATTATTAATTTCTTTGCGTAATGTTAGGCGTAGGACGGTTTTAATGGGTAGTTCTACTTGCTAAATTAGTAATAGCTAGTTAATAGAAGAAACGAGTCCACAGGAACGCACACTGGCAGAACGCTTGTCTATCGGCAGGTAACAAAATCACTAATGCAAATGGCTCTGAGCACTATGGGACTTAACATCTGAGGTCATCAGTACCCTAGACTTAGATTTACTTAAACCTAACTAACCCAAGGACATCACACACATCCATGCCCGAGGCAGGATTCGAACCTGCGATCGTAGCATCAGTGCGGTTCCGGACTGAAGCGCCTAGAACCGCTCGTCCACAACGGCCGGCGGATCACTAGTATTCTGTATGTTAGATACTGTATGAAATGTCAAACAAAATGAGTTTTGCTTTTTGTTTAACTTGTTTCAAAATGTAATTCATAAAGGGAATGGTCTATTTATTTAACTAGATGATAGACCGTTACTCAAAGATAACATAAATTTTTAAACGTATGTGACCGTCCATGAAACAAAATATTCTCAAACTCCTCCACTGTTGGTTCTGTTCACCTCTGCAACAAGATGCCCTGCATTACGTGCCCAGTTCGACGTCCAATTGCATTTAGGAAAAAGTTGAAGCATTTGCTTTACTCAGCGTAATCACCTTTCCCTGAAAATGAACACACATGTAAAAGACCGGTTATTAATTCTATATGGGAGTCCAACTGTTAATTACACAGACAAATTTAGGTTCCTTCTCAGCGAGAGTTTATAAATGGTAACTGTGCAAAACTAAGTTTTTGTAGACAGAACTGCCTGAGTTAATTGAAGCTACCGGAGTTAATTGAACATATTAAAGGTATCCACATGCTGCATACTGCCCGTTAGATGTTACTAATCGTTACGCAAATTTCCATTTTATGAGTCCATTGAAGTAGGTAATTAAGAAAATCAGTGTTTCTGCCGTAAACTGAGTTAAAGACTTACCTCACATTGTTGACCCCAAAATTATTTTGCTTTGCATGGGTCCACTTAATGGCTCAGTTATCAGCGGTTATCTAGCTGACATATTTGGCAACATATTTATGGACCGTTAGGTAGCAAATTAGACATTGTATATAAAACAATATACTGGATTTTATATACATATACTTAAGAACCTATTCCGTTTAATGAAGATGTAAATGATGTCAGAAGGCTACACCGCAAGTTCAGTGATCTGCATCCTCTCATTTCCACAACATCGATGTATAAAACGTATTTGTATCAAGTACATAAGACAATTACGTTACAAACCTCGAACTCGATCATGGCATACTAATGTCATATGGGGTCATTTTTTGGGGCAACTCATCAAGCCAAACTAACGCTCTCAGAGACAAAAATGCATGATAGGAAGTATTTGTTGTGTGAGCTCAAGAATGTCGTCCAGAGGCCTGTTCAAGGAATGGGGTGTACTGAATACTCGTTACCAGTACATAGGGTGGCTCTCCTAGGAGTTGTCAGGTGCATTTTCTCTGGCCTTTCGGCAGATATTTGCAGTTTTGTTTTCGCAACGTGTAGCTGGAGTCAGCCCAAATAAATGCTGATCACCAATTCTTTCACGCGACGCCCAGCGTCGATGGAAAGCGTCGGTCTATTTCCCATTACAAAAAAAAAATTAAATTAAAAAAATTAAAGTAGAATTTTTCGTACCCATTCGACAGATCGGTTCCAAATTAGTCTAGTTCGGTATTCGTTCTAGCGATATCTATTAACAGTGGCAGTGAAACACGAGGAATAACCAGTATTCCAGCAACGACAGCACCTCAATGACCCGCGCTGGGTGCCGCTGCCAAGCAGAAGCGCGCCGCTGCTGGAGTATCGGTTATTCCGCGTGTTTCACTGTCACTGTTAATAGATATCGCTAGAACGAATACCGCGCTAGACTAATTTGGGACCGATCTGTCGAATGGGCACGTAAAATTCCGATCTAAAAATCATTTTGTTTGAACCGGAAAACACACCTACGCATTCCGCCGACGCTGGGCGTAACACGAAACATGTGGCAAGCAGTATTTGTTTGGCTGGCAGTAGCTACACGTTGTAAAAACGAAATTACAAATATCTGCCGAAACGCCAGAGAAAATGCACCTGACGACTCTTAGGAGGGACGCCATGAGTACGGGGCAGTCAAATGAAAAACGAGACAGATGAAGAAAGGTAAGTAAACTGTTTATTATTTCGTAAGCAAACGTCATAACATTTAACGCATTTATCCCTTTGTCAGATAAGACAGTCAGTGCCTTCATGGAAAAATATTGCGGTTACTTAAGGAAAAATGTTCGTGCCTTGGAGCGTACCTCTTCGTGCGAAGCAAATCAACGGCCACAAATGTCTTTCTTCAGCACTTCAAAAATATGGAACTCGCATGGGAAGTGATCGGTACTGTAAGGAGGATGTTTACCTTTGCAACGTGTGGGCGAGCACGATCTTGCAACAGTATGATGCCGTCTATCAATATTCCTGGGCGTTTAGACTCAATGGCGCGCGTCAGTTCTTGCAAAGTGTCTACGGACAGCTGTGTGTTGATTGAGGTGATCTCTCCCTACGCGATTTCCACATTTTTTGAACCCTAGTGAAAGACATTTGTGACTACTGATTTGCTTCGGACGAAGAGATGCACGCCTGTATATAATTATGGCTCCGTAGGCAACCACAAACCTTTTTCCGTGAAGGTACTGACCGTTTGCTTTCAGAATGGGATAAACGCATTAACAGTTATGACTATTTTTTTAAATAATTAATAGTTTATTTACTTTTTTCCATTTGTCTAATTTTATTTGACGGTCCTTAGTGTGTATTTATTACTGATAATATCAAACAACATGAATGTTACGTAAAATCTGTTCAAAATAAATTAGTGGCTTACCATAGCGTAATCATTATCATATGCACCTCAGTGTATTTTATATTTTACATGGTATGTGGTAAATTTATTACCTCTTAAATGAAAATATGTGTAAGATGTTTTGACTTCGGAGGAACAGTGTTCTGTAACCGTAATGCCAGAGAATTTTCATTGCAAAATTCAACCGGAGTCGACTCAGTCTTGTGATGAGTTGAGGAGCTGCTTGAATGAGAAGTAGCACCTCCAATGTTTGGAATCCGACCATAGCTGGGAGAGCAGTGTGTTCATCCTGTGCCCCTGCGTGACACTATATGCCAAAGGATGAGACGGCGGCCTGCATCGTGCGGTCCTCTGTTTGTTTTATTTTGCGTATTCTGACTTACTCTTCATCCATTTTACTTAGGATCTCCGAAACAGGCGTTAGCTTATCCCTTTTGTAAACACGTGCACTGCCTGACAAAAAAAGGAATCACCCGCAAGATATCACGGAATGTCAATGTAATGTTATAAAGTGCTCACTACTGGTGGATACGCAAATGATTAAAGTTACAATTGTCTATGACATCTAGAACGGTCACTAAAGTGCATTAGTGGTTAGTGTTCTTACCACGCCCGGTCAAGTATATAAGGGGCGTGAACAGCATCTCATGTTAAGTGATCACTGTGGAGGGAACAGAGATGCCGAGTATTCGTGTGGGACAGCGTCATCATAACCTGACAGAATTCCTAATTGGCCTTATCGTGGTTCTCTATTTGGCCAGAAGGTCGAGTCGTGCAGTGTCCAGATTTGTGGGACGTTCGGATGTGCCAGTGGTTCAGTGTTGCACTGCATGGTAAAGTGAAGCCAGGTATATTCGTCGTCAAGGTTATGTGCGACAACATCCGACCACTATAAGACAGGGTGGCTGTGTTGTGCACCAAATACATCATAATCCCTTTACTTTTTCGCCTGCCGTCCTAAGAAGAGTATTGGGCTCCCTGCCAAATTCTGTGTCACCATTTACCACTGGTCGGAAACTAGCAGCATCGGGATTAGGGAAGTACCGTCCCGTGCGTAGGCTGCCGTTAACACCACAACACAAACGGGTGAGTTTGATGTGAAGATGTGACCGGGAAGCTTGGACTGCTTATAAATGGCGTCGCACTTTGTTTAGCAATGTATCGCGGTTCTACACTACCCGAGACGACCATCAACCTGGCAAGGCGTCCCATTTTTCCAGTGGTTTGGAAAGGCACAGCGTTGTTACTCCTGGTGTCATGATGTTGGAAGCCATCGGGTACGAATTCACGGCACGGCTAGTAGTGACTCAGGGAAATGTGACGCCACGACGGGACGTCACGGGCATCCGGCACCCTCATGTGTTTTCTCTCGTGCAACAGTATCGTGGTGTCATTTCTCAACAGGACAATGCTCGTCCACGCATGGTTCAAATGGCTCTGAGCACAATGGGACTTAACATCTGTGGTCATCAGTCCCTTAGAACTTAGAACTACTTAAACCTAACTAACCTAAGGACATCACACACATCCATGCCCGAGGCAGGACTCGAACCTGCGACCGTCCACGCATGGCACGTGTCTCTATGAAATGTCTGCGCGATGTTGAGATATTCCATTGGGCAGCAAGATCTCAAGATCTGTCTCCGACAGTCCATGTGTAGGACCAGCTCGGACGTCAACTCCGTCCCATTGCAAGTATCGAGGGTATCAAGGATCATCTGCAACAATAGTAGGTCACCAGAGGATACAACGGCTTTATGACACCATCCCTAGCTAAATCAGAGCATACGTCTACATCTACATCCATACTCCGCAAGCCGCGTGACGGTGTGTGCCGGAGGGTACTCTGAGTACCTCTATCGGTTCTCCCTTCTATTCCAGTTTCGTATTGTTCGTGTAAAGAAAGATTGTCGGTATGCCTCTGTGTAGGCACTAATCTCTCTGATTTTATCCTCATGGTCTCTTCGCGAGATATACGTAGGAGGGAGCAATATACTGCTTGACCCCTCGGTGAATGTATGTTCTCGAAACTTTAACAAAAGCCCGTACCGAGCTACTGAGCGTCTCTCCTGCAGAGTCTTCCACTGGAGTTTATCTATCATCTCCGTAACGCTTTCGCGATTACTAAATGATCCTGTAACGAAGCGCGCTGCTCTCCGTTGAATCTTCTCTATCTCTTCTATCAACCCTATCTGGTACGGATCCCACACTGGTAAGCAATACTCTAGCAATGGGCGAACAAGTGTACTGTAACCTGCTTCCTTTGTTTTCGAATTGCATTTCCTTAGGATTATTCTAATGAATCTCAGTCTGGCATCTGCTTTACCGACGATCAACTTTATATGATCATTCCATTTTAAATCACTCCTAATGCCTGCTCCCAGATAATTTATGGAATTAACTGCTTCCAGATGCTGACCTGCTATATTGTAGCGAAATGATAAAGGATCTTTCTTTCTATGTATTCGCAGTACATTATAGTTGTCTACATTTAGATTCAATTGCCATTCCGTGCACCATGCGTCAATTCGTTGCAGATCCTTCTGCATTTCGGTACAATTTTCCATTGTTACAACCTGTCGATATACCACAGCATCATCTGCAAAAAGCCTCAGTGAACTTCCGATGTCATCCACAAGGTCATTTATGTATACTGTGAATAGCAACGGCCCTACGACACTCCCTTGCGGCACACCTGAAATCACTCTTACTTCGGAAGACTTCTCTCCATTGAGAATGACATGCTTCGTTCTGTTATCTAGGAACTCTTCAATCCAATCACACAATTGGTCTGATATCCCATATGCTCTTATTTTGTTCATTAAACGACCGTGGGGAACTGTATCGAATGCCTTGTGGAACTCAAGAAACACGGCATCTACTTGTGAACCCGTGTCTATGGCCCTCTGAGTCTCGTGGACGAATAGCGCGAGCTGGGTTTCACACGATCGTCTTTTTCGAAACCCATGCTGATTCCTACAGAGTAGCACAGAAGAGGGGCACAACTTCATACTGATACGTTGGTCCATACTGCCAACTTCTCTGTAAATAAGACTCGATTTTGTTATCATTACAATAATAACATACACTCTCTCAACTAGTTTCTTCTTCCCCTTGAGGGTGCCTCACCTTTTTTATCAGTCTACTATGTGATCTTGTTCTATGACCTTTTCTCTCACGTTGAGGCTTATACTTTTTATTATGCAGTGTATGACGTATTCTTGTTGAATGGCATTTTCTGAAATCTTGAGGATCTTCTCACTATATATTTATGTATTGATGACACCGAAGTACAGATAATTTAATCTAAAATGAAGATCATTTAATTGCAGTCTGGGTATTTCCATATTTTTCCTAATAGGCGTATTTCTTTTAACGTGCAATGACTGACGTGCGATCTCAGTTTGATTGTTCCGGCTTCTGTGGGATTTTAATGAAGTGTGCACCAACTAAATAAATGTGGTGTTCACTGCGGAATATGCTGAATTTGTTATTCTGCATTCACAGGGAAAAACGGCAGCAAGTCATCGTTGTCGGTGGACTCCATTGACTCACGGGCCAGCCCCACGCCAGACACACACCGGCGGTCGAAATCGATCCTCAAGAAGTCGGACGCGAGCTACTCGATGTCGCGCAACGGCCGCGGCGGGGGCGGCGGCAGTGGCGGCAGCTGCAGCGGCGGGGGAGGCGCGGGCAGCGACGACCCGGAGACGGAGAAGCTCATCTCGTCGGACAACAGCGCCAGCTCCGGGATGGGGGCTGCGGGCGCCGGCGGCTGCGGCTGCACGGGCGGCGCGGGCGACGCGGGCTCCGGCTCGGGCTCGGACTACTCGCCCAGCAAGCTGCCGCTGTCGCCGCCCGCCACGCCCGCCGCCGCGCACCGCCTGCCGCTGCAGCCGCGCGCCATCGGGCCCAAGTCCGGCACCAAGCCGCACGCGCTGCCCATCAAGTTCGTGGGCCTCGACGGCGGCGGCGGCGGCACTGGCGGGCGCTCGTCTTCGGGGCTCAAGTCGCCTCTGGTGCTGTTGGACGACCTCCTGGGTGGCGGCGAGAAGCACGCGCGCGACGAGGCCGCCGTCGAGAACCGCAACAAGGAGCGGCTCGAGTGCTCGTCGGCGGGCGGCGGCGGCGGTGGTGACGGCGACGGCGGCCCGGCGGACGGCGGCTGCTGCCTCGACTCGCCTCTCTACATCTGCCCGCCGCCGCCCGCCGACGAGCACTCGCCCACCGAGGAGACCAAGCTGCTGGCCGCGGGCGCCACCCCGGCGCGACACCACTGCCACGACTTCCCCAAGTCGTAGCAGTTACTGGAGGTACGTCTGCTCTTCCTATTTTCTCTAGCGTGAGCATCTCAAACTCAGAGGCTAAAGCCGTCGGCACACGGACCGAGCATCCGAACGTTGAGCGTTGAGCGTGCCGAGTTTCTGAGGTCATAGCGTGGAATAGCACGTTCGGGAGTCTTTCCGAACGTGCAGAGCAGTATCTAGCATGTCAGATATCCTGAGCGTGCGTCTGAGCGTTGACCAATGAGATGGCACAACGCCACCTACGTCACATGTACGCCATCTCCCTTCAGCACAAAGTTGTGAGGCGCCATATTGGCATTCATTTAAAGCCTACACGTATATATGCCGTTTCTGAGCACGAGCAAATTGAGAATCACCGGAAAACCCGGTGCTAACTGTGTGATCCGTCGCAATAAAATAATGAGAAACATCATATTCGTGGCAAAAGAATTATTGTAACTTGCGTATTATGAGAGTATGCTATTTGAAGGCAGCAATACATTGAGGATGCACCCAAAACGCATTGTTCTTGGTACAGTTTCTTACAACTAAATTTCAGTTAGTAACATAGTTACGATTAAAGCTTTCAGCAAGTGCTAAGATTGGTAACATTTTAGGAATGGCAGCCAATTTCAAGATGTTCGTTTAGCGTGGTGAGGAGCGTCCCTGATTTATGAAAACCAGCCGGCACGGTAGCTCAGCGTGTTCGGTCAGAGGGTTAGCTGCCCTTTGTAATAAAAAACTGAGTTAATCGATTAACAACGAACTTAAACGGATGTCTTACGAAGTCCGCCCCGACCAGATAAAGCGAACAAAATGAGATTTAAAAAAAATGAAAAAACAGCGTGGTGAGGAGCGTCCCTGATTTGTGAAATTTTTATGTTTGGGCGGTGGTTCGCGACTCGCCAGTACGTAATTTTTTTTCCTAACATGTGCGCTTTTATAAGGTTCTGTTATTTTATTATTAGTTTAATATAAGTATATACTATAATTTTTGATGTTACGGAATTATAAGTTCACCTTACTTTGGGTGTTCGATTGGCTTGATCTACAGGACACCTACAGGACTACTTGTGTAAAGCTATTTTGCTCCTTTTTCTTTTACGATTCGTAATTCACGTGTTGCAGAGATTCTGGTACTGGGTAGGAACAGTGATCAAGTAAGACTGACCTTAGAGTTTTACTAAAATGTGGGAATGATGAAATAATGTTTATCTTATGCGGACAAGTATTCCAAATTTGTAACGCACTGTTTGTAATGGAACTTTTATAACCCTTTGTCCTTATTGATTGGACATGGTACTTTCCTTTACGTAGACGTTGGAGGAAATGTGCGTTTAAAAAAACCTGGGAATTTTATGCGCGCCCATTGAGTAAACAGTGTGATTTACGAACTAGAAACATACCTCAACTGCCGCTGGAGTGCAATGCGTTCGCGTATACCACGTTGGGGCCTACGTACCGTATGCACAAGTCGCATCGTTCCTGAGCGTTCAGCAGCACGTTGAGCTTGGCACGCTCAACGTTAACGTTCGACAGCACGGTCCGTGTGCCGACGGCTTAACCCGGGAAAACTAACCGAGGTGTATAGGGGTTGGACAAAAATAAGGAAACATCAAAAACACAACATATTACCATGCTTACCACACTGTAGGAAAACGGTTGACATTCAAAACAGCTTCAAGTCATTTCGGAATGGATAAATACAGGTTTTGTATGGTTTCCAAGGGAATCTTATACTATGAGTCCTGCAAAACAGTGGCAAGTTCAGGACATGATGATGGAGGTGGACAATCATCTCGCACCCTTCTCTCCAAAGCAGACTACAGAGGCTGATGGTATTAAGATCAGGTGACAGTGGTGGCCAGGGGAAATGGGACACTGCATTATCCTCTTGCTCACAAAACAAATCCTGAACGATGCGATCTCTGTTGAAAGTGACCTTCATATCTTGGAAAAAAGCATCACCTTGGGGAACATATATTGTACCATGGGACTGGGATGACCAACCAAAATTGTCACATAGTCCTTGGCAGTAAAGCGAACTCACAGGATAAATATGCAGCCGATATAACACCACTATACGTCTGCCAAATCACCCCCGAACCCCCACCATGTTTCACTCCCGCTGTGTTTCACTCCTGGGTCGTAAACTGGTCAGAAGTTGGAAACAGTAGAAACAAGGCTCATCCAACCAAATGGCTTTTTCCACAGTCAGGGCACGACGTTTACCCGTTACGGGCATATGCATCACTGATGGCTGGTTTTGGATTTCCAGTTCGTTCTGCAATTCCCTGTTTATTGCGCTACCTTCGTGTTGTTTACATGATGACAGCATTTGTGAGTGCAACATTCAAGTCTCCCGTGTCATCCTCTTATTTTTTGTCACAATCCCCTTCAATGACCGCCTGTCACGATCACGCAACACACACTTTCGTCCTTGTTGTGGCTTAACGGATGATGTTTCCCACTTACCCTACACGCAGTATAAATCTTCTATACGATTCCTCTTCAAGCACCAAACATTTCGGCTATCTTGATTACGGATGCACCCACCTTACGAGCACCAACTACTTGCCCACGTGTGAAGTCACTTAGCTTCGCACGATACACTCACAACCACACGGAACACTGTTCTGTTCGCGACTAACACTTGCAACGTGTTGAGATCATGACACAGGTTCCGCCAGCGATCAAGTATAGGAGCACAACCTGCTGGCTTGGGAAGCATCCGCATCTGTTCAAGCATGCGTTTCCCACGGCGTTTCCATATTTTTGTGCAACTCTTTACCTTCCTGGCCCAGAGTTCAGAATGGAGTTATGAATCGTATTGAAAAGGTATTCAACAAGCTCCTGTCTAACGCAAAGCAAGTAAGTGGGAATTCCTATCAGTTCAAAAGAAAATTAAAATCATTCCCTGCTATCCACTTCCTTCTACAAATTTCGTCAATATCTAGATTTAGATAATCTTGCTGAGGCTCGAAGCGCCTATTGATACTTTTCTCTCCATCTTTGCGAACTGCATTTGGGTTTTTAATCTCCGCCTCCTAAATAACATTGTGTATGTCATTGTTTTATTTACGAGGACATGTAACGACACCTAATTGTCTTCTACAATGGATCCCACTTTATTTCTGCAAAAATGGACAAGCGCAAAACGACGAACAAGTGAGTGGCAATAATACTGCAATATAGTATCCCTCCTTGAGTGTTGACATAAGCCGGCCGGGGTGGCCGAGAGGTTCTAGGCGCTTCAGTCTGGAACCGCGCGACCGCTACGGTCGCAGGTTCGAATCCTGCTTCGGGCATGGATGTTTGTGATGTCCTTAGGTTAGTTAGGTTTAATTAGTTCTAAGTTCAGGGGACTGATGGCCTCAGATGTTGAGTCCCATAGTGCTCAATGCCATTTGAACCATTTTTTGTTGACATAAGTTTTTCCTATATTTCGTTTCTGTGTGTGAAAACGTATGACATCAGATGATTTTGAAGTATGAAAACTGGGAAACCGACGTATATAATTACATCAACAAGTAAAACACATGATATATATAATATGACAGAAAAAATACAGAACGGACATCACTGTTAGTCTCGATAAAGTATTCAAAAATAGTAACTCTTCAAGGAAGTTCGTACAACTATTTCGCAGATGACGTGCCGTCAAGTTATAAAACCGCATAAAAGCAAGCCAAATTGTACAATCCCATATTTCAAGTGAGCAATAAAAAAACAGAAAATGTTTTTAGCTACAAAATAGCAAAACGGAAAACCAACCACGGGCTTTGTATAATTTTTTTACAGAAATGATACGAGATTTTCTTCGAAAAATATCAATGTAATCAAGTAAATATTAAGCTATTAACAGCAGATAAACAGCAGCTTTATAGGATAATTCATGAGCGAACAGTTTTTTCAAAGCAGCTCTTTTTTATTTGTCCTTTTAAATTTAGAGCATAAGTGTGTATAGCCCTTGGCGGTATTTTGATACTTCATTGATAACAGAGCATACAAATCAAGTTTACGTGATTTCTTCGTCTGCGTTAATATATTCCTTGTCCCATTCCACGTCACTGGATTTTCTTCTTCTTGATGGAATCTACGGAACACGCCGAATGAATCAATAAATGAAAGACGTGAATGAATGAATTAATTAATTAAACAAACGAACGAATTAATGAATGCTGAATGAATGAATGAATGCACGTGTAGCACTATGGAGCTCTGGAAATAGCTCAATTGGAATATAAATACAGTTTTAATTATAAAGGACATTATACAAAGGGTTCCCTTACTGACATCTCTTTTCTCATACTAAGATTTCTTCTTACAGCGGAATTTTTGTTTGCATTCATTACCTTCCAAG
Source organism: Schistocerca cancellata (assembly GCF_023864275.1). Classification (NCBI taxonomy): domain Eukaryota; kingdom Metazoa; phylum Arthropoda; class Insecta; order Orthoptera; family Acrididae; genus Schistocerca; species Schistocerca cancellata. The sequence goes on along the minus strand of NC_064628.1, from coordinate 563,673,703 downwards.
ATGAAATTCAGCATTTATAGATCTGACAGGAGATTTACTTCCATCCATAATTGTAAATAATAGCTCACAGTAATAAGTAAATGGATGGGTAGGTGTAATTTTGGCCAGTAAACGGCGGGGCAGCGCCTGTTCTCAATACAATAGCACGGGTAATTAAAATTGTAATTTTTTTATAATATGAACTTTGACAAGGTTGTCCACTAAGACCTCTATTTTGCACAGTTTTCCTGGAAGAAGTATTAAATACATGAAGAAGCAAATGTAGAAGGAGATAGTTTCTCTCACTCGCTGACGACCAGTTGATAAATGCTGAAGATAGAGACGGCTCTGGTTATTTTCCGGGGAAGCTGTTCGAAGAATGTGACAAATGAGGTTTAAAAATAAACACATAGAAAGCGGGATAAATTATAGCGGGCGGTAATTTAGATACTGGGAAATTTAGATACTGGGAAATTTAGATACTGGGAAATTTAGTATTAATGTTAATGTTGATCTTTTAGATACATAGTTGTAGCTCTATCTGCTAGTGGAAAGAGTTTTAAGGATTCGGAACATGACTGTACTACATTTAACGAATTACTCACTGTAACGATGTTTTAATGATCTGAATACGATTGCTTGAGCTACCGAATCTAATCATTTCATAAATTTGCGATCAAGACAAATAAATTTTACACTGAGGTGAAAGGTCATGGGATAGCGATATGCATGTATATAGATAGCGATAGCATCGCGTACACAAGGTATAAAAGGGAAGTGCATTGGCGGAGCTTTCGTTTGTACTCAGGTGATTCACCTGGTTGTAGCCGCACAAAGGGGCTTTGAACGCAGAATGGTAGTTGGAAAGGCACTGGACATTCCATTTCCGGAATCGTTAGAGAATTCAATATTCCGAGATCCAAAGTACCAAGCGTGTGCTTAGCATACCGGATTTCCGGCATTACCTCTCGTCTCGGGCAACAAAGTAGCCGACGGCCTTTACTTAACGACCGAGAGCAGCGGCGTTTGCGTAGTCAGTGTGAACAGACAAGCGAGACTGCGTGAAGTAACCACAGAAATAAATGTGGAACATATGACGAACGTATCCGTTATGGCAATGCGGCGAAATTTGACGTTAATGGGATATGGCAGCAGAGACGAAAGACGCGAGCGCCTTTGCTAACAGCACGATTTAGCCTGTAGCGCCTCTCCTGAACTCGTCACCATAGCGGTTGAATCCCAGACGATTGGAAAACCATGGCCTGGTAAGATGAGTCCCTTTTCTGTTGAAAGGGCCCGAGCGTGGCGCAAAACAGAGCTATGTGCCCAAGTTGTCAACAGTACACTGTGCAAGCTGGTGGTGGGTCCATAATGGTGTGGGCTTTGTTTACATGGAATGGACTGGGTCTCCTGGATGTTTGCTACTTGCAGACTATTTGCAGTCATTCATGGACATCATACTTCCAGACAAGGATGGAATTTTTATCTATGACCATGCGCCACGCCACAGTTGTTTGCGATTGGTTTGAAGAAGGTTCAGGACAATTCAGGCGAATGGTTCGGCTACCCAGATCGCCCGACACGAATGCCATCGAACATCTATGGGACATAATCGAGAGGTCAGTTCTTGCACAAAATCCTGCACAGGCAACACTTTCCTAACTATGGAGGCAGCGTGGTTCAATATTTCTGCAGGGACCTTTCAGTGACTTGTTGAGTTCATGCCACATCGAGTTGCTGCACTGAGCCGGGTTAAAGGAGATCGGACACGATGTTAGAAGGTACCCCATGACTTTTGTCACCTCAGTGTGTATTGAAAATTAGGATTATAGAAATGAAAAGTATGTGTAAGTTACACAAAAACAAGGCGTTACAAGGAAAATGGGTTAGCCGACCACTAAATTTAGTTTTTTGGATCAGTAAGACCACAAACAAAACGAGGAAGATTATGTAAAAAAACAGCGGTAGGAACCATATGTATATATGTGACTGAAGTTTGAGAAACAAGAAAGAAACAAAGAACATCATCTGTTAACCACGGAACTGCATTACTGGAGATGAAGTGTTACAGTCTCAAGATTAGACCACTTCAGAGATAAAGAAATTGGAAAAGTGGTGGACTGGAAGGGAACGTAATGGAAGATGCTGAGGGGAAAATGTCATTACGATATGGCGATTTAGACTGAATTGATGTTAAACTTCCTGGCAGATTAAAACTGTATGCCCGACCGAGACTCGAACTCGGGACCTTTGCCTTTCGCGGGCAAGTGCTCTACCAACTGAGCTACCGAAACACGACTCACGCCCGGTACTCACAGCTTTACTTCTGCCAGTACCTCGTCTCCTACCTTCCAAAGTCTACAGAAGCTCTCCTGCGAACCTTGCAGAACTAGCACTCCTGAAAGAAAGGAGTGCTAGTTCTGCAAGGTTCGCAGGAGAGCTTCTGTAGAGTTTGGAAGGTAGGAGACGAGGTACTGGCAGAAGTAAAGCTGTGAGTACCGGGCGTGAGTCGTGCTTCGGTAGCTCAGTTGGTAGAGCACTTGCCCGCGAAAGGCAAAGGTCCCGAGTTCGAGTCTCGGTCGGGCACACAGTTTTAATCTGCCAGGAAGTTTCATATCAGCGCACACTCCGCTGCAGAGTGAAAATCTCATTCTGAATTGATGTCAATAGATGATCAAAGAAAGCATAAAGGTAGATTGCAGACCGAGAAAGGAAATGAGGTTGACCGGCTATACGAGCGCCGACGAATTTCAAGGCAGCTGCGGACTCTACAGTCAGAAATCGAGAGGGAGTTTTAAGATTGTAAGCTATGAAGGTGGAGAATCGGGAAACGGCATTCGTTAGTGGTCAGAAACAGTCTGAAAAGCTTGTAAGGGTGTTCCGGGATGGGTTCCGCTGAGAAACATTTGTTAAAAAAAAAGTTCGATACGTTGCATCGTTTCCAAATTAATGAGCATTGAATTAAGCCAATTAAGCCGTTGTGCGGGTATATTGAAGCGGCTCGCCAGAGACGCTATGGGCAAACGTGTTCTTCGTTTGCTTTCCTAAAACAAGAGAACGATACATAATTTAGACATGAGACGGTAATAAAGAATGAACTCGAGCCGAAAGCTGAGCCGTCTCGTACGCTGTCATCTGCGCTCTGAGGACAACTGACAGTAACTGTATTTGGCGGCTTGCTTGAATCTTCGGTCCATGGCTTCGTGGTCTGCAGCACACTCGAACCCTACATCAGCTCTCATCTTACATAAAACTCAATTAAAACCAAGGGATGGGAATTTGTTTGAACTTAGTTCTGTCCTAGTCAGTGAGTGAATGTTCTTGTTTGCGTGTGTGCACGCCTTACTCGAGATGTACAGCTTCATTATGTCACTACCGACCGCAGTCGACGCGACGTCAAGTAAACGGCAGTTTTCATCCTATGGGCGATGTCGCGATACCTCTGGTACCAGTTTTGAATGAAACACTTTTCCATGATCAGAGATCATTATTTGTGGTGCCACCATGCTTTAAAATTATGTCTGCTACAAGAAACCTGGCGATTTCCGGAGTTCTGCACTTCGTGCAGCCTTGGTGACAGCAAAGCAGATAAGGTACACACTGCTAGCCATTTGTCGTCTTGGAAAAAACGCTCCAACAAGTGAACTGCAATATCGTGAATCGGAGCAAGTGCAGGGGGAATTGATACTAGATGAGGGTAACAGAGGCACGTGTTTCTGTCATTAGCATTCCATATAGTGGCTTATATAACGTCTGACAGATCGGTAGAGATGCCTGATTCTGATCACATCAAGCGTCTTTCCAAATCCTGTAACACCTAATGGATCGTCGAGACAACACATTCAGTAACGTTGGCCGCAAACGAGATGAGATGATGAGCAACAATTGCCGTCCTGTTGGAACGTAGTTCCTTGTATACAGTATTCTGTCAATTAATCTGAATTCTCTTTTGACAGTTTCTTCGTTCTCTGACGTTTCTATGATCTAAGAAACGCTGGATATTCCCTTCGCTCCACTCCCCTCTAATGACCGCACTGTCAACAGGACGTTAAACTCTAATCTTCTTTCCTTTGCTCCGTTGCTATGTTCGCCAGTGCAGCGTTGACCGCTGCTGTAATGTTCCTCCAGTTGATTCCGCGAAAGACTGTCAGCATAATATTTGCGTCCATTTCTATACATAAAGGGTAATTATTTTTAAAGTTTCAGACGGACGTATAAATAACACCACTGGTCAGAATGAGGTCAAATTGCAACGGAATACTGTCGGAGAAGGGGCAAAACGAATGGCAGAAGAAAAATAAATAGTTACAAAATGTAACAATAGATGGCACTGTAAGCATCATAATTTAATAATGGTCGACTACAAATGACAAATGAATCATACAACAATGCCTAAGGTGTACGTTTGACACTAAACAAACTGTACTACTCAGTGTGCATGGGTGTACAGGTGTGATACTGCACCACGGCAAGGTGTTATCACATTGGATGGGAAAAATCTGTTTTTAATTTTCCTGAGGCCAAAAACCGCATAAAAAGCATCACTCACATCGGTTTATAATTGTCCTGAGGCCAAAACCCGCATAAAAAAGCATCAATTAAAATCAAATCGGATTATTAATTTCCGTGTGACTGGCGCGAAACATGTTCAATATGCTGTCCACTGTTTCGTGCACAAGATGAAATCGAGAAACAGCATGTTCCACAACTGATCGAAGTGTTTCTGGGGTCACGTTCAGAATGTGTTGCACAATGCGTGCCTTCAATGCAGCTAAGTTTGCAGTCAGAACACTGAACACAACATCTTTCAGATAGCCCCACAGCCAGAAGTCACACGGATTAAGATAAGGTGATCGGAACGGCCAGACTGCAGATAAATGGCGGCTAATTCTGCATTTCGGAAACGGCACTTCAGCAGCTGCTTAACTGGATTTGTGAGGTGCGCCATCTTGAATAAAAATTATCCCATCCACACATCCATTCAGTGGGAGAGCTGGAGTGATGTGGTTGCGCAAAAGACACTCACAGCGCTTACCAGTGAAGGTACAGTTAACAGGACCGGAAGCTCCTGTCTCTTCGAAAAAATACAGCCGTATGACAAATGATGCCGTAAACCCGCACCGCACAGTGACCTTTTTAGGGTGAAGTGGTACTTGTTGATATGCGTGTAGATTTTCCGTTGCCCATATTCGACAATTCTGTGTATTGACATGTCCTGTCAGATGGAAGCGGGCTTCGTCTGTCCACAAAATCTTCCCCGGCCAATCATTTTCCACTTCCATGTGAGCAAGAAATTCTAAAGCAAAAGCCTCTCTTGCTGGCAGGTCAACAGGAAGCAACTCGTGCACATGGATAATTTTGAATGGATAGCAAAGAAGGCTGTTTCGTAGGGTTTTACGCACCGTGCTCACGGGCATGTCCAAAGTTCGGGCAATTCTCCGTGCACTACACGTTTGCACACCACCGATTGTCTCCTCCTGCATTGTTGTGACGGCTGCTTCCACCGACGTCGAATCAATTGGTTTCTTCCCTCTACCAGGTGCACACCAAAAGAACCCGTCTTTTCGAACTTCCGAATCATTTTCTCCAGACCCAAGGCAGTCCTCGGACCAACGCCTCTTTTCAAACCCTTCAGTTTCCGGAACTTCTGCACAGCGACGTCTACACAATCATCATTCTTGTAATACAGCTTTACAAGAAGAGCGCGATCCTGCATTGAGACAGTGATAGCGAACGTCGCAGACGCGAAAGGAGGAAAAGCCGTGTACCCGGCGTGTTTATACCGACTTCAGCGGATCGTGCGCAAAAAAAAAAAAAAATTGTTCAAATTGCTCTGAGCACTATGGGACTTAACATCTGTTCTCATCAGTCCCCTAGAACTTAGAACTACTTAAACCTAACTAACCTAAGGTCAGAACACACATCCATGCCCGAGGCAGGATTCGAACCTGCGACCGTAGCAGTCGCGCGGTTCCGGACTGAGCGCGTAGAACCGCTAGACCACCGCGGCCGGCGGTCGTGCGCATGACAGGTGTTTTCATTTACGTATTGTGACACATACAGCGCCATCTATTGATCAATTTTCACACTTTTTTTCTTCTGCTATACGTTTTCCCCCTTCTCCGATAGTATTCCTTTGCAATTTGACGTCAGTCTGACGAGTGGTGTTATTTCTACAGCGGTTTGAAAGTTTAATTACAATCACCCTGTACAATAGTCGCGTCGTATTTCTGAAACTTTAGTGCGCATCTTATCCATCGCCCTGCTGGATTCTTTAAATTTATTAACAAGTATACGGAACAACTGGCAGTCACAATAATGAATGGTCTGCCACATAAATAGGTTCGGAATTTACAGATTGCTTAAACGACTACAAGGTGGTCTTTCTTTCTCAGTTCACTAATATTCTTCGCGGACTAGGAGAATACTCCGGAAGGGTAAGCAATCACTCTTAGTGTAGCGATGATTGTGATATCACCATCATTCAAATGTTCCTCCAGTGGATTGCACAAAAGGCAGTCGACATTGTTGTGTTTGCGTCTGTTATTGTACATTATTGTGACATGGTATTCCTGAAGCTTCAGTGATACCGCACAAAGAAGCGTTTTAAAAACTTTTCCCGTTGTCTGACTATCCCTAAAGGCGTAAAAAAACATACCAAGTCTGCCAGGCTGTACCTCACTGGCAGTTGTTTGGTATTATAGAGCACTTGCTCTCTCTCTCTCTCTCTCTCTCTCTCTCTCTCTCTCTCTCTCTCCCTCCTGGACGTTCAGCATACGTATTCGAGCCAGTTGCCTTGCTTTCTCGGTCCTGGTAACGAGATGTTTCACGTAGTCATCCAGTTGAAACGGGAAGAGTGTATCCATCATCGCCCGTGGAGCAGAAAGATTGTATGAAGCCTGCAGTGCCTAGCTTCGCTGTGTTAGTTTGCGAAAGTCACGACGGGCAGTATTGTAGCCCAGTCTCTCTGGTAAACATCAGCGTGCATCGACAGCATATCTGCCAACGTCTTATTAAGGTTCTGTGAGGTCATTCGTCTGTGGATGGTAGGCCGTTGTCATACTTTCACAACGTGAAATTACGATTTAGACTAGTCTCGACTGGAATCGTATCTTATACAATGCTCTGTTTATTAATTGGAGATCTATTTCGGTCGGTTCCTCCTGCAAGGCCTCTATGGTTTTCAGCAGTGGTACACAGCGACGAATGGGATGTCATCCACATTAATGTGCTCTGCCAAAGGATTCCTTGAGAGGCAGTCATCACCTTTGTGTCTGCATCCAATTTTGTATACCACTTCCTTGAAGCCTCAGTCCCCAACTCGTCAACTGACCTGACGGATCCCTCAGGCTACTCAATCAGCCTATAGAATGGTGGTCCATCACGACAGTGAGTGGTGTGCCAAAGAAATATGGCCAAATTTTGATGGCCCAAACAACTGCAAGCAACTGTTTGGAGAGTAGTTCACCTCATAAGTGAAGAGTCCTCTGGCAACATATGGTATCACCTTTTCAGCGCCTTCCTGGATTTGCACTAAAACTGCACCTATCTCATAATCAGTAGTACCAGTGTGGCGTTCTATCTTGGGTTCCTCGTCGTACAATGCTAACACATGAGAAAACGTTAGTGCCTCCATAAGAACAAGGAAAGAGTTTTCTTGTGTCTTGTTCAGGAAAATCTGGCCTCTTCCTGAGATTGCTCTTTTAAGGGACGTGTCTTGTTGGATAAGTCCTTATGAACTGCCTCTAGTACAAGCGCATTCCGAGAAAACGTCTCACATCATGAATGTGCTGAGCAGTCAGATATCTGTGACTGCTGTTATTTTCTCTAGGTTGGGACAGGCTCTGTCGGCATTCACTAGATGCCGAAGTTCAGCGAAGAGAAGTAGCATAATAGCTAGTTCTGGATATCCAAAAACTCCAACAGTACTCAAGAAAGTATCACTGATAAGAGATAAAGATGTAATTGTTAAGTAGTGGTTATCTAATGGATATACGATATCGATCGTATCTTAAGGTCACAGATACTGCCTTCTGGTGTCACATTAGATACCGAGGCAACTGGGCGGCGTCACCCCCACTTCCCTCCACCCAGGAACCAACTGTCTTACCCGTGCTCCTAAGTGAATTGTGTGAGTTATATTCAAGGTCACCCAGGGAAACCCTCATCTACCAAGGCACATGAGGTGGTACAAGAGATAATCTGCTACTGGTCATGTGGTCGTTGGGCACTTTTGTGAGTATAAATTCGTGGAAAACGCCTATCTGTCTCAACCAAAGGAAGCACATTAAAATAGCGGGAAACCTTCCGCCCTCTAAGATTCAAGCTCCCCCTCCCCCATCTCATCCTTGATAACTAGTTCAACTGTACAGGCCTCTTCATTTGAGGTCTATGCATCACAAGCAGAGGAACAGTTTTGTTATAAATTAATTATTATTAACAATAATAGTACGGTTCCATACTGAAAGAATCATGAAATAATAAGCGATATAACTAACTAATGGCTCATAAATAATACCTTTTTGGCAATACCATTTGTTAACAGTATTGTTTAATGTTTTCAACATTTTCTATTAATAGTCTGTTTAATGGAGTATTCACGAAGCTATTTCTTTCTGATGACTTATACACAATAATTTTACAATTTTAAGCCTTTTGTTGATTTATTTAGAACGATATTTTTTGAAAAATTATATACATTACTAATACTATCAGGTACGCTAAAACTAGTACTTAAATACTACATTTCCCACTCAATACGTATTTTTTATAGACAGTTTATACATTTTTAATCATGGAGTAGTCTATATTAAGTATTTACATTTCTCTGTATACAATACGTACGGGAAACGAGGACTACCAGCGGCAGGCAAAGAAAACCACAAACACACAAACAAATACAATATTTACAAAATGGCTCTGAGCACTATGGGACTTAACTTCTGTGGTCATCAGTCCCCTAGAACTTAGAACTACTTAAACCTAAGTAACCTAAGGACATCATACACATCCATGCCCGAGGCAGGATTCGAACCTGCGACCGTACCAGTCCCGCGGTTCCGGACTGCGCGCCTAGATCCACTAGACCACCGCGCCCGGCACAAAATTTACATGCACACGTAGTATGCAGTCATGTACATAGTACACAATACATATATGCACACGTAGTGTGCAGTAATTCACGTATACTCATACATAAAAGTATGAAAAGCAGTTCATCCAGTTATTCCACACACACATTATCTACACTCCTGGAAATTGAAATAAGAACACCGTGAATTCATTGTCCCAGGAAGGGGAAACTTTATTGACACATTCCTGGGGTTACATACATCACATGATCACACTGACAGAACCACAGGCACATAGACACAGGCAACAGAGCATGCACAATGTCGGCACTAGTACAGTGTATATCCACCTTTCGCAGCAATGCAGGCTGCTATTCTCCCATGGAGACGATCGTAGAGATGCTGGATGTAGTCCTGTGGAACGGCTTGCCATGCCATTTCCACCTGGCGCCTCAGTTGGACCAGCGTTCGTGCTGGACGTGCAGACCGCGTGAGACGACGCTTCATCCAGTCCCAAACATGCTCAATGGGGGACAGATCCGGAGATCTTGCTGGCCAGGGTAGTTGACTTACACCTTCTAGAGCACGTTGGGTGGCATGGGATACATGCAGACGTGCATTGTCCTGTTGGAACAGCAAGTTCCCTTGCCGGTCTAGGAATGGTAGAACGATGGGTTCGATGACGGTTTGGATGTACCGTGCACTATTCAGTGTCCCCTCGACGATCACCAGTGGTGTACGGCCAGTGTAGGAGATCGCTCCCCACACCATGATGCCGGGTGTTGGCCCTGTGTGTCTCGGTCGTATGCAGTCCTGATTGTGGCGCTCACCTGCACGGCGCCAAACACGCATACGACCATCATTGGCACCAAGGCAGAAGCGACTCTCATCGCTGAAGACGACACGTCTCCATTCGTCCCTCCATTCACGCCTGTCGCGACACCACTGGAGGCGGGCTGCACGATGTTGGGGCGTGAGTGGAAGACGGCCTAACGGTGTGCGGGACCGTAGCCCAGCTTCATGGAGACGGTTGCGAATGGTCCTCGCCGATACCCCAGGAGCAACAGTGTCCCTAATTTGCTGGGAAGTGGCGGTGCGGTCCCCTACGGCACTGCGTAGGATCCTACGGTCTTGGCGTGCATCCGTGCGTCGCTGCGGTCCGGTCCCAGGTCGACGGGCACGTGCACCTTCCGCCGACCACTGGCGACAACATCGATGTACTGTGGAGACCTCACGCCCCACGTGTTGAGCAATTCGGCGGTACGTCCACCCGGCCTCCCGCATGCCCACTATACGCCCTCGCTCAAAGTCCGTCAACTGCACATACGGTTCACGTCCACGCTGTCGCGGCATGCTACCAGTGTTAAAGACTGCGATGGAGCTCCGTATGCCACGGCAAACTGGCTGACACTGACGGCGGCGGTGCACAAATGCTGCATAGCTAGCGCCATTCGACGGCCAACACCGCGGTTCCTGGTGTGTCCGCTGTGCCGTGCGTGTGATCATTGCTTGTACAGCCCTCTCGCAGTGTCCGGAGCAAGTATGGTGGGTCTGACACACCGGTGTCAATGTGTTCTTTTTTCCATTTCCAGGAGTGTAGTTACAATTGAATATATACATAGCCACAGACTCAGTCAATCATCTGGGTACAGCAGGATATCAGGTCTGTCCCCATAAAAGAACAGTTTGTTGGCATGATGTGACAGCCTGACTTTCAATTGCAGTGCTGTATGTACCTCAAGGCCTCATGATCGAAAGACCGCCTGACACACCGTATTCAGAGCGGTGCCAACATCCTTGAGTAGGTACCCCATATAATCCTCAATCACAAGCGTCTTTGAGGCTGTACAATGGACATGTTAGCCTGCCTCTGGGTAGTAGGTGCATCTATGGTATGAGTAAATTTCTACATATTGCATAATCTGTTTACCATTTGCCTCGTCTTCTAGTCTTGGGATGTTAGTCCAGAAGGATTATCTGCCGCAGATTCAGACTTGTTGAATGCTTTGGGATTGTACCTAGTTACTTCATAGGGATAGCGACCTTTATCGCAGCAGGTAAAAGTGTCCGCATCCATATAAAGCAATTTGGGATCAGCGAAGTTCGGCTTCACAAACTCATAGTGGAATCGGCACATGTGGACTTTGGATGACCGAGCGGTTCTAGGGGCTTCAGTCTGTAACCGCGCGACCGCTATGGTCGCAGGTTCGAATCCTGCCTCGGACATGGATGTGTGTGATGTCCTTAGGTTAGTTAGGTTTAAGTTGTTCTAAGTTCTAGGGGACTGATGCCCTCAGATGTTAAGTCCCATAGGGCTCAGAGCCATTTGAACCACATACTGATATAGAGTGGCTTCGTGACTGCACCAAAATCTTACTCATCTAAACAGCGTCTAGTCATTCATTGATGATGGTGGCTCGCTTGAAATTTGACTTGTCAATGTAATCTCTTGCGCCAAAACGCCCAACACAGCGGTAAATTAAATGTATTTTACGGTATTCTTTAACATTCACCGTTGTTTTCACGATAATTGAATTGTTCATTGATTTATAAAAATCATTTTCAAAGTCACACATCGCATGAGCCTCCTGTCCGGTGTTTACATCAATGTACTCCTTCAACTAGTGATGCTGCTTGAAGGAGATGTAACGGGTGATTCTAACAACTACAATACCTGAACTGAGACATTGGTAGAATATATATCTCCTTATTCTGCAGCGCCGGTCAGGGTGGCAGAGCGGTTCTAGGCGCTACAGTCTGGAACCGCGCGACCGCTACGGTCGCATGTTCGGATCCTGCCTCGGGCATGTACGTGTGTGATGTCCTTAGGTTAGTTAGGTTTAAGTTGTTTTAAGTTCTAGGGGGCTGATGACCTCAGAAGTTAAGTCTCATAGTGCTCAGAGCCATTTGAACCATTTATTCTGCAGCGTTTCGGGGTAGAAAAATTGTGTGGGACTAGACGCTCTGGACACAGTGGCAAGTCGCTGTGTATCACATGCAAACTTAATGAGGTATGTCAGTTCTGCTTCCAGGACATATCCCTCAAAAAAACCAGCAGTCGTAATTTGGATCTCATCTTCTAATCAGACGACTTCCTCTTTATACAGCCACTGAAATCATCCTAACAGCTGAGATTGTTGTGTCGCATGTCCATATAGGTTGTTTATGTCCAAGTAAAGATTGTAACTTAAATCTTCAGATGGTTTGTACTCCTCCTCACTCATTCGAGGGTTATTCAGATTGGAGTACCTGTTCACATAAAGTCAAAGCCCTCCATTACACCCGTGTCTGAGTAACATCATGCAGACACTGATCAAGAGTTCTATGCTTACACATGTTTGTCTTAGCATCACATCACACGAAAGTCCTGGCATGGTGTAATAGTAGGCAGAATCCAGATGGTACGTGCCCAGGCATACACTCTGGAATTCCTCAAAAATGTTTTTCAGCAGGTTTACATTAGTGTTCATGTACACTCTAGCATATTCCGCTAAATCAAGGATGTTGAACTCCGGCCAAACATTCACCACATGGTCATACACCGCATTCGTTATGGCAGTGCCTGTTAGCTTACTGGCTAAAGCGATTATGTAGGGAAATGTGGTTTCATAGAGTCTCTCCATCTAATCCAGGTATTTGCATGGAAAGACCATTTTCTTCACAGTAAGCTGAAACTTTGCATCATTGGGATATGCAGCTATGTTGGTGTGTACATCCTCCCAATGCACTGTCTCACAAGTTTCTGAAGAGATACTGGCATGAAACATAGAGCATCCACAAAGCTGAAAATTGTTTTTGGTGCCCTGCTTGGAAAATGAAATGTACATTTTAGCAGTGTCAGCTGTGACACTAACCTTATTATCTTTCAAGCCAAAATCACTCAAGTGCTCAGCAAGGATGTAAGTATCATACCCACTGAAATTATATCACGAGATAGATACGTCTCATGGCAGTTTGTATTGGTCGCATCCATTGTGAGCTGTGCTGTGTAACTTTCCTGTTAGATGACGATGGTCTTTACGTAGAATTTCCAGTTTCTATCCAATAGAAGTCCACAAATATGACAGTTAACTCCTTTTTGCATGTTGCATCATTCTCCTATGAGTTGGGCATGGGAATGTGGTTGTGATAAATCCCATCAACTTCCCACACTAGTATTTGAGCTCAGAGAGCAGCCATCTCACAGGATTATCCTTGATGTATGATTGGAATTTGTTGAGGTTAGAGTCATACAAGCATGCAGCTTGATACGATGCATGCCACTTTGTGAAGTTAGCATGAGAGGCATTGGGATCTCCTTTAGAATGGACTACTGGCGCTAGGAAGCACTCATACACAGCTTATACGATGATGGCACATAACTCCTGGTGACGGGCTTTCTTAAAAGTTAAGAACTTCTATCCTCAGTAGGCATTTCCAACTCAGCTCGCTAGGGCAGTCATTGAGGTTTCTTTCAAGATTCTCTCCCTTGGTTAACGCGTTGTGTAATTCGTGTAATTTACAGCAAAAATACCTCGCCTCCTTTATTTTTTTACATTTTGGCGGAGAATAGGCAAGATATGCTCTTGATCAAGCCGTAGCGTTGCTTATCGCAACAATTCTACTTCATTAAGGCACTGACCACATAATTTCGAATAGTACAGGCATCCAACAACTTTATGTTTCACTTCTTTCTGCACAATGTGCTCCTTGTCATCTTTTGGGTCTCTAAAAGCATCATCCAGGATGTACACATGGATCAAATCGTCTGCATTGTGCCTCTAGAATTTTTTGGTAGGTGCTGTAGTTTTACGGGGAATGAGATACCTTTGAAATTATAATGCTCACAGGCATCAGAAGTGTTATGCATACTAAGGAAGGTATCAATATCTCAACAACCCCCTCCATTCACCATGTCCACAAATACCACCATAGCCAGATCTGTCATCATCAGCGTGACAGGGGTCGAACACACCGTTCAGAAAGATGTACAACATAAATTAGTTGGATGCCTCTGCTTTCCACAACTGTCTGATTGGTGCTCCAAGCACACAGAATTTTTGCTGTTCTCCAAGGGCGAGAAGCAACATTACATCTCTATCAGAAGCGTGGCCTACTTACTTTCTGCCCAATTGTCAAAAAATAAAGGAGACAAGGTACTTTTTCCATAAATGACTCAGTTCGTTTGCCAACGGAGAGTATCTAGAAAGACACCTGACTTACTGCTCTAGCCAGGATCCAGTATGTTTGGAAATTTCTAATGAGAACAAAAAGCTGTTGAAGTTTAAGAAAGCCCACCACCAGGAGTAATGTGCCTTCATCATATAAACTGTTTTCGAGCGCCTCCAAACTCCAGTAGTCCATTATAAAGGTGATCCCAGTGCCTCTCATACTACTTACACACAGCAGCATGCATCGTATCCAGTTGTATGCTCATATGACTACAACTTCAACACATTCGAATCATACTTAAAAGATAATCTTGTGAGACGGCTGCTCTCTGTGCTCCAATAATAGTGTGGGAAGTTGACGGGATTTATCGCAACCAAATTCCCGTAACCAACTCACAGGAGAACTATGCATTGTACAAGAAGGGATTGACTGTCATATTTGTGGGACTCCGTTGGATAGAAAAGCAGAAACTCTACGTAAGAACCACTGACATCTAACAGGAAGTTCCACGGTACAGTTCGCAATGGATGTGATTTGAAATGCCAACTGCCACGACGTATACCCATCTCCTTCTTGCCGCGCGAAGTAGCCGCGCGGTCTAGGGAGTTCTGTCACGGTCCGCGCTGCTCCCCCCGTCGGATGTTCGAGTACACCCTCGGCCATGGGTGTGTGTGTCGCCCTTAGCGTAAGTTGGTTTAAGTTAGGTTAAGTAGTGTATAAGCTTAGGGCCTGATGACCTCAGCAATTTGGTCCAATAAGACATTACCACAAATTTACAAATTTCCACCTCCTTCCATAATGTCAGCGGGTATGATGCTCATTTCCCTGCTGAGCACTTAGGCGATTTTGGCTTGAAAGATGATAAGGTCAGCGTCATAGCTGACACTGTTGATGGTTACATTTCATTTTCTAAGGGAATCGCACCAAAAACAATTGTCAGCTTCCTGCATGCACTATGTTTCACGCCAACGTATCTTCAGAAATTTGTGAGAGAGTGTTTCAGGAAGATTTGCACATTTGCAAAGGTGCATACCCAATAATACAAAGTTTCACCTTAATATGAAGAATAGGGTCTTTCCCATCAAAAATCTGCAATCAATGGACAGACTCTATAAAGACTGTTGCCCTACATAATTGCTTTACGGAGTAACGTAACAGGCACTGCCATAAAAAATGTGGTGTACGAGCTCGTGATGAATGTTTGGCAGGAGTTCAACATCCCTGATTGGAGGGAATACGCTATACTGTACATGAACAATGATATAAATCTGCTCATAGACATTTGTGAGAAATTCCGAAGTGGATGCCTGGGCACATACTCTCAGGAGTCTGCCTTCTATTACAATGCACCAGGTCTTTCATGTAATGCAATGTTAAGAACACGTATCAGCATTGATCTGTTGATCAATGTTGACATGCTGCACTTACTCAAGCGCAAGATACATGGCGCCTTTGCCAGTATGTGCATAGGTTCAGCAAGGCGAATAACCCATTAATGAATGACGAAGAGTACAGCCCATCTGATGATTTAAGTTACAACCTTTACTAGGACGTAAACAACATCTACAGACACACCATGCACAGATCTCTGTCGTTTGGAGGGTTACAATAGCTGTCCAGAGCGGAAATCGTCATATAGGAAGATGTAATCCACATTGTGCCTGCTGATTCTAGTGATAGATATGTACTGGAGGCAGAAATGACACATAACACCCATTTATATGATCCACACTGTGACTTGCTGCTATGACAGAGGCATCTAGTCCCTCGTAATTGTTCAATCCTGAAGCTAATGACAACGCTGGGAAATAACGAGCTATATATTCCGCAGTACAGAAACCTTCAGCAATGTCTCAGTTTGGGGACTGTACTTTTTAGAATCACTCGTGGCATCTCCTTCAAGCAGCATCAGTGGTTCATGAAGTACATTGATGCAAACACTGAACAGACAGTATTCGCAACGTCCGACTTTTGAAAGGATTTTTATGAATTAATGAACAATTTAGTTTTCAAGAAAACAATGTAAACATTAGAGAATACCGCGAAATTTCATTGTTTTACCGCTGAATTTGGCGTAAGAGATTACATCGCCACGTAAAATTTCAAGCTGGCTACTACATTCAATGAAGGACTAGTGGCTGTGTATATGACTAAAGTTTCGGTACACGTCACGAAGTTCGTCTATAACGGTTTGTGTGTTCTGGATCGCTTCAGACTCCACATGTACTGAATCCACTATGAGTCTATGACATGAAACTACGTAGATCTTATATTACTCTTCATGGATACAGGCAGTTTCATCTACTATGGTAAAGGCAGCAGTCCATATAAAGTAATTAGGTACAATCCAAAAGCATTCTACATGTCTGGATATGCATTTGAGTAGCCTTCAAGAATAACGCCACAAAACAAGAAGGTTATCGATCTGATGAAAGACGAGGTGAACAGGTCACAGATAGTGGAGTTTGTAGGGTTCAGGACGAAGATGTATGCATACCATACACGCACGCGCCACCTCTAAGCAAACCAAGAGTGTGCATCATGAGGACTCAGAGGCAGTCACAATCGAGAAGAGGCCCCTCCCCAAGGACGTCGGCGCCGCTCCACATGTGATGTTCTAGATACACTTTCATAGCGAGCCATGAGGTACACACTGCAACTGCAAGCTGTCGCTTCATGATTACAAATGGTTCATCTGTGGGGACAGGACCAGGACCCTCTCATACTCACACTGTTCTTTGAGTGACTGAGTGTATGGCTGTGCATTTATTTAATTGTAAATATTGGATGTTTGTGCAGAATAGTTAGATGAGCTGCTTGTCAGAGTTGTTTGAGTTCAAATGGTTCAAATGGCTCTGAGCACTATGGGACTTAACATCTGAGGTCATCAGTCCCCTAGAACTTAGAACTACTTAAACCTAACTAACCTAAGGACATCACACACATCCATGCCCGAGGCAGGATTCGAACCTGCGACCGTAGTGGTCACGCAGTTGTTTGAGTATGCATGAATGACGGCACATTGTGTGTGCATGTAAATGTATTGTACTGTGTGTGTGTGTGTGTGTGTGTGTGTGTGTGCGTGTGTATTGTATGTATTGAACTGGGGACCTAGAAACGATGGAGAGGATTCGTCTCGCCTTAGCCCTCACTGGTTCACAACCCCACAACAGGCAAAGCAGTCCACCCATCCCACCGCCGCCCCACGCAGAAATCAGGGTTATTGTGTGGTGCGGCCCCCAGTAACGTCTTATACCAGGCGAGTGTACCCCCAAATGTTTTCGTGGTAAAGTAATTATGGTGTACGCATACGTGGAGACATTGTTTGCGCAGGAATCGGTGACATAGTGTAACTTAGGCAAAACATGGGGAACCAGCCCGTATTCGCCGAGGCAGATGGAAAACCGCCTAAAAATAATCCAAAGACTGGCTGGCACACCGGACCTCGACATTAATCCGCCGGGCAGATTCGTGCAGGGGACCAGCACGCCTTCCCGCTTGGAAAGCAGCGCGTTAGACTGCGCGGCTAGCCGGGCGGGCTAATGTATTGTATATTACAAACACAGCTGCACACTACGTGTGTATATAAATATTGTATATATTTGTGTGAAGATGTGGTGTTTCTTCGCCTGCTGCTGTTAGTCCTCGTTCCCCATTCATACTATACATAGAAAAATGTAAATACTTAATTTATAAATTGTGTATAGAATGGAAAGAAATACAAATTCCATGGGGTAAGTATTTAAGTACTTTTAGTTGTATTGTATCTGACGGTATTAGTAATGAATCTTCAGAAAAGACAGACTTTATAGATAAACCACTATCTACATGTCACCAGCGAAAACAGCTTTGTAAAACACTGTTCATCAGAAAAAATAGCTTTATAAACAAATAATCACATACAAGGCATTAGAAAAAGATATCTGTGAAAATTATAATTCATCAGAAATAAGTAGCTTTAGAAATAAACCAACGAAAGGATTATAAACTGTAAAAAAAAAAGACGTAGTATAGCGAATTGTTGTGTAAGTCTTCAGAAACAAATAGTTATTAATAAACTATTAGTGTATTTGTTATATCACTTACTATTTCATGACCATTTCACTATGGAACTATACTATTACTGCTACCAATAAAGGCAATAAAAGTAATATTGTAGAACAAAATAATAATAATTTGTTTATAACAAACCTGATCCTCTTCCTGTGATACACAGACCTCGAATGAAGAGGTCTACGCAAACAAACCAAGGGGGGAGGCATTTCTCTTCATTTTAACATGTCCGGATAGGCGGAGAGAGGTAGGGGTTTCCTGCCAATTTTTAATCACAAATGTGCCCAATGACCACATGATCTGTATCAGATTAGATCCTGTACCACCTCAGGTGTGTGGTTAGGGAGTGGATTTACCTGGGTGACCTTGAATATAATGTGTACAATTGACTCAGGGGTGTAAGTAGAACAGTGAGGTCTCGGAGTAAGTAGGGCAGTGAGGTCTCTGTGGGAGGGGGAGTAGGGGACGATCTCGCCCAGTTGACTCAATATACAACCTGACACCACGAATCCTTATCAGTGACCTTGAGATAAGATCGTCATCTCTTCTTGAATGCCCACTAGATAACTACTTACCTGTTACAGTATTATCTTGTCAGTGACATTTCTGGAGTACTGTAGGGTTGTTTGGGTATCCAGACGCGTACTACTATATTATTAAGGGGTACTTTTTCGGATTAAAGAAGAGGCCTGCTGTTAGAACACGGTTAAAAGATGGTACTTCAAATGTCTTCTACAATTCGACTATAGATCCAGATAACAAAGACAGAACGCCCCTTTAAGGTGTCAAAGCAGGTTGTCCATCATATATTTGAAGGTGACTGGAGCATCACATTAAACTCATAGAGGCCATCAGGCATTATGGAGGCAGTCTTTTGCTGGTCAGCCTCGTCAACCTCGATTTGCTAGTAACTTGTCTGCATGTCCATTGCTCCTTTGATACAGTCTAGGCAGTAATTGATGTGTAGTAATAGATACGAGAAATCTTTCTTCGTGACTTTGTTTAGTCGTCAGTAGTCCAAGCAGAAACGTCATGTGCCGTTGCTCATCTTCACAAGGCCCAGACGAGAGTACCAAGAACTCTCTGAAGGTTCAGAGATGTCATCACGCAGCATTTTCCCTATGTCCTCCTCGATTATATGTCGTCCAATGGGCGACACTCTCACGCTGCCTAATTGTTGGATGATCCCTTATGTTGATACTGTGTTTTACCATTAGTCACTGCATCTACCTTTTCCCCATCTGGACTTGAAAGCATCTGAAAAATCGCGCAGAATGGCTATCACATGCTGACATTGTTCCTTCGTCAGGTCAGATCTTATAGGCAATTCAATAGTATCACCCTCACCTGCATTGTCTGTTAGCGGAGCATGATTTTTTTGTTGATGACACTAACAAGTAAACCTATCCAAGGATTACACTTCGTTTTTGATCACCTTTGAATATGTTGTAGTGGAGAGCAAAATAACACATGCATTTTTTTTTTTTACTTGCTCATACAGCTGTTAAGGCTAGGCGCAAATTGAGACGCGTATAGCACGTGTGACGTGACACGACACTACAGTGCAACACGCACGTTCCGCACAAGTCGCGAGGGTTCAGCGCATATTGCGACGCGCACACCATACTTCACACGCGCCGACTGGCGACGCTCTAAACTGACAGAACCGAAGCGCGCGCAACCTGTTATCTTTCTCAAACGATTTTACAGAAACTATTAACTGAAAATATTTCATTTGTGCCTTACTTGTAGCGTTATATGTCAGCTTCGTGGCGAAGTGCCCATCATCTCTCTGACCATTATTATTGTGATGTACACATTTTAGTAAGACGCTACGCGAAACTCAAAATGTTTGCAACAAAAATTAGATGTCGCTGTGATTTTGCGTTTGGTGCCTGTTACACCATGTGTTGATACATATGAAATTTAGCTAACTTTTGTTTAGACCTGGGAGGAGGTCTCTATCTGCCTCTGATCTCAAGAAAATGGAACCTACGCAGCGCGCCCACTTCCGATATCACGCCCGCGAAAATGGCTCTGAGCACTATGGGACTTAACTTATGAGGTCGTCAGTCCCCTAGAACTTAGAACTAATTAAACCTAACTAACCTAAGGACATCACACACATCCCCGCCCGAGGCAGGATTCGAACCTGCGACCGTGGCGGTGGCGCGGTTCCAGACTGAAGCGCCTAGAACCGCATGGCCACTGCGGCCGGCCTATCACGCCCGCGCAACATCTCTCAGATCACCTAAACTGCTCGAGATATCGAAACGAAAGTTCGACGAATGCTAGCACACAACAAGGAGAGTGTTTTGCGAATTCTTAAACACACGGAACTTTCTTTTCTATGGCGATATATCAGTACTTGTACTTCCCTTTTTATTTATTTCACTCCAGTGACTGTAATTTTTTAAGAGTTATCGACAGCAAGTGAAACAAGAGCTTCCTAGTATGAAAACAGACATAAAATTTTTTCTTTTATGTCACTGCAAACAGACACTATGAGGTTTTTCGTCAGCTATTGAGCTCTGTGATTGACAGTTACTTGTTTAATGAGGTACTCCATTTCGGAATTCTGTCGCAATAGCTGCTGTGAGATGAGTTTGGCAAATTACACTGTGACAAAGGAAGTACAATTAAACAAGTCACCAAGAGAAATGTGGCCATTACTCACAAGTGGTATACTTCTTCGAATGAGAAAAGGTTAACAACTCACACAAAAATAGATTGCCAATTCTGTTGGAATTTTGGTGGAATCCCCGTAACCCAGGGGCGGGCAAACGTTGCACGCGGCTCATGAGCGCACAGAGCCGCACGTGTGCTGCTCGCGTGCAATCGTCGAATGGGGCAGTGGCGACAGCCTGCAGGTTGCGGCAGTGTAGTACCCGGCTAAGCTGCGGACTTCGATGCGTAGCGACCACTACGTAGTGAACGTTGTATTTCAAGAACCGGAAAATGCAGAGTGAAACAAGGAAACGGAGAAGCGGAGATTTGCTATCTTTTAAAAAGTAATGGGAGAATCATTTTTTCTTTGTGCAAAAACGAGAAAATTCGAAATTTTTAATATGTGGCAGTATTCTCGCTGGTCAGCGGAAGTTTAGTATTGAAGGCCATTGTAACAAATTTCATAAGGACGAGTACAATTTATTGTCGGATTCTGAGCGGATGGGGAAATTGACTGAGCTTAAGAAGAACGATCTGACGATACTAGATGAATCTGTCGTAGTTGCTGTGGTCACGAGAGATCTGCGACCACCTTTCGTCATGTCTCTCATCTAACTGATTTAACATTTTATGGAGCACTGTTTTCAATTTTTCAGGACGACAACAATAATAGCCCAGCGGTACGTGCAAGTTAAGATTACGCTTAATATAGCGAGAGCTGAAAACCATTTGCTGAATTGATAAGTGTCGGTTAAGAGGAAACATCAGTGATGAAAATTTAAGTAACTGTTTGTGTTTGTCTGGATGTAGAAATTTTGTTCCACTCCACCTGTGATAATTAAATAAAACGTATCGTAGGTAATAGGTACTCTTTCAAAACACGACATCTTTCAAGCACTCCTACTAACCTTATTTTGTTCCACTCCACCTGTGATAATTAAATAAAACGTATCGTAGGTAATAGGTACTCTTTCAAACCACGATATCTTTGAAGCACTCGTACTAATCTTATTCCTTCATTCAATAAAGCAAGCTAGGAAACAAAACGCATTGCAGGGGAAGGAGCGGATAGAAGGTATGGTGGGGAGGGGAGATAAGCGGGTGGCCAGCTTGCCCCTGTGTGCACGAAGAACGACTGTTAACTGCACGCGTGCAAGTGCACCGCACACGTGCAGGATTCCTGCCCGCCCCTGCCGTAACCCATCGTATTTTTAACACTGAGCGACTGGAATGAAAACTTACGAAAGGATTTTATTCCTTCTCTTGATCTGAGCAGTATTAAAATAATGACGAGCGTTACTTCAGGCGGAATGGTAGGTACATGCCAGATACTGGTTACTCACCTATGGCTTGCCAAACTGACAATGTGTGATCGCGAATAAAATATTGTTATCGAGAAAAGTAAACAACTGATCTGTCGCACAACACAAATGGTCAGTGTATTGTCAGCAACGGAGGATAATGCGCGCGACAGGAATGCACAAGCTAGCCATATGTGCCTTGTGAGTTGGAGTTCGAAAAACATTGTCATAAAAGTAGATCTGCCTTTGTCAGCAGTAAATTTCAACAAATTAAGTATAACTAATCGTAACACTCTATTAGGATATTCCTACTTTCGTAATAATACCGACCATTTTCTTTATTTGTGTAGCCTGTTGTATAATTAGTTTATTAATGCTGATAACGTACATGCAACAATTGAAATGCTTTTTCACATCACGGCGAACCAATTAAAGCATTGTTATTTGTGACCGCTTTTCGACTGTTTCTAGCTTGCAGTGGAAATGCATGTAGTACAGTGTATCGTATTACATTATTACGTTCATATCGGAGTAAACACTGTGAGACTTCTATACTTCAGATCTTGGACGCTTTTTATCAGGAGCACAAAGGGATCACACCTATAGAGATTATCCCTTTCTAAATTTTTGTAAGAGATAGTACAGATACCCCAGCATACTAGACAGCGAGAAGATAACCCTGTTTTACTTTCCTGCCTTGATTCTTAATAATATGATTTTATAATATTCCTTGCTTCCTTATTCACTACCCTCTGTCCGTTCTTGCGATCTGAAAACATCGCGGAGGCATATGACACAATTCCAGCGGCCAATGGCTCATCAGTTACTGAAGTATGCGTTTGTCTTGACAGAAGACAACAAAACAAAACTATACAGATATAAATAACAGGAAAATATAATGTACTAACGGAGAAAGCTGGAGCGTTGAAATGGCGAAAAAGGAAAAACTACCCAAAGGCAATAAAATTCAGTACACAGTACGGCAAAATTTATCTTATTGGCAATACTACCACTGCTCACATGCGCCGTTCCGATGTGAGCATATGGCCGGGCTACTTTTCCGCTCCCCGCCTCAAATTTCCCACGGTGTTAGCGAGGCACGCGCGATGCGCGGCGCGAGAAACTGTGCCTCGACCACAACCCCGCGCGACCTGGTGCAGGCGCGTGTCGCGTCCCACGTCGCGTCGCAATTTGCGCGGTCCCATTTAAACTTGTGATGTTACAAAAACGCGCGCTGCGCTGCGTCGCGCCACACACGCTATACGCGTCTCAGTTTGCGCCTAGCCTTAAGAAGGTAAAACATTCCCTTGAAAAAAACTGTGTTTAATATTTATAAACGAATAATATTGAAAGGTAATAGATAAAAAAGACTTTAAATAAATGACCTGTGGTTTTTAATGTATGTTATAACAGTGCACCCAGATTTGTCGAAAATATCTCTGTATCACTGCATGTGTGCCCAAGATGTGTCCGCTTCAGTTCCAGTGGCATGTTGGGTTGTTTAATAA
Organism: Schistocerca cancellata; assembly: GCF_023864275.1. NCBI lineage: Eukaryota > Metazoa > Arthropoda > Insecta > Orthoptera > Acrididae > Schistocerca > Schistocerca cancellata. The sequence goes on along the minus strand of NC_064628.1, from coordinate 563,649,973 downwards.
GTCTTTCCCAAATAAATATATTCTAAATGCATATTCTACGTGTAGTGCTCAATATACATTCCTGGAAATTGAAATAAGAACACCGTGAATTCATTGTCCCAGGAAGGGGAAACTTTATTGACACATTCCTGGGGTCAGATACATCACATGATCACACTGACAGAACCACAGGCACATAGACACAGGCAACAGAGCATGCACAATGTCGGCACTAGTACAGTGTATATCCACCTTTCGCAGCAATGCAGGCTGCTATTCTCCCATGGAGACGATCGTAGAGATGCTGGATGTAGTCCTGTGGAACGGCTTGCCATGCCATTTCCACCTGGCGCCTCAGTTGGACCAGCGTTCGTGCTGGACGTGCAGACCGCGTGAGACGACGCTTCATCCAGTCCCAAATATGCTCAATGGGGGACAGATCCGGAGATCTTGCTGGCCAGGGTAGTTGACTTACACCTTCTAGAGCACGTTGGGTGGCACGGGATACATGCGGACGTGCATTGTCCTGTTGGAACAGCAAGTTCCCTTGCCGGTCTAGGAATGGTAGAACGATGGGTTCGATGACGGTTTGGATGTACCGTGCACTATTCAGTGTCCCCTCGACGATCACCAGTGGTGTACGGCCAGTGTAGGAGATCGCTCCCCACACCATGATGCTGGGTGTTGGCCCTGTGTGCCTCGGTCGTATGCAGTCCTGATTGTGGCGCTCACCTGCACGGCGCCAAACACGCATACGACCATCATTGGCACCAAGGCAGAAGCGACTCTCATCGCTGAAGACGACACGTCTCCATTCGTCCCTCCATTCACGCCTGTCGCGACACCACTGGAGGCGGGCTGCACGATGTTGGGGCGTGAGCGGAAGACGGCCTAACGGTGTGCGGGACCGTAGCTCAGCTTCATGGAGACGGTTGCGAATGATCCTCGCCGACACCCCAGGAGCAACAGTGTCCCTAATTTGCTGGGAAGTGGCGGTGCGGTCCCCTACGGCACTGCGTAGGATCCTACGGTCTTGGCGTGCATCCGTGCGTCGCTGCGGTCCGGTCCCAGGTCGACGGGCACGTGCACCTTCCGCCGACCACTGGCGACAACATCGATGTACTGTGGAGACCTCACGCCCCACGTGTTGAGCAATTCGGCGGTACGTCCACCCGGCCTCCCGCATGCCCACTATACGCCCTCGCTCAAAGTCCGTCAACTGCACATACGGTTCACGTCCACGCTGTCGCGGCATGCCACCAGTGTTAAAGACTGCGATGGAGCTCCGTATGCCACGGCAAACTGGCTGACACTGACGGCGGCGGTGCACAAATGCTGCGCAGCTAGCGCCATTCGACGGCCAACACCGCGGTTCCTGGTGTGTCCGCTGTGCCGTGCGTGTGATCATTGCTTGTACAGCCCTCTCGCAGTGTCCGGAGCAAGTATGGTGGGTCTGACACACCGGTGTCAATGTGTTCTTTTTTCCATTTCCAGGAGTGTATATTTTTTCTTTTAATTTTGTGAAGTATAAAATATTTTGTGCTCTTTTTATGTGTTCTTTTACTTTTGGTTTATTTCTTTGTATTCATGTAGTAACCTTCTCAAATTTAATTATGTTACATTTGAAACTGTTTGTCCATTTACATTATTGTAAATCTGTTCAATAGTAAGGAAGTGCAGAATTGTTCACATTAAAGAATGCAATACATTTTAATTTTGCGCTGCAAGCACATCAGACAACTGAAATTTCATGACAAGAACCACAAGCAAGATAACTGTTTCTAAATAAAAGTGAACAGGTGTCTCTCATTTGGGTGGTTTCAGTTCAGTTTAACCAGTCTTTTATCAGCATATTTAAAAAAGGTTGAAGAATCTGGGAGAAGAAAACTGACAGTGAATAAGCGGTTAAGTTTTTTAGAATATTATTTCTTAAATACATTGAAGCAGACACACATAAGGCACGCATACAGTGACATATAGATATTTCTAGCGTATTTCGACAAAAGCATCTTAAGAATACCACTTCATTAAATATCATTGAATTTTGTATTAAAGGTTCTATAAGTTTTGCAATTATTCGAATGGCAAATGAAAAACAAGGTAATAGAGGGAGAGAATTTCGAAAAACAATGGCTTTCTCACCAAATCTGTGCGCACCATGGCAATGAATATTAAAAACTAAAGAACTTTTATTTAAGTTTTTTTAATATCTTATCGTTTCATTCAGAAATATTAAACTCAATTTTATGGGAGTGTTTCACCCCCTTAACGGCAGTGTGTACACACAAAAATGTGTGTCTCCTATTTTTCTCTACACTGCAACGTGTCTGAAGTCAATCAAAATCGAAGTTTACCCGTTGGATAGGTTTGCTTCTAAGCTGCGCTTCCTAGAATGGTTCGGCTGTTCCTATCGACGTACCTTTAAGGATGAGTTGTGCCTGCTCGTGACAATGACAATGCTTATGATCGCCGCTGGCATGTAGGTTTCTTTCGTTTGCCTGAGCGGCTTTTTTTCAGTCGACAAAAGCGTCACAGTTTAAGTGAGCATCTCAACAACTGTAACTCATCATGTTGGCGATGGTGGGACAACAACTGCTTCAACAGTTAATAATGCCCCAGAGTGAGTTTTGTTATGTGTACTTGTAGGAATAGCTATGTGAATCTGGAACTCAGAACTTCTACAATCTATGACTGTTTGTGATATCTGAAAGAGGTTCCATCCAAGAATAATATTATGATTAAATTCTGCTAAAACGAAAAATTGTGAGGGCTGTGTTCTTTCACTGATAGTTATTCTTCCAATACAAATTTCCAACGTCTGGATGTATTTCCCAATTGCAGCTTTCAGCACAGTCGCTTTCATATCACGGAACATAGTCTTCTTTAGCTGATAACAATAAGCATCCAACATCACAGAAGAGGAAGCGCCTAAGTGGATCAGTGCCTGTGTGCACCATCAGCGCCTAGATGATGACATCAACGAAATTCCTGAGATATTAGTGACTTTCGCGCATGGAGGAATTTGCATCTGAGGCCACCTGAACTCCTTGCTTAGTTTTCCTGAAGTCGACGGTTAGGCGATTGTTTGGTACCTCCGTACTGCGACAGGGAACAACTACAGGGTGTTGGGGTGCGACTTCGCCCAGAGTACAGTGAAACGCATCGTTCTACTGGCCGACTATAATCGTCTGTAATTGACTGGCTTGTGAATAGACTGCCATGATGACTGAAGTCTGGCGACGTAGTTGTCGTTTAAACTCGCCTTCTTTCTCTGCAGTAACGTGCAACATGTCCAGGACATCGACAGTGGAAGCACACCAGCACATTGTCCTCCGTCCTCCAAATGGCCTTTCTTCTATGGTAGGGTGCTATGTTGTCGTTTAATAGCTGCGGCATAGGTTCGAGTTCGGTGTGTACGTTTTAGCCGGCGTGTTCAGCTGGTGGTGGAGATAGGTACTGAAGATCGATACACGTCTTCCTCATTTGACAAATCGGTTCGACATTCTCTACTGCTATCTGTTAAGGAGAGGTCCCCACCGATGCGATCGACTTTTTGAAACCATCTATACGGTTATGTTGTTTAAGATCCCAGGTACCGCACACTGCAGTCATTCACCCTGGTGGGCCCTCAGTTGCGAGGACTTTACGAAAAAAAATTCGGAATTTTGTGTGACCCGCAACAGCGGTAAAAAATTTGCATCAAACAATCTTGTTGCATGGTGTAATGGCTAGGACTGTGAGTTTGAACCTTACTGTGCCCAGTGAAGTTTTAAAAAAATCGTTATCGAAAAGGCTATGATCATCAATTGATTCAATAATTGAGTTAAATGTAGTATTTTATTTCCATTCCTTCGTCACATCATTTTAATCTAATATCACCTTCTTTATTTACTCTCATTTTTCTTCCTATCATTCCCTTTCCACGTGAAATCTTTGTTCGGGTATTTTAATTAATTTTATGTATTAATTTCGATTTAATTTCTATTGTTTTATCTCCATATCTTTTCGTTCACATTGTTGAATTCGTTATACCTATTTCTCATTTTGTTTGAATTTCGTTATACTTATAAACTCTTCTTTCAATTAAATCTTCATCAGCGCTATTTTTTTATATAGAGAAATAAGTATTTAGATTATGTTTTAAATGTTTGTATTACCATGCAAAAGAAATGCACAGCTAGTAACGAAAAATACATTTTTCATGTAACTGCACAAATATAAATACGTTGTTTGGTCTTTTGTTTTTTAACTGACAGATCGAAATATTCAAATAATTGAATATTATAATAGATAAATATAATAAAACTCACATCCACGAAGCTTCCAATTAGAAAAAGAATGACATAAAGAAAAAATTAAACAAATGAGAAAACTTCATATGGTGATTAAAATAATGTGACAAATGAATAGAAATAAAAAAAATACACTTAGACCAATTAACTAAATAATAAGTAATGATCAAAGTCATTTCGATAAAGATTTAGAAATAACAGAATTTACAGCAGCTGACAAGATTCGAACCCACAACCTTTTGCATATGTAGCTATTGTCCTATCGATTACACCATGCAGCCAGACTATTTGATCTACCTTTTTTAATGTTACTCAGTGTCAAACAAAATTCCGAATTTTGTTTCTTCATTTACTCGCGGACGACGGCCCACCTTAGTGAATGGCTGCAGGGTGTGCTACCCGGGATCTTAACCTGCATCACTATACATTTGACTTCAGAATGTCTATCACACCACTGGAGAGCTCTCCTTTTTAGTCGGTCCTACTGTCCTGGTCACCATAAAATTCTGTATTTCTTCTCTCACTGCCTGGAGTATGAGGGAGGCGCGGTCGTGGTGGTCCTCGACAACTACTATAGGGACCACATTCGGGAGTTTGTCATACTTCTTTCGTCCAATTCTTTTTCTGTTCCATTTCCTCGATGTGCTACCATCATTTGATAAAGTCCTTGTTTGTCGTGCCACCATTCAACAGAAGAGCTAAGTACATCTCCTCTCAACTCCTTTCATCAAGTATAGGATTTTGTCAATTTCTGTCATATTTTGATCACAATGTGGCATACGACCAAAGCATGTGGTATGTAGCACTGCGTCGTTTCCCCACGACTTAGAGCCCTGTCCTTCAACTGTTCTTCCGCTATTGACCTTGATTCCGGTTGTCGCCAAATGTTTTCTCCACCTCGGCCTGGAATTTATTCCAGTACTCCAAGCGCTCTGACATAAAATACCAGCAGCTGCGGAACGCTACTTGATGTTTTGGATGCAATGCGGTACTTTCCACAATTTCTGGATAGTGGCTGTTTAAGCATGTTGTTATAAATACCGTACTTCTTTGCGATTTCATTCGTTTCGTGTCCTCTGTGATTTAAAACATACGTTCAGTGAATGTAGACGGTGTGCTTACAGTCTAGTGTTAACATTGCCCGTCGTCTAATTGCTACATGATGCTCTGAATCCATTACAGTGCTTTGCATTATTTCCTAATAGAATTAGTTTGAGGTTTTTGCTAGAAAATATCGTGCTTTTATAGTTTTCATTCATCTCGTGTCTGGTGCTACCTACGTTCGACGAACTTCGATCGTGCTATTTTACGCCCGCCTGTCGCCTGGAAGTTAGCTGCAAAACTTACAGAAAGATAATTATTACTTTATTACAGGTTAAGTGTTTGCAGTGTTTTTCAATTTATTGTAAGAGTAGCGTCATGTATTACAAATGTGTATGTTGCCGTAGGTTAATTGGTATGCAAGAAATATGTCAGCACTGTGGGTTGGTGTTTCTTTGGCGTGAATCTTTCGGGAAAGGCAATAAAGCGTCATATGAGGCTCTTCCATGGAGTTTTAGAGTACGTAGTCAAGACAAAAAAAATCATGCCTCTCAGGCAGATTCAGAAATGGTGTATTTTGCATTAGATAGGTTCAAGGAGGGAAGAGACGATGAGAGCTGTGGAGAAGCTGACAAGTAATAGGCAAAAGGAGCAAACTTCAGAAATCACACTTTAGATTCCAGTAAGCAGTCAATTTTAATTGATACCTGAACAAAGAGAAGACTCTCAACCATATTTTGAGCTAAGTAGAGTGCAGCAGACGCGTGCGAACGACTTTAAGGCCAAGTCAGTAGAAAAGTCACGTGGAAGGAATAGAGTCTTGCTACTAGGTAGCAGTCATGCTACAGGAAGAGCCAGGTGTAGAATACCAGGTGTCAAGCGTTGTGAAACGTAGTAGCAAGTTCGCCATGTGAAAGAGAACATAAAGGCCTTGTGCCGAGATTTTTATGGAAGGAATCACTTCCTTACAGCAGGACGAGGAGGAAACAGCCTGACTAGCAACTTAAAATGTAGCATTAAATGTGACCTGGAGGAATAAGGAGCGGCAACAGCACACACTCGAATTGTGTTTGTAGAGGCTTTACTCTGCCACGCCAGTTCTTTGTTAATTTGCCTGTTAGTCATGTTAACAAAAAAACAGAGTGAATTGTTTTTTACTGAAACAAAGTCTCACATCTCTCCTACACCTGTTGATGCAATAGGAAAATGAGGATACACAAATCATGGCCTGCACCTGAGTAAGAGGAGGAAGAAATGATTAGCTGAGCATCTTGCAAAACTGTAAGAGAGGCCACAAAAACACAAGACAAAATCCCTGTGATTAGTGAAGTCATATGGGCACAATTTTTATGTTAGCGTCAGTTTACAAGCAGATAGTACTGAAAGAAATCTGAGACGAACAGGACCATAATATATGTAACAGGTTTAAGAAAATTTGAATTCATTGGTTTCATCAGGAAATTAGAGGGGTGAAAAACAAGATTCTCGTATGTCTACAAATGTACAAAATTTTGAATTGATAGGTATTCTGTGCCTCTCGGAACACCATATAACTACAAGGATGGAGAAGTTAAATATCATGGATTTAGAGCAGCATCATTTTCGTGTAGAGTTAACATGGAGAAAGGGATAGTTGCAACATATGTAATAACTGGAGACAAAGTCAAAAACATTCAACCAAATAGTTTTTGTGTTGATTCGAGCTTCGAAACATGTTCTTGTGATTTGATAATGCAGAATACTTCTCTGATACTTGTAACAGTCTACAGATCCCATCTAGGAAAATTCCAGCTATTTATAAGAAACCTAGATGCATTATCTGTCAGATGAGAAAAAACTCTTTATGGAGATTTCACTGTGGATTTCTTAAAAGATAGAAATAGGACCAATGAATTAAAATTTTTATTTTGATGTTTCAATCTGATTTCAGTACTCAGTTTTCCAACTCGTGTGCAGCAAGATAGCACAACACTAACTGATAACATTTTTATAAACAGTGCTCAGGCGGAAACAATTACTATGTAAACGTAAGCGAAGTCTTCCACAGTCATTCCCAGTGTGTGCAGCCAGAGAACCATAAGAATTTTATTGACAATTACTGTGTACTTAATTGTTAAAAGACTACCTAATAATGACGCAAAATTTATGGAAATAAACAATATTGGACTTTACAACCTTGAGGGAGGTTCACACAAAACAGTGATGCTTATGACCGAGAACAAGATACAACCTTTTAAGAGGAAGTTGAGAAAGTTGGTATGGGATGAGGTCTATAGAGAAAGAGATGATGATGCCAATTTCAATTTATTCCATAGTAAATTTGTGTCAATATTTAAAAGTTATTTCCCTAAAAAGTTATCCAGAAGATCCATAAAAAGTAAGCCATGGATAAATAATGGAATTAAAGCCTAATTTTAAAGGAGTAGGGAAAATAAAACAAAGGTCAAAATAAATCAATATTCGACGTTATCTGCGTTTCATAAAGAATAGTGTCATATTTCAAGGAAAGTCATTAAAATGCCGAGAAATACGTACATCATGATACAAATTAAGATAAAATGATGGGATACTGTCAAATGGGAGACATGGCAGCCAGTTAGTGTACAAGACACCTTAACACTTAAACTAAGTGACAGTGTTATGGCTGATAATTCACAAGTTTGAGTACTTTTAACGATCACTTTCTAAATGTAGTTGCAAAAACTGGAGAAGTGGTACAGTTGAAGAAGCAATTGAATATATTAAAAACATCATACCACAAAACTTTAAGTGACTAGAAGTAGCACCATCCTTCAATTGAAATTAACAGAATAATAAAAATTCTAATAAACAAAATCCCAAGTGGTGTTAATGGAATTTCATCCACAATTATGAAAAAATGTTTCAGCTTAGTAAGTGACATCATTAGTGATGTATTTAATGCGTCACTGGCACAGGGAATTTTTCCAGAGAGGTCAAGACACACAGCTGTTCAACCTCTTCATGAAAAAGTTGACATGAAAAACTTAAACAACTGACATCCCATTTCGTTACTGACCCTTTTTTTTCCTGAATACTCGAAAAAGTTACGTTCTCAGGAGCAGTCTCACACTTAAGTAGTAACAAGTAACGTAGCATATCACAATTTGGGTTCCATAATTGTTGCTCGATTGAGAATGTTATTTATACATTCAATGAACAAACAGTACAAGCATTAAATGATGTAATAATGCCAGTTGGTGTGATCTTTCCAAGGCGTTTGATTGTGTAATCATGATACCCCCTTAGGAAAGCTCAAATGTTATGAAATCGACAGCTTTGCACACAGCTGGTTTGAATCATATTTTAAAGCAGGATGCAGAAAGTTGTGTTGAAGAATTCGAACAGTGTTGGAAGGGCAGATAATTTTAGTGACTGGGGTAAAATCACACACAGAGGGAGACCCGCAGAGTTCAATTTTGGATCTACTCCTAAGCCCTATATATGTGAATGACTTTCCACTTTATAGTCAAGAAGCCAATGTAAGGAAAGTACTGGTATTACACTAGGTCACGCAAAACGAACAGAAAAAGTTCAGAAAGCATACAGACAGACATCTAAGCACTACAATACAAGAAACATGCTGAGACAGGCTAAATTCAGGCACTACAATACAGCTGTAATGCCAAAGGCATTCTACTTATTAGAAACGACCAGAATCGTAATATCAGGCATCACAGAGACAGAAAAATTATAACATAAAATCCTCAGAAATTTTTTTGGAGAGTATACAGACATGGTATATGAGCAAGAGACCAAACAAAGAATTATAAGAACACACAGACAGAATCACAGACATCATCAGAAAACGCCGACTAACTTTATATGGACACACACATAGAATGAACAACAGGCCCACAAAGAGGATTTTTAGTAAACTGTTCAATCAAAAAACCCAACGGTTTTAAGAAATAGACAAACGCCTAAACAAGCAGGAACTAGTAGGGAAATGATAAGTAAAAGAGACAAATTCAGAAACCAAATTATGAACATGAAATCTGAAGTAAGAGAAAGTCCAGATCAGGGAAAATATGGAGAGAACAAAGGAAAACAAGAATACAGCCAAAGAATGGAGAGGTTTTTGGAATAGAAAAAGGAGAACATGAAAAAAATGAATAATCATGTAATATACAAGTTCATTGTCTTGAGGACATTAATGTGTAATAATAATAATAATAAGCCGCATTAGAGAAAAAGTAACAGAAGAGTTTGTTAATGATAGTTTCCAAAGAATTATTAAGTAGTTTTTTGCAAGTGGACTCTCTCTAAATTTTGAAAAATACACTATATTCAGTTCTCTACAACAAATAGTCGTACCAACACTTCATGTAGCACATAAGCAGGAGTTAGATAATAGAGTAGAACGCTCCAAATATTTGGGCGTACAGACTGATGAATCCTTAAACAGGAAAATGGGAAGGAACATACTACTGAGCTCCTCCAGTAGTTCAGCTATTTTTGATCTTCGTATAGTTGCTAATTTTGGAAACAAATGTATCAACCTCCTGACATATTTTGCAAATTTCCACTCAATAATGTCTTACAGAATAAATTTCTGGCCCTTACAACCGCTACCCTTCGATCGTTTTCGACCACTTCTATCTCCTGATGGACCATGTTAATGAGTAATCTTACCCAGACGCATGGATAACATCACAGCCAGCATCCTGTGACGCCTGATTCAAAAACTAACATGTTTACGGAGGTGACAGTAGAACTTTTGATTTGGTCACCACGTTGGTGTGGGCGTGGAGGGGCCCCATCCTTTGTGGGGCAGCTCATCGCTTATAAAGAAGGTATTATTTGCACAAAAGCGAGCGTTACGAAAAAAGTGTGTTCAGTCATGTACGTACCTCTTCATGTAGGTACCTCTTCAAGGAGGTAGCGTAACTCTTCAAGTAAGTAGGCATTTTAACTGCGTCGTCTCTAATACATATGTTCGCTAATAAATTTCGTCATAAATAATCCTTCACAATTTAAAAGAAGTGAGGTCCATACCTACAACACTATAGGGAAAAATGACTATTATTATTCATTATTATAGTTATCAATGCCTCAGAAAGGAGTTCAGTATGCAGCAACAAAACCTTTTAATTTGCTCATTAACGTAAAATATCTTATAGGTAGCAAAGCAGTTTAATATAAGGAACCCACCTCTTTATATGTAAACTGAGACACAACAGTCAAAACCTTCAGCTGAAACCTGTAACACAGGCTGTTTCCAACATATATATCCTGCGCTGTTCGGCCAGCCACTTGCCCCAGAGCATGATGCTCGGCGCATTAGGCGGATTGACCCCGCAGTCCCGACGGACACAAATGTCTGTCACGCCAAGATACTTCGCACGCTGACTGGCTGGCTGATTTGGGCGAGGGGACCAAACAGCGAGGTCATCGCTCCCTTTGGGTGGCGAGAGTCAGCGACGAGTGTACAACTGCTTCTTTAGGTCTCAGAAGAAATTCCGGGAGGCCTATTATTGCAACAGCGAAACCTTACCATATCCACTACATTATACGATTAGAACATGGAATTTAGTTTCAGAACTTTATAAATACTTCACATCGTCGTCACAGTTGTTGGCAACGTACTGATATTCATGTTATTGTAAATAACACGGTGATCGGAAACTGTTGCTCTCATAGCGTAGTTGACAGCCCATGAGATTGCTCAGCCTTTGGTTCGGGTTCTATCCTTACTACCGTCTCGTATGCAACTTTTGTATCGCTCTCTCGTTCGCTTCTGGGAAACTAACGGAGGACACGAGTGGCGAAACCGATCGCGGGCATTTGAATTTTCACGCGCAGCGGCCTGACTGGCTAACTTCAATGCTAACTGACACGGATACGGCGCAACGGATAGAATTTTTTTTCTTAACGCTTATTTCTCAGGACAACCTACCCTCCAACACTCTTACAAGCTTTTCAGACTGTTTCTGACCGCCCTGCATAATCAGTTTTATTTTTCTTCACACAGGCTGATTCAGCCGCCCCTACCAATGTTGTTTTATGCAGCATGCAATGTCATATCTGGCCTTCAAAACAACGCACGATATTTTCATATTCTCTCACTTGCTATGAGCAAACTATTATTCCGACAGAAAAAATTAACAGGACCTTTTTTTACGAAATTTAAATTTAGTACTAGGATACGTGTTCGCTGGACGGGACGGTTTTCGAGGTATTCAAGAAAAACGTACAAAAGAGACCATCAAACGCAACTACATCCCCAAATTCACCCTTCAAGAGTCAGAATTTCTAATAAGTGTTCATGGCACTACCTTCAACTAATGTGTGCTACACAAACTATTCCCATTACTCGATCTCTTTTGGTCTCTAATGTTTGGGCTATTATACCATCAACATAGTGGGCTATATCGTCAACATTATTAATTTAAACGTACCTGTAAGGGTAATGAAAGAAAAACGACTTTTGTAAATGTTACGCTGAAACCAATTACGTTGTCATATCTATCCAAATTTAACCCTTACAACCGCAGTAGTTTCTTAGTCAGAAGTTCTTAAGAATACAGCTGCTAAAATTCAGAAATGTGTTAGGTAAAATTTACGCAAACGTCAGTTTTACAGTTTGTATGTGCTAGACTATGATGGTGGCGTAGTAAGACCAGTCCATAGGGGCAGCTGAAGCACGCTGTACATGATGTGCATCTTCATATTTTCGCGGCGCAATGATTGTTCCGTAGAATTTCGGGCGTGCAGTCGCATAAATATCACTTCATCTTCTAATATTTCGGCTGTACACCGTCCAGCCGTCTTCAGAGTGAGCCGAGGTGACTGACGCTCCAGCACTTGCTCCGTCCTTTTATTTCTCATTGGCAAAATCTTTCATAAAGAGAGTTCAGCTTTGTTTGAACATGATTTGACCTCGACATATTTTTATTCAATAACAAATTTTATGAACAGACTGACGGTGTCGCAATGGTCAGTTGTCGTCGCCATTGGTGGCCCTTTTTTTATGGCGAGCGAGAAGAAGGCGCTGGAATCTGCTAGTTTGAAGCCCACAGTATTTTGGAAGTATGATGATGACACGCCTGTAGTGTGGCCCCATGGTGAAGATAAATTAAAAGAATTTTTAAATCATCTGAACTCCATCCACAGACAAATTCAGTTCACGATGAAATCGAAAGATGGGTGCCTTCCATTTTTGGATGTTTTCGTACGACGCAAAGATAATGGTACTTTTGGACACGCAGTATACTGTAAACTGACCCATATGTATTTATATTTACGTGCAAATAGCTGCCACCATCCTTTGCAGAGATCGCTGGTACTCAGAGCACGAGTCATTGCTGACGAGAGCAGTCGGGAGGACGAACTTGTACACTTGAGATGAGCTTTTGAAGCCAACGGGTACCCTCCACAGCAGATACGTAAGGCACTACGAATGAAACCAACAGAGGACATAAGGAAAGCAGAAGAAGAGGCGAGAAGTTTTAAATCCATGACTTTTCTGCCGTACATAGGAGGCGTATCGTCTAAAATACGACGGATCCTCAGTAAACACAAAGTGAAAGTAATTTTTCGTCCTCCACCAAGGACAGCAGCACTCCTGGGTTCCGTATAGATGAATTGGTGCTTCGGAAGCCTGGAGTTTACAACACCCTCTGTGAGTGCGGTCGTTCATACATCGGACAGACGACACGTACAGTCCATGAGAGATGCACAGAGCATCGCAGGTACATCCGGCTCTTACAGCCTAATAAATTGGCGTTGGCAGAGCATTGTATTGATCACTCTAGAGACGGCTGGACGGTATAGGATAGCAATATTAGAAGAAGAAGTGAAGTTTATGCAGCTGCACGCCCAAAATTTTGTGGAACACCGTGAACATTTCTATCATGTTTACTAGCTTTACGAGCTAGAAATTGACCATTAGATTGAAATCAGCTAATAGTGACAAACAAAGCATCTTATTCAAATAATGTACAGTCTCAGACGTTTAATGAAATCTTAATTTTAATTTTGGTTGCTGTGGTACTTGCCAACTGCGTTTTCTATCTTGTTTCTTCTGTAAAACTGCTTTACAAGACAAAAATATCGTTCTCCGGCAAACGTATGTCTTTTGCCATTTCACACTGTAGAATTAGTGTCGTCACAGCCTCTCAGTTGCGTTCAAAATAGCAGTGCGCCGTTCTAATGCCTTTTACTCTGTATACCTAGGTGATGTAATTTGTAAATAGCGACTGAATGACGGCGCTATGGTGTAGTTTAATTCGGCTGGCAACTCCCTTACTGACATATCATCTTACTGTAAAGTGAAAATGCATGAGCTATATGTGCTTCAAATGAACCTCCCAGACATGTTGACTGACTGTAAAGTGTACACAAGATTCATTGTCTTGTTCCCAATTGGAGACACAGTGGTGCCCTCCACCTTTCTTCATCTTTATTCTGGAACAGAAACCTGCTAATTTATAATCTTCAACAATTAACATATCTGTTTGTGTGGATGCAAGGTGTTGATACAGGAGAAGTATGTCAACAAAATTTTCACTTCCAATACATTCAAGAAAATAATAAGATTATTTGTTTTTCAAGCCTCGAATACTTTGGTGGATGATACTAAAAGTAGTCTCTAATTTTTGTATTCTTGCAGTATTTAGCCCTTCAGCTATTTTAATGTCTTTGAGTATTGTCTGTCTCATTGAAGAAGTTAAACGAAAAATTAAACCCAGCAGATTCAGGGACTATGTTATATGTGATTGTACCTCAGCCTTCCCCTTCCTTATTTCCCAGTCAACAAATCTGGTTACCTGGCCCTCCGCTTCCTGTTAAGATGTAGCCATGTTTCCTGTGTCCCCGTTTGCCAACTTGTGCATTTCCAATGTGAGCACTCTCCGAGGCCCGCAGCAACACTCTCAGTTCCCAGTTAACTCGAGTGCAGTTTTTAAAGCCAAGGCTGATAATTCGATGAAGAATCTCGACATGATTCACTTTTGTGTGTAGTTGTTACTTGTGTGTCCAGGTCACTCCTCGTGCTATACCTCAAGTTTCTGGTCAGGCTGTTACCTTCTCTCTTCAACTATCAGCACATAACCTTCCTCATTCAAATCCCTAATTAATTATGCCTTTATGTCTTCTATGACACACTTCGTTCCAAAATTCTTGTATTTTGGAACGTTAATCCTAATTTGTCCTGCAGCTTTTTCTTTTCCTCTTCGATTCTTTTCCGATCTGGCTGAAATTTTGCTCCTACCACACTGCTACCCACTGTTTTCGACTGCTGTTGGATGAGGCTCTCCTACGCAAGGTAGCAGGTTATACACTCCAAGAGAAAAAAAAGATAAATAATTATAATTTCAGAAAAATTTGGAATATTTACTCAAGAGCAAAAGCCTCACAAATTGAGCAACTCCGTTAGTATCTCACCAATGCCTGGGGCGTCTCCAGACACGTCTCCGCTGGTCGTCGAGGCTCATTTTGAAGCGGGACTCAACACTGAAGACAATTGTACTCCGGCAGTTCTACTGCAGTCAATGAGATTCCAGTCCAAAGACGTGTCTGGAGAGGCCCCCAGACAGCAGAGGAATACTAACCCGATTGTCGCCCTCCTTACAGCCCGACAACCAGGAGTGATTGTCTGGATTGCTGTTTCTTTTCATAGACATACCTCTTTGGTTGTCATCCGCGGCACCCCTACAGCACAGCGGTACGTCAACGATATTCAGCGCCCCGTTTTGTTGCCCTTCACGGTAAACAGTCCTGGGCTTAAATTTCAGCAAGATAATGCTCGCCCTCACATAGCGAGAGTTTCTATTGCTTGTCTTCGCGTGCCGGCCGGAGTGGCCGTGCGGTTCTAGGCGCTACAGTCTGGAGCCGAACGACCGCTACGGTCGCAGGTTCGAATCCTGCCTCGGGCATGGATGTGTGTGATGTCCTTAGGTTAGTTAGGTTTAATTAGTTCTAAGTTCTAGGCGACTGATGACCTCAGAAGTTAAGTCGCATAGTGCTCAGAGCCATTTTTTGTCTTCGTGTTTACCAAATCCTAACTTGGCTAGCAAGGTCACCGAATCTCTCCGTTATTCAGAATGTTTGGAACATTATTGGTAGGGCCCTCCAACCATGTTGGCGTTGTACGTGCCAGTTGGATAGAATTTGGTAATATCTCTCAGGATAACATCTAACAACTCTGTCAATCAATCCCAGGCCGAATTACTGCTTTCATAATGGCCAGAGGTTTACTTACTCAATTTGTGAAGCTCTTTCTCTTGAATGACTCATACAATTTTCCGAAATTCTAATCATTTGTTTGTCTGTAGAGGTACGTCACATTTATAGATTTCCGTACCATTAGGATAACTCCTTCGTGGTGCTCCTTTTTTTCTTAGAGCGTATTTGTTACACATTTTGACAATAGACTTGCTCTGCAAAGAAACTCCTCTTCGATCGTTACCTATTACCTTTTCCCACGCAATTTCGGATCAAAGCTGGGTTCATGGGGGTCATGACCACCATCTCCCTTCCAAAAAAAGAAAAATTCAGAAAATGTGTATCAGTTTCCAAATTCTCAGCTAACCTTTGGAGGATAAAGTAGCAAAGACCGTCAAAAAGGGCTAGAAATTCAAAATATTACAGGTCATGTTTAATACAGGGCGCTTTTGAGTTGCTTGTATGAAGACCCGTCGATGGCGATTGATTTAAGACCTCACCGCCTGCACAGAGCATTCCGGTCAGGAAAAAATGCTCATTCTTTGGCTGATAATCCCTGCTTCCACCAACATATCCCACAACGTCCTCGAGTACACAGTCAGAGTCGCAAACCACAGGACGTTGAATAAAGCGAGACAGAAAGGGAAAAACCCTCCAATACGAAAAACAACAAAAAACTGATTTCTCTAACGTAGGTGGAAACGATCTCAGGAAATAGTATTCCCCTCATTTACACCCTCACATAGCCATACCCGTACGGACCTGTGTCTATAGTCATAGTGCTAAATGATATACCGTATTGACGGTGATCAGTGCACGTTTCTATTTTACATTATGTAACTTACGACGTACTCAAGTTATGACAGTCTATGGCGCTCATGCATCTTAAATCTACTGTATGACTCCTCCACTTCTCAAATTTTCGGACGAATTTTTTACAAATACTGTATTTCCCTGGACTGCTGTTTCTTGGAAGTTATGGTAAATTGATTACTGCGTAATGATGTAGACAAATTACTACCACATACAAACTTTTTACGTGTGATATTCTAACAAAACAATTTGTTATTATTATTATTATTATTATTATTATTATTACTGTTGTAGTGTTATACCATCTGCATATTTTTTTATATTATTAATACAACTGTAATCACCTGTGGCACATTCAAAATGGCAGATGTGAGCGCACAGGACCGAATCTTAGAATTCTGCCTGTTCCCACGATTCAGTTTCCTTCTCCTCCTTAAACTGTCCTTATTCAAATTTTGCAGCTTCAAGTTCTGCCTGAATGTCACAAATTCTACTCTTCAGTTGAATGATTTTTCTGACTCTGCAGCAAATCCTATATGTACATTGGAGAGCCTCATTAAATATTTTCATCACCGTCATACTGCATTCGCCCACATGAATCACTCCCGCAATAACTATATCTACGGCAACATAGAGAATGATCGCCCATGAAAGTATAGGCGAAGATGTTAACAGAATTTCAAGAACGTATAAAAATTAAATTGAATCTGAAATACAGACGCAATGTAATAAAAAGCGTTTTTCTCAAGTTTGTACCGGTAAACAGTTGTCTTTTTCTGGATAGTATTCAGACAGTTGTACATGAGCAAATTCTGACTAAAAGTTAATTCAAATGGAATTCGAATATCCTGTTTCTTAACGTACTCCGTTGCAAAATTACGCCTACAGACGTGACCAATCGAGCACTGAATAACACAGTCTCCAACCGTTAATACAATTAGTACAGATAAGCCTTCAATAGAATAACTGTTGCGTATACTAAGAAAGATTCTACAGTGTAAAAACAACATAATAACAAATAAAAAAAGACTAAAAACTTATGTTTTCACGCGCATTGAACTCATCTACATCTACATCCCCGTGATTACCCTGCTATTCACAATAAAGTGCCTGGCAGAGGATACAATGAACGAACTTCACGCTGTCTCTCTACCGTTCCACTATCGAACGGCACGCGGGAAAAACGAGCACTTAAATTTTTCTGTGCTATCCCTGATTCCTCTTATTTTATCGTGTTGATCATTTCTCCCTATGAAGGTGGGTGCCAACAGAATGTTTTCGCAATCGGAGGAGAAAACTGGTGATTGAAATTTCATGAGAAGATCCCGTCGCAACGAAAAACGCCTTTATTTTAATGATTGCCACTCCAATTCATGTATCATGTCTGTGACACTATCTCCCCTATTTCGCGATAATACAAAACGAGCCGCCCTTCTTTGTACTTTTTCGATGTCATCCGTCAGTCCCACCTGATGTGCATCCCACACCGCACAGCAATACTCCAGAATAAGGCGGACAAGCGTAGTGTAAGCAGTCTCTTTAGTACACCTGTTGACCCTTCTAAGTGTTCTGCCAATGAATCGCAGTCTTTGGTTTGCTCTACCCACAATATTATCTATGTGATCGTTCCAATTTAGGTTATTTGTAATTGTAATCCCTAAGTATTTAGTTGAATTTACAGTCTACAGATTTGTGTGACTTATCGCATAATCGAAATTTAGCTGATTTCTTTTATTACTCTTGCGAATAACTTCACACTTTTCCTTATTCAGGGTCAATTGCCACTTATCGCACCATACAGATATCTTATATAAATCATTTTGGAAGTCGTTTTGATCATCTGATGACTTTACAAGATGGTAAATGACAACATCATCTGCAAACAATCTAAGACGGCTACTCAGATTGTCTCCTATGTCGTTAATATAGATCATGAACAATAGAGGGCCTAGAACACTTCCTTGGAGAACGCCGGATATTACTTCTGTTTTACTCGATGACTTTCCGTCTATTACTACGAACTGTGACCTTTCTGACAGGAAATCACGAATCCAGTCGCACAACTGAGGCGATACTCCGTAGGGACGCAGTTTGGTTAGAAGACGCTTGTGAGGAACGGTGTCGAAAGCCTTCTGGAAATCAAAAAATATGGAATTAATTTGACATTCCCTGTCGATAGCACTTATTACTTCATGAGCATAAAGAACTAACTGTGTTTCACAGGAACGATATTTTCTGAAACCGTGCTAACTATGTGTCAATAAATCGTTTTCTTCGAGGTACTTCATAATGTTAGAATAAAGTATGTGTTCCAAAACCCTACTGCAAATCGACGTTAGTGATATAGGCCTGTAATTCAGCGGATTAGTCCTACTTCCCTTTTTGAGTATTGGTGTGACTTGAGCAATTTTCCAGTCTTTAGGTACGGATCTTTCTGTGAGCGAGTGGTTGTATATAATTGCTAAATATGGATCTATTTCACCAGCATACTCTGAGAGGAACCTGACTTGTATACAATCTGGACCTGAGGCCTTGCCTTTATTAAGTGATTTAAGCTGCTTCGTTACTCCGATGATATCTACTTGTATGTTTCTCATCTGGGCAGTTGTTCTTGATTGGAATTCAGGAATTTTTACTTCGTCTTCTTTGGTGAAGGAGTTTCGGAAAACCGTGTTTAATAACTCTGCTTTAGTGGCACTGTCATCAGTGACTTCACCGTTGTTATCAAGCAGTGAATGTATTGATTGCGTCCTGCCACTTGTGTGTTTTATGTATGACGAGAATCTCTTTGGCTTTTCTGCCAGATTTTGAGACAGAATTCCGTTGTGGAAATTATTAAAAGCATCTCGCATTGAAGTACGCGCCATGTTTCGAACTTCTGTAAAACTTCGCCAATCCTGGGGATTTTGCGTTCTTTTAAATTTGGCATGCTTTTTTCGTTGCTTCTGCAACAACGATCTGACCCTTTTTGTGTACCATGGGGGATCAGTACCATCACTTATTAATTTATGTGGTATATATCTCTCAACTGCTGTAAATGCTATCTCTTTGAAAACATTCCACATCTTTTCTACACTTATATGATCAGATCGGAAGGAGTGAAGACTGTCTCTTAAAAAGGCGTTAAGAGCATTTTTATCAGCGTTTTTAAATAGATATACTTTGCGTTTCTTTTTGATTGTTTTAGGTGTTATGGTATTCAGCCTAGCAGCAGCTGCCTTGTGGTCGCTAACCCCTGTATTCGTCACAATACTCACTATTTGTTCTGGATTATTTGTTGCTAAAAGGTCAAGTATGCTTTCGTAACCATTTACGCTTCGAGTGGGCTCATGAACTAATTGTTCAAAATAGTTTTCTGAGAAACCATTCAATACAATTTTTGATGACGTTTTATGCCTGCTGCCGGCTTTAAACTTGTCCCTCGGCTGCCATTTTTAGTTACAGTACAACATAGTGCTTAATGCGTCCGTTATGTGGCTAAGTAAGATGGTTTAAAGCTCAATTATACGTAAGACTGGTCATTAAACTGTGTGTTTCTCCTCTGTCGTAGACACCGAACACAGTGGGGTGAGCTGATTAGTCTTGGCAGCGACCGGAAAGCAGCCAATACCCGTTGATGTCATTCGATTTCTATCTATTCTTTAAATCCCGTCAGTCACTTCGCTGAAAATCTACTTAAGACCTTCGCTCAGGGAGCGACTACAAAGGATTGGGCTGGTCATCTAAATCGTTCATTGGCTGCCATCTGTTTTATTATCTCTGACGAATGACAAAGTAACAGATTTTTGCATTTATCCAAACATCTACACTATTGTAAGCTGCTGTCTGTAGCAAACAAGAAGATGAATTAGACAGAAAAAGGTCTTAACGTGCTGTTGGAATGGCGTCAGCGAAGATCCACGTTTTGAAAGTCACAATACATTACAGGAATCTCGACAGACTGAATAACATTACTGAAGTCGCTAGTCATTCCACAGTTGAGTACGCAAACAGTGGGGTGAAAATTACACCCTGACTCACTTTGAAAAACTACATGAAATAAATTGATAATTTCTCAGTGGTACAAGTATCTTAAAAAGTTACAATTTAAGCTTATTCAGCGGCTAACGTATTGAGAAATTATTTAGCAAATTGCCGTCTTACTCCAAGCCCGTGGCTTCAGTGGCAATGGAACTATTGCACATAAAAATTCATTTTTCATTAAACTCTAGTTAAAACATGTTAGAGAATACGGCACTATACAAAAAATATTTCTCTTTATCATGCTGTCGATAGCTTATATTTCAAAAACCGAGACAAATTTTTATTTATACACACAGAAATGTAATGGCGACAGTTTTTGTTCCTTAAATCATTTACAAGTAAACACTATTGCGTTACAGGACTACATTTATCGGATTCACACAAGAGAGCATTTTACTACAATTTAATTTTTCTTGTGCATTTTTTTCTGATTCACCTATACATTTTCTTTAAATAACGCTATTATAATACGAGGAGTATTCAACAAGCAATGTAACACTTTTGTTCCGAAAACAGGTTATTTTTATTCATAATTCCAATATATCATATTATTTCCCACTCTATAAAACACTATTGTTCAACGTAATCTCCGTTCAACGCGACGGCCTTACGCCTGTATACCCGCTTGGTACCACTCTACTGGTGGACGTCGGAGCCAACGTCTAGGTGCATCAATAACCTCCCCATTACCCACGCACTGCCTCCCGAAGAGGACATCCTTCATTGGGACAAACAGACGAAAGTCGGAAGGTGCGAAATCTGGGCTGTAGGGTCGATGAGGTTTCGCAAACTTCTGTGAGGCCTTGCTTTGTCATGGAGAAGTTCGTTAGCATTTTTGTGGCGACGAACACATTTAAGTTCCAACAGTACAGGAGTCACTGCTGTATGCGACCGACCGGAATGTGGGAGATAGAAAGGTCTGCGCGACTTGTTGCGATGATGACAGACGCCCTCCCAACGACTCACCGGGCTTTTGTTCACTCTCAGTCCTCCGTAGACATTCTCCAAACGCCTGTGAATAACTGCGATGCTCTGATTTTCGGCGAAAAGGAACTCAGTGACAGCTCTCTGCTTGGTACGCACCTCCGTTACAGCCGACATTGTGAAGACTGCGTATAGAGCCGCCACCTATCGGAACTTCATAAAACTACAGGGGCTGAAGCGGGAACTGACCGAGAAAACCAGTTGAGCGCGCGATGCCGATGAGTGCGGACAACGGATCGCGCGCGTCCGAGCCAGCCGGCTCGGTCGCGCCGGGGCCGGCCGCTGGCCGGTCGGTGGGGCCTGCCCCGCCGGCCGTCCCGGCGGCCGCTCCCAACAGGACGGATACAACGGCGACGACCCCTGCAACGACAACGGATTCTGACAGGCAACATAATGAGGACAGGACCACGACGAGCGATAAGCGAATGCAGAGCGGAGGACAACATACGTCAAACCCCTCTGACGAGAGACATCAGCTAACACAGAACGATCGGCAACAACGGGAACTGAGACGTGAAATATACAACACATGATCCTGCAAAGTCAGCAAGTATACGACAACCGCACTAGTACAGTTCCTCCTTCACAGCATGCAGAACAAGTAGACGACATGGAACAATTTTCTCCACCAGACGACGACGACGACGAAATGGAGGGAGTCTCCTCTGAAGAAGTTTGGACCATGCAGCCCACCGACGGAGAGGGCGATTTTACACTAGTTCGCCAAAGAAAACGACTCAACGCTTCTCCTAAGCAGAACAACTCTCGGAAGCGACAACGTCCAGAAGAACTGAAAACTTCCAACCGTTATGCGGCTATTGCGACGGAAGATACTACAGATGCTCCAGAACGTATGGACCAGACAAGTGATGTCAATCTCGAAGCAGATAAAGAGGGGACAAATGGCTCTGGCCGGAACTTACTACGCAAAGTCCCGCCCGTTACTATTTACCATACCAAGAACTACATGGAACTCAACAAGGCGCTGAAAGCGAATATTGACGGCAGTCTTAAGGCCATCTACCAACGAGACAGGATCAAATATCACTTTGACTCCTATGAAGATCAACGGCGGGCCATCAATTTCTTTGTGTCGAATGACATCCACTTTTTTACACATCAGGCCGCGGAGGACAAGGACTCAAAGTGGTTGTCAAACGTCTACCTGCCGAAGTTACGGAGGAAGAACTGAAAGACGCATTGATAGAGAAGGGTTTCCCTGTCATCAACGTCCACCAATTTAAAAATCGAGACGACAAGACGAAGGAATTACGACCTCAAGATGCTTACTGTGTCACGTTGCCAGCCCAAAAGGAAAACTACAAGATTTACGACATCAAATACCTTTTATATACTAAAGTCGTTATTGAAACCTACAACTGACAAGAAGGACCTGTTCAATGTCGCCACTGCCAGCGATTCGAACATACAACTAATTATTGCAGCTTGCCTGCTCGCTGCGTTCGATGTGGAGGGCAACACCGATCTTCAGCATGTACTCATCCCCGAGGGGCTCCGCCGAAATGTGCTAACTGTGAAAAGGACCATCCTGCCACGTGGCGTGGCTGCCAGAAGTACCAGGAACTTCTCAGGAAATACACACAACGGTCTTCCCCGCAGCCCTCTCAACGGAGGACTCGTGTAATAGGGAACTCCAACCTGACGCCACACCCTCCGCCCCACCGACAGCAACCGCCACAAGAACAGCCGGCGGCGACACGGCAGCCAGTAACACAGCCTCCTCCTGAAGCACTTCCACCTCGACAGCACCGCCAGCATTATTCATACGCCCACGCAGCATCACCACGCCGACCGGAACCGGAAACCTACGTCTCACCAGCTCATTTGATGCAATCTATAGCTCCAGCGCTCTCTGATGTCGCGAAACTTCTCACCGCCGTGCAGCAACAACTAGTGGGGATGCTTTCTTTAATCGAAAGTGTATTGAAGGCCTTTGGAACACCTTAAGATGGATCGCCCTGGGACCACGAGAAACCTGAAAATCTGTATATGGAACGCCAACGGAATGAAACACAAGAAAACAGAATTCACTGACTTTTTACAACGTCATAAAATCGACATCGCACTTGTATCGGAGACGCACCTTCGTCCAACAACTGAGCTCCGATTTCGTAACATGTACGTCTATAGAACGGACAGACAAGGCCAACGAGGTGGAGGGACCGCAGTTCTGCTTAAAAGGGAACTGCGGCACCATCATGAAACACTACCTCACCTCCAACATCTGGAGGCAACAGCGGTAACGGTTCGATCGACCGCAGGCAACATCACTTTCATTGCGGCGTACAACAGCCCCGGTAAAAACCTAGAGCCAGACGACCTGCGGAGTATCTTCACCAATTTTGACAAAATCTTCCTAGGAGGTGACCTTAACAGCAAGCACGTCGCGTGGAATTCCCGGCGTACGAACCCTCGTGGACGAACTTTGATTGCCATGGAAGAAGAACTGGGCATCACAGTCCATGGCCCACGAGAGCCCACGCGGATTCCTTACGTCGATCGGCAAGAAGCAGACGTCCTAGATATTGCTGTCATCAAAAATATTGAGACGAACCTCCAGCTCCGCACCGTCGACGATCTTTCGTCTGACCACCGACCTGTTATCAGTATAGTGGAAAACGCAACGCCCAACCTTCCGCCCCCAACCTCACAAACTCTGAACTGGGGTCAATTTCGGACATATCTTGACAACAATATCTGCCCGACGCAGGACGTTTCAACACCGGAAGCCATCGACATCGCGGTACAAACTTTGACGCAGAAGATAAAGGTAGCCAAACGGAGGGCAACTACTCACACGGTCTACCCTGTAGTAGCTTTCGACGAGTTCCCGCCTCTACTCCAAGAACTGAAGACACAGAGAAACAGGAGCAGGCGACGTTGGCTCCGCTATAGAAACCCGATCGATCGACGAGAAACACACGTCTTAACACGAGAACTGCACAGGAGAGTGGCCGAGTGGCGACAGCAGGTCTGGGAAGATAAGATGGATGAATTCTTACTTCGAACCAAGAACGAATGGCAGGTAGTCAAGAACATACGACACCAGCGGCCACCTAAACGAGCCATCAGAGGACCAGATGGCCTCCTCTATGACGATCTCGCCCAGGCGGAGCTGTATGCTACGACTTACCAAGACCAGATGTCTACACCAGCGACCACCGTGAACGACGTCCGCCTGCAGGAACAGGAAGCCGTCGTTACAGCAGAATGGACTGCTCTTCGTGCTGCGCCTGTGCAGAGCCGCCCACAACTCACCACACCAGCAGAGATCCGTAAAATTATCCGGAAGACTCGGAATAATGCGCCGGGCAACGACTCCATCAGCAACACCGATTTGAAACAGTTCCCCAGGAAGCCAACTGTGCTCCTTACCCGGATTCTCAACAGCTGCCTTCTGTAGGGATATTTTCCTACGGCGTGGAAGACGGCTCGAGTAGTTCCAATACCCAAGCCAGGTAAAGACCCAGCAGAACCCAACAGTTACCGGCCAATTAGCCTCTTGCCGACCCTTGGCAAGGTGCTCGAGAGAGTGCTGTTGAAGAGGCTCCATGACACGCTTACAGCGCATGATGTTATACGACCCGAACAATTCGGTTTCAAGGACAAGTTATCTGCCGAACTTCAACTTCTACGGATCACTAAACGGATACAAGAAGGATACAACAAGCAGCACTTCACGATTGGTGTCTTCCTTGACATCGAAAAAGCTTACGATAAGGTGTGGCGGCCCAACCTTATCGTCAAACTGCATCGCACTACCCCTATTGCGGATTGTTACATTAGACTCATAGACAGCTTTCTGCAGGACAGGAAACTGTATGTCCGAGTCGACGATAAAAACTCCGAAATGAAACTGATCTCCGCAGGAATTCCGCAGGGCTCTGTCATTTCGCCTCTACTTTTCAACTTGTATATAAATGACATCCCCACAGTCCCCCTTGTTACGGCGAGTTTTTATGCGGACGACACGGCCTTTCTGACAACTGGACGACACTTGGACCAGCTCGTCGCTAGGATGCAACAGCAACTTGCTGTAATGGAACGCTGGGCGCTGCACAATAAGATAACAATCAACCCGACGAAGACGGCAGCCGTTCTGTTCACACGGAGGAAACCAGTGCTCAACGACAGACTCCAAATAGCTGACGAATTTATCCCATGGTCGCCGGGAGTGAAGTATCTCGGTGTCTACCTTGACAAAAAATTACTCTTTACGCAGCATATTGACGACAAGAAGACGGCAGCCCAGAAGATGGCCAGGTCGTTGATTCCGTTCCTGAAGAGTAAGGATCTCAACCCTAAGACTAAACTCCAATTGTATAAGGCAACGGTGGAACCCACAATGTTGTATGGCTCCACCTCGTGGGGAACTACGTGCGTCTCCAACTACAACAAACTCCAAGCGCTGCAAAACATTTGCTATCGATGGATCACAGGAGCTCCATGGTGGACAAGAAACGTCGACATCCGCACCGCACTCCACGAGACCACCATACAAGAGAAGGTCCGTGACAAGGCTCTACGAGTTTTTGTCAAGATCGATGCCCTTAGGGACGAAGTTCGACAATTACAGTCGGTAGGAACGGTAAACAATGCAAGATGGCACAAGTATCGCGTACCGAAGTCAATAACGTTTCACCCCCCATAGGCAATCTGTCATAACACGAGGAAGCAGTCACACATAACAGCCTTGACACATTTCACCCTCCACAGGAGATAGACATCACCAAAGACAGCAGGCTAAAGGACCCATTGCGTGCCCAAGCCTAACTGAATGCGTAATAAATAAAGTGTTTTCCTTTTATCCTTACATCCCATCCTAGAAGAATAAGTCATCAAGTATGATCTCTTCAGTCCACACTACACAATTAAAAAAAAAAAAAAAGAAGACCGAGAAAAAATTGTGTTGCAGTACTTATTGAACGCCCCTCTTATTCACCTATCTGTCATGTCGACTTCTCTCCCCACATTACACACGATTTCCCAGTCACATTCCTCATGCAGTAATCTGGAAACTTTTAACTGTATAAAGTCAAATATTATTATGTTTTCCGCATAAATTTGATGATCAAAACTTGTTCGAGTTTCAAAAGAAAAAAAAGTTGTGTTTTGTATCATCAAAGCGATTCATTTAAATTTCTCTGAGTGGGAACTGTACACAAAAGCACGTACGTTCGCCCACCACTTGAACGGTCATGTACAGCGTTTCGTTCATCCCCTAATATGAGGAACCGTTATCTCGTTACACTGCCAATCATAACATTATGTTTGTATAACCCACGTATCACACTGAAAATGGCTAGTTTTTCATTTTTTTCCGCAAACGACAATCACTTCTCGTCATTCACAACAAGCGTCGCTTGTAACGGTGGCGGCCAGATGTCATAAAATGCACAGTGATACTGCTATCTTCTATATAGTGCTATCGCCTGTGTGCTAACTTATGTTCATCTCAAGGTACAGCAGACATCGTTAGGTTAGGTTGGGTTAAGTTAGGTTAGACTCACTCCTGTACAGTACGAAAACGGAAATTAAATGGTGAACTGTCAATGCACCGATTGAAGTATTAAAAAAAATCTTCATAGTCATCGTCTTCAAGGATTAGACCTATTCCGCCACAGAAGCCGACTCTTTAAGGGACATCGAGCATTTGTCTTTCCTGTTTGGTTATTTTATATTGCAGCTTTAGTTATACTATCGTTATACATGCCGCTGGGCATGGTCTTTCCAGTTCAATCGGTATTTTTCAATTATATTTGTAATGAGTATAACGTTTGTAGCGGATTTTAAAAAATTTACGAATTATTATTGGTTACTGCAGTTAAAGAGTATTTATCACTAGAAGCGTTTGCTCTAATGTACGAGGCATCTTCTGTGGTCTATCTGGAAATATGGTATAAATGACATGTCTCTAAATTTTCGTATTTATTTTTTGAAAAGAATATTTCTTTATAACATTCTAGTACAATTTACTAATGGTGTTCTTTCCTCTTCCTTACATATGCCTTTTTCCACGTTAGTACCGGATGTTGACGTTGAACAAAACCTTGTTGTACATTCACTTTTGGCATCTTTTCGGTCTTTTCGAACCAGTTCCTTCTTACGCTGCATTTTTGTTTTTTTTTATCTACTTCTGCTAACTTCTGTGAACTTTCCAAGTGGACCAGTACTGGAGTTTCACGTGTTCTGCTCTCAGCACAGTGTTTGTGTTCATGCATTTGTTTTCTGTCTACGTTGTGGATATTGTCCACCGGTGACTGTATTTTTTCGGTAGACGTGGGTGTGAATAAAAACTGAAGAAGATGCGTTAGATGGTCAGCAGAGATGGGAGTGAAATGGCAGCAGGGGTAGTGGGCGAGAATGGTGGCTAGAACATGGGACGGTGATTATAAGGAAGGTAGCTGGGAGGAGAGGGTGGTGGTGGATGGAAACTGAGAGGGAGGGAGCGTAATGAATGGCTGACAATTAATATCAAGTGGTCCGTTAGTTTAAAAGTACCTCCCGCGCGATCGCGCACGCCCGCACACACACACACACACACACACACACACACACACACACACATAGACTACAAAAAACATATGGTTTCACATGCT
Source organism: Schistocerca cancellata (assembly GCF_023864275.1). NCBI lineage: Eukaryota > Metazoa > Arthropoda > Insecta > Orthoptera > Acrididae > Schistocerca > Schistocerca cancellata. Next base: position 563,622,036 of record NC_064628.1, on the reverse strand, counting down.
GGCAGTACACTGTGCTGAGTGCGGAACACATGAAACTACAGAATTATGCCACTTAATGAAGTTTACAGAAGTGAGGTGGGTAGAAAAAAACGCAAATGCGGCGTAAGAAAAATATGGTTCAAAATAGACGAAAAGTTGTGAAAATTGAATGTACAACAAGGTTTTGTACGACCTCAACCTCCGTTAACAACGTAGGAAAAGGCACTGAACTACAGAATATATAAACAAGAGGCAAAACCATCGTAATTAAATCGTATGTACCAATGTTATAAAGAAAGGTTTTCGATCTGCAAATACGAAAATGTATACACATATTATGTGTATCATATTTCAACAATGACTACAGAAGATACTTTATAGATAAAAGCGAAACGTGTCTGATGATAAAATTCTTTAATTACGGAAAAACCAAAAATAACTGATAATAGCTGCTGCGGAATATAACCATGCAAATAAACATATTAAAAAATATAAACGCGCTCACGATGGAGCACAAGAGTATAACTGAAAACATAAAGAAGATCTGTGATTTTAAAAAAAAAGAAAAAACGATATCATTGTTTCTGGAAACAAGATTGTCTGGGAAAAAAAACAAAAGTAAAGTCAATTACGAGAACTGTGTCGTTCAAAAGATGAGAACCTCACGCAATGTGTTCGTCAGTTTGACTTGGCACTTAGCGAGTTAGGTGTGCCGTCCTACAGCAACAGGTCCACGTAGCTGAATCGATACGCACTGGGTGGCGGTTCCCGACAAAGGATGTCGCCACACCACGTACAGCCGCGCCCCTTCCTTTCTACTCGAGCGCCCACCACACGGCGAGAGGTACGACCTCTCTGTGACAGCGCAGTCCTCATAACGAGTCAGGCAGAGGCGGTTTATCCATCTACCACATGCTAAGTGTACCGCAATGCAAGGATACCGCGACGCACTATTTCTTTTGGATAAAAATTAACCGTAAGCATTTTGACACTGAAAAGAGTAGGACTATATAGGACCATTTCTGCAGTCGTGTGCAACATTTTCAGCGCAATGCAAATAATAGATCACAGACAAATAACTTCATATTTTAGAACGTTCGAAGAATACAATCGACGTAATTACATGTCATTAAACCATGTTTTACGTATTATATATGTTGGCACAACTGATTTGTTTACATTCTTAAATGGTCAGCTGTGAGAAGTATTATGAAGTTGCGCTATATTATTGTTGGCAGAGATTATTTTGCTTTACATTGTTAACGAAGCTCGCCCAAAAGCTCGCGAAAGAGCTGAACAGTCATAATTCGAACAAGTGTGACAGCTATTCGTTTCGATTATGGTTAGTGGCAAAGTAGCACGCATATTGCCGTTTATGCACCCTGTTTCTTATTTCTTTCACTACTTTCGAGCTCAGGCAAAGTGTGTCTTAGTCTACCATTTTAAAGCATTTCCGTAAGGTTTTCACGCATAATTTAAGACGCCTGTATGCTAATTTTCTCCCGATGAACTGTGCACACGTGCAGTGTTACGTTCCCAGCTTGCTTCACTAAGGTGGAGTACGTCCTACGAACATATGCTGTTTCAGATACTGAGAATATCTGGAAAATGAGTCGGTATTTGTATGAGATGCTATAATTAAATGTAAGGTAATGACAGACTAGCGGTATTCGGGAGGTATAAGAAAGAACCAAGGCACGGACTTTTATGTGTTGACAGTAGCGTAATAGATAGAGCGGTCGGGTTGCAAATTGAGATCTAGGTGGTGCGCTAACGGTGAATCAAAAGCATAACGAAAATAGCACGGGGAAAGCAAATGTGGCGCCTCTAGAGCAGGTTTGTCAATTTTCTGGTCAGGCTATGTGTTTTTATACACAAACTAGCGAACCCGGCAGGCAATGCTCCGCAATTGCTAAACAGCTAAACATGTATGGAAATTGGATATACCTCCTAATCTCCTTCTCCCTCCCTCACTCTATCCCTCTCCTCCTCCCAGCGTCCTACTCTCCTTCTACTTCTCTCTCTACCCCTCTCCTCTTCCGCCTCTCTTTGTCTATCACCACATCCTTCCCGCAATCGCCGCTCATCACCTTCCCCTCTGTCCCCTTACATCTCCTACCCCACACTCTATCAATCTCCTCCTTCCTCATCTCTCTGTCCATATCTTCCTTCCCTTTTTTTACATCCATTTCCTCCTCCTTTTTATGTCCATGTCCTCGACTCCCCTCTCTCTGACCTTGTTTATTATTACTTCAAACGGAACCTTGATCACAAAAAGCTGATATCTATCGTCTCCTCGGAAAAATATCAGCGACTATTGTAATGCATCATACGAACGACAGGTTTCGCAGATATGCTGAAGGTCACCATCAAACCGTCCAATCGCAATGTCGCGAGACACCAAATTCCCGCCAACAATCACAACGGAGGCTTCATTCAACATCGGTGTACTGAAGCGTCTTTCATGTTCGCCTGCTGGTCTTTTGCCTGCTCTGATCACTATTCTGAGACCACCCGAAGGCATCATTTCTAGTCTAGTCTTGAACAGTTTTTCCAGTTGATTGTGTTCACGTAAGAGTTTTTATAGTTACGCAGTAGTCTCTCGCTTTACACGCACGACTGACGACACAAAGCTGACCGATTTCATCATCAGAATTTCCGTGGAAATAGTCTGAAGAAATTTGTGATCAGCATTCACTGGCGGCAATAATGCTCCTGTACAGTGGCGAATTTGTCCTTCAACGTGTAAAAATGAAGGCAGATTATTCATTCACGAACCTCGGTGAAACTTGCTCAATCGTTGATGTTTCTCTATGCGATGTTTCTGTGTATGTTACAGGTGATGCAGTGAAAAGGATTTACCTTAAAAGTTGGGTTTTTCTAGTGACGCTGATGGCGGCATTAGTTGTGGTAATTTGACCTTTTCTCTCGCATAACACAGCCCTGACGATTCGTGTCTATATCCTCAAAGCACTGCAATGTTGACAAACAATGTTCATTGTTCCGAAGTCGACGAATACATCCACGGCGTAACCGAATATTGGATCGTACCTGAACGCCAAAAGTTAAGTCGAATTGTCACGTTTGTGCATCTCTTTTGTTGACATTCCGAATCCTTTTGTGCGTAAGCTTCAACTGAGCGAGTCGAACTCGACTATATCCGTTGTTCCAGTGTCACAATAGATCGCGCTTGAGAATTTCTTACTCTATCTGCATCCAAAAGCTGTCAACACTCGCTGCCATCTTATGTATTTGACCTGCGTTGCATCACATTCTTTCACTGAGATTTTCATGCAAAAACACCATCCGGATTTCCGACTTTTCCAATAGATTTTCAAAAAATTTTCTTTCACCTTGCCCTGACAATTACACACACACACACACACACACACACACACACACACACACACACACACACAAATAATCAGCCCAATAGGTCGAGCAGTTCTCAAGTGATGATCTTCCATACACATGGCAATTGCTTTTTATTTATATAGACAGATTATAACTTTCAGTTCATTTACTGAAGTCTTTTTATACTTACGATAATTTTAGGGTCCTGAATTCGTAGTTCCACCACTTCAAGCAGCAAGCACTGATGACAGATAATACGGGAGTTATTCGGAAAGTAAGGAACGATCACTCGCGAAATGGAAAACACAATGAAAATCTGATGAAGCTTCACACAAATGGGTTGGGCAGCGTGTTCGATCGCATCATGTCGCTCTTTTCAATACTAAGCTCACAGTGAGAACGTAAAGATGGCTAGAAATTAGCATCTCCCGCAAAGTATGAGGGCCTGGCGAAAGATTTCGCCTGAAGCTATGCAATCCACATAACGTAACTGTCATGCGGCTCGTTCTACACGACAATTCTCGGTCGCACTCTGCAGGGGCAATGAAGATGCTCCTGCTGCGTTTTCGATGGGAAGTGTTTGATCACCCACAATACAGCCCATAATTGGCTACCGCTGAGGTTCATCTCTGCTCAACTGAACCACTGGCTATGAAGACAATATTTTGCCACATCAACGAACTGCAGTCCAGAGAAGAAAATTGTTTCAAAGCACTGGCAGCTGTCAGATGTCTAAGTCTGAGCGACATCTGTGTAGAGAAGTAGCTGGAAGGTGTAGCTAACCGTAGCAAATAAAACAGTTTTGCTTTTCACTGTGGTTTCCGTTTCGCGACCTATCGTTCCTTACTTTCTTAATGGGCGCTAATGACCATTGAAGTTGTGTGCCCTAAAACCACAAAAAAAACTTACTTTCTTAAAAGCCCTCGTAGTTTAAGGGAGTAGGTAGGTTTAAGATAGTTGGGTAAAAGCTGCCGAAATAGCATCATTTCGGAATTTTTTTTTTTTGTCTGGTAGGCGAAATTTAAAAAAATCAATCTGAAAACACTGTCTCAGACAGTGCGTTCCATGCTTCCATGTAGAACAAACGTGTTTGTTTTACGGTGTCCAGTTCGTTGTAAATACAGTATGTTTCCGTACTGCATCGTGTCGTATCTCAGTTCTACCATTCCTATACTGTACAGAGCCACACAGTAATAACTATGTGTAGACAGCCAATCCCACCTACCACAACCCAAAAATGACTCTCTACAGTAACTTTAAGCCTGAGATACACCACCCTTCTCACTTGAACAAATTACTTTTTGAGGCTATAATTTACGCCTACAATTTCTGATAAGGATTTTGCCTGCTTGTGGTTTCCAATAAAACTGTGATTTCAGTCCACAGATTCCGAACTACATAATGATTATGATATTTTTCATTGCCATGATATCACAAATTCTTTCATTCGTGACACTTACCAGTTTCTCACAGCCTGTATTTCTTGTGTGAGAACGCAGTGCGATCCGACCGAAGAAATCAAACTGATTTGAATTTCCCCGAGTTTCGTCCGAAATCTGTGCTTTCGGGAGAAGAGATTAACTGCATTGTGACAGTGGCGTACTGATTTTAAAAGATCGGTGCCGCTATGATCACAGCCTTAGTCAGCAAATTCCTACGTAGTTCAGCGAAAATTTGTTTGCAACGTCGTCAGAGGTTTTAGTTTTTTTGTCAACACCTGCACACAAACATGAATTACGTCCACTAAAATGCATTTCACGACTCTTATTATTATGTAGAATTCTCTTGATAATTATTCACTCTCTTCCGGACACCGATAAATACTTTTAACTTCTCTTCTTTTACAGTGAGTATTATACATATGTCAGCAACCCGTGACCGTCATTAATTTCACTACACAAAATTTAACCGGTCCCATGCTTTCTTTTATTTACCTGAGGAAGATTAATCTTTCATCATGTCATCTTAGCAGTTACAGCCATTCATGTCAATTGCTTCGTTGCGATGCCGAGAGGGCGGGTAGAATTATTGTTTTGGAAGGTCATGCAGTATATTTGGCCGGACACAATCCTCTTCCTGATGTCACGGCTTAATTCTTACAGTAACTCTTTTGGCAGTTCCAAATTTATGATCCGGTGCACCCTTAAACTCAAACGCGTGTCTGTTATGTCGCCAAATAGCTTCGTCCAAACACTTGAGGCTGCGGTCACGGCGGCACCGATATCGCTGGGTTCCACCGACGTCCGACGTCGACCGAAGACAGCCGGTCTTTTCAAATCAGTGCGAGGTCACAATGTAGCCAATTTCATCGCCCTCTTTAAGCTTGTTGGTTATGGAAGTTGATGTTTCGTCAGCGTCTTCGTAAAAGTCGATGACAGCTGAAGTTCTTCCCATTTCTTGCTCGAAGTACCGAATAGCAACTGGAATTTAATTTCATATTTCCTTTATTTGAAGCATCGCATACAATCGAGAATGGAATTGCAACAACTTTGTTCAGAATTTGTTGCAGAAAATATGGAACCAATCCATTTCTCTACCATAGCTTCAGCTTTAATCTGTCCACAGTGAATTTTGGATGATAGTTTCGAATATTGAAACAAAAAGTGAGACGGGAGAGCTTTCCCACAGTCTTGTGAAAGGTTACTGTCATGATGTTTCACTCCATGATATGTTACTATTGGTTCCGTTGCTGACTCTTCCTCATACTGCCTAGTGCCCGCTGGCACAAAATACCTTTGAAAAGTGGAGTTGCTTAAATATCCCGCACCTCATCAATATGAGTCTTGGTACTTTCTGATGCTTTACCGCTTTCCTTGAGTCGTATTTCACTGAAAAACTTACACAACATGTTTATAATATCCGGTATGCTCATCTTGTTTCGAAAGCCATCCGAAATAGTCTGTTTCTTGCAGTCAATTATCATTGAAATAATACTCACGGCGCTGTTTTTTTAGCCTACTGCATTTGAGAAGCTCACTATAATAAGATGTTACATACATACACGTATCACTTAGTCACTACAACGCCGTTGTTAAACACTTCAATTCTAACCTAAACGCATGCTCTGTGCGGTTCACTTAATGCAGCCACGACAAAATATTTCACTACATCAATGACCCCCACAAAACAGTGGGTATACTCGGCGCGTTCATTTGTCCGACAACGGTATTCCTTTTAAAATTAGTAGGTCTTTATTGCAGGCACCGATATTCCGATAATAAAACGAAAATGCGTCATTGTGAAGGCTTGTACTGTTTGTTGTTTGCCGCTATATAATATAACTGTTCAGAAGAACAAATAGACATAAACTGATATTGTAACTCTGCTTTATTGTCCACGTGGAAGTGACATGCAGCTGTCATAAGAAAATGCAAGCTATTATTGGACTGTCTTTCTTAGTTCGTTCTTATTGGAGCAGTCTTCAAATGACTTAACGACAATGGACACCAAGCCTCTTTGACCTCTCTGGCATGGCTTGTCGAACAAATGAACGTACCAATTTATATTAAAATCCATAGAATTCCTTGCGACAAATCTACCATGTTCCAACTTGTGACACAATTTGATACAAAATATTTAAACCAAAGAATAATCAAATAGAAAAATTAAACTGGCTCCATTTTCATTATTTGGCTTTTATAAAAAATTTAAAAGATGAAATTAGTAAATCTGAATTTAGGCCTAATTTAAGTGGGCCTGAAAACCACTTTTGATGTCCAGTCGGGACGTTCAACCTGACACCACAGTTTTATTTAAAAACCGGACTGTTCGGTCTAAAACCGGACAGTTGGCAACTCTGTCGACAATGGGTGATATTCAAATCAGTGTGGTTTCTATGGCCGTATCGAAGGAGATATTACGAGACATGGATTAAGAGAAATTGTTAAGTTTCGTCAAAAAAGCAGTTTGTGGCACCTTGCGGATGAAAATATCACAAGAGAGACTATTCCGTAATCTATGGACTGAAATCGAATATTTGTTGGAGACCACAAGTGGGCAACTTCTTTATCAGAAATTTTAGGTATAAAAACTATAACCTCAAAAAATAATTTGTTGAAGTGAGGAGGTTGGTGTATCTTATGCTTAAAGCTGCTGTAGTGGATACTTTTTATGCTATGGTTGGGGGACATTATGGACATTAGCTGTAAACAAATTATTGTTACTGCTTACTCGCATTTTGCTGACAGTAGGTTGGTGATTCTGCTTCTGTTACATGAAGTGGTTTGCAAATGTGGTGAATGATTTTTTTACTTTTCAGTGCATTAAATGTTCGGAGTGTCTTATTGTAAATTTTATGTTTGTCTTTCACACGTAGGCTATGCTGAATGGACAAGTCACTGGATTTTAACTAGCGTACATCTGCACAACTTCAAATAAATTCGGGAAAACAGTATTTGTAAACTTGCTTGTCAATATTACCAAGATTCATCTCGGGCATGTAAAGCCGAAGACACACACTTGAACATAATTTCGAGTACTTCTGTGATTCGAGTTCTATTAAGAAAACCGATACCGTACTCACGTTGACGATGCAGTTCTCACTGAAGTAAAACTAGAAGAGACACTCCGATATCTGACATCTGTCGGTTACATATTTTCAACGTTTAGACCTATACAACGTTCTGAAAAGAGTGGATGCTGTTTACGATGTCCGAGTGACTAATTTAAAAGCTATTTTCAGTCTTGTACTCCAAATGCTACGAAAAATGAAACCTTGTTACTTTCTTTTTCTCAAATACACTGGGCGAATGTTTAAACAGCATTGAAGTTTCCAGTAGCAGAATCGGGCTTTATGAATATATTGCCTGTATAGCATAGTTTTCACCATTTTAGAGCAAAGTGAGCTGCTGTGAAACCACAGATCTACCTTTCATTGATTAATTTACACTAACTTACAGCCGGCCGCGGTGGTCTAGCGGTTCTGGCGCTGCAGTCCGGAACCGCGAGGCTGCTACGGTCGCGGGTTCGAATCCTGCCTCGGGCATGGGTGTGTGTGATGTCCTTAGGTTTAAGTAGTTCTAAGTTCTAGGGGACTTATGACCTAAGATGTTGAGTCCCATAGTGCTCAGAGCCATTTGAACCATTTTGAACTAACTTACACACAAATTTTATTCGTGCATCATGTAACAGGAGCATCATCTATTTTCACCACATAAATTAACCATTATATGATCACAACCTCACTGGCAACACCGTTATACACAGAAGTCGCACGTCCTACCACTGCAGCACAATAGCACTCATACGATAGTTTGTAGGGAGCGGGGACGGGACCAGGAGGTATCGGGTACTTTTAATATTTTGAATGGTGAATGCCATTAAGAAAGTTCGAGTTCCGGCCGTATTAAAAACCGGGTCAATAACAACTTTTCAATCACTGTCTTGAAAGAAATACACCAGATAACACTACACTTTTTTCCTTTCGTGGAGAGCTCAGGGTAGGAGGGGGGAGAGGGTGGCCGCCTTTGCCCCCCACCCCCAGAATGGGCGCCTTTCCTGCAGCATAATAAACCGTAATTGTAACAACGTGTTTTGGAGAGATCGTTGATGTGGCATATCAATGACACTACATATATTCGTAATACAGACACATAAAATATATGAAAGACATCAATTACGGCAACGTTAGCTTCAAAGTGGGTGGCCCGTTCGGACGCTAATGGGTGGCGGGAGAAGGAAAATGGTGTTAAACAGTTAAAGCGTTTTTAGCTTCTGTGTCATGGCGTTTTTCCCTCCATTCCACATATTCGTAAAACTTGTCTGGTAATTCCAGTAACTGAGGACAGAATACACATTACTCGCCACATTCTTTCCGAGACAGATATAGCTCATTTACATGTATTCGGCAACTTTTTAATAGCAAATGCTGCACTGCAGCACTCTTCAAGCGTAGAGGCGTCGTGGTACCCATCCCACCCTCGGAGCTTAAAATTTAACCTACCGGTACTTCATACATAGCATATATTCTAACCTAGTTTAACCTCCTTGACGACGCCAAAATCTGGTGGAGCGGGTCGGATGCACTGTGACCATGCTGTCGGGCGATGTTATCAGGTGACCTCTGACAACGGTTGCCAGAACCACTACGAAGTAATGGGGCTCGTAAAAATCTCTAAAAAACTGTTCAAATGGCTCTAAGCACTATGGGACTTAACATCTGAGATCATCAGTCCCCTAGACTTAGAACTGCTTAAACCTAACTAACCTAAGGACATCACACACATCCATCCCCGAGGCAGGATTCGAACGTGCGGCCGTAGCAGCAGCTCGGTTACGGACTGAAGCGCCTAGAACCGCTCAGCCACAACGGGCGGCTTAAAAATCTCCCAATTACTCTTATGTAGTGTATTACACTACAGGAAATTATCAATATTGAATGATGAACTGTATAATTGCTTACCAGTATGCAATGCAATTACATGCCATTCATCACAAAAATTCATGTACATCACTTCCAATTTGAATATCATACGCCAGTATCTGTGTGTGTGTGTAAACAGAGCGAAACTGATGAATGAGCTGATCCATTTCGTTTTTGCTGTGACACACGGGAAAGTATGCATGAAATCAGGGGAAAGAAGGAAGTGACAGAATAAGGTCTCTTTTTCGACTGTGGTTTTTAAAGTCTTTTTCTTAAATGGTGCTTAATTTTTTTGAAAGGAGTTGAATGGATTTTCACCCATTATTGCTGCGATGAGACAGTACAGGCATACCAATTGCTTATTATGTCAATGTGGAGTTTGGCTGTGCGTCACTGGCGCCTGTCTGATGGGAAGAATGACACTTTTGTATTGTACTGATCAGGAGACAGAAAAGCTAACTTTGTGAACGGAAGAGAACCTAATTTTTTGCAATTATCTGAACAAAACTGGTGAGCCCTAGGTAGCTTTACGGTTCGCCTATATGACAGATTCGGCTTTGCCTTCTATTGCATGGTAGCCATAGATTCGTCGTAGTTACATTACGGACCTAGTAAAGTAGCCTACTCTTATATTTTCAGTGTATGTTGATCAGACAGAACAATACGATTCTCTGTTGGAACAAAGGAAAAACTCTTTTGCATGGCATTGAGAGGACGTTTATTTAAATTATATTTTGTATTTATTATGATGGTACACGTTGCACAGTGGTGCATACGAAGTACGGTATCAACTTGATCTGTACCTTTTTACATGGCTTTTAAGTAGTTCTGGTGTGTGTGTGTGTGTTTTCAAATAGATAAACTATAATACTGCACTACGGTAATGGTTATTTGTTTCGGTTCGGATGGTTTACGGCCATTGGAAGTCATTCACTGTCGGTGTAGATTTGCAAGGAGATTTGCATTAATTAATTACAGGTATCAGTGGGGAGCTAAATTCAAATGTGACAATATTTCTCATGAAGTTCATTCATGTAAAGTTAAAAACAAATAAACCAGGGCAGTGGCAGAAATGAAAGTTGACGACATGGGAATACGCAGAAATTTATCTGGTAGGAGATCCTAAAATTGCCGTTTTTGGTAGAACTGGCATGGTGAATCTGAGAATATATCGTTCTCTGACAGGCATAAAAGTAAACCTACCGTCTCTCAAACGATTTACTCGTACCCACACGATGTTTTAAGGTAGAATACGTTTATACAGCTACCTAAATGATAAGCATATTTCGTTACACCTGTATCAGTATGAAGAAAGAAAATATGTTAATACTTAATTCAGTCTGTTCACAGACGAATTCAAGTCCCTGTTTCTTAAGAAAAGTTTAAAAATTTATATGTGATCATGACGTAAAAGGAGCACTACAGATGACATTGCTCAATCTCCAAAAGTCATAAAGTGCTGCAAAACTTTACATATTAAATCAGAAATAGAGAACTCTAACATCTACAGTGTTATTAAAAGAAAACTGGGGAAGAAATATGAAAGTGAATCCAGCTTAGAAATAAGATGTGGTGGAAATAAGATTAAAGAAACTGATGAAATTGCTAGTGTCTTTAATAATCACGAAAGTAACTGGTTTATGCAAAATAAGACAAATGCGCTTAGCCTCATTCACAATCAGTAACGTGAAAATGATTATCTAACTAAGACTTTTGACGATGTTAATCATGAAATCCTCCTTATGAATCCTTAAATAATGTTTATATTAAGTGGAGCAAAGGAACCCACTGCAAGGGCTACCTTACTCCAATTTTTTAAACATTATTCAATTTCAAAAAATACACCTCTGATATCTTCCTTCTTACTAGATGTTTTTTAGAATAGACGAATATCATTTTCAAGTGCCATATTAAAGAATTACTATGCATTAGATGACTTTGTGTGAAAAACTGTCAAAAGTGGAGCAAAGTAAACCCACTTTAGCAGAGGTGCAATAAGATTCCAGCTTCTCTTCTTTCATAATCCATCTCCATGCCACTTCCGTCCACAGTCCTGCATCCATTGGGTTGTTCTGTTGTGGGTAACCCAGGTGCTAAAGCTCTCTCTCACACTCATTCAGTATATGCTACTGCTGTTTGCTGACAGGCATTTTCTATTTAATCAAAGGTAGATACTTATATGAAAGCAGTCACTCCACATGCCAACATTTTATTTGAGTATGATAATTAAACAGCTATCTGCTCAGATGAATGGCTACCACTTTACTATACCTAAATGCCACCTTTACTGCTTTTCTATACACCACAATACCTATGGCATCAGCAGCTGATCTGTGACAGCTAGAAAGCCTTTTTGAGTGTATGATAACTGTTCTAAATGAGGATACGTGCATCAAACTTGCAGCAGTAATCATGTCATCAAATACAAATTTAACTAATTAACTTTTGCATTTTTGCTGGGTAAGATAATATGGTTCATGGTGTGGGTTCCTGTAGTCATGTCCTAGTTCATGAACCACGGGCAACGTATGAGTGGCCAAGTAAGTGGTCCCGACAGTCGGGATACCAGTTACTTTGGAATAAGGCTGGGTATCTCGGACATATTCTGAGTCGTGGTCACCTTTGTGCTCATACGGCAAAGACTACCAAATCCACCGGTTAGTCCCTCAGCCATTAGGGGTAAAACCCAATGGGACTCGGGGCAAGTAAGGCTAGCAACCTGCTTCCCTGGTACTTTAAATATGATGCTGGCAACAATGAGAGCAAAATGCCTCGGACCTTTGGAGGTGACGGAGTCCCACCTCTAACTGACAAACCAGGGACTCCTAAGATACGACTTGGCAAACAAATGGTAATGAGATGGGGAGCTATTAATATCAATGGGGTCTACTCTGGGAAGAAGGTAGAGCTGGCAGAGGCTGCAAGTAAGATGGGGCTGGACGTTTTAGCTGTTAGTGACATTCGGGTATGGGGTGAGAAAGAAGAGGAAGTGGGAGAATACAAGGTCTTCCTGTCAGGAGTCAAAGCAGGAATAGCACAATGGGTTGTAGGGCTTTACATCAGGAAAGAAATGGAACCCAGCGTAGTTGCAATAAGGTATGTAAACGAATGACTGATGTGGATAGATTTGACAGTGTCTAGCAAGAAAATTAGGATTGTGTCAGTATATTCACATTGTGAAGGGACAGATCAAGATAAGATGGATAGTTTTTATGAGGCACTCAGTGATGTAGTTGTTAGAATAAAGGACAAGGACAGTGTTCTGCTCATGGGTGATTTTAACACCAGGATTGGAAATCGAACAGAAGGGTATGAAAAGGTTATGGGTAAATTTGGAGATGATATGGAGGCCAACAGGAACGGGAAACAACTCTTGGATTTCTGTGCCAGTATGGGCTTAGTAATCACAAACTCCTTTTTTAAACATAAGAACATTCACCGGTATACTTGGGAAGGCAGGGGAACCAGATCTGTCATTGACTATATAATAACAGATCAGGAATTCAGGAAGGCTGTGAGGGACACATGTGTATTCAGGGGATTCTTTGATGACACTGATCACTATTTAATCTGCAGTGAAATTGGTATTGTGAGGCCGAAAGTGCAGGAGGTCAGGTCCATATGTAGGAGGATAAGAGTGGAGAAACTTTAGGATGAGGAAATCAGGCACAAGTACATAACAGCGATCTCAGAAAGGTACCAGTTAGTTGAATGTAGTCAATTACAGTCATTGGAAAAGGAATGGACAAGGTGCACGGACACAGTACTAGAAGTGGCTAAAGAATGTCTTGGAACAGTTGTGTGTAAAAGTAGGATGAAGCAAACAGCTTGGTGGAATGATACAGTCAAGACAGCCTGTAAAAGGAAAAAGAAGGCGTATCAAAAATGGCTACATACCAGAACCCAGGTAGACAGAGAAAGTTATGTTGAAGAAAGAAACAAAGCCAAACAGATAATTGCAGCATCCAAGAAGAAATCGTGGGAAGACTTTGGAAACATGTTGGAGACTATGGGTCAAGCTGCTGGAAAACCATTCTGGAGTGTAATTAGCAGTCTTCGAAAGGGAGGTAAGAAGGAAATGACAAGTATTTTGGATAGGTCAGGAAAACTGCTGGTGAATCCTGTGGATGCCTTGGGCAGATGGAGGGAGTATTTTGAAGAGTTGCTCAATGTAGGTGAAAATGCGATCAGTAATGTTTCAGATTTCGAGGTAGAATAGGATAGGAATGATGATGGAAATAGGATCACATTTGAGGAAGTGGAAAAAATGGTCAAAAGATTGCAGTGCAATAAAGCGGCTGGGGTGGATGAAATTAAGTCGGAACTCATCAAATACAGTGGAATGTCAGGTCTTAAATGGCTACACAGGATAATTGAAATGGCCTGGGAGTCGGGATAGGTTCCATCAGACTGGACAAAAGCAGTAATCACACCAATCTTTAAACATGGAAACAGAAAAGATTGTAACAACTACAGAGGTATCTCTTTAATCAGCGTTGTGGGTAAAATCTTCTCAGGTATTGTTGAAAGGAAAGTGCGAGTATTAGTTGAGGACCAATTGGATGAAAATCAGTGTGGGTTTAGGCCTCTTAGAGGTTGTCAGGAACAGATCTTTAGCTTACGGCAAATAATGGAGAAGTGTTATGAGTGGAACAGGGAATTGTATCTATGCTTTATAGATCTAGAAAAGGCATATGACCGGGTTCCTAGGAGGATGTTATTGTCTGTTCTACAAGATTATGGAATAGGAGGCAAACTTTTGCAAGCAATTAAAGGTCTTTACATGGATAGTCAGGCAGCAGTTAGAGTTGACGGTAAATTGAGTTCATGGTTCAGAGTAGTTTCAGGGGTAAGACAAGGCTGCAACCTGTCTCCACTGTTGTTCATATTATTTATGGTTCATATGTTGAAAACAATAAACTGGCTGAGTGAGATTAAGATATGTGAACACAAAATAAGCAGTCTTGCATATGCGGATGACTTAGTTGTGATGGCAGATTCTATTGAAAGTTTGCAAAAAGAGCTAGATCAGAAATGTAAGGACTGTGGTATGAAGATTAGCATCTCCAAAACGAAAGTAATGTCAGTGGGAAAGAAATATAAACGGATTGAGTGCCAAATAGGAGGAACAATAAGTTATCTGTGCACCGTTCAATCTTTCGACCAACTTTGTTGTATGGGAGCGAAAGCTGGGCGGATTCAGGTTACCTTATCAACAAGGTTGAGGTTACGGATATGAAAGTAGCTAGGATGATTGCAGGTACTAGTAGATGGGAACAATGGCAGGAGGGTGTCCACAATGAGGAAATCAAAGAAAAACTGGGAATGAACTCTATAGATGTAGCAGTCAGGGCGAACAGGCTTAGATGATGGGGTCATGTTACACGCATGGGAGAAGCAAGGTTACCCAAGAGACTCATGGATTCAGCAGTAGAGGGTAGGAGGAGTCGGGGCAGACCGAGGAGAAGGTACCTGGATTCGGTTAAGAATGATTTTGAAGTAATAGGTTTAACATCAGCAGAGGCACCAATGTTAGCACTGAATAGGGGATCATGGAGGAACTGTATAAGGGGGGCTATGCTCCAGACTGAACGCTGAAAGGCATAATCAGTCTTAAATGATGATGATGATGATGATGATGAAGTTAATATCTAATGTCAAATTATAAACATCACGCAATATTTCATACCATTTTGCACCTCAGAGTCTTGAAAAAATTAATTGAGGAAGCTCCAAAAATTATTACTGCCATGGTATTTTATTACAGGTAATGCAACAATGCTTTTTAGCTTCCATAAACTTCTGAAAATTTCCTAGTTCACATCCACACTCCATATATATTGAAAGTGTGCTGTTTGTGAATGCCAGCATACATGCACAGTCACCTGTGCATTGTTCTGTGGAAAGGCTAGATAAGTCTTTATTTTGAATTTAAGGTTATTTTTAACAAAAGAGACAACTTGTCTTCTGCCTATATTGCTCCTACAGTAGCAAGCAAATAATTTATAATATTCTACATTTATGAATTACAGGGTGGTTTCTGCTTAATGCGGACAAACTAGGAAGTGAATTGTGAAAAGATAAGGAGAAAAAAGGCCATATGAGTATATAGGTGGAAATGTGCTCCAAAGGAGGTACACCCTCTTGAAGGTAAAGGTAAATAAATGGTCCTTAACAGCGTAGCTTTCAGTGATCAAAAGTACTCATGAGAACACACTGTGTGAATGGAATTGCTGTGTCTGTACTAGTGTTTTAGCTCCATACGCAAGAGGGTAGTAATGTTGTTGGTTGCGTACTAGGGGGCATCTGCTTCAGTGTTGTAGCTTCCTCACTGTGGTGTGGACACACGTTATATTGTGCAGCACTGAGAGATGATGGCCTGATATATGCACCAGGAGGAGGCTAACTTGGTCCTCACATGATGTTGTTCTTGTTCTCTTCAGTCCTGAGACTGGTTTGATGCAGCTCTCCATGCTACTCTATCCTGCGCAAGCTTCTTCATCTCCCAGTACTTACGGCAACCTACATCCTTCTGAATCTGCTTAGTGTATTCAACTCTTGGTCTCCCTCTATGAGTTTTACCCTCCACACTGCCGTCCAATGCTAATTTAGTGATCCCTTGATGCCTCAGAACATGTCCTACCAAACGGTCCCTTTTTCTAGCCAAGTTGTGCCACAAACTCCTCTTCTCCCCAATTCTATTCAATACGTCCTCATTAGTTCTGTGATCTACCCATCTAATCTTCAGCATTCTTCTGTAGCACCACCTTTCGAAAGCTCCTATTCTCTTCTTGTCCAAACTATTTATCGTCCATGTTTCACTTCCATACATGGCTACACTCCATACAAATACTTTCATAAACGACTCCCTGACACTTAAATCTATACTCGCTGTTAACAAATTTCTCTTCTTCAGAAACGCTTTCCTTGCCATTGCCAGTCTACATTTTATATCCTCTCTACTTCGACCATCATCAGTTATTTTGCCCCCCAAATAGCAAAACTCCTTTACTACTTTAAGTGTCTCATTTCCTAACATAATTCCCTCAGCATCACCTGACTTAATTCGGCTACATTCCATTATCCTCGTTTTGCTTTTGTTGATGTTCATCTTACATCCTCCTTTCAAGACACTGTCCATTCCGTTCAACTGCTCTTCCAAGTCCTTTGCTATCTCTGACAGAATTACAATGCCATCGGCGAACCTCAACATTTTTATTTCTTCTCCATGGACTTTAATACCTACTCCGAATTTTTCTTTTGTTTCCTTTACTGCTTGCTCAATATACAGATTGAATAACATCGGGGACAGGCTACAACCCTGTCTCACATCCTTCCCAACCACTGCTTCCCTTTCATGCCCCTCGACTCATAACTGCAATCTGGTTTCTGTACAAATTGTAAATAGCCTTTCACTCCCTGTATTTTACCCCTGCCACCTTTAGAATTTGAAAGAGAGTATTCCAGTCAACATTGTCAAAAGCTTTCTCTAAGTCTACAAATGCTAGAAATATAGGTTTGCCTTTCCTTAATCTATTTTCTAAGATAAGTCGTAGGGTCAGTATTGCCTCACGTGTTCCAACATTTCTGCGGAATCCAAACTGATCTTCGCCGAGGTCAGCTTCTACCAGTTTTTCCATTCACCTGTAAAGAATTCGCGTTAGTATTTTGCAGCTGTGACTTATTAAACTGATAGTTTGGTAATTTTCACATCTGTCATCACCTGCTTTCTTTGGGATTGGAATTATTATATTCTTCTTGAAGTCTGAGAGTATTTCGCCTGTCTCATACATCTTGCTCACCAGATGGTAGAGTTTTGTCAGGACTGGCTCTCCCAAGGCCGTCAGTAGTTCCAATGGAATGTTGTCTACTCCGGGGGCCTTGTTTCGACTCAGGTCTTTCAGTGCTCTGTCAAAGTCTTCATGCAGTATTGTATCTCCCATTTCATCTGCATCTACATCCTCTTCCATTTCCATAATATTGTCCTCAAGTACATCGCCCTTGTATAGATCCTCTATATACTCCTTCCACCTTTCTGCTTTCCCTTCTTTGCTTAGAACTGTTTTTCCATCTGAGCTCTTGATATTCATACAAGTGGCTCTCTTTTCTCCAAAGGTTTCTTTAATTTTCCTGTTGGCAGTATCTATCTTACCCCTAGTGAGATAAGCCTCTACATTCTTACATTTGCCCTCTAGCCATCCCTGCTTAGCCATTTTGCACTTCCTGTCGATCTCACTTTTGAGACTTTTGTATTCCTTTTTGCCTGCTTCATTTACTGCGTTTTTATATTTTCTCCTTTCATCAATTAAATTCAATATTTCTTCTCTTACCCAAGGATTTCTACTAGCCCTCGTCTTTTTACCTACTTGATGCTCTGCTGCCTTCACTACTTCATCCCTCAGAGCTATCCATTCTTCTTCTACTGTATTTCTTTCCCCCATTCCTGTCAATTGTTCCCTTATGCTCTTCCTGAAACTCTGTACAACCTCTGGTTTAGTCAGTTTATCCAGATCCCATCTCCTTAAATTCCCACCTATTTGCAGTTTCTTCAGTTTTAATCTACAGTTCATAACCAATAGATTGTGCTCAGAATCCACATCTGCCCCTGGAAATGTCTTACAATTTAAATCCTGGTTCCTAAATTTCTGCCTTACCATTATATAATCTATCTGATACCTTCTAGTATCTCCAGGATTCTTCCATGTATACAACCTTCTTTTATGATTCTTGAACCAAGTGTTAGCTATGATTAAGTTATGCTCTGTGCAAAATTCTACCAGGCGGCTTCCTCTTTCATTTCCGTCCCCCAATCCATATTCACCCATTATGTTTCCTTCTCTCCCTTTTCCTACTCTCGAATTCCAGTCACCCATGACTATTAAATGTTCGTCTCCCTTCACTATCTGAATAATTTCTTTTATCTCATCATACATTTCATCAATTTCTTCATCATCTGCAGAGCTAGTTGGCATATAAACTTGTACTACTGTAGTAGGCATGGGCTTCGTGTCTATCTTGGCCACAATAATGCGTTCACTATGCTGTTTGTAGTAGCTTACCCGCACTCCTATTTTTTTATTCATTATTAAACCTACTCCTGCATTACCCCTATTTGATTTTGTATTTATAACCCTGTATTCACCTGACCAAAAGTCTTGTTCCTCCTGCCACCGAACCTCACTAATTCCCACTATATCTAACTTCAACCTATCCATTTCCCTTTTTATATTTTCTAACCTACCAGCCCGATTAAGGGATCTGACATTCCACGCTCTGATCCGTAGAACGCCAGTTTTCTTTCTCCTGATAACGACGTTTTCCTGAGTAGTCCCCACCCGGAGATCCGAATGGGGGACTATTTTACCTCCGGAATATTTTACTCAAGAGGACGCCATCATCATTTAACCATACAGTAAATCTGCATGCCCTCGGGAAAAATTACGGCCGTAGTTTCCCCTTGCTTTCAGCCGTTCGCAGTACCAGCACAGCAAGGCCGTTTTGGTTATTGTTACAAGGCCAGATCAGTCAATCATCCAGACTGCTGCCCTTGCAACTACTGAAAAGGCTGCTGTCCCTCTTCAGGAACCACATGTTTGTCTGGCCTCTCAACAGATACCCCTCCGTTGTGGTTGCACCTACGGTACGGCCATCTGTATCGCTGAGGCACGCAAGCCTCCCCACCAACGGCAAGGTCCATGGTTCATGGGGGTAGGGGGTCCTCATATATGGACAGTCAAATGACATCAGGACGTTGGCAGCATGACTGTACTGGGAAAAGTATCCCACCGACAGCAACCACACCATAAACTGTTTGCGTCAGTGCTTTGTTGTTTGCGTGAGACAGACTAGTTTATGGGAATAACCCATGAAAGGTGTTTGAGCCTCATACAGGCCTTGGAGGGACAAGTACTGAACATTGTAGAACATGATTACATTATCAGTGCCAGACAGGTGGCCTGCCAGCATGGGATAAGCCAGACAAACATGTGGAACATTATCCACAATAGCTTCCACTATCCGCATCATTTACTATGCATTCAGACCTTATTAGTTATGCAATATCTCCACAGCAACAATTGTGTCAGTGTTTCATCATAGTGGTCAACAAAATACTAGTATTTTTGTCATTCATCCTATTCAGAGATTAGACAACCTTTACGAGGAGTGGTATTAATGACCTTCACAACACCCACCTGTAGCCTGCAGAGAGTATTCACAGTGTGATGGCAGCAAACCCTCAGTGCCAGTCACCCAGCCTCTGTCTGTTGTCAGGAATTATTGGTGAATGCCTTGTGGGAACAGTCATTCAACCACAATGCACCACAGAAAGCATATCTGTGCTTTACATGGGTGACCCTCCTTCCCCTGCTGTAAGACATGCCTTTCATTATACAAAGAGTAATGTTGATATTACATACTAGTGCTCCACTTCACAGATTCTATGCAGAGACACCGAGACAACTTGTATCATGGCTCATTGTCAGAGGAGGTGGTACAATCGTTGCCTGTCCACTCACTAGACCTCAGCTCTTCAGATTTGTGCCTGTGGGGGTATCTAAAAGAACCTCTGTATGCTTTGTCCATCTAGGACATGCTACCTGTAATGCCCTTCAGTTTCATTTGAAGGCATGGGTTAGTTCCAACTCCATTGTGTTCACATACCTAGGTGCTCCTTCAAATAATAGTGATCTCATCACTGGATGTCATACACTGCACTGCATGGCACTGCACAAGGTAGGTGTGATGAATTAATAAATACTCTGTAGCAAATACACCATGAATTTCTGGCCACTGTCTATATAACCTATCTTGCTCCATGTCCTCTGAGGGATCATTTCCTGCAATTAGACCCCATTTATTAATATCGTCCTTTGTATTCCTGAGCTCTAATGTTGTTCAGGAGCTCTAGAAG
This sequence comes from Schistocerca cancellata, assembly GCF_023864275.1. Taxonomy (NCBI): domain Eukaryota; kingdom Metazoa; phylum Arthropoda; class Insecta; order Orthoptera; family Acrididae; genus Schistocerca; species Schistocerca cancellata. The sequence goes on along the minus strand of NC_064628.1, from coordinate 563,601,430 downwards.
ATTATTTATTTTTCTTTCTACAGCACTGAAGTGTCAGATACAATAAACAGAAACAAACTAAAAAAGAAATTCAATCATATTGTCACATGGTAATCAGGATCAAGTCCAAATCTGAAAGGATGGTTGACAGTGAAATACAACACTTATCGCTGAAAGCTCATTTATTATAAATACCATTGTACAGCCAGAATGGAAGCGACCCCCTGCACAATTTTGAATATTCCAGAATGTTAGTAGAATTGAATAGAATAGAACCTTTATTTGCCTTTCAGTATGTTTTCCACACAGCTGGCTTCTTCAGTGTGTTCAATGCATAAAACAACTAATTATAATTACAGAAATATGCATGTTCAGGAAAAGTAGACATATATGGTAAAATAATAATGATAATATAATAATAATTATAATACATACAGTGGTATTAATGCAACAGTGGCGATGATGATGATGATGATGATAATATATTATATTAATCACATATACAGGGTTATTACAAATGGTTGAAGCGATTACACAGCTCTACAATAACTTTATTATTTGAGATATTTTCACAATGCTTTGCACACACATACAAAAACTCAAAAAGTTTTTTAGGCATTCACAAATGCTCGATATGTGCCCCTTTAGTGATTCGGCAGACATCAAGCCGATAATCAAGTTCCTCCCACACTCGGCGCAGCATGTCCCCATCAATGAGTTCGAAAGCATCGTTGATGCGAGCTCGCAGTTCTGGCACGTTTCTTGGTAGAGGAGGTTTAAACACTGAATCTTTCACATAACCCTACAGAAAGATATCGCATGGGGTTAAGTCGGGAGAGCATGGAGGCCATGACATGAATGCTGATCATGATCTCCACCACAACCGATCCATCGGTTTTCCAATCTCCTGTTTAAGAAGTGCTGAACATCATGATGGAAGTGCGGTGGAGCACCATCCTGTTGAAAGATGAAGTCGGTGCTGTCGGTCTCCAGTTATGGCATGAGCCAATTTTCCAGCATGTCCAGATACACGTGTCCTGTAACGTTTTTTTCGCAGAAGAAACAGGGGCCGTAAACTTTAAACCGTGAGATTTCACAAAACACATTAACTTTTGGTGAACTGCGAATTCGTTGCACGAATGCGTGAGGATTCTCTACCGCCCAGATTCGCACATTGTGTCTGTTCATTTCACCATTAAGAAATAATGTTGCTTCATCACTGAAAACAAATTTCGCACTGAACGCATCCTCTTCCATGAGCTGTTGCAACCGCGCCGAAAATTCAAAGCGTTTGACTTTGTCATCGGGTGTCAGGGCTTGTAGCAATTGTAAATGGTAAGGCTTCTGCTTTTGCCTTTTCTGTAAGATTTTCCAAACTGTCAGCTGTGGTACGTTTAGCTCCCTGCTTGCTTTATTCGTCGACTTCCGTGGGCCACGCATGAAACTTGCCCGCATGCGTTCAACCGTTTCTTCGCTCACTGCAGGCCAACCTGTTGATTTACCCTTACAGAGGCATCCAGAAGCTTTAAACTGTGCATACCATCGCCGAATGGAGTTAGCAGTTGGTGTATCTTTGTTTAACTTCGTCCTGAAGTGTCGTTGCACTGTTATGACTGACTGATGTGAGTGCATTTCAAGCACGACATACGCTTTCGCGGATCCTGTCGCCATTTTGTCTCACTGCGCTCTCGAGCGCACTGGTGGCAGAAACCTGAAGTGCAGCTTCAGCCGAACAAAACTTTATGAGTTTTTCTACGTATCTGTAGTGTGTCGTGACCATATGTCAATGAATGGAGCTACAGTGAATTTATGAAATCGCTTCAATCATTTGTAATAGCCCTGTACAATATTATCATATATGACTATGGTTTAACTTAAGTGCCACATAAGAAAAAGTGTAAAAACTTGTACATTACTGTCACACACATATAGGAATAGTTTATAATGTAGTTATCGACTGCTTGCAGCATATCTCCAGTCTGTCATTGTTTAGAAACTCATTAAGTGAGAAGTATGGCATACATTTGAACTACACTTCTATGGTATGGGTGACACTATTCATTAGTAGATTGCTCACTGTCTTTGGGAGTATGAAATTCTATAACAAACATAGGAACTTATGGTTCTTGTATGTCAATGCCAGTCTTTAGTGTGGAAGATCTAGATTAGTATTATTTCGAGTATATTGGACACGGACATGGGATCTTAAGTTAAAAGTGCTTATGTTTTATTCAGCATAAATTAAACAGTTGTCGATATACATCCTAAACAGTGTCATTAACGTGATTTCTTTAAAATGATCTTCACAGCTTTGTCTTGGTATAGACCTAATATACATCCAACTGCTTATTCTGCCACTTGAAAATGTTACTTTAACCCACTGAGTTACCCCAAAATAGTACTCCATGCTGCATTTGTGATTGTAAGAAAGCAGAATATTCAGAAATTAATAAAGGGTTACCAATAATGTGTCTCCACTTGCGCAATAAGAAGAGGGAATTAACAAGTTTCCCGCATAGATAATTTGAATGCTTATCCCGTATAAGTTTTAGATCTCAATACAATCGCAATAGTTTAATGATTTGCATATATTGTTTGAATGTCTTTACGTTGAACTAAATTTCTTCTGTTGTTATTTTATCTACAGATAAAATATTGCTACTGCACTAATCACTGCTCATTTTAGTTACTACTTTGTTGTCCAAGCACTAAGCCTTGTGGTATTCCTCTCTGAATTTTCACGGGTGTTTAGTTTGGGTTATTACTCTGTAATTTATTACTTTCAAAATAATTGCAAATTTGTACATGTATACAGTTTTCTATTACTTTTGGTATAATGGGATCTGTTGGTATGGGTCTATAATTGTTTGTCATTTTTCTTTCACCTTTATTATATATTGGAAGCGTATCCACCATTTTCAGACATTCATTGAGAACATTACCCACCATTTAAGTTCGTGGCATCATGATTACAGAGGTTATGTATTTAATAATATTGTTACTAACCCAGTAGTAATCCTCTGTTTATAAGTTTTTAAGTTTATTTATAGATTTAGTTGTGTTACTTGAGGAGATTTTTAACCAAGAGAATTTTTTGGTTGCTGGTTTTTATTGCTTAAGCAGAGACACAGCAGCTGAACAATTGTTAGAATTATTTGTAGTAAATGAAGAATGGGAGCTGGTACAGTTGATAAAGTACTCATTAAGGTATTGCAGTCTATTGGGACTGTGGTTTGCCCTTTGCCCCTATTGATGTCACATTTTTATAATGTTCTAAGATGCATGATAAGTGTTTTTTGAGCCTATGATATATTCATCATTTACTTTTATTTCATATTTGTATAACTTCTTGAGGATCATATAGTGCTGCTTGATTTCCTCACTTTTACCACTCTAATTTTTGTGCATAAGTATCAATTTCCTTATTTGATTGAGCTATGGAGTATACCAATTGTTAGAGTACTGAGGTCACCGTCTGTTGCTAGGGGTGCATATTTTTGTGACAAGTGGGCACTGCTTTTCTATTGCATTCTTAGCTACTGGTAAAAACATAGGGAAACATTCATCAAGAACTTTTATACTATGCAGTATATTCAGCCAATCTGTTACCTTCAGTTCGTGTTTAAATTGCTCAATACTGCTTTTAGTTAATATTCTGTATGTAGCTAACTGTTTAGCGCTCTCAGGTTTCACACTGCCTATTCTGACCCATATCTCATTACGATCAGAAAACTCTATTTTAATCACACCATACTCTAGTTGATCCCTATTTACACTACTAATTACATTGTCAAGGCAAGCATCTAATCTAATAGGTTTCTCATTTATACAGTAGCAGTTAAGCACTTTTAGACTGTTAATCATGTTATTTACATTTTTCTACTTTCTCTTATATCTAGGTTACAGTCTCCTGCAATAAAATTTTGTGATTTTTGTGCCTGGTGAACAGTTTGATTAATGTATTCAGTTTACCTATGAGAACTTCCTCATAAGATGTTGGTATACAGTGCACAGAAGCAATGATAATTTTTTTGTGGTGAAATATTACAGCTGCTGCCTCAAAAGCACATTCAATGCAGTACCTGCTTAGGTGTAATACTGAATTCTGCAAATTTAGATTTTTGTATAAGTAAATTGCTGCTCCACCATGTGCAGTACTTGTTCTAAACTAATTTGTGCCTAATATGTAGCTATATGGTACACGTAAGACTGTTTCTGAGTTTTGCGGCCAGTTCTCATTAGTACATAAGGTACTGCAGATAATTTTACGAGACCAGTACTGTAGTTCATTAAGCTTACTTCTTATGGATTGTACATTAACATGTAACAACACTAAATCATTTTTGGTACTTGGAGGAGAATACTTCTTCTACTGCCCTTTTCTTTACTGCTCACTGCAAAACATGACCAAATTCAACATGTGTCAGGCTTGGTCACTGCTGGGAATTTCCCTGTACTGACCCTTTAAACTGAAGCCTATGTGTTGTTTTATTTCCACATTTTAAACTGCTTTTTTTAAGGCCTCAAGTACTTTTTCTCCCTTAGAGGTAATTTTCCTAAGGCGTTTAGGTGCTGAACATGTCTTGTATGGCAAGTTCTGTTATGATGACAATATTTGCAGAGGGGCACAGTAGTGGTGTGGCTACAGACCAAAATATCGTTAATGTCAATCACTGTTACGTGCTTGAAATGTTTACATATTGAATCGTGGATCTTCTTTGCTCTTTTTATTTAATTATTCACTCATGATTGTTCTATTAGATCATACCGGTGAGGTATTTTAGCCACTATTACAGTAGTATGTGTTAGCTTACCCAGTGACTCTTACAAAGCTGTTATTCCTGTGATAGTTTCATTAAAATATATATCATCCATGGCTCCTATAATTGCTGCTTTGTGTTTTGGTGAAATTTCTTGCACTCTTCAACACTGTTCACAACTTGGCTGAGTCTTGCATTAGGTTTCACTACTCCCTCAATTTTGGAATCGAGAAGAGTGGCGCAGTGGCTAGCACACTGGACTCACATTTGGGAGGGTGACAGTTCAAACCCTCATCTGGCCATCCTAATTTAGGTTTACCATGGTTTCCCTAAATGGCTTCAGGCAAATGCCAGGATGGTTCTTCTGAAAGGGCATGGCCAATTTACTTCCCCATCCTTCCCTTATCCGTTGGGACCGATGACCTCGCTCTTTGGTCCCTTCCCTCAAATCAATCAACCAACCATCAATTTTGAACATGTCTGCTGCATCATCCATTTTCATTTCTATAGCTAGCCCTCTTATGAAACTATCTGAGTAAATGTTTAAGCTAGGTGTAGGTACCTTTGTGTCAGAGTGATGAAAGCATTCTATTACAGTTTTATTTGGAGTATGTCCTCTTTGTGCTGACACTTGGTGATTGTTAATGTAGGTTTCATTGGTCAGAGCAGAATATCTATTCTCATTTGCAGGCATTATACAAAAATTACTGTCAGAGCAACTATTCACATTTGTGCTGTTTGTTTTCTTGTGAGATGGTTGAGGCATAGACCACCCTGTGCTGCTTTTGTGAGAATATGATTGCTTTGTAGAACTGGATGGCTTCCTGTTGGTTATCTTGCCTATTTCTGTTGTAGAATCAGTACAATAAATGTCGTGTTAATGCACAATATTGTCTTTTGTCCTACATTCTTCATAGTTCCTGTTCATCAACAATTTCATGTGTGTTCCCAAGAATGGGTCCACTTTTCCACATCAAAAGTGAAATAATACTCAACACTTGGTGCACTTGACACCAATTTTCACAGTTTTCTTGCACCGTTTGCAACAAGATGGAATTTTGTGAGTTGAAATTCAGGAGGTAGGACCTACTCATTTTTCAATACACATTATGCTCCAATTTTATGTTCTAATATCTGTAAAGCCATCACACTTATAGTTTAAAATATGTTTCCTTTATTAGTACCATAATAATGTGGTTCTTACAATCCTTTTTAAGTTTAATGTTCAATTCATTTAGGTCAAATTTTGCACACAACCATATTTTCTATTTTGAAGTTGCATTTACACACTGAAAATGAAACATTGTTCTACATTTAACACACGTCATACCTTTATGAGCTTGCATTTTACAGTGACAATATCCACACTTGAGAGATATGTCCATATCTCTGTTGTGGGATATGGTGTGTATGCAGACAATTTCTTTATCATTTTTTCTAGTCCTTAGCTTTTATTTCTTTCGGTTTTGTTGTAATATTACACACCAAGCATATATTTTCACTGTAAACACAGAACTGTTTGCACTTTAGGCATTTTTTCTTGCAATTTATTTGTTTAGTACCAGGAATATCAAACTCACAATTTACACTAGCCACCAGCTTAAGAGAGTATTTATAAATGCATCTTGCATTTCAGAATATACAAACACTACAAACATAAGATATTTGATGGACCTTGCAGAAGTAACAAATACTAAATAATGAATAATTGCAAGGTGACAGATATGAATGCCAGCAAGCAACACTAACCACTACACCACACTGATTGCACCACAGCTTGTGGCAGTGTTTCCTCACTTGGAAAACTATGACCAACTGTTTCAGAAGTTCCCACTGGAGCAGACTACAGCATTGTGGATCTAGATCTTGTCAGTGGTCCTCTTTATGGTGGTGCTGTTGGATCCTGCATTCTGTTTGTGTTGTTACATCCTCTGCCCATGATGAGCATCAAAGGTAGCCTGTCAAAACTTCATGGTAATCAAGTGATTTTTCAGTTTCCTTGAATCTTGATCATCAGTCTGCACCTCTAGATTGTATTGGGGCTGCATATAGAAAACATGGACAACACCCCTGCACTTTTATCTTCTTAATGAAGTATCATAATCCTCAACTCCACATATAACATCTGACAAAGGATACAATACAGCCCAAAGTAACACTTTGATCATTTTTCCAGTACTCCCATTTTCCCTGCAGGCATAAAAATCCATACTAAATCACCAAGGCTGTATCTCACAAGCAGTATAGCACTCTCGATGTATCTCCTGGACGTTGAGGGTGCATTTGTGAGCCAGCTGTTTGGCTTTTCATTCGTGGTAATAAGGAAGTTACCCTGAGTATCATCTGGTTGAAATGGGAATAGACCCCACAACCATGTGGCAGAGAAAATGGTGTGAAGCCCATAGTGTCTTGCTTTGCTATTTTGTACACAAAAGTAATGACAGGGAATGCTGTAACCTAGTCTCTCTGTTCAACATCAGCATATTTTGACAGCACATCTACCAGGTGCATTCTGTGAGACCGTTTGTCTGTGGAGGTAGGGAGTGTCATCTTGCGGTTGATGTCACAAGGTGAGATTAACTCTGATGAAACTGTCAACTGGAAAAATTTTCCATGACCAGCTATCATCAAATGAGGTGCTCCATGCTACAAAAGATGTCTTCTGCATGGAACTTTGGCATTTCCAAAGCTTCGGTAGTCAGCACAGCTTTGGTGACAGCATAGAGGGCAGGGTAGTCAGTGCAGACTACTATCCAGTGATACCCTTTCATTGACTTGAGGAGCCTCCCAAAAAGGTCAATTCCGATTCAGTGGAATGATGCTGCTGCAGGTGGTATTGATACCAGATGCCGTTGAGGTAAATGCGGAACCATGTTTCCTTTGTTGGCTTTCCTTACAGTGTCTCACATAGTATTTAACAGATTGGTTGATGTCTGGCCCATGATACCTGCATCTGATTCGGTCTAGAGTCCTCACAAATTCCAGGTGACCAGATGTTGGAGTGTCATGGAAATACTTCAAAATATGTGGCTGTAGGTGAGCTGGGATGACAAACAACCATTTCTACCCCACTGAATCATAGTTCTTCTCATACAATGTTCTGTTTGCTAAATAGAATTCTACTTTGGTGGATTCTTCAATTAATGTGGCGATGACTGAGATTTCACACATGCTGATATCTTCTGTCAAAGGATTCCTTGAAAGACAGTTTTTGTTCATGTGTTTGTGCCCACTTTTGTATGGGACTATGATGTGGTGCCCCTGAAGCTTCAGTATCCATCTCACCAGTCAAGCCAATGGATCCTTCAGGCTAGTTAACTAACATAAAGAATAGTTGTCCTGCACAGCAGTGAATGGTTTTTCAGATAAATATGGCTGTCCTGTTGATGGTCCAAACAACTACAAGTCACTCTTCCTTGGTTACAGAGTAATTCACGTCTGACTTGGAGAATACTCTGGAAGCATAATGTGTCAACTTCTCAGCACCTTCCTGTATTTGCACTATACCTGCTGCTGTCACATAACCTTAGCATTAGTGTGAAGTTCTGTTTCGGTATTCTCATCATGCAATGATAGTTCTGGAGTGGGTGTTAGCACCTCTTTAAGGAGAAAGGAAGATCTTTCTAGCACTTGATTCCAGGAAAATTTGGTGTCTCCTTGCAGTAGTTCTCACAAAGGATCCACCTTGGTACAGTTAGTTAGTTCCACAGATCATCTCAACAATTCTTTTGTGGAAATGATGTGGAATGAGTCAGTCTACAGGATATGTATTGGTGTTAACATTAGTCCTACACATCCAGTTACACTTAAAAGCTACATGGTTTTTCTTTATAGCCTACCTGTTTTTAAATAAAAATTCATCAGTGGAGTAAAAGGAGTTGTCCAGGAGAAATGATTTGAGGTTAGATTTAAAATTTGTCAGACATTTTGTGTTACGGAGCAAAACTTGAAGATTTCTTTTGCTGCATATTGAACTCCTTTCTGATCCATTGACAGTTTTAATAATGATTAATAAAGATCACCTTTCCCTGCATTGCTTTATGAACATCAGTTTTCTTCTTAAATTGTGATGGATTACTTATGATGAATTGCATTAACGGATATATGTACTGTGATGCAACAGCCACAGTCCTAGCACATAGAAGTGCTACTTACATGACATCTGTGGGTAAACAGTGCTCACTTTTGTGCAATAAATACTTTCTTTCTAAGTGGTGAGTTCTCACAGAAAATTACTCCATAAGGCAGTATTGAGTGATAATGCGGAAAATACGTCAGGAGGTTAATTTTTTTGTTTCCATGATTTGCTCTTATATGAAGAGTAAAAGAAGCTGAACTTAACTGTTTGAGAAGCTCAGGAATATGCTTTTCTAGTTGAATATTTCATAATTATATACACCCAGATATTTTGAGAATTCCACTCCATTTACTGAAGTGCTACATCAGCTGTTGGTATGACTATTTGCTATACAGAAATGAATATAGTGTGTTTCTTCAAAATTTTGGTAATCCATTTTCTGAGAACCAATTAATAATTTTTTCGAAAATATCATTTACCATCTCTTCTACTGCTTTATTTCTAATGGGATTTATTGTAACACTAGCACTGTCTGCTAAAAGTACCAATTCTTCTTGTTGAATCTTAAGTGGAAGATGTATCGGATATATAAGTAATTGGAGTGGACCAAAAGTTGAATGAAGTGGGATACCCTTCAGGATTTCTTCCCAAATTTTTTTACCCTTGCAACACTGTTTGAATTATTCAGCACAACATTTTGCTCTCTGTTTGTTAAGTATGGCTCACACCAGCTGTGCGTAAAGCCATCAATTCCACAAAACTTAAGTATGTTTTTCTAAGAGAGTAACATGATCTAGACAATAAATGCCTTGAAAAATCACAAAAAATGTGTGAATGTATAAATAGCATTCTCAGTTGAGCAATGCTTCAAACCTTCCAAAATCCAAACTGTAATATGATAAGTATATTGTTTCTACTTAAGTGTGAGACTACCCTCAAGTACATTACTTTTTCGAAAATTTTCTTAAAAGAGGTCAGCAAGGAAATAGGATGATAATTGTTTAAGTTTGTCCTGTCACCTTTCTTAAGAAGAAGTTTAACAACTGCATATTTTAAACTGTCTGGAAAAATTCTCTGTGCCAGTGATGCATTACATACATCACTAACAACATTATTTATTCAGCTAGAACAACTTTCCATAATTCTAACAGAAATTCCAGCAACACGACATAAGATTAGGTTTTTTTAGAAATTTTATAATTTTATTAATAAGGATGTTGGTGCTACTTAATATACTTTAATGAATTCAATTGCTTCTTCAGCTGAACTATTTGGTCCTAGTTTTGCTGCTGCATTTAGAAAATGATTGGCAAAAGTACTCAGAACTTGTGGATTATCAGTTACCACATTGTCATTTAGTTATTTCATTATGATGTGTTGTACACTGACTGGCTGTCCTGTCTTCCATTTGACAATATCAATGCAGTTTTAATCTTACTAGCTTTGTTTTTAATTTCCAGTACCATATTAAAATACTTTTTGTGGCATGCAAGTAATATTGAACCTTGGTTTATTCTGTCCTGCATATAAATTACCCTCGCCCTTTTACATGAGATTTTAATTCTCTTTGTTATTCACAGCTTACTTATTTTAAACAGATTTTCTGGTAAACTTTTTAGTAGATCAAATTTCAAATATTGATACTGATTTACTTTGAAATAAATTGAATTTTTAACTTTGTATCCTGTTCTCATTAATAAGCCTCTCTGCTTTGTATGAACCTGCCTTAGGGCTGTAATGTCCCATATTGTTTATAGCCATTAATTGGACTCACAATCAAATTGTATGTTAACAATTGGATACACATTAATTGTTTCAGCCCCTGCTTTGTCTGTAAAAATGTTATTAATCTGTGTCCTACTGTCTTGCTACATACAAGTTGGAAAACTGACTACTGAAATCACATAGAAACATCCAAATAATAATTTTTGTTCATTTTTCCTGCCAACATCTTTTAATTAAGAAATCTATATTGAAATCTCCACAAACAACTTGTCTGACGGGCAGTTCAAAACTACATCCAGATTTCTCATAAGTAGCTGTAAGTTTCTGTAGAGGATCTGCAACTGTTATAATTATCACAGACGTATTCTGCAGTAACAACTCACAAGTGTCCTGTTCTTAAATTTCTTTCAATACTGTATCTGTAACTTGACTCGAACATGAAAATTGTGCTCCTTTGACTCTAGTAATCACAGTGATTTTATCTCATGTGCTTGCACCCCTCCCCCCCCCCCCCCCCCATACACTTTCTGCAAGGTGTTCAGCTAATCTTTTCTTCTCCCTCCTATTGAGGTGCAGGCCACAATTTGTGTAGTCCCATCTTCCAATTGCAGCAACAACCAAAACAGGGATATGAGACTTTGTTTCAGTCAAAAGCAGTCAACTCAGTTCTTTGTTAATATGTATAACAGACAGATTAACCCAGGACTATAACTTCCAGGTCACCTTTAATGCTGTTTTCTAAGTTGCTAGCCAGACTGTTTCCTCCTCACCCTACTATAAGTATCTGGTCCTTTCCATCAAAATCTCTGCACAAAGCTCTCATGCTCTCTGTCAGAGCTTGGCACTATGTTTCACAATGCATGTCACCTAGCATTCTACACCAGCCTTTTCCTATAGCATCTGGCCCACACCTCTCCCATTACAGTGATGAGACTCTTTTCCCTCTAAATGACTTTTCTTCTGACCTGGCCTTAAAGTCATTCCTACAAGTCTGCTTCACTGTAGTTACCTCAAAAACTGGTTGAGGCTCTTCTGTTTCAGATAACAATTCAAACTGTTTGCTAACTGGAATTTGAAATGTGATTTCTGAGGTTTTCTCCTTTTGTCTATTACTTGTCACTTTCTCCCAGCTCCCATTGTCTCTTACCCCCTTTGATGTATCTAATTCAAAATACACCATTTCTAATTCTCCCTGAGGGGTACAAATCTTTTTTCCTTGTTCCATGGTTTTCTATTCTTGACTACATATTCTACAACTCCATGAAACAGCCTCATCTGACACAAAAGTCTTTAATGAATTGCTAATAGTACAAGCACATTCCAAGAAAACTTCTTTCTAGAACAGTTCATAATGTGAGGGACCCTCATATGGTACACAATCACTATAAAGAAACTTCTAAAGAACAGAGACAACTGCATAATAGGTGAAAAGCAAAGTCTAGGGCAACAGATAGAGAAATGCTAAATTAAACATGTTTGGTTGTGAGGAGGGCAATGCATGAATTGTTCAATGACTATTGTAGCAGAATACTCCCAAATGATATTTCAAGAAGCCTGAAGAAATTCTAGTCATATGTAAAGGTTGTTACTGCATCCAGTCACTCATGGGTGAGACAGGAACTGAAATCTAGGGTAGCAAAACAATAGGAGAAATGCTTTCCTCTGTATTCAAATGTTCCTTCACAAATGAAAATCCGAGAGAATTACCCCAATTTACACCTCATACCACTGGAAAGGTGAATGAAATAGGTGTTAGTTCAAAGTGGCTCTGAGCACTATGGGACTCAACTTCTGAGGTCATTAGTCCCCTAGAACTTAGAACTAGTTAAACCTAACTAACCTAATGACATCACAAACATCCATGCCCGAGGCAGGATTCGAACCTGCGACCATAGCGGTCTTGCGGTTCCAGACTGCAGCGCCTTTAACCGCACGGCCACTTTGGCCGGCTAGGTGTTAGTGACAGTGGCATTGAGAAACAGCTGAATCATTTAAATTGAACAACGTCCAATGGAATTCCATGAAATTATACACTGAATCTGTGACTGAATTAGCCCCTCTTCAAACTATAATCTATCATAGCTTCCCTGAACAAAAAACTGTTCATGCTAGTGGGAAGGAAACATAGGTCACACCCATTTACAAGAAGGATAGCAGAAGAGATCCACACAGTTACAACCCAATAGTCTTGACAATGATTTGTTGTAGAATCTTAGAACATATTCTGAGCTCAAACATATTGAGGCATCTTCAACAGAAAGACTTTCACCATGCCAGCCAGTATGGATTCAAAAAACACTGATCATATGAAATCCAACTCGCACTTTTATCACAAACAGACAGAAAACTTAGGTTTAATGCAGTCTGGTACATGCAGTATTTCTTTATTAAAAAAAAAGACCATTTGAATCAGTTCCACATCTAACCTATCATCAAAAGGACAATTGTGTGGGGAATCACACAAAATTTTTGTCTGGTTTGAGGATTTTTTGGTATGGAAGACACAGCAAGTTATCTTGGATGCAGAGTCATCAACACATGTAGAAATAACTTCAAATATGCTGCAGGGAAGTGTGTTAGGAACATTTCAGACATGAATTTTTTCTGGAGAAGGAAAATTTTTTATGCTGTAATGCTTTTAGGTTGATTTTTTAATGATTTTAGATGCAAGATTTATACAAAAATATCTTCCAGTTTTCAGAATATATTTTGTAAATTTGGCTTCTTTTATGGTCTAAAATAACAATTTTTTAATTATTCACTGTAAACAGTAGATGAGCCGAAAAGTCAAAACATCTGTAATTACTCTTATTTGCTCTGGGTTCGGACGGACTACATTGTCATTCACTCTTGTAATAAATAATTACAATGTAATAATAATAATAATAATAATAATAATAATAATAATAAACCCCGTGGAGGCCCGGGATAAGAATAGGCCTCCGGTATGTTCTGCCAGTCGTAAAAGGCGACGAAAAGAACAAACCACTGATAGGGCTAACCCCCCTTTTAGTGTGATTACTTGGTTCAGGACAGAACTAAAGAAGCCTCGGACAAGCGCCGTCATGGTCGGGGACGACGCTTGAACCCTATGCCCGCCCACAATGGTAACAACACTGCTAGCCAACTGGAAAATGATTTAAATCCAAATAGAGGTGTTTTGCAGGATATGCTTCCTGCAACCACCCTAGAAGGAAAACAAAGACAGAGGATGAGATGGTCAGATGAAGTCAATAGACACCTCATGTTCTGTTATTACCAAGCAACAAACCTAGGAACCAACACAACTGGATACAGATCACAAGTATACACAACATTTATTACCAGATACCCGGAATTAAAATTTTTAACAGAACAACGACTAGCTGATCAGATCCGTGTAATAATCAAAAATAACAGGATACCCCAGTCAGAATTAGAAAACATCAAACAACAAGTACAACAAATACTGGAACAAAATAATGTGCAATCAGAAGAAGAAGAAAATACAGTTATGGACTCAAACATCCCAGAGCAAACAAACAAAGACCAACACGCATCAGTTAAACAATCAGAGGAAAACGAAATCTTAAGACAGCCACCAGAACAAGCACAAATAGAACACGAAAAGACACATGTGTTAGACATAGAAGAGAAATTTCAGCTGACATATATAGAATACAAAGACACAAATACAGACATTAGACCATTCCTGCATAGACCGCCAAATAACCCACAAGTCGAAACAACAATAAAAACTATCAACACAATCATACACAACAAAATAAATGAAAACACAACTATGGAAGAGTTACAACTACTGGTTTACATAGGAGCACTCACTACACTAAATATACACACTAGGCAGAAATCAGAACAAACCAACACACAGAAGAAACCCACAAAACCAGCATGGCAACACAGGCTACAGATCAGAATAGAAAAACTGAGAAAAGACATCGGACAGCTAACACAACTTATAAGAAATGAAATATCAGACAAAAAACGAAAAAGGTTAGGTAAAATCTCACAACAAGAAGCAACAGAGCAATTAGATGAAAAAAAGCAGAAATTGCAAGCATTGGCCAAACGACTTAGAAGATACAAAAAAAGTGAAAATAGAAGGAAACAAAACCAAACATTCAACACAAACCAAAAGAGATTCTACCAAACAATGGATAACACACACATTAAAATAGACAATCCACCAAACATAACAGACATGGAACACTTCTGGAGCAGCTTATGGTCAAACCCGGTACAACATAACAGGCATGCACGGTGGATACAAGCAGAAACAGACACATACAAGATGATACCACAAATGCCTGAAGTGATAATTTTGCAACATGAAGTCACCCGAGCAATTAATTCTACACACAATTGGAAAGCCCCTGGAAATGATAAAATAGCAAATTACTGGCTAAAGAAGTTCACCTCAACACATTCACATCTAACTAAATTATTTAACAGTTACATTGCAGACCCATACACATTCCCTGATACACTTGCACATGGAATAACCTATCTGAAACCTAAAGATCAAGCAGACACAGCAAACCCAGCTAAATATCGCCCCATAACATGCCTACCAACAATATACAAAATATTAACTTCAGTCATCACACAGAAATTAATGACACATACAACACAGAACAAAATTATAAATGAAGAACAAAAAGGCTGCTGCAAAGGAGCACGAGGATGTAAAGAGCAACTGATAATAGATACAGAGGTGACATATCAAGCGAAAACTAAACAAAGGTCCCTACACTACGCATACATTGATTACCAAAAAGCCTTTGATAGTGTACCCCACTCATGGTTACTACAGATATTGGAAATATACAAAGTAGATCCTAAATTGATACAATTTCTAAACACAGTAATGAAAAACTGGAAAACCACACTTAATATCCAAACAAATTCAGATAACATCACATCACAGCCAATACAGATTAAGCGTGGAATATACCAAGGAGACTCATTAAGTCCTTTCTGGTTCTGTCTTGCTCTGAACCCACTATCCAACATGCTAAATAATACAAATTATGGATACAATATTACTGGAACATACCCACACAAAATCACACATTTGCTATACATGGATGATCTAAAACTACTGGCAGCAACAAATCAACAACTCAACCAATTACTAAAGATAACAGAAGTATTCAGCAATGATATAAATATGGCTTTTGGAACAGACAAATGTAAGAAAAATAGCATAGTCAAGGGCAAACACACTAAACAAGAAGATTACATATTGGAGAACCACAGCGACTGCATAGAAGCGATGGAAAAAACAGATGCCTATAAATACCTAGGATACAGACAAAAAATAGGAATAGATAATACAAATATTAAAGAAGAACTAAAAGAAAAATATAGACAAAGACTAACAAAAATACTGAAAACAGAATTGACAGCAAGAAACAAGACAAAAGCTATAAATACTTATGCTATATCAGTATTGACCTACTCATTTGGAGTAGTGAAATGGAGTGACACAGACCTAGAAGCACTCAATACACTTACACGATCACAATGCCACAAATATAGAATACATCACATACATTCAGCAACAGAAAGATTCACATTAAGCAGAAAGGAAGGTGGAAGGGGATTTATAGATATAAAAAACCTACATTATGGACAGGTAGACAATTTAAGAAAATTCTTTCTAGAACGAGCAGAAACTAGCAAAATACACAAAGCAATCACTCATATAAATACATCAGCTACACCATTGCAATTTCATAACCACTGCTACAACCCTTTAGATCACATAACATCAACAGATACAAAGAAAGTAAATTGGAAAAAGAAAACACTACACGGCAAGCACCCGTATCATCTAACACAGCCACACATAGATCAAGACGCATCCAACACATGGCTAAGAAACGGCAATATATACAGTGAGACGGAAGGATTCATGATTGCAATACAGGGTCAAACAATAAACACCAGATATTACAGCAAGCATATTATTAAAGATCCCAATACCACAACAGATAAATGCAGACTTTGCAAACAACAAATAGAAACAGTAGATCACATCACAAGCGGATGTACAATACTAGCAAATACAGAATACCCCAGAAGACATGACAATGTAGCAAAAATAATACATCAACAACTTGCCATAAAACATAAACTAATAAAACAACACGTTCCCACATACAAGTACACACCACAAAATGTACTGGAGAATGATGAATACAAATTATACTGGAACAGAACGATTATAACAGATAAAACAACACCACATAACAAACCTGACATCATACTCACCAATAAAAAGAAGAAATTAACACAACTAATTGAAATATCCATACCCAACACAACAAATGTACAGAAGAAAACAGGAGAAAAAATTGAAAAATACATCCAACTGGCTGAGGAAGTCAAGGACATGTGGCATCAGGATAAAGTCGACATTATCCCAATTATACTATCAACTACAGGAGTCATACCTCACAATATTCACCAGTACATCAATGCAATACAGCTACATCCAAACTTATATATACAATTACAGAAATCCGTAATTATTGATACATGTTCAATTACCCGAAAGTTCCTAAATGCAATATAACATATACCATACAGTTACAAGGAAGTCACGCTTGACCGAGGTCCGCGTCACGTTCCATTTTTAACCAGACTTAAGTCTGAGAAAAAAAAGTCGATAATAATAATCATTTTTACAGTGGCATGTAACTAATGAACCACTTCCATGTATTCTGGTGGTCATGAGTCACTGCGCACTGCACAATTGGCAATACCTGTATCTGTACCCGATAGAAAGACTGAAAACTCACTAATGTGTACATTAGGTTTCCAGTGGGGAAAAATATTTCTGTTCCACCTAAGACACAGTAAAATATAATGTTCACAACTGCAGCTAGTGGGTCTGAAAGGGCTAAATGGTGACTTTAGGAACATACTAAAAACCCCTATATATTGCTCCCATAGGGACCATGAGGACAGGGCTAAATTAATTATAGCATGCAGAGATTTTAAACAATCATTGTTCCTGTACTCCATACAAGAAGGGAATGGGGAGGAAACCTCAATAACTTGTACATGGAACTTACACTCTGCTGTGAAATTCACAGTGGTTCACAAAGCATAGACGTAGATGTGCTGGAGAGTGAAAAAAATCTGTGACTGCTCTTATTTGCTCTGGATTGGGTCTTACAGCATCATCATTTACTAGATGCACCAAGATTTTTATTTCTTGGGTGGTACAGAGGCACTGTGTCACATTCAGGTGGAGGCCTGCATTCTGAATGCTACCCAACACAGTTTTCAGGCAGTCTGAATGTTGTTCAAATGTCATTTTATAAGACAGTGTTATCCAGATAGCAGAGACAAATTGTCCATTTAAAGTGTTAAAACAGGTTGTTTATAACATTTTAGGAGGTGGCCAAAGCATTACACAATCCAAACAGCATAACTTGAAACTCACAGAGTCTATCAAGAGCTTTGAAGCGGTCTTTCCTCGTCAGCCTCGTCAGCTTCTATTTGCCAGTAGCCTGACTGCATATCCACCATAGGTGAGAAATAATTTGATGTTCTCAGCAGTCTAGGGTGTCATCAATACTTGGCAATGAACAGACATCTTTCTTAGTGACTTTTTCAGTTGTTATTCGCTAGCACACAAACATCAAGTGCCATCCTTCTTCTTCTTCTTCTTCTTCTTCTTCTTCTTCTTCTAAAGGACAATACGAAAGAGCCTAGGACACTCTGAATGTTCAGTGATGACATCTTGCAACATCATCTCTGATTCCTTCTGCATTATCTGTCATTCAGCTTACAACACACTATTTGAGGTCTGGGTAATTGGTGGATGATTCCCTGTGTTGACACAGTGACATGGGCCACTTGGTCTGGTTTTTCTCCATACTGCTTTTGAAAGCATCTGAAAATTCACACAAAACTGTTGGCAGTTTGATAGTAGTTCCCTCCCCTGCATTGTCTTCTTCGATGACGTTAAGCTGTCCTCTCTGTACTGGTTTGGCTGTTCCTACACACATGCCTTTAGGAATGACTTGTGGCTGCTCATGACAGTTACTGATCCAAAATTATCCATGGCCACCTCCAATGCTTATTACCATCACAATCATGTAGATTTCTTTTGTGAGCCTGAGTAGCTTTTTGTAATCAACAAAAGCTTCTCATTTTAACTGAGCATCCCATCTGATGATAGAATAACAATGTCTTCAGTAGTAAACAAACATACAGAGTGATCTCTGTTATATATGCTTGTTGGAACAGCTTTGTCAGTCTGCAGCTCTGGTGTTCCACAGGCTACGACTGCTTTTGGTGCCTAGAAGTGCCATCTGAATATATCATGGCTATACTAAGTTAAAATGAAAAAACTGAAAAGCTGTGTTCTGCCATTGGTAGTTATTCTTGCAATACAAGTTCTGGCCATCTGGACATATTGCCATTGACAACCTTCAGCGCAATCACTTCCATATTAGGGAAGATATTCATCTTTATCTGGTGGTGGTAAGCATTCCTCATGTTGATTAATGCCTCGACGGGTTGTCCGCCAACGGCAATACGGATGCTGTTTCCCATCATCTTAATAACAATTATACATGGAGTACATTCATCTGTGGTGGCCTCTCTTTCATAGATGATCACCTTTCTTAATTTTCCAAAAGTCAGAAGATAGGCAAGCAGCTCATATCTCTATAAAGGATAAGGAATGGCTGAGGCATTGTTGAGGAGCAAGACTGTTCAAGATAAAGTGGTGAGCTTTGTCCTGAGGTTGACTATAATTGTCTGCAGTGTTTGGAATGAGTAGGATTCTTGTGATGTTAGTTATATGTTCCTAAGATCATTTCAACAATCCTTCTGTCAAACTGATGCCAAATGAGTCAGTTTACAGGCTATGTATACATAATTAGTGTTAACATTTATTAACATATTATAGAGCAAGGGAAAATGACTGTGTATATGTGTCCATATGAGCCCTAATTTCTCATATCTCATCTTCATGGTCCCTAGATGAAATGTATGTTGGCGGCAGTAGTATTGGTCTGCAGCCAGCTTCAAATGTCAGTTATATACATTTTCTCAATATTATTCTTCAAGATGAATGTCTTCTTCCCTCCAGTGATTCCCACTTGAGTCCCGGAGCACTTGCATGCTGATTGCACCTGTTGGTAACAAATCTAGCAGCTCAGCTCCAAACTGTTTCAGTGGCTTCTTTCAACCTGACCTGTTGCATATCCCACCACGAGCAGTACTCAAGCATAGGTCACACTAGTGTCCTATATGTGGTCTCCTTTACAGATGAACCACAATTTCCTAAAATTCTCCCAATAAACCAGAGTCCACCATTTGCCTTCCCTAACACAATTCTCACATACTCATTGTATTTCATATCGATTCGCGACGTTATGCCCAGATATTTAAACGACGTGACTGTGTCAAGCAGGAGACTACTAATGCTGTATCTGAACATTATGGATTTGTTTTTCCTAGTTATCTGCATTTACTTAGATTTTCCTACGTTTAGAGCCAGCTGCCATTCATCACACCAATTAGAAATTTTGTCTAGATCATCTTGCACAAATCTACATCCACAGATCTACACCCCCTTTCTGCACACCACAGCATCATCAGTGAAGAACCACAGACTGCTGCCCACCCTGTCTGCCAGATCATTTATGTACATAGAAGATAGCAACCATCCTGTTCCACTCCCCTGGGGACCCGTAACGTTACCCCTGTCTCTGATGAACACTTGCTGTCGATGACAACAAACTGAGTTCTATTATTTAAGAAGTCTTTGAGCCAGAAACACATATCTGGGCATCTATTCCTTATGCTTGTATCTTCATTAACAGTTTGTGGTGTGGTACCATGTTGACTGCTTTTCATAAAATTAGAAAAATGGAATCTGCATGTTGCTCTTTGTCCATAGTTCATAGTATATTGTGGGAGAGAAGAGCAAGCTGGGTTTCGTATGAGTGATACTTTCTAAAGCTATGCTGATTTGTAGACATGAGCTTTTCAGCCTCTAGTAAACTGATTGTATTCTAACTCGGAATATGCTCTAGAATTCTGCAGCAAACCAATCTTAAGGATATTGGTGTGTAATTTTGTGGGTCCATTCTTTTACCTTCTTATACATGGGTGTCACCTGCACTTTTTTCCAGTCACTTGGCACTTTGTGCTGGTGAAGAGATTCATGATAAATGCAAACTAAGTATGGGGTCAATGACATAGAGTACTCTTTGTAAAACTGAACTGACAACTTATTTATTTTCAACTCTTTCAGTTGCTTCTCTACATCAGAGATGCTTATTGCTATGTCATCTATACAGGACTCTATGCGATGGCAAAATGGTGGTACATTTGTATAGTTCTCCTATGTGAACAATTTCTGAAATGTAGAATTTAAAACTGCAGCCTTCATTTTTCTGTCTTCTGCTGCCAAACCAGATTGATCAGTGAGTGATTTGCTGAAAACCTTAAACCCGCAAAGAAATTTTATGTAGGACCAGAAATATTTCAGTTTCTCTGCCAGATCCTTAGTTAAGGTATGATGATGGTAGCTGTTGTATGCTTCATACACAGATCTTTTCACAGACACACAATTCTCTACTAATCTTGGCCTTTCTTCATTTGCGTGTCCTCTTTTGAGCCAAGAGTATAATTACAGCCTTTGTTTCCTCAGCATTTTCTGAATTTTGTTATTAAACTTCGGTGGGTCTTTTCCATCCTTAATCCACTTACTAGGCCTTTACTTGTTCTGTGCACAGTTTACAATCTTTTTGAACTTTGCTCACAATGCCTTTATGTCCATCATTCTGGAAACAAATGACTGCAGTTCACTGTCTGAGTGAGATACTAACAACTGCTTATCTGCTCTTTCTAGCAGAAACACTCTCCTAGCCCTCTTGACTGATTTATCAACTTTCATAACCATAGTCACTATGATGACATCATGATCAATAATCCCTGTCCCTATACGGAAGCCATCAATAAGGTCTGGTCTCTAGCCATCAATAAGGTCTACATCTACATCTACATTTATACTCCGCAAGCCACCCAACGGTGTGTGGCGGAGGGCACTTTACGTGCCACTGTCATTGCCTCCCTTTCCCGTTCCAGTCACGTATGGTTCGCGGGAAGAACGACTGTCTGAAAGCCTCCGTGCGCGCTCTAATCTCTCTAATTTTACATTCGTGATCTCCTCGGGAGGTATAAGTAGGGGGAAGCAATATATTCGATACCTCATCCACAAACGCACCCTCTCGAAACCTGGTGAGCAAGCTACACCGCGATGCAGAGCACCTCTCTTGCAGAGTCTGCCACTTGAGTTTGTTTAACATCTCCGTAATGCTATCACGGTTACCAAATAACCCCATGACGAAACGCACCGCTCTTCTTTGGATCTTCTCTATCTCCTCCGTCAACCCGATCTGGTACGGATCCCACACTGATGCGCAATACTCAAGTATAGGTCGAACGAGTGTTTTGTAAGCCACCCCCTTTGTTGATGGACTACATTTTCTAAGGACTCTCCCAATGAATCTCAACCTGGTACCCACCTTACCAACAATTAATTTTATATGATCATTCCACTTCAAATCATTCCGCACGCATACTCCCAGATATTTTACAGAAGTAACTGCTACCAGTGTTTGTTCTGCTATCATACAATCATACAATAAAGGATCCTTCTTTCTATGTATTCGCAATACATTACATTTGTCTATGTCAAGGGTCAGTTGCCACTCCCTGCACCAAGTGCCTATCCGCTGCAGATCTTCCTGCATTTCGCTACAATTTTCTAATGCTGCAACTTCTCTGTATATTACAGCATCATCCACGAAAAGCCGCATGGAACTTCCGACACTATCAACTAGGTCATTTATATATATTGTGAAAAGCAGTGGTCCCATAACACTCCCCTGTGGCACGCCAGAGGTTACTTTAACGTCTGTAGACGTCTCTCCTTTGATAACAACATGCTGTGTTCTGTTTGCTAAAAACTCTTCACTCCAGCCACACAGCTGGTCTGATATTCCGTAGGCTCTTACTTTGTTTATCAGGCACAGTGCGGAACTGTATCGAATGCCTTCCAGAAGTCAAGGAAAATAGCATCTACCTGGGAGCCTGTATCTAATATTTTCTGGGTCTCATGAACAAATAAAGCGAGTTGGGTCTCACACGATCGCTGTTTCCGGAATCCATGTTGATTCCTACATAGTAGATTCTGGGTTTCCAAAAACGACATGATACTCAAGCAAAAAACATGTTCTAAAATTCTACAACAGATCGACGTCAGAGATATAGGTCTATAGTTTTGCGCATCTGCTTGACGACCCTTCTTGAAGACTGGGACTACCTGTGCTCTTTTGCAATCATTTGGAACCTTCCGTTCCTCTAGAGACTTGCGGTACACGGCTCTTAGAAGGGGGCAAGTTCTTTCGCGTAGTCTGTGTAGAATCGAATTGGTATCCCGTCAGGTCCAGTGGACTTTCCTCTGTTGAGTGATTCCAGTTGCTTTTCTATTCCTTGGCCACTTATTTCAAGGTCAGCCATTTTTTCGTTTGTGCGAGGATTTAGAGAAGGAACTGCAGTGCGGTCTTCCTCTGTGCAACAGCTTTGGAAAAAGGTGTTTAGTATTTCAGCTTTACGCGTGTCATCCTCTGTTTCAATGCCTTCATCATACGACTTATCTTGGAAGAAAGATTAAGGAAAGGCAAACCTACGTTTCTAGCATTTGTAGACTTAGAGAAAGCTTTTGACAATGTTAACTGGAATACTCTCTTTCAAATTCTGAAGGTAGCAGGGGTAAAATACAGGGAGCGAAAGGCTATTTACAGTTTATACAGAAACCAGATGGCAGTTACAAGAGTCGAGGGGCATGAAAGGGAAGCAGTGATTGGGAAGGGAGTAAGACAGGGTTGTAGCCTCTCCCCGATGTTATTCAATCTGTATATTGAGCAAGCAGTAAAGGAAACAAAAGAAAAATTCGGAGTAGGTATTAAAATTCATGGAGAAGAAGTAAAAACTTTGAGGTTCGCCGATGACATTGTAATTCTGTCAGAGACAGCAAAGGACTTGGAAGAGCAGTTGAACGGAATGGACAGTGTCTTGAAAGGAGGATATAAGATGAACATCAACAAAAGCAAAACGAGGATAATGGAATGTAGTCAAATTAAGTCGGGTGATGCTGAGGGAATTAGGTTAGGAAATGAGACACTTAAAGTAGTAAAGGAGTTTTGCTATTTAGGGAGTAAAATAACCGATGATGGTCGAAGTAGAGAGGATATAAAATGTAGACTGGCAATGGCAAGGAAAGCGTTTCTCAAGAAGAGGAATTTGTTAACATCGAGTATAGATTTAAGTGTCAGGAAGTCGTTTCTGAAAGTATTTGTATGGAGTGTAGCCATGTATGGAAGTGAAACATGGACGATAACTAGTTTGGACAAGAAGAGAATAGAAGCTTTCGAAATGTGGTGCTACAGAAGAATGCTGAAGATAAGGTGGGTAGATCACGTAACTAATGAGGAGGTATTGAATAGGATTGGGGAGAAGAGAAGTTTGTGGCACAACTTGACTAGAAGAAGGGATCGGTTGGTAGGACATGTTCTGAGGCATCAAGGGATCACAAATTTAGCATTGGAGGGCAGTGTGGAGGGTAAAAATCGTAGAGGGAGACCAAGAGATGAATACACTAAGCAGATTCAGAAGGATGTAGGTTACAGTAGATACTGGGAGATGAAGAAGCCTGCACAGGATAGAGTAGCATGGAGAGCTGCATCAAACCAGTCTCAGGACTGAAGACCACAACAACAACAATCATCCCGGAGTGTCTGGATATGCTGTTTCGAGCCACTTACTGATTTAACGTAAGACCAGAACTTCCTAGGATTTTCTGTCAAGTCGGTACATAGAATTTTACTTTCGAATTCACTGAACACTTCACGCATAGCCCTCCTTACGCTAACTTTGACATCGTTTAGCTTCTGTTTGTCTGAGAGGTTTTGGCTGCGTTTAAACTTTGAGTGAAGCTTTCTTTGCTTTCGCAGTAGTTTCATAACTTTGTTGTTGTACCATGGTGGGTTTTTCCCATCCCTCACAGTTTTACTCGGCACATACCTGTCTAAAACGCATTTTACAATTGCCTTGAACTTTTTCCATAAACACTCAACATTGTCAGTGTCGGAACAGAAATTTTCGTTTTGATCTGTTAGGTAGTCTGAAATCTGCCTTCTATTACTCTTGCTAAACAGATAAACCTTCCTCCCTTTTTTTTGTATTCCTATTTACTTCCATATTCAGGGATGCTGCAACGGCCTTATGATCACTGATTCCCTGTTCTGCGCTTACAGAGTCGAAAAGTTCGGGTCTGTTTGTTATCAGTAGGTCCAAGATGTTATCTCCACGAGTCGGTTCTCTGTTTAATTGCTCGAGGTAATTTTTGGATAAAGGTCTGGTCTCTTCTTAGCTATGACGTCCAAGTTATTTCCATTGCTTGTGGGCGGATGACTGAACTGCTAAAGACAGTTTTCGGAAAATGTGTTCAAAAGTACTCCACAAGACTGTCTGTCGGTACCCCCTGCAGTGAATCCATACACGTCCCAGTCTGTAATCAGCAGGTTGAAGTCAGCCCTGCAGCTAGTACTGCATGATCTGGGTATTTATGCACAACTGGCCATATAATTTTTCTGAATGGCTCTAGAACTGTCACAGCGGAGTCGGGTGGTTGGTAAAAACATCCAACAATTAACTTGGTTTCACCTAAACCTGTTATGCCCAATCAGTAACAGTCTCTCCTGTTGCTTTACTCTGATTTGATTTATTATAACACTACTATTGTCTACATTAAGTACTCATTCCGCTGTTGAATTTTAAGACAAAGGTCATTCACATACAATCAGCCAGAACATTATGATCATCCGCTTAATAGCCAGTATGTCCACCTTTGACACAGATAACAACAATGACATGTCATGACATGGCAGCAGTGAGGCCTTGGTGAGTCTCTTGAGGCAGTTCACAACACATCTGCACACACAAGTCACCTAATTCCTGTAAATTCTGTAGAGGGGGCAATGACCTCTGATGCCACGTTCAACCACACCCAGATGAGTTCAGGTGGGTTCAGATCTGGTGAGTTGGGGGGCCATCATATCTATAGAATTCAATACTGTGTTCCTCAAACCACTCCGCCACACTCCCAGCCTTGTGACAAGGTGCATTACCTTGTTGAAAAATGCCATTGCCGTCGGGAAACATGATCATGATGAAGGGGTGTATGCAGTCTGTAATCAGTGTACAATACTCCTTGTCCATCATAGTGCCTTCCCTGAGCTCCATTGGAACCGTGGATACCTATGTGAATGTTCCCCACAGCATAATGGAGCTGCCATCAGCTAGTTTCCAACCTACATTACAGATGCCAATGAGCTATTCACCTGGAAGACAATGGATTTGTGCCCTCCCATTGGCGTGATGCAAAAAGTATCAGGATTCATCAGCCAATGTAGTGCTCTGCCACTGCCCCAACATCCAGTGCTGACAGCATGTACCCATTTCAGTCGTAGTGGCTGATGTTGTGGTGTTAACATTGGCATGTGCGTGGGTCATCTGCTGCAGAGGCCCATCGTTAGGAGTGTTCGGTGCACAGTGTGTTCAGTAAGCAAACTGGATTATAACTGTTTAAGATGTAAAATTAAAACACCTTCAGCCACCTATACTTCGAATTTATATTTATGCAACCATTTTCAGCATTTCACTAAGCCATCTTCAGGCCCCATGACCAACACACAGATGTAACCCAACCTCATATGCAGTCAAAATAGGGACCAGAATTAAGTAACTGGTATCCACAGATTCCTAGTTTCAACAACATGATCCATTCATTCATCCACTTTTGGATGGCCCCTATTTTGACTTCATACGAGGTTGGATTCCTCCTACTTGTTGGTCAGGGGGCCTGAAGATGGCGTAGTGAAACAAAGAAACTGGTCAGATAAATAAATTACATTCAAAATATAGAGGGCTAAAGGTGTTTTTAATTTCAGAATTTTTAATGAGCAGCCAAAGTACCTCAATCATCTTGTACAGAAATGGACTTAAAGAGACAATTATTTAAGTCTTTCTTGTTGGATTTCTTATGAAGGGGTTTAATAATTGTATATTTTAATCTGACAGGAAAAATTTCCTGAGCCAGTGGTGCATTGCATGCAGGGTATTGAGTTAGAACTACTTTTCAGAATTCTGTTTGCAGTTCCATCAACACCACACAAGCTTTTGTTTTTTAGAACTTTTATAATTCTTTTAATTTCAGTGAAGGATATTGATGCCACTTCCAACTCTTTAAGGTTCTGTGGAGTGGTATTTTTAATACATTATCTTGCCTGGTCAGCTGAGCTATTTAATCCTATTTTTGCTGCTACATCTACAAAGTGTTTGTTAAAAGTACTCACAATTTGTGAATTATTCATCACAACATTGTCATTTAGTTTAACTGCAATCGTATCTTGTCCAGTGACTGGCTGTCCTGTGTACAATTGACAATATCCCATACAATTTTAATCTTATTATCTGAATTATTAATTTCTCTTGAATTATTAATATCTCCAGATAATAATGATGGATGTCTCATGTACAGCTGACCTACTGCTGGCTTGGAATCCATTAATCTTCTGAATATACAGACCTTGGGAACGATGTACTACTTGTATTGCCTCTGCAGGCCATGGCTGTTACATTCTCTAATTGGAGCAACAGTGATGTAGATGTTCTGCAGTACTTGACATCACCACCAAACAAAGTCACGTTGTAACCCCATTCCTTTTACCATTCTATCTGTGACCTTCATCCTTGTTTATGGCAATCCCAAACCAGACCTTGTTTGGGAATTGAATTAGCTTAAAATGAATGGGTAAGTTGGTTTGGGTTATTGGTATAGGGGGTATGAGACATGTTTCATGCTACTGGATATGTGAGGATGGTAGCTTCAGTGACAGTATTTCACATAGATTCTTGTGCATACAATCTTTGTTTGAAAATGTGTACAAGAAGAGAGAATATTTATGGGAGAAATTTATTTTTGTAATAGTTTACATGTCCTTCTATCATAGTTGAAACTGATGTGAGAGACAAATTTAAGCCATCCACTTTCAGAGAACAGCATGAAAAACCTGTAAATCGGCATGTAAAAATGTGTATAGCTTATATCCATCTGAATGTATACTAGAGTATCATGTAAAAATTGGAAGTGAATCAATCAAGAACTTTCTGAGATTTTTGGTAACATTTTCCATTTATAGATTACATATACATTTATGCATTATATATATTAATAAAATATATGGCCCATATCTGACAAAATGTTCATTAGAGCATCGAGTAAGCCTTTTAAATAAATGGGCATGAACTTTCCAAGATTTTTGCTTTGTATATCAAAATAAAAAAAAATTAAAAAAGCACTTATAGCCTATGTTAATCAGAATGTTCATTAGAGAATTGTGTAAAATTTGAAGTAAATCAGTTGAATACTTTTCTGAGAGTTTTGGTAACAACATTACAGGATGACTTATCATTATATAGTTGTACAGATGTTTAAGGGTCAGGAAAAAAATATTTTATTTTATGACCAGTTTTAGTGTTAATATTTGCAGAGTTTTGATATTGTTTCTTGACTTAACTTGATGAAATTGTCTGACAACTTATTTCCCTTATTGTTATTTATTTTTGACTTATTTCTTCAAGTGATGTTGAAGAATAAAACATACCTGTAATTTACGTTATAAATTTATTTTAGCATTTAATAACTCCTTCAGTCTAGTCAAAAATTTAAATATTTAAATTCAGAATCAAATTACTATCAATACGAATAGGTTATCGTTAGCAGGAAAAGAACATACTAAAAATATTAATGGAAAACATGATAATACTTTTTAATAGTACGATATTTAGTTATTCATAAAATGTTTCCAAATACCAAGAAGAAGAGTCCAATGTTTAGGGAGTCATTTACACCACCATACGAAATAAAATGTTTCATATTGCAAACTTAAAGTACTTTCTTACTAAAAGCAGTGAAGTCACATTTCCCCTCAGGATCTACCAAATTCCTAATTTATTGCTACAAGTTCACTTAAAAATTTAAATCTGAAATCAGTTCGTGACAAATCAGAAAAGTCACATTCCAGAAAGGAAAAAAACTAAGATTACTCAGTCAGATAATGATGTATCTGAGAATTGGACAAATAACATATACACAGTGTGTAAATGATAACTGTTTACAATGACCACTGTGATGTAGCCACAAGCAAAGATGAACAAATTTATATAGGGTACTTGTGATAAACCTGGGAAACAGTGTCAAATTGGGCTACAAAAGCCACCTAAGATTCAGCTTGTGTGTGCCACATGGGATTATGGCTAAATTCATCTTTGAATATTAAAGTCCCTGTGTTTTTCAACTTCAAAAATAAAAACTGACATCTGTGTAAATTTTACCTCAAAATGTTGTGAATTTTGACAACATGCAATTAACAATTATAATGTTCCGTTTGTCTGGTCTGCCCTTTTTACTAAGAATGTACTGTGTTTGTATGTTTTCAATTTAGATTGGATTGTAAATGTAATTAGCTTTTGTGTAACATTTATGAAAGTCTCTTTTCTATTTCATTATCCTCACAAATAAGCGTAATAACATTAACAAAATAGCCAACTAATGCAGTGGTTTAGGATAGGAAGAGGATATTGGAAACCTCATGTGGGGCACATGCTTTTAACCTAAATGGCTTTTGTAGAACAATTTTAGGTTATTTCCTGGATTAATAGACCACAAGTGTCCTCTATAAAATTTTTCATCTCAACTTCCTCAACACCATTGTGGTACATTATAAACAGTTATTTTCAATGTTACTCAAACCCATAATTGAAGCGTATCAATTACATTAAATTTTGAGTTCTGTATTGATGTTTGAAACTTATGGTGTGCTTTATGTTGATGTATTACATATACATAGACTTCTATAGATAATAATTAATTAGTTTTTCTTAGATGACTTTTTCTATAATGTACATAACTTACCTTTTGTTTAAGGTTTCATCACGCTTGCAGCTGACAGCAGGAAGCAGAGTTATATGTGCCAGATACTGTGAGAAATCGTTGTCCTCAAGTGGCAGATCATGTTAAAGGTAGCAGTTCACAATGTTCTCTGCTACAAGCTCCTGTATGCCTTTTTACCATCCATTAGGATGTTTTCAGCAATAGTTACAGCAAACCCGTAACATGGACATGTTGTTAAGGTGATAAATTCAAACAAAATTTCCTTGTGACAGCACACACACACATAACATGTGCAAACAAAAACATTTCTAAGTACAGTTATGTATGAACTGAAATTCGTGTACAAAACAAAAGGTATTCTTACAAGCAGTGAAAATAGTTAAAGTGTATTGTATTATAAATTTATAGTTTTGCCAATAAAAATTAGCTATTAATCCTGTTGTAAAAGACAGCTACCTGTGCCTGATATGCATTATACTTTAATGGACATGGTGTGATTTTAAGAGGAGCCTATGGTGTTAAATATCACTGAATTTTGTTATATGTTTGCAGTAAACTTACCATGTGAAGTTGATACACACCTGATATTTTGTTGCCGACTAACAGCTGACTATTCAGTTTTCCTAAAATCATTCTGTGCGATCTTCATAGGACAGAATGTATCATTAAAGAAACCACTAATTATGAAAAACATGCTCAATTATAAAACCATTTCACTACCCTGTATATTCCATTATATGTTTATGAAAATGAAGCTAGCTTATTTTTTACAGAACTTTTTTATGATTTCTATAAACTGCAAACAATAAAAGTGTCAGAATATGTGTGTGTGTTTAAATGTGTGCTCAAGTACCAGGTCAAATGTGATGTGCAGACAGTTTTGTGCAGCTTTCGGATTACCTTTGTATGTGCTGTGAAAAGAAAGGTGAACTGTTCATCAAATGAAAACAACCAAAGGATAATATTTAGATATAATGCAGATACTGACAATTTAATGCTCTATGCACTGAAAACAGCTGTATAAATTTGCTTTTGTGAAATACAAAAATGAAGCAGCTCAGTGTCTACACAAACAATTGAGTGTGATGAAAATTGGCAGTAAATACTGTGATGGAACTTCATGTAATAGGATTTACAAAAGGCAAAAGCATAGAAAAAGCAGATGTTACCAAAATGAAAGCAAGCAATATCATTGATGTTAAGAGAAAAATGGACATTATTTTGTAGTGTTTTAAAATGAAAGCGAAAAATGAATATTCGCAAAGCTTATTTCTGCCTGTGATTCTTTTTTGTAAGAAACATGAATGTGATTATATGTTTATGGTGATGTCAGTAGTTTTAAAAGATCTGTTATGTAGTCTGCTTGTTTTTATGACAAAGCTTCTGACAAGATACATAAACTCATGAGAAGGGTTCATAAAACAAGCAAAAAAATAGCAGAATTAAAATTCTTTATAGAATTTCTCCTTTTATAGTTGTTAAAATGACATTAAGTTGACAATGGCATAAAATTAAAATTGAAACTGGCAGTAAATAATTTATGTACAATGAGTCTCTTTATGCCTGTAACAAATTACTGAGCTTAAAAAGTTCTACAGTAATTCTTATTGACACAGCCAATTTTCATGCTTCTCATATTGATGCAAAGTATTGAATAAAGACTTTTTAGTTAGTAAAAAATCATTTTTCTTAATTGTTAACTTTCACATTCAAGCCAACTCTAGTTAACTGTAATGTGAAATGATGATGTGATTTGTTACAGCTGCACCATAGTAAAATACTGCATTGTACTTGTAATTCATCAATTGCTGCCATACCACAACAATTATTTGAAAAGTTCCTGTGTTATCTGTCTCCTCATAATAGGAAAGTAAATTTATCTCTGTTTGAGTGAAACATTCCCTAAAAATTACCAGGCCCTGTCCTGGGCTGCTAACATAACACCAAGGTATTGTGAAGATTTTGTAATGTGATAAGTGTTAACAAAACAAATATGTATTTACTGAAACTTCTTTAATGACTGTATGTATGTGTGCAAATGACAAACATATCAGGCAGTCCAGTTAATGCAACTTAACAGCCCCTTTCTAAAACAGTGTGTTTGATGTTGGAAAACTGAAAATTTCTTTTAGTTGTATTCATGATTCTGTAACTATAATATTTATAATTTACATGTTCAGTAATGTTACATCACAGTACTTCTGGTAATATATCAGGTAACTAAAACTTATCTTATGGGAACAGAAACATTTTGTAGTAACTTGTTACATGCATAAAGAGTGCACTGTAGCACTATGATATAAACAAAACTTCAAAGCACTTCTAATGTCATGGGGAACTACAACAACTTGAACCATTTTCTAACCCATTAAGTTTGGTAATCAAGCTATTTTTATAGTAACTGGGAACATTTGCTAGTGGCACACACATCATTTTGTTCTAAAACAAATGCAAAAAGTTGTTAGATATGAAAGAATATTTTCCAACTGATGATAAATTTGCAGTTCATTCAGCAGACATTTTGCATACAACACATTTCATTTTATTATGCGACATAATGTTGTGTATGTACATTCCATTCATAGCAGCTAACATTTTTACAGAGTGGTAGATAATACATTTAAGGACATACTTAACTATGTACTGTATTCGTATATTTTGTATCTGTTAGTGACTTCAAAACTTGACTTACAAAGTCTGATACAAGTTCATTACCACGAGGAAAAATTTATGACTGATTTATTTATTTTCATTTTTTAATGACCTTGATTTTTTACAAAATACAAATCAATTTTTGATGCACGTTTCCAAGAGACCATTAACTCAAAATTGTTGCTGGCTACTAGAGGGCAGTTGTCATAGTCAATAATATTCCTGCAAATGTACAAAATTTATGAGTGGTAGAGGTGAAACTTGTTCTGAGCAATTGCTTTGCTATGAATGCAATTAAAAGGCAGCAAAATTATGGATGGAAATTAATTCCAGTACCCCACAGTAGAAAGTAACACCAGCATATATAATGCAAATTCTACATCTTTTAAGTTTACATGTAGCAAGTATTCATACTTGATAGAAATATTACATACAATAAAATTATATGTGTGATAGCCACTAGAATTAAATGTGAGAAAGATTCAGATTTCCTGTCATTCTTTATAGAGAGTTGGAATTGTAATGGCTGCAGAATGATGTTGAAAATAGTGAAGGTCTGCTTTTAAAAGTTGTATTCTTTTTCTAAGTGGACAGTGTAGAATGACACATATGTGAGAAGATAAATTTTGTTCTTGTAAAACAAATCTATTCCTGAATCATATATACAAAAAGGAAACTACATTTGACTGACAACATGAAGGAAACTTTCAGTACATACTTTCTTTAAAAGTAGGGAAACACTTATTCCCCAAGTAATTTTACAAAGTTTGTTGTGGTAATATGTTTATATTTACAATACCTTAATTGTTCTTCCAGCAACTGTTGACTGATTTTATCCACTGCAGATAATAAATTATTAAAAAACTCTTATTTTTCTTCTTCAGACTTAATTATTTCCATAATATTTTCTCCTTGTTTGAATCAATACCATAATGTAAGGTATACCATAACTTGTTAAGGCAAGTAAATGGGCATTAAGTATTTTATGGTGGTGTTTACGATGGATATACCCACAAAACAAGGAATAGTAACAAAGTTAATTATCATTTTTCAGCTGTTACCTTATGTTGTTTTATTTATATCTTTATGTGTACCTGTTGTAAATGTTTCCTGAAAGCTTTGTCATAATTGTTTTCTGATCAACACTGAAACAAATCATAGGCTATTTAACACAGTTATGCACAGAATAAACAATGCATTCATTATGTCAGTTTATGAATATGTACTGTTTAGTAAACTATTTTTTTCTAATTTTACCACGTGAGAAATTTATATACTTAGTTAAGTAAATTGATACGTATCAATGGACTGCTAGCAAATATGAGTTTACTGGATGTAAATTACACAATTAAACTCTTCACAAACTTATTTGTAATATAAGGAGACTTTCATAATGAATGCAGCCAGCTGTGAATAACATTTAAATTGCACAAATTTCCAAACATATCTTCCTTTTTTTTAGAAGGTAAAAGAAGCATATTTTTCATGATACCCGTAAATGAAAGCAAATAAACATCTCCAGACATATTATATTTTGAAAACATAACAAGAACATTAAAAAAAAATTCCAAACAAACTTTTATCTTTTCACATTAATAAAAACTTTTCAAGTTAAAAGTAGAGGCAATAACTCACCAAATAATACATACTCATTGACATGCACATAAACAAGACTAACGACATTGCTAGCTTTTGGATGAATCCTTTTTTGAGTTAGTGTACACACACATGAGTATTGGGGTTTGAGTTGGGTGGAGAAAGAAGGCAGGGAGTGGGAAGGAAGGGTTGCGGACAACTTAGAGGGAGGCAACAAGTGCACGGGACCGGAATGTAGAGGAAGAGATACCAGTTGTATGGGACAGGAATGTGATACAAGCACCAGCACTAGTGAGCTTGTGAAGCATGCAGTGATAATGATGTGGGGGAATGGATTCGGAAGGGGTGACAGAACAGAGGAAGTGGAGATGGCAGGGAAAAGAATGTGGATGCGGTATGAGTGAAGTTATGGTCCTGGGACAGGTTGGAGTGTGTGTGGAACTGGCTCTACTGATGACTGAGGCCAAGAAGATATGGGGATAATAGATGTATTGTAAGGACAAGTCCCATCTATGTTGTTCACTGGAATTGGGTGGGAAGAATAGAGATGGCATGGGTTGTGAAACAGTGAATGAAATTGAAAATGATTACTTTCAAAGATGGTCCTACCTTTGATGGGACAGATTAAACCAGAGACAGGACTGGTTCAGCATGTACTAGTTGAGTGTATTGGACAGGGACATGACTCATGTCATCTGACAAAACCCCTCACTCCGGTCAACATGCAGAAGTACAATCCTGATATGTGTGTGTGAACTCCAGCTCAAAAACTGATTTGTCCAAAAGTTAGCAAAATTTTTCAGTCATGTTTATGTGCTTGTGAGTACTCAGTGCATCTACTATTTGGTGAGTCGTTATCTTTACTCCTATGTTACTTACATTTTACCAGAGCTTTCCATTAAAACATTAATTTAAAAAACTAATAATCATTCAAGAACATTGATATAAAAACTAGTCTACAAAATCAAAAAGGAACAGAACAAGGTAACTTCATTGGAAAATAGAAGCGTGTTTCACTATAGCACAAAATGTGCTATGAGTCTGATGCCCCATTCAAGCAAGTACACCACAATTTACCAATATGTTTTCCAAACTAATGCACTATGCATAGATATAACTAGCTGTACAAAGTTAAATGCTATTCATTATTATTTAGTTGTTGATTCTGTGCAAAATATCAAAGCCTTTACAATGTTCGTTAGAATGATTTTGTTTGTTTATCCATTACACAACTTACCTTTTCTTTTCAACTAGTCCAGGCAAAGAATCTATGACATCTTTTGAAAAGTAATTACGATTTTTTAGAGTTTTTTTGCGTTGATTTGAACCTGCTCATCATCAGTTTTCATTATATGACGTTTATTTCAGATGCTTTGTGTCTCCATTTCTTCAGTTTCATACGTGCAGTACTCTTTATTCCAGTTCATGCATCAGACCACAAAACTACATTAAATTTATTAAAATAGACATCATCTCGCACCATTAATGAGCTCCCTTTTTGTTTCTTAATAAAGATAATTAGTACATGATTAAATTCTCTGTTGTGCAAGGGCATAATGAAGTAAAATTGTCATACAGGATTACCCAAAACAAGATTTACATGAAACACACATGTGCTTCCTCAGTCACATACCTTCAGTACTTCTTCAAAAATGTTGTGCTCTGGATGAATGTGTCAGCCTACCAGTTCAGATAACACCTTCTAAAGAACTTGAAGTATTTCAGTGTTTACTGAAGCATGCCTATATGTCTTGGATTGGTCAAGAAAGCTTGATGTTCCTCAGCTCCTTTTAAGCAGCACTAAAAAATTCTTCATATCAAAGAAAACTTTAGTCAAGGAAACATAAACTGTGACATAATTTCTAGCCAGTACTTACCTTCAATGGCCAAAATGTTTAGTACTGCTGACAGACATATAAATGTAGAAGTGACAACACTATCCTAACTTTAAGAACTATTATTTCTTTCTTCACGGAGGAGAGAGAGTTAGGTTGTAGAATGTTAAAAAGGGAGGATAGGTCACTTGTACCCCAGGATGACACAGATCAATCTGTAGTGAGTACAAGACATCTGTCTGCCCTCATCCTCTCTACAATTAGGTCCGTCTTATCATGGGGTGTGAGTAACTTACCATTAGCCCTTTCTTTGTAACCTTTTTAACTTATCCTACATTCCTCCATGAGTAAGGGACTAATAGTTTTGAAAGCTATGATAGTGTTCTCGCTTTTACTTTTATACATGTCTATCTGCAGTTACTAAACATTTTTATCTCCTGAAGGCAGGTACTGACCAGAAATTCTGTCTCAATTTACTAACAGTTTTTTTCCCCCTCACTGCAGAAATTTTGTCAGGCTTACCAAATCCCAGAAGCCTTCACATAAATATAATGACACACCAACTCTGTTCTGTCAGCTAGCAAATGTGATATTTTCTGATGACTTATTTTATCCAGAACCTAGCTCTTTGTCCTTGGGCATCACTCCCTATTTCCACCTAAGTGCATTTAGTATCAGAGAAATTAGCGTGTACTTTTATACAAATAGCCTGTACCCTTTGCAGGAACTTGGTCTAATCTAATACATATCAAATGGATAAATTTACTTTTTGTGCACATAAATTTCTTTTCGGTGTCCTTTGATATGATTACATAACTTTTATATAATTCAGTAATTTAGAGATAGATTTGTTTTATCCCATTGCTTGACTTCCTAGTAATGTCATTCATTATCAGAAATGCAGTCATGAGCATAGACTGTTACTTTCTCACACCTCTACCTTGACGTTTGTATACATAAAAACTACATTAATGCGAAAGCTGACAATTTTTTTAGTGATACATACCTCAGAGAAGCAGTTATATGCATTCTCCTGCATTAATTTCCTCTGGGTCCTATATAATTACCACATTTTCACAGGTCTCTGGTGGAATAAGATGCAATAATAAAGTTATTTGTACATAATTTACTGTTCTTAACTACAAATTTTATTTTACATTGCATTCAGAAATTATAAAAACACAATGCAGTGTGACTGGCATGTCAAAATTATAGTGTGTGCAAGTAAGAAATTTTTATGTTTCACAAAATAAAACATTAAAGAACTTCACAGAAAGCTGAGCTACAAGATTTGAAGTTTTTAGCTATTTCTATGGAGTATCTATACCTCATAATAATACCAAGTAGTTCACAATATGCAGTTCTCAGCCTGCCACATTTGAGTTGTAAAGAAATCTGTATGTTCAGCCTCTAAAATAAAAATTTCGTATTCATGAAGGTACCGTAGTTTTGTTGAATATTTGTATTCATATGTGGACTACCTACTTGATCCTCTGCTGCCTTCACTACTTCATCCCTCAGAGCTACCCATTCGTCTTCTCTGGTTCAGTCAGTTTATCCAGTTCCCATCTCCTTAAATTCCCACCTTTTTGCAGTTTCTTCAGTTTTAATCTACAGTTCATAACCAATAGACTGTGGTCAGAGGCCACATCTGCCACTGGAAATGTCTTGGCCAAGGTAGATACGAAGCCCGCGCCTACCACAGTAGTACAAGTTTACATGCCAACTAACTCTGCAGATGATGAAGAAATTGAAGAAATGTATGATGAAATAAAAGAAATTATTCAGATAGTAAAGGGAGACGAAAATGGGTGACTGGAATTTGGCAGCAGGAAAAGGGAGAGAAGGAAATGTAGTAGATGAATATGGATTGGGGGTAAGAAATGAAAGAGGAAGCCGCCTGGTAGAATTTTGCACAGAGCACAACTTAATTATAGCTAACACTTGATTCAAGAATCATAAAAGAAGGTTGTATACATGGAAGAAGCCTGGAAATACTGACAGGTTTCAGATAGATTATATAATAGTAAGACAGAGATTTAGGAACCAGGTTTTAAATTGTAAGACATTTCCAGTGGCAGATGTGGCCTCTGACCACAGTCT
The DNA here is from genome assembly GCF_023864275.1 of Schistocerca cancellata. Taxonomy (NCBI): domain Eukaryota; kingdom Metazoa; phylum Arthropoda; class Insecta; order Orthoptera; family Acrididae; genus Schistocerca; species Schistocerca cancellata. The sequence continues at coordinate 563,563,648 of NC_064628.1, read as the reverse complement.
ATTGGTTATGAACTGTAGATTAAAACTGAAGAAACTGCAAAAAGGTGGGAATTTATGTAGATGGGACCTGGATAAACTGACTGAACCAGAGAAGACGAATGGGTAGCTCTGAGGGATGAAGTAGTGAAGGCAGCAGAGGATCAAGTAGGTAAAAAGATGAGGGCTAGTAGAAATACTTGGGTAACAGAAGAAATATTGAATTTAATTGATGAAGGGAGAAAATTTAAAAATGCAGTAAATGAAGCAGGCAAAAAGGAATACAAAAGTCTCAAAAATGAGAACGACAGGAAGTGCAAAATGGCTAAGCAGGGATGGCTAGAGGACAAATGTAAGGGTGTAGAGGCTTATCTGACTAGGGGTAAGATAGATACTGCCTACAGGAAAATTAAAGAGACCTTTGGAGAAAAGAGAACCACTTGTATGAATATCAAGAGCTCAGATGGAAACCCAGTTCTAAGCAAAGAAGGGAAAGCAGAAAGGTGGAAGGAGTATATAGAGGGTCTATACAAGGGCAATGTACTTGAGGACAATGTTATGGAAATGGAAGAGGATGTAGATGAAGATGAAATGGGAGATATGATACTGTGTGAAGAGTTTGACAGAGCACTGGAAGACCTAAGTCGAAACAAGGCCCCGGGAGTAGACAACATTCCATTAGAACTACTGACAGCCTTGGGAGAGCCAGTCCTGATAAAACTCTACTACCTGATGAGCAAAATGTATGAGACAGGCGAAATACCCTCAGACTTCAAGAAGAATATAATAATTCCAATCCCAAAGAAAGCAGGCTTTGACAGTTGTGAAAATTACTGAACTACCAGTTTAATAAGTCAGGGCTGCAAAATACTAACGCGAATTCTTTACAGATGAATGGAAAAACTAGTAGAAGCTGACCTCGGGGTAGATCAGTTTGGATTCCGTAGAAATATTAGAACATGTGAGGCAACACTGACCCTACAACTTATCTTAGAAGCTAGATTAAGGAAAGGCAAACCTACGTTTCTAGCATTTGTAGACTTAGAGAAAGCTTTTGACAATGTTGACTGGAATACTCTCTTTCAAATTCTGAAGGTGGCAGGTGTAAAAACAGGGAGTGAAAAGCTATTTACAATTTGTACAGAAACCAGATGGCAGTTATAAGAGTCAAGGGACATGAAAAGGAAGCAGTGGTTGGGAAAGGATTGAGACAGTGTTGTAGCCTCTCCCTGATATTATTCAATCTGTGTATTGAGCAAGCAGTGAAGGAAACAAAAGAGAAATTCGGAGTAGGTATTAAAATCCATGGAGAAGAAATAAAAACTTTGAGGTTCACCAATGACATTGTAATTCTGTCAGAGACAGCAAAGAACTTGGAAGAGCAGTTGAATGGAGAGTGTCTTGAAAGGAGGGTATAAGATGAACATCAACAAAAGCAAAACGAGGATAATGGAATGTAGTCAAATTAAGTCAGGTGATGCTGAGGGAATTAGATTAGGAAATGAGACACTTAAAGTAGTAAAGGAGTTTTGCTATTTGTGGAGCAAAATAACTGATGATGGTTGAAGTAGAGAGGATATAAAATGGAGACTGGCAATGGCAAGGAAAGTGTTTCTGGAGAAGAGAAATTTGTTAACATCGAGTATAGATTTAAGTGTCAGGAAGTCGTTTCTGAAAGTATTTCAATGGAGTGTAGCTATCTATGGAAGTGAGACATGGATGATAAATAGTTTGGGCAAGAAGAGAATAGAAGCTTTCAAAATGTGGTGCTACAGAGGAATGTTACAGATTAGATGGGTAGATCACATAACTAATGAGGAGGTATTGAATAGGATTGGGGAGAAGAGAAATTTGTGGCACAACTTGACCAGAAGAAGGGATCAGTTGGTAGGACATGTTCTGAGGCATCAAGGGATCACTAATTTAGTATTGGAGGGCAGCCTGGAGGGTAAAAACCATAGAGGGAGACCAAGAGATGAATACGCTAAGCAGATTCAGAAGGATGTAGGTTGCAGTAGGTACTGGGAGATGAAGAAGCTTGCACAGGACAGAGTAGCATGGATAGCTGCATCAAACCAGTCTCAGGACTGAAGACCACAACAACAACAAAAACCTACTGCTTCAAAATATCTAGAGCAGTACAGTAGCAAAAGATGTGTATTTTTCACTTGAATTGTCACAGCAGACAAAACGTGGGTGGCTTACACCAAATTGAAAGAATGATCCATGAAATGAGACACACAACATCACCTAAAAGGCAAGCATAAACTAACAATTTCAGTAGAAGAAGTCATGCCCACTGTGGTTTGGGATAGGTAGAGATTTTTGATTTTAGAATTTTTCCCTCAGGGTAACATAGACCATTCTTGTGAAACCTTAATTAAACTGCATTGACCAAAGGAAAGCAAAAGACATGGGGAACCCAGCAAAGAGATTATTTTGCTTCATGACCACATGTGACTCAATGAACATAAAATTTCATTAGATCATATGCCTGGGAATAAATTAAACACTGTCAATTCAGTCCTGGTCTAGTGTCAAAGATTACCATTTCTGTCTGTACTTTAGGTGGTCAACACCACAATAATGTCAAAATGGCAGTTCTGTAATGGTTAATCATCTTAGCATCAAATTTTTCTCAGAATGGAATTCTGAAGTTAATTTTCAACACAATAAGAGCTTGCCATTGGCAGAAAGAGCAATGAAAGTAAATTAAAGTATATACTCTCATGTTTTGCATAAGTTATTCTATATTTAATATAAAATTATTACTGGTATTTATTAAAAAGTTTGGCTTACATTTACAACTGAAAACTAATTTCTATAAATCTGAAAGCATATGATTAAGTCTGCAGATATGACTTTCCAGCTTAAAACACATACTCAGAAATCTAGAGAGACTGAGGGATTTAAAATCACAAAGAAAAAATTTACTAATATCATATGAATGGTGGAGTAAGTATGGACATTGAAGTCAAGTGAAATTAATGGAATATTGTGGAAGATCTTTCTTGGTTGCCCTAGTTAAAAAGAAGAATGCTTTTGCAATTTTGTCAGTTTATATTATTAAATGCTGATGGTTTCTAAATTTTGTTGTTTCCTTCAGTCTGAACAACGAACTGATGCAACTCTCCACACTAGTCTGTCCTGTGCAAGTATCTTCATCTCTGAGTAACTATTTCAGCCAATCTCCAAGTTGGAATATCAACAATGAAGGAAAATATAGATTGCTACTTACTCTAAAGACGAAATGTTAAGGTGCAGACAGGCACAATCAAAAGACACTTACACATAAACTTTCAGCCAGAAAAAGAAAGAGAAACACACACCATTCATTCACACAAGCAAGCACATCTCACACACATGTGACCACCAACTCTGGCAGCTCAGAACAGAATGTGTTCTGATACAAGCTGCTGGAGTTGACTGCCATATGTGCAGGAGGTGTGCTTGCTTGTGTGAATGAATGATGTGGGTTTCTCTTCCTTTTTCTGATGAAGGCCATGGCTGAAAGCTTATGTGCAAGTGTATTTTAATTGTGTCTGTCTGTAAGTTAACAATTTTGACATATAGTCATTTGAGCCTGCTTTCTGTACTCGAGCCTTGGTCTCCCTCCACATGTTTTACCCCAAAACATTTCCCTCCATTACCAAACTGTCACTTCCATAATATCTCAGGATGTGTCCTATCAACCAGTCCCTTATTTTAGTGAAGTTCTGATATACATTTTATTTTTACTCAGATGGAGTCAGTACTTCTTCATTAGTTACTCAATCTCCTCATCTCCTGTAGCACCACATTTCAAAATCTTCAGTTCTCTTCTTGACTGAACTGCTTCTTGATTCAGTTCTGTTGAATGATACACTCCAGAGAATTATCTTCATAAAAGATCTCCCAACACGTAAATTTGCATCAGGCATTCACAAACTCCACTTTTCAAAAAAGCTTTTCTTGCCAATCCTAGTCTGAATTTTATATCTTCTCTATTTCATGCATCATCATAAGTGATTGCTGTCAAAATAGCCAACTGATGCTTTTAGTATCTCATATTCTAATCAAGTTCACTAGCATTAATTTGACCACATTCAATTACCTTTGTTTTACTTATGTCAATGTTTATGTTTTAAACTCTTTTTAAATAAACTATCAACTCTGTTCAGCTCTCTTCCAAATCTTATGGTGTATCTGAGGGAATTCCAATGCAGTTGACAAACTTCAAAGTTTTTATTTCCTCTCTTGAGATTTAATTTCTTTTCCAAATTTCTCCTTGTTTCCTTGCTTTTCCTATACACAGAAAGAATAACATTTGGGACTGGTACACCCCTGTTTCACACCCATCTCAACTACAGCTTACCTTCCCTGTTCTTCAACTGATCTAACTGCCAACTAGTTTCTGTGTAAATCCTAGATAACCTTCCAGTCAACAATATCAAAATGAATAATAATTGAATATCAAAAGCTTCCCCTTAAATCTACAAGTGCTGAAAATTGTAATGTATGCCTGCTTTATTTCTTCATTGATAGTCCTTGGTGTTGACGTACTGCATTGTTATACTGGCTGAAAAATGGGGGGTGGAAGTTCAACACATACTGCTGTAAATGATGTAGCTGACAGTTTCATAGTTGCATTGCAGAGTTCTTTACTTTCATTCACAACCTCAATATTACATAATCATATGGCTAGTTCACTATTGGTTAGCTTTTGATAAGCCTCATTAATAGTTTGCAGGCAAACATCAGCATACTGCTGCAATAGTTTGCTGTTGAACATCTATGAGCAGTAAATACCTAACCACACAGTTCACTATTTCTCAAATAAATTGAACAGACACTGTCATTGTTTTAACACATGGCCTATTTATGTTCCACTAATTCCACTGGTAAGTTAATGCATTATTGTTATGCTAACTGATACAGACTTCCCATCTGAAAAATGGGTGTGGACTGACTGTCTTGGTACCAAAACTTGGGCCTTTATATATCCTCACAATAGTAGGCACTGAAACTATACATTGTTTGATGTTTAAGTTACAGAAATTACAATTAAAACATAATTCATTCAATTAGCTGAATATATAGAAAAATTCATCCTTTTTAACAGTGTCTTCTACCCCAAAGGCTAGGCTGAATTATTTGTTTAAATAATGAAATTAACAGACACAGTTATACAAACAATACTTTTGACAAAGCTGGTAATTATTTTGGAATTAATTAAGGGCTGACTTTGCTAATACATTTTTGAATAGAGCCACATAAATACTTTAAGAATCCTATTATAGTAGTTCTGCTTCCAAATATTTATAATTAGTACAGAATTTATATTTGTTTGTAAGTCAACAATAGCATTAATTCTTGAAACAAATACTGATTTCACCCTACGACAAAAGTATTAACTAGGAATGGTTAAAAAAAAATTAGTAAATTAATTACATACACAAAACTAAGCACAAAATTAGATCCGGTGGTATATTTCTTAAGACTGAGGGCCAACCTTTCTCTCTTATGAATTGTTAGCACACTGGGCTCACATTCATGATGCAGGTTCAGATCCCTGTCCAGCTATCCAGATTTAAATTTTCTGTGATTTCCATTAATGTAAAATGTAAACTTTCATGACCGGAGTTGGCACAATTAATAAAATATTCCAGGCTATTATGCTGTGGTCAAAGGCGTTTCACTTTCCATGAATTGCATAAGGCAAATGTAGGTATGGTTCCTCTGAAAGAGCATGGCTGATTTTCCTCTCCATCCTAAGCTGATTCAAGCTTTTACTGTCAATGGGATGTTAAACACTAATCTTACTTCATTTTGTAGTTCAGCAATATTCACACTGTCAGCACCTGCCTTCTTTGGAAATGAAGTTATTATATCCTTCTTGAAGTATGAGGGTACTTCACAGCTCATGTATCTTTCATGCCAGTTGGGATTGTTTCGTCATGGTTGTCTCTTCCAGTGATAATAATTCCAAGGGAATGTCATCCACTCCAGGCACCTTCTTTTGACTTACATCTTTCAGTGCTTTGTCAAATTCTTCTTATAGTATCACATCTGGCAGCTCAGTTTCATTTACTTCTTCTTCTGTTTCTGCATTATGGCCTTGAAGTTCATTTCCCTTGTACAACCTTCTATGTACAGGGTGTTTGAGAAGTGATAGTTAATAATTCACACATGGAAAGTACAGGCCAAAAGTAGCTAAAGAACTCCAATAGGCATGGGTCCACAAATCAACATTGCTGAGGTATCGCATTAATTTGAGTTGGGAACCAACTGTAAACACCCCTGAATACCATGTTATTTACATTGGTATCTTAAGGTTTGCATGTGCAACTACTTTCCTTTTCCCCTCCATGCACAGTGACGTACCAGCCTCACAATCAGTTGCAAACATGAAGGCACTGTGGACAGAGGTTACACCATTGAAGAGAATGCTGACATGCATTTCATGTATGGCAAAGTGAACAGCAGTGCCCTTGAGGATGCACGATTGAATGAAAAAGCTATTCCTCTCCACAGGCAGCCCAACAGGCATACATTTAGCTGGTTACAACAGTGTCTCAGAGAAACTGGGACTTTTGCATGCCATGTACGAGAAGGTTGAGCCAGATCGATAACATATGATGTTGAAGTAAGGGTGTAATGCATTGTAGACAAAAGTCCGATTACTTCAACAAGGAGGATTGCTTCCCAGGATTGTGTCCTGAGTCATAGCAGTGTGTGTGTCAGATTTTGCATTGGCAGGTACTCTATTCATATCATCTCCAGTGAGTGCAAGCCCTCAACAATGCAAACTTCCCTCCTAGAGAGAATTTCTGCCAATGGATGCAACAACAGTGTACCCTGAATCCCGTGTTCACAGATGAGACTGGATTTAGCCATGACAGTATATTTAACTACCATAACTGTCACATTTGGGCCAATGTTAGTCTTAATGCAACACATGTATCACAACATTAGGAGCATTATTCATTGAACAGCTGGGCAGGACTGCTCAGGGATCACATAATTGGACCATATTTCCTATCACGGAGACTAACCAGACAGCAGTAGATGTGGTTTCTGCAGACTGTACTTCCAGATGTACATGATGATGTCCCACTGAGCCAATGCCTGAACATGTGGTTCATGCATGACGGTGCTCCAACACATTTTCATTTATAGGTGCACCGGCTTCTAACTTGGCCGTATGGACAACATTAGCTAGGTACAGGAGGGCCTGTGCCATGGCCTCCAAGGTCTCCAGATTTAAATCCCATGAATTTCTGTGCATGGGGTCATGTCAAAAGCCTGGTATACACTACTGAGGTCAACTCTCTTCAGGAATTATGCTTGCAGATTAAAGCAGCCTTCCAGCATCTACAGAATTTCCCAGGACTGCCTGAGAGGATTCGTAACTCATTTCAGAGATGATTTCAGTGTTGCATTGAGACACATGGACAACATTTTGAACAGATTCTTTAATGTTTAGAGATGCCATGTTTTCCTAAGACACTGATGAATTGCAACAGAAAATGTATTGTATCCCAACAAGGGTTGATTATTGGGGATTTTTAGCTACTTTTGGCCTGTACTTTCCATGTGCGCATTATTGACCATCACTTCTGAAACATTATGTATATTCCTTTCAACAAGAGCAATACATGTGAAATGAATCTGCAGTGAAACATTTAGTGAGCAGCTAATATAGAGGGTGTATCAAAAAGAATCATCCACTTTGGCATGTCTATATATCTGAATTTAATAAACACATGCAATGAATCTAGTCCCGCAAGTAATTTTATACTACAAAAATAACTGTAACATACTGAGAAAAGTTGTGAGCAAATCAAGAAATATGCATGTTAGAGATGAAATTAACAACTCGGACAATAAAATCAAATCAGTATGGAATGTTGTTAGAAGGGGGACAGGAAAATGAACCACTGGGGTAGCTAGTATTATTATTAAAGGCAACAAGACCATCTTAACCAGTACAAAAATAGTTAATGTATTTAACCCTTTCATGGATAAAATTCATTTTTTACAGATTTTTAAAATATTAAGGTGATAACAGTTTCTTTTCAGTCCCATTATTATATTTTCACCACCAAAATATTTTTTAAGTTCTCCATTTTTTCACAACAGGAAGTGGGACACACATATCCCATGAACCAACTCACGATACCTTTTCTGCTGACTGACTGATTTTGTAATTTTATTTTTTTTAGCCATAAACAGGATTTTGCAGAGAATAAAATAACTACAAATTATACATGCATGTAATCTTTTTATTTGTGTACATCCAGTGTAAAAATATTCATTACATTTCAGTTTTCATGATACATGATCAATACTTACAAAACTTTACATGCCATGAAACTTGGAAAAACATGGTGTGGCACAGAGTGGTACACCACAAGCAGTGCAAACAACTTTTGTTCTCTTCTCTTTAGAATTTGTGCTGCAGAATCTGCATCGCTTCCTAGTGCCACTGTCTTTCGGTACATGTTTGCCTACGTTCACGAGCCGGACGTCATCTGGCACACCAGAGACTCCTCTCTTTGTTGGGAAGAAAGTGGCCATTGATCCCCTCTTCCTATTTCAAACCATTAAATAACTTTACAAATAATGTCTGCTGGGACACATGTGTCCCACTAATTTTATTTCGATTATAAGATAGTACAGTCGCTGAGAAGTACATTCCACACTGTATTTTTACTAGAAGATGATTATTAAGTTAATAATAAGATGAATTACTTACATCAGACATTGCTGGAAAGTGAGAAATGATGAAAACTGAAGAATGACACAAATAAGTGGCGTTGCAGCGGCCATATATACACGCCAGTCAGCAAAAGTAGTCACCGCTTCTCTATTGCCTTTGCAGTGCAGTCCCGATTTTTTTCTTAGGTTCAGTACAGTCGTCCCTAGATGGCAGCACCATGCAGAGCTGGGTAACATACATCCCGACACTTGCCTTCTTTTTCCTTTTACAGGCTGCCTTGACTGTGTCATTCCACCAAAGTGTTTGCTTCATCCTACCTTTACACACTACTGTTCCAAGACATTCTTTAGCCACTTCTAGTACTGTGTCCCTGTACCTTGTCCATTCCTTTTCCAATTACTGTAATTGACTACATTCAACTAACTGGTACCTTTCTGAGATCGCTGTTATGTACTTGTGCCTGATTTCCTTATCCTGAAGTTTCTCCACTCTTATCCTCCTACATATGGACCTGACCTCCTGCACTTTCGGCCTCACAATCCCAATTTCATTGCAGATTAAATAATGATCAGTGTTGTCAAAGAATCCCCTGAATACACGTGTGTCCCTCATAGCCTTCCTGAATTCCTGATCTGTTATTATATAGTCAATGACAGATCTGGTTCCCCTGCCTTCCCAAGTATACCGGTGAATGTTCTTATGTTTAAAAAAGGAGTTTGTGATTACTAAGCCCATACTGGCACAGAAATCCAAGAGTTGTTTCCCATTCCTGTTGGCCTCCATATCCTCTCCAAATTTACCCATAACCTTTCCATACCCTTATGTTCGATTTCCAATCCCAGCATTAAAATCACCCATGAACACAACACTGTCCTTGTCCTTTACTCTAACAACTACATCTCTGAGTGCATCATAAAAACTATCCATCTTATCTTGATCTGTCCCTTCACAATGTGAATATACTGACACAATCCTAATTTTCATGCTAGACACTGTCAAATCTATCCACATCAGTCTTATTGCAACTATGCTGGGTTCCATTTCTTTCCTGATGTAAGGCCTTACACCTCATTGTGCTATTCCTGCTTTGACTCCTGACAGGAAGACCTTGAATTCTCCCACTTCCTCTTCTTTCTCACCCCTTACCCGAATGTCACTAACAGCTAAAATGTCCAACCCCATCTTACTTGCAGCCTCTACCTTCTTCCCAGAGTAGCCCCCATTGATATTAACAGCTCCACATCTTGTTACCATTCGTTTGCTGAGTCATATCTTAGGAGTCCCTGGTTTGTCAATTAGAGGTGGGACTCCGTCACCTCCAAAGGTCCGAGGCATTTTGCTCTGATTGTTACCAGCATGTCCACTGAGACAGAAATATAAAATTTCTCTGCACACATAATAGAGTCTTTAAATAGTAAAATGTCACCAACAGGAATTTATGTGACTTATCAAAAGCATTTGATTGTGTGATCCAGGACATTATGTTACAGAAACTACAGTTCTATGGTATAAATGGAACAGCATATGAGTGGTTTAAGTCATACCTACAGAACATGAAGCAAAAAGTTTCTTTATCTGGTTTAAGTGATATAAGGAAGTTTTCCACTTCATCTAACTGGGAGTGAAATTACAGTAGGTGTTCCACAGGGTTTGATCATTGGTCCCCTTCTGTTTTGATATATGTGAATGACCTCCCTTCTTATCAGAAACAAGAAGCTAAACTGACACTATTTACCGATGGTGCAAGCACCATTATTAATCCTGTAAAAGAAACTCCAATAGAAAATTATGCAAACAATGTCTTTGGAAAATATATTAATTGTTTTTTGCAAATGGCCTTGCTCTGAACTTCTAAAAAAACATTTTCTGCTGCAGAGAGTAAAGTTCCTTCAATAAATATGACACATCGACAGAAGTCAGTAGCCTGGGTAGAGAATACTAAGGTTTTGGGTGGACATTTGAATGATAATCTTAACTGGAAAATTCATATTTTGGATCTCCTAAAGTGACTAGGTTCAGCAACTTTTGCAATCAGAATAATTGCCAATTTTGAGGATATAGAAATTATTAAGCTAACATACTTTGCCTACTTCCAATCTCTGATGTCATACAGAATAATATTTTGGGGTAACTCAACACTTAGGCAAAAAGTATTCACTGCTCAAATGAAATGGCTCTAAGAACTACGGGACTTAACAGCTGAGGTCATCAGTCCCCTAAACTTAGAACTACTTAAACCTAACTAACCTAAGGACATCACACACATCCATGCCCGAGGCAGGATTCGAACCTGCAACCGTAGCAGCCACTGATTCCGGACTGAAGCACCTAGAACCGCTCAGCCTATGCGGCCAGCTATTCACTGCTCAAAGGAAAGTGGTTAGAATAATGTGTGGGGCTCATAGTAACACATCTTGTAGGCATCTGTTTAAAAGGTTATGATTTCTTATAACAACCTCACAGTACATTTACTCTATAATGAAATTTGTTCTCAACAACATTGACCGGTTTAAAAACAACAGTGACATTCATGATTATAATACCAGAAGAAAGAAAGAGTTACGCTATCCTCTACTTAACCTATTTTGGCACAGAAAGGGGTAAAATATGCTGCTTTTTGATAAATTAGCAGATGAAATAAAATGTCTAACAGAAAGCAGTAATAGTTTCAAAAATAAATGGAAATCGTATCTCCTTGACAACTCCTTCTACATCACAGATGAATTCTTGAATAGGAATAAATAAATCTACAGGTATAATATATGCATTTTGTGCAATTTAGGGGAATGGGGTATATAATAAAAATTTTAAGCTTAAAAATACTTAGATTCATGAGTGCATCTCTTATGCACTTGACACATTTCACATAATAACAGTTACCTTGTGACTGATTAATGTAACATGTAACTAACTAACTAACTAACTAAGTGGTATGAGAGGTCATAGAAAGATCATTGTTTTGGTTCTCACAGTGCCGTTTCTGTATGATGAATAATAAAAACATTCTCCTTTCTTTTGGTTACTGTAGCGGTCTTGGCTGCAAGGGTAATGCCACAAGATAGACACCCAATGTTCCGTGGCTGTTTACAGTAATCTATTTCTTCAGTTTTCTTCTTATATTATATTACTCTTACTCAATAGTCTATGCAATGTTTCAAAAATGCTATTTACTGCCATCTTCTGTGTTATTCATCTCTTAATTGTTATCAGTTTGATTGATAAAACTAGTGAATGCAGAAGATGTTTCATTCACTATTTGTGCAGAAGCTATCCACAAAGCCTTGCATTTACAAATTTACAGAGATTTTTTCTTTGTGTAATATCAACTCCTTAATTCACTGTAACACAGAGAAATTTAGTCCATATTTATTTATTAACTGTATGGAATATATGGACAGGGATGGCAGAGTGACGAGTCCTGAGATACCTGGACAATGGCATACACAAGGTCTGCAAACTGACACTTCAGATCAGTCTGACGACCCTTTTCTGAGCTAAGAATATACTTAGTGAGTGAATAGAGTTGCTGTAAAATATAACACAATATAAGATAGTAAAATGCAATTAATCAAAGTAATGAAGCCTTCCACATTTCAGTGTCAGAGACAGTGGAGTTCATTCTTATACTGGAGAAGTCTTCTGTCCACCCCCAGTCATAAGAATGTGGAGTAGGTGACTTGACTGGCCGATCAATATGGGACACAAGCTCTTGACTTTTACAGAAGTTGTGTGTGAGAAACTGTATTTTGTTGCTGTTAAGCATTAATCTGTTCTCTGAAGGTCACATGCTGACGTCACTGACTACAATATTAGCCAGATCGTTTATATAACATTACTTTTTTTTTTTTATAGTAACATTTGTGTTATCTACAAAGAGAAATATTTTTGAATCACCTGTCATGTTTACTGGCAGGTCACTCATATGCACAAAGAAAAGTAATGTATCCAGAACAGAACCTGTGGCACTCCCACTTTACCTGGCTCCAGTCAGATTCAAACCTCTTCTCCATCTGTTGACACTAGAGGACAAGTTCTCTGCTTCCTACTTTCCAAGTATGAAGTGTACTATTTTCCCTAAACACAACTAATGTAAAAGTATTGCATGATCCACATGATCAAAGGCTTAGCTAAATCAAAGAAAATATCTGTTGTCCTCAACCTATAATTCAGCCCCAGTGCCTCACATACAAAAGAATAAATTGCATCTTTTGTGGCTACCCTTTTTCCTGAAACCAAAGTGCAAGTCATCTATTTATTACGTGTACTGAGATGTGCCGCTACTCTTCTACACATAGCTTTCTCAAAAATTTAGAAAAGACTGGTACCAAAAAATATGGCCAGTAACTGTCTAAATTCTCTTCCTCACCATTTCTGACCTACGTTTCTATAAAGAGTTTTCACTAATGAGTATTTCAACTTGTCAGGAAATTGAACACACCTGAAGGAAACATTAAACAGGTGGCTGAGTATGGAACAAATGTATGGTTCATAATCCTACTTGAATTTTCATCATCCTGATGGGAGAATATACTCTTTGATGGTATGGTAATTCAGTTTCATCTTTGCTTGTTTCCTGTAGCTGCACGTGATGTGTTTGTCTCAAACATCAGCTTTCAAGACTTCTACATATTTACCTGTACCAATAACGTTTTGATTAACTTACTGACTACTGACAGGAACTGGTTATTAAATATTTTACACAAATGTGGTGAATCACTGACAGTTTCATTCTCATACAATAGAGCAGTAATATGTTGAGTACCCACAGTGTTCCCTGATATTTGTTTCACTATTGACCATACAGTTTTAATTGTGTTCTGAAAGTTATTTACTCCCTTGATGTAATGTATTGTTTTAGCCTGTCTGACAAAATTATTCAGCACTTTTGCAGTATTGCATGTAGTGAAACTTTGTTATCAGATTCCTATTCTACATATTATGATACAGCTCAGCAGCTTCCTCTTATGTGGCATGCTAAGCTCATTAATTATCTAAATCAATTGTTTTATTAGTACTGCATGAATTCCTGCAAATTTGTAATTTGAAACAGCTAGCAAAGAATGTGATTGTAGTGACCTGTATAAGATTCCACACCTGCGATCCAGGTGCACAGATGAAGAGCACAGCACAGAAGTTGCACTCTTAGAAGGCCTCCACTCTCAGGTGCGCATGCAGCCTCTCCATACTGCAGTCTACTGGCTGACCGACAGCTGCCACTCCCTGTGTCATCATGTGCATCTTGTTAGTCCCAAGATCAGAGTGTCCCCAGTATTGGGCTATCTGCTATAAGTTTAAGAAAAAAGGCCACACTACGGTACTCCCCCACTCAATGCCACAGAAAACAGTATCAGAGAACATGGACATGGATATCCAGGAAGTGTCATCATCAGGGCCAGTTCCCGATCATGAGTCCAACAACTGCAGGTGTGCAGGTGGACACCAGTGCAGCAGTTTCCCTGCTTACTGCCAAAACATATTCAGACCTCAGCTCTACTCTGCTGCTGCCAGTAAACTGCTAAACAGCATACCACTTGCTTGGTCATTTCATAGCTGACATTACCTGTAGATTAGTAACTTAGCCTATTACCTTTATTGTTGTTCATAATGCTAGTTGAGCAAGCTTTTCTTGTTTGGTGGTTTCCAGGCCACTAGCTTTCCAATCACAGACCCTGTAAAGTTAGTATCTGCTGATGGCCCCTGCAATCTTTGCAATCTCTGTTCTCTAAATTTCAATTCTTCTCCAAGCATGATCTTTCCAAATCATATCATCAGTTACCCTCCGATGAGGATTCCAAGCATGTAATGGTTCTTAATATGCCTTTCATCCTGTATCAATACCAAAGGTTAACATTTGGTGAGACAAGTGCCTCACAATTTTTCAGTGTTATTTGGAACAGGTTATGCCCACTATTTTGCACTGTTCACTGTTACATCTACCTGGATGACACTGTCATTACTGGATGTACTACAAGCAACCACCTGCACAGTCTTCGGGTCCTTTTTGAAAAACTCTGAGGCATGGATCTTTTTTTTTTTCCCCCTCTCAAGTTTCTCGGCCACACCCTATCACAGAAGGGTATCCAATCCCTGAAGAGTCTGGTCAGGGCCATTACTGCTGTGTCCCTTGTCACTGCATGAACTGCAGGCTTTCCTAGGTAAAATTGCATGTTAACATCAGTTCATTCCTAGGGCATCCACCATTGTGCACCCTCTCTACCTACTTCTCCACAAGGATGCTTCCTTAGTCCTGTCATTGGCATGTGACAGGCCTTTTCCACACTGATGGACTGCCTCAGTTTGGTACCATGTCTAGCTGCTTTTGATCCTAACAAGCCACTGGTTTTGGGTACAGACACCTCAAAGTATGGTATGGTGCTAGTCTTCACCCATCAGAAGGCAGACAGCTTGGAACAGCCACTGGCTTTAGCATCAAAAACCTTCAGTCCAGCACAGCTCCATTACTCTCAGGTTGAGAAGGAGGCTCTGGCCATTGTTCATGTGGTCACACATCAAGTTTTATGTGCTCTTGTATGGCACCAAATTCCAACTCATTATGGACCACAAGACTTTGGTTTTGTTATTCAGTCTTTCTCTCCAGGTATGCAATAAGGCACCCACAGGTTGCAGTGGTGGGCCTTGTTCCTCTCCAAATATCACTATGGCGTTCATTTTTGCCACACTGGGCACCATGGTAGTGTGAATGCATTATCCAGTCTGCTCGTTCAACCAGATCGTTTGCCTTTGAGGACCTCGTGTTTTCTCACCTCGATGTCTTCTCTTGCCATGTGGTAGATGGGTTTTCAGTAACTAGTACCTGGGTCGCCAAGGCCACAGCATTGTCAAGCAGGTTGTCCACATCATCCGGTAGGGTTGGTCATCTCGTACTCTAGGCCACACTTCTGATCTGCTTCATAACTGCTTTGTGTTGCTCCATCATCTCTCAGTCTTAGATGCGGTCCTCCTCCTCTTCTTCATGGATGATGCAGACCCTAGGATGGTCATTTGCAGGTGTTTGTGGTGGGAGGTCTTACAACTGTTGCATGAGGGTCACTGGGGTGTTTCCCACAGACATGTATATTGGCTTCTTATTGACTAGGAGCTGGAGAATTTGGTTGCTGCTTCAGTGTGTTAGTCAACAGGTGGCTTGCAAGGCTTTATTTCCCTCTTGCCTGAGCAATCCAACCGTGGCAATGCAAACATATGGATTTTTGGGTCCGTTTCTGAATATGTATTGTGCTGATTGTCATTAATGCATTTTTACATTTTCCATATGTGGTCTGATACTCCCCAGCCCTAATGAAGTTATTCTACAGGCTCTTTCAAAATTTTTTTTTCTGTGGAAGCTCTCCCAGTTACTTTTGTTTCTGACAGTGAACATCAGTTACTGTCCCAGGCATTTCATGATTCCTGTGTGTGGTTGGGCATTTTCCATGTTTGCATCCCCCCCTTTCACTTCTTATCTAATGGAGAGGCCAGGCGCATGGTTCACACCCTTAAGACCCAGATGGAAAAATATATGAGTATTTTTCTGTGGACAATTATCTGACTGCCTTCCAAATGAGTGCTATTGGTTCCCGTAATTCTGACAAGCTCCTCTGTGGATGCCAGCCGTGGACTCCATCTTCTCCATCCTTGGTTCTGGCCCACCATAATGTTCCACTGTACTGCACTTTCCACCAAGGATGGCAGTCTGAACATGTGGTTATGGTCGGCACCCCAGCTGGTTACTGGCAACTATTTTGTTTCAGAACAGCCACAGTGCCTACACTATCCAGATAGGTGACTGGGAGATATGGCGCCATCAAACTCAGCTCCAAATCTGGGTGGGCACTTGCCTGCATGTACCAACCATGCTGTTCCCCCAGCGATTGGGTGCTGCCTATCTGCCAGTGTTCCAGCCTCAATTTTTACCTTTGTCAAGGCTGCCCGATGAGCCTCCAACATCACAGCCTCCAGTAGCAGCTTTGGTGCCATTCCAGCTGGTAGACACATGCCTGCCTGGTTTGCTGTCTCCTGCTTAGCCTCAGCCTGCAGTGGAGTCTCCTCTAGTCTTCCCCACTGCCACCCGACGTAGCCGTAGATCCCAGCTTGGATTGCCTGTCACTGGTCCTGTTGTCTTGTGCCCCCACAGCAGGCATCAGGGCACTCCTCATGCTGGCCATTTTCACTCATATTCCAAGGCCTCCACCAACAAGGAGTTGCTCTCCCTTCTTACTTTCAAGGTCTCCATGACCTTGCCTTTATTTTGAGAACCTCATGCGTTTTCACCTAGTTGTCACCTCCTGCCAAGTGGTAGATGGTTTTTCGGTCACCAGTACCCAGTTTGCCAAGGCCACAACATCATCAAGCACATTGTTCACATCATTCAGTAGGGTTGGTCATCTTGTACTCTAGGCTGCACTTCTGATCTGCTTTGTTGCGCCATCATCTCTCAGCCTTAGACAGGGTCTCCTCCTCCTCCTCCTCCTCCTCCTCTTCACGGGCAACACAGACCCTAGGGTGGTCATTCGCAGTAGTTTGTAGTGTGTGGTCTTAGAGCTGTTACGTGAGGGTCACTTGGGTATTTACTGCAGATATGTGTACTGGCCAGTCATTGACAGGGAGCTGGAGCATTTCGTTGCTGCTTCAATGTGGTGGTCAACAGGCGGTTTGCAAGGTTTTGTTTTTATTTGGGCTTCATCTCCACATTGTGGCAGTCCACTCCTTGCCAATGGAATCTGCGATGCTCTGCCCCCAAGAGGGAGAGGGATGTGGTGACCTGTGTAAGATTCCAAATTGCATTCTAGACATGCAGGTATACAGCATAACATAGAAGCACTGGCAGAGGGCCTCCATCTTGGATATTCATGCAGCCTCTCTGTAGTGCACTCTAGTGGCTGGTAGTGGCTTATATAGTCCAGCCTGACCATCCTCTCTCGGCCAGATGTTGACATTCAGCTTATGTGTCTCACACTAGTAGTGCTGCCACTCCATAGCAACCATTCTCCTCTACCAGTATTCTTCAAGTAATGAAGTGTTGTTTGTTATTATCTGTGTGGTTTTGTAGTGGGAACAGTGATATACACTCCTGGAAATGGAAAAAAGAACACATTGACACTGGTGTGTCAGACCCACCATACTTGCTCCGGACACTGCGAGAGGGCTGTACAAGCAATGATCACACACATGGCACAGCGGACACACCAGGAACCGCGGTGTTGGCCGTCGAATGGCGCTAGCTGCGCAGCATTTGTGCACCGCCGCCGTCAGTGTCAGCCAGTTTGCCGTGGCATATGGAGCTCCATCGCAGTCTTTAACACTGGTAGCATGCCGCGACAGCGTGGACGTGAACCGTATGTGCAGTTGACGGACTTTGAGCGAGGGCGTATAGTGGGCATGCGGGAGGCTGGGTGGACGTACCGCCGAATAGCTCAACACGTGGGGCGTGAGGTCTCCACAGTACATCGATGTTGTCGCCAGTGGTCGGCGGAAGGTGCACGTGCCCGTCGACCTGGGACCGGACCACAGCGACGCACGGATGTACGCCAAGACCGTAGGATCCTACGCAGTGCCGTAGGGGACCGCACCGCCACTTCCCAGCAAATTAGGGACACTGTTGCTCCTGGGGTATCGGCGAGGACCATTCGCAACCATCTCCATGAAGCTGCGCTACGGTCCCGCACACCGTTAGGCTGTCTTCTGCTCACGCCCCAACATCGTGCATCCCGCCTCCAGTGGTGTCGCGACAGGCGTGAATGGAGGGACGAATGGAGATGTGTCGTCTTCAGCGATGAGAGTCGCTTCTGCCTTGGTGCCAATGATGGTCATATACGTGTTTGGCACCGTGCAGGTGAGCGCCACAATCAGGACTGCATACGACTGAGGCACACAGGGCCAACACCCGGCATCATGGTGTGGGGAGCGATCTCCTACACTGGCCGTACACCAATGGTGATCGTCGAGGGGACACTGAATAATGCACAGTACATCCAAACCGTCATCGAACCCATCGTTCTACCATTCCTAGACCGGCAAGGGAACTTGCTGTTCCAACAGGACAATGCACGTCCACATGTATCCCGTGCCACCCAACATGCTCTAGAAGGTGTAAGTCAACTACCCTGGCCAGCAAGATCTCCGGATCTGTCCCCCATTGAGCATGTTTGGGACTGGATGAAGCGTCGTCTCACGCGGTCTGCACGTCCAGCACGAACACTGGTCCAACTGAGGCGCCAGGTGGAAATGGCATGGCAAGCCGTTCCACAGGACTACATCCAGCATCTCTACGATCGTCTCCATGGGAGAATAGCAGCCTGCATTGCTGCGAAAGGTGGATATACACTGTACTAGTGCCGACATTGTGCATGCTCTGTTGCCTGTGTCTATGTGCCTGTGGTTCTGTCAGTGTGATCATGTGATGTATCTGACCCCAGGAATGTGTCAATAAAGTTTCCCCTTCCTGGGACAATGAATTCACGGTGTTCTTATTTCAATTTCCAGGAGTGTAGGTTTGAAGAAATGTATTATATTTGTATTCAAGTTTTCTATATTGGAGATTTCTTGCCAAGTTTCCCATAAAAGATTGGCTTGAAATGTCTGCATTGCAGATGGACTTATATATCAAGTTGTTTGATTAACATCTCACTGTCAGACTTCACAAACAGGTAGAATTTTTTAAATGACATCTTGTTAACATTGACTGTAGAAATTATTTATTTAACTATTGAAATTTCAGCCTATGGGCAAGTGATGTGGTATTGCAAAAGTTAAAAAATACAGAAAATGAAGCACAGGGTGTGTATATAGAGTAGCACAAACATGCCATTTAGGCAGTAGTGCATTACAAGAAATGATGAAAGTGGCACATTACTTACACTATTCTTCATTCATGTATACTTGTCATCATCAGAAGTAAACCTTTTCACTGTAGGAACACAGTAACATTAATTGAGCACCAAGCTCTGTACTTCAGAAAATGATGTAAATTAAGTGAACAGTTACCAATGTTAATATCCTTACCAAAAATTGCTTTAAATGAATTTTATAACACACTGTTTACATGTGAACTAAAGTTGTTGGTGTGAAAATTCATTCACCAGTCATATTTTCTGTGTACTTATCAGAGATAGTACATTCCAACATTAAGAGCTGTATGCTTCAAGTCATAACATCCACATCTGTTGGCAGCACACTGGTTTCTATGTGATGATATAGTCATAAGGTACAAGGAGACAGGATAGGAAAATCTGTTTGTAACAGAATGTCACGAAAATACTTTGTTATCTATCCCAAAGGTCATACAGTGGCAACTGATGAAAAAACACAGAATGTTATTAAGAAAAATGTAAAAATAATTGCAGAATACTATGATACACTGCTAAAATAGATTAAATAGGAAAATATACACTCTAAGGATAGAGTGAAATATACAAGATAAGATGAAATTACAAAAATAAAATGTATGAGAATACACTTTACTCTCCCTCATTATTACTTACTTATTTACTTTACTTTGCGTGATCAGGCCCAATGGAACATGGACTGCTTTGAGAGATCGCCTCCACTTCAACCTGTCTTCAGCTCCTTTCTGCCATTCTTCCAGCAGTCACACTCTCTGAAGGTCTTTGGACATGCAGTCACTCTATCAAGTTCTAGGTCTTCCTACGGGCCTTCTGCCAGTTATCTTGGTGTTGAGTACAGTTTTCGGCCATTGGTTGTCCTTCATTCAAGCAACATGCCCTGCCCACTGGATGTTGTGTCTTCATTATCAGCATGATAATCAGCTCTGTAAATATCACACAACTCTGTATTGTGACGAATCCTCCATTTTTCACTCTCATTATTGTAAACGTGTCCTAAAATTTTCTGAAGGAATTTCCTTTCAAATATCATCAGTCTGTTCAGACCTTTCTTGGTTGTCCCTCATTATTATGTACAAGATGTACAACTTTGCTTCCGCCATTTGCCAATAGGTGGCTACAATGGTAAGCAGTTGTCGAAAGAAACAGATTGCAGACATCAGGCAGTTAGCTTGGACCTTGGTCCACATAATGTCATTCGAACATTAGTTGATTTGTGTCTGCATCATAAAGTTGTTCTTGATTGAAAATGTCAGTTTACGAGCCTAATTCTCATCATTTACAGGAGGTGAGAAAACAGCGCAGCTGAGTCTCATTGAATGCTCTCAAGTACATTTTGTAATTTGTGTGAAACATGTAATTACATGCATAGCAATTGGTAGTACAATACAACAGTATACAATCTAATTTTACTTTATAATAGGAACTTAAGAATGTAGTCCAAATTATTTGCATAATAATACTTTAGATTTTAGTTTCTACAGTAGGCTATAGAAGCACTCCTCAATGAGCCACGATTTTAGATGTTTTTTGAATGTCGCTCCAGTTATTACCTTCAGTTCATTTGGCAGTGCATTGAAGTATTTTGCTCCATTAATATATGGACTGTTCACAGTTTTTTTTCAGTCTTCTGTGTATCATATGGTAATTTTGCACTTGTCTAGTATTGTGATCATGAATTTCTGCATTACAACAGGTATATTTCTTATCTTCTACAGTTAATACTATTGTTTCAAACATATACATTGAATAGATAGTCAGAATTTTAAATTCTATTAACAATCCCTTACATGATGTTCAAGCATCTTTTTCGCCTAATATTCTCAAAGCTCTTTTATGGAGTTTAAATACTCGGTCTACATGAGTTTTGGAAGCCCCACCCCACAGTGCAAGACCATATGCTAGAAATGGATGTATTAAACCAAAATACATCATCCTCATTGTTTGGGTATTGACATATGGAGCTATTCTTCTTAACACATACAGGCTAGATGATAGCCTTGCACATACGTTGTCAATTTTTTGTGTCCATAGTAGTTTGCTATCTATGCATATACCTAGGAATTTACACTCACTGCAGATTTTCCCTACGATATTGCTATCTTGAGAATCAATACAAGTTTGCAAATCACCAACATTGAAGGGGATTATATTTGTTTTTTGTAAGTTGACTTTTAGATTGTCATTTTCAAACTTTTCCTTTGTAATATCTATAAATTTTTTTACCTCTATGCCGAGATTAAGAATATCATTTCCCCAACAAAGGCCTGAAGTGTCATCTGCATACATTGTAATGAAGGTATCATTTTTTACTATCTTTGGGAAGTCATTGACATAACATATAAAGAGGAAGGGACCAATTATCGATCCTTGAGGCACACCAAATTTAATACTCCTGATCCTTGACGTATAACTTTTTAATGTTTCTCCACTATTGTGTGAGATAGAGGTACAATGTCTTCTGTTTTTTAAATATGATGTGATAAGGTGCAATAATTTTCCACTTATGCCATCTCTGGCCAGTTCTGACAGAAGCACCTTATGATCAACCCTATCAAAAGCCTTTGATAGGTCTAGGAAAACTCCAGCTACTTGCATGCCTTCATCAATTTTGTCAAAAGCTTTCAGCATAAATTGAAGTGTTGCAGTCATGTTGCTATGACCACTTCTGAAACCATGCTGAAAATCTCCCAGGATGTTGTGCTTATTCTAATGCTCTAACATAAATTTCAGAATTATTTTTTCAATTAACTTGCTAAAAACAGAAGTTAAGGTGAGTGGTCTGTAATTTTCTACTAGTTGTTCATCACCTTTTTGTAGAGAGGTTTAACAATGGCTAATTTTAGTATGTCAGGGAACACTCCATCTTTTAAGACACTATTTATTAGATGCACCAAGGGATACGCTAGATTGTTTTCGCACTGTTTAAGTAAAAATGGAGAAATTCCATCCCATCCAGCGGATTTTTTGCTTTTACATTCTCTGATGAACTACAAAATATCCTTGATTTCAAGTTCATGGAGTTGATTAGCTTCAGAATTATCC
Organism: Schistocerca cancellata; assembly: GCF_023864275.1. Taxonomy (NCBI): domain Eukaryota; kingdom Metazoa; phylum Arthropoda; class Insecta; order Orthoptera; family Acrididae; genus Schistocerca; species Schistocerca cancellata. The sequence continues at coordinate 563,541,088 of NC_064628.1, read as the reverse complement.
TCAGCAAGACTTCCATCAGGTACTTTATCTGTGGTACAAAAGTCAGATTCTATGATATCTATGAAATAGTCATTAAAAATGTTACTGATCTCTTGAGGATTGGTGACATCAATATTGTTATTAGATATCTGTATGTTGATATTACCTTTTAGTTTTGTTTTACTGTCTCTAATTTCATTTACTATTGACCAGCAGGTCTTGGAGATACAATCTGAATTTTGTATTTTCCAGTTAATCTTTTCAGCCTTCAATCTTTTGACTTGCTTGCAAAACTGGTACTCGTATTGTTTGTATTTATCCCTGTGCTCATTGTTTTTGGTCTCTTTTTATATCATATACATTTTTTCCATTTTTTCTTTCAGTTCTTTGGTAGTACTATCAAATTTCACGGGCCTTGACTGTCTTGCCTTATTCTTATTAATATTTATCTTTCTGATGGGAATAGTATTATTTAGATGATAAGATAATGTATCTAGAAAGGCATTCCATTTATTATTCACTCCTTCGACTTGGAATACTAGATGCCAAAATTGATGACCAAGGTCCTCTCTCAGTTTGGCAATGTTGATAACAGAGAAATTCCTTTTCTATTCATAAATTTTCTTTGGTTTTATACAAGGATCTCCCTTTAGAACTAATAGCTGGCCTAGATGGTCAGAGATGTGACCATTTACAACAGAAGCTGTGGCAATATTTTCACAATTAGTAATAACATGGTCTATAGAGCTTATGCTAGTTGGAGTGATTCTAGTGGGTATGTCTCCCAACAGATCTTTTGCACCATAAAAATAGATGCAGTCTTTGAAGCGTTTGCTTTCTTGGGAATCTTGTAACATGTTGACATTAATATCCCCTAATAATATAACATTTATATGCTCTTACTTGGACAGTAATTGCCGGCCGGAGTGGCCGATCGGTTCTAGGCGCTACAGTCTGGAACCGCGTGACCACTACGGTCGCAGGTTCGAATCCTGCCTCGGGCATGGATGTGTTTGATGTCCATAGGTTAGTTAGGTTTAAGTAGTTCTAAGTTCTAGGGGACTGATGACCTTAGAAGTTAAGTCCCATAGTGCTCAGAGCCAATTTTTTTCTAAAGTAATTTATGCACTTTGTAAGAGCTGGAGGACTTGCATTGAGCGTGGCGGAGATTATGTTGGCAATTGATACAGCTTCGTACCACTTCTTCACAGTAAATAATATTTAAAAAAATACTGTTTTGTGCATGTGCCACATTCTGGTCTGTAGACCCCAGACTTTGCAAACTGGTTGGTTCTACCAATGCTGTGTCAGATTTTCTTGCCCTACATTAGTTTTCCTGAATACCTGTGTGAAATTCTGTTTTATGTCCAAGTGAAAGAAAATAACATGGCATACAGAACCGTTATTTTTCTCCATATGACATAGGTTTTGTACAGAAATGTATGTAAGTCAATTTTATAATGTCTATGGTCCTTACAATGTTTTTATTAGTTAACATGGTATGTACTACCACTTTTATTTTCATCTTTATCTTATTTATTTTTAGACTTTCTTATTTTATGTGATGTATTTTACCAGCTCTTCATAAATCCTATGTAACAAGTTTATAACTGTTTCTGATATTTTCTATTGCATTGTAATTTTTATACATGATAACAAGTGTGAAGCAATTGCACCATAAGTAGCTTGCAGTCCAACTTCATAAAGAAAACCCTGTTTTTTTACCTAAAGCAACAAAAAAATACAAACATATGTATCCAATTTACAGAATAACCATGGAAGATGCTTTGTAAATAAAAGCGAAATGTGTCAGGTGTAATTCTTTGTAATCATATTGCAGTCAGCTCAAGATGGATAACCTACTGTAACAGAATTGCACTCCCACTTATTGTTATTTTTGTAATTTCATTTTACCTTTACAGTGTACCTTGTCTTATCAAATCTATTTTAGCAGGGCATCATATTATGGTTTTACATTTCTCAATAACATTTTAAGCACTTTGGAACTGTGTTATTACATGTTCACGAGTTTTTGTGTAACTAAATTGTGTTTCCCACATTAGATCTTGGTAAAAAGCCACAAAAATATTACTTGTGAGTGTATTTTCACTCAAACTGCTTCAGTTCACATGCATATATTGTGATAGAACATTGATTTGTAACAGTTTGTGTTAAACCATTTCTGCCAGAATTATTTTTTTTCTTCTGGTTTCTAAATTAGACATTTATGTGTTTATTGTAATCAAGGAAAAGCAATACAACAATCAAAACAAAAAATAATCAATAATTGAAACAAAAAAGGGTGTAACATATATGCCACGCTAGGCAGAACATACATTTTAGGCAAAATATATGACAGCAAGTAAAATAATGCACTGTATGTGATTTACATCAAGTTCAGGCAAAAGTACTCACTTTCTGTGATATGGCACAAAACATTCTATGCACAAACCAACATCACATTTGCATCACATTGTTCTTGGGGTTCCTTCGCAGTTTTCTGCCGCACAGCGTCTTCTTTTTTTCTGTGGCGCCATGGCTACCAGATGATTTCTTTCATCTTATCTAATATTTTGTTCCATCATATTTAATATCATGCAGCACTCTACCTTGGTTTGAATCACCTTGTAATGGTCGCCTGGTCGTAGATATTGCTAATTGCTATAATCGCACTATTTCACTCCCCTTTACGGAGCTTGTTAGCACTTGATGTTAGGTTGGCGCCATTACAATGCATTGTAGTACTCACTGCTGCTGGCTGGATCGCTGCTGTGTCTCAATGTTGATGCTGGCTCTAAATCTGGTTGTCTAGGGTTAAAAACATGAGGTCCCGTGTTTTTTATGTGCTTTTGACGATAAAGAATGAACAAAACCAACAAATATGTAAACTTCAAATATTTATTTCTCTGGTGGCCATCTTAATTCCACTGCCCACCAAAGACTATGACACAACACAACTTCCTTTACATGTTCTTTGGATTGTTTATCCACCTCAAACAATAACACACAAACACACTGTACCAAAGTGACATTCCGACTGCCTCTCGACCCTTCTTGCTGCTCGTATTTATAACATTGTCAAAGAACTACTAAAAAGAGATATTTTTTACAAGTCACATGTACATCTGTTATCCTAATTTGTGCAGAAAAGTTATTAATTTGCATCGAGTGACATAATTTAACATGTTATTAAAATGCCAGACAGATTTGTTGACTTGACAGAATAATTCTTTGTTACAAAAAGTCCGTTTTCTAGAAGTTTGTCAATTGACTTCTCTAATTTGCATAAATAAGTAATTAACATGAATTATTAAGAAATACATTGGTTTTCGTCTAAAACAGGATTGATTTCGTGAATACTAAGTGAAACCGCTCCTAGTGAACAAATAGGTTTCACTGGGTGATTTTTATTTAAGGAGATCCAAAATACCTAAGTTGTACACTATTTTTCGTACTTCATATTAATTATTTAAGATGAACTCAGTGTTTTTACATGATGACATTTGCTGTATCAGTGATCAAGTGATATTAACTTTTGTGTGGGTTAGTTATTCCGTATAATTTAATGGGTTGACTGTTTATGGAGACATGTTACGCAATCATTGTTAACATACACAATAACTTTTCTATAATCATAAATACTCGTTAAACTGGTTGAATTTGGAGGGTATCGCATACTTCGGTACAGTAAAGCCTTTAATATGTTCCGTTACAATACCCCCCTCGGGTAATATCATTTACAGAACGTTAATGATATTAGCCGACTAGGACAAATGTGTCAAATGGTTAAAATTTGGAAAAGTACTATTTTGATAATTTTTTTTTTTTTTTTTTTTTTTTTGTTTTTGTTTTACTATGCATAATGTGAATGTATGCAATGACCGTTACACCGTTTCAAAATGATTTTTTCCTGCAAATATTTTAGTTGTGTTGTTTCAAATGCACATTGTGTTATGTCATTCAGTATGACAGCATAATAAAAATAATTAGTAATATATGAAAGTAAAAAAAAAAAAATGTTAATCTTTGCTCCCAGTGAGCCACATGGAAAATGCTTAAAAACAGACACAAACATATCACATGCGATTTTAAGATATATCAAAAATATATGTAAATTATTTTAAAGTCAGTTCTCATTGAGTCACAGATTAATCAAGATAATAGAAGGAACATAAATATATTACATAGATGGACAGGTCATATGTCCATAGGAAAATATTGCAACTGTCTGCTCTTTTTGAGCCACATAAAAGAAATGAAAACAAAGAACATAAATATAAGTATGGACATGATATATAAACACAAACACTAGAGAAGTCACATGTATGAATATAATATGCACTTGCAAAAAAAGGAAATATTTAAAAAAACTTGTCTCCCATTGAGACGCATAGTCAAGACAGTACAAGAACATATTAATAATAAAATTGGACACTTAAATTGGTCACAACATAACACAAACATCAAACTTGGTGAACATCTGATTAACTGTAGAAAATTGTACACAAATCTTATGCCTAAGAACACAATAGTCACAAAATGATGGGTCTTGCACAACAATTTTTTCATTGTCTTTTATTTGGTGCAAGTATGTCCCATATTCAACAATACAAAAGGAAAGTAATAAATGTTTGTCACCTTCTTGCCCATTGCAAGTAAAGAAGATGTCTCAAAATTTAATATTCAATAGTGACAATATAAATATAAAAACATTCTCTCAGAGATCTGGAACTTCTCCAGGGTCTGTAGGATGAGTGGTAGTTGCTATTGGACACACCCAGTAAAAATCTTTGCTGAGAACATGCTTTATGGAAAATGGGTAACTGTATTCAAACAGGGAAATGTGCTTAACCATGTTTATATGGTTTCAATTCAGTGATGTTTCTTAATCCAAATAACCTTTTTGATCTGGGAAAGATAAGTCTATACGCATTAGGATGTGGGCTTTCTTTTATTTCAAATGGCCAAATGTCAATGTTTACTTTAACATATGGACAACCCTAGCTCAACATCTTTGTCTATTTCAGTATTTTCAAACAATAGATCATTTTCAATTTCTTTAGTTCCTAAGTCTAATGTCTCTTTCCTACACTTAGACACATCCCTCTCTGTTTGCAAAGCATTGACAATTAAACATAAACCTTCATTTTCATCTGTTCCTTTCAACACTGTGTTGTCACTTAACCAACTACTATTTTCACCCCCTTTTTTATAAAGTCCACTATGGATTCTTGTCCACCATGTAGGATACAGGGTTGCACTTACCTTTGCTAATTCTTTCCAAAAGGCACCTTTGTTTATACAGTTTCCATAGTTGTTCCACAAAACTTCTAAAAACCTTTCCCCTTTCTCTTGAAAACACACATTTACATTCCATCCCTTTATATTTTCTTTAGTATTATTATTATTACCATTCTCATAGATTAGTGTTTCGTAGTTCCCAATAGGCAATAGCTTGTCCTCAGATACACATTTCCTAGTCTGCATTTCACTTACATTAACCTCATTATGACCCATGTTTGTCACACCACTTACCTTTACCTCATCATCACTTTTCAATTCTACAAATACTTTTATTTCTTCCTCCACACTCTCATCAACTACATCACTTGCTTTAGGATCATTATTTAAATGTCCCTCTATTACTTCTTCCTCCTCCTCCGCAACAACCCCATCTTCAGTTTCCCCCCTATGTATCTGAATCTCAGCAATTGAGTCTTTGGCTCCATTAAACACTTCGTCATCCCTCTTCTTATCAAATAAACCCCCCAAAATAGATTCTATTTGTGGTGTGTCTAACTTGATATTAACACCAGTATCTTTTTCAGCCCAACTATGGAACTCTGCAATACCTTCAACTTCTGCACTTTCAGTAACTACCTGTGCTTGAACACTGTTTTTATTAACTGTATCACTTTTACTCATAGTATCCCAAAACCTTTTATTAAATTCTAATTTATTCATTCTAACAACATCAGTGTTTTCATGGTACTTACTCTTTACATTGTATCCTCTCCTTTTCCAGTTTCGGTTATGTGTTGTCCTATCATAATATTGTCTAGCCCCAAAACTACGGACATCTAGTGGGACTGTCCACCATTTCCCGGCTGGTTCCCTCGGTCTGTCCGTTTGTAGTTGTCGTTTTGTTCACTAGTTTCAGCAAACCCCCTTCTATCTTGTTCTCTTCCCCAATACCTACTTCTATCATTGCTGTTATCTCTCCTCCATCCTCCCTCCTGTGTATTGTTTCTGAAATCATTTTCATATCTCCTATCTCCCCTATTTGGAGCATTATTTCCAGAATTTTCAAAGTCTCTCCTCCCATAATAATCTCTATTTACATTCCTGTTCCACCCCCCATACTGGTTGTTGCCAGAGCCAAAACTTTGGTTATTTTCTCTTTCCAAGGCCCTATCTAATCTATCTACAAATTTCAGGAACTCTTCCATTGAATCGTCTGGTCCATGGACCAATTCCCACTGCAGTCTCTCTGGTAACCTTCTTTTTAAAACATCAATTTGTGTCATAATATCAAAAGAGTTATTCAAGTGAGCAAGCTTTTTCAATTGATCTCTGCAAAATTTTTGCATTCCCCCTACTTTCCCTCTATACACTGGTCCATTTAGAAATTCTGACTTTAATCTGGCTTGTATGGATTGTGACCAAAATTTGCAAATAAATTTAGCTTCAAACTCTTCAAAAGTATTCCAAGAATCATTACTCTCATTTGCCCAGGATAGGGCCTCCCCTTCTAGAAACCGTTTTACTAACTTGATTTTTATGTTATCTGACATTCCTACCACAAACATATCCTTACATTGGTGAATAAAGTCAATAGGGTGCAGATTTTCACCAGGAAAGCATTTCACTTGGATGTGCCCATACATTGTATTTTGATTGTAAATCGTTTGTTTGGACATCAATGCGTCCTCCAATTGTGTACATTTAGTGTGTATATTTTCAACTTTTGTATCTACATTAGTGGTATACAGGTTGTATTCTTGTTTAAGGTTTTCTGAAGTTTTGTCTATTCTCTGATCTAATCTTTCAACTTCAGTATCTACTCTGTTGTAGATGACAGCAATGCTGTCTGTGTTAGCTTGTATGTTTTCATTTAAACTTTCAACTTTAACTTGAAATTATTTTCTGAAGTGTATCAACTGTTCTCTAGTGTCCTTACTGAGGGTAGTTTTAATTTCCTCACACTTCTCATTGAGAACTTCTTTCAGTTTCACACTTATTTCTTCACTGGATTGTTTAAGTTGCGAGCTTATTTGAGTTGCAAACCCTGCTAGCCACTCAGTTAAGTTTAATTGTTCACCATCCCCTGGTTCAATTTTTATATTTCCTACAATCTCATCACTCTCAGGTAGAGACATGTTAACTATTAATTATTTTAAATGACAACAACAACAAAATACCTTGCTTTATGCTATGATGTCGTGATCGGTGTTCCTGTTGGTTTCTTCACTTCTATTCGGTTTTATTGAAGCTGAGGTCTTGATTGATGACTTCTGTTAACATAATCCAGACGTTAATCTTCCGAGCGGTGTGATGATGGTTTTAGGTAGTCGCACAAACACACTTTATTTATTTATTTATTTTTTGACATATTTTCACTGTTGCCACACTGCACAAAAAAACCTTTTTTTTTTGGAATGCTAAGCACTTACGAAATTTATCGCTGCACTATTATCATCGATGCACTTAAAGATCCCGGACGAGCCCCCACTTTTGTAATGGTCGCCTGGTCGTAGATATTGCTAATTGCTATAATCGCACTATTTCACTCCCCTTTACAGAGCTTGTTAGCACTTGATGTTAGGTTGGCGCCATTACAATGCATTGTAGTACTCACTGCTGCTGGCTGGATCGCTGCTGTGTCTCAATGTTGATGCTGGCTCTAAATCTGGTTGTCTAGGGTTAAAAACATGAGGTCCCGTGTTTTTTATGTGCTTTTGACGATAAAGAATGAACAAAACCAACAAATATGTAAACTTCAAATATTTATTTCTCTGGTGGCCATCTTAATTCCACTGCCCACCAAAGACTATGACACAACACAACTTCCTTTACATGTTCTTTGGATTGTTTATCCACCTCAAACAATAACACACAAACACACTGTACCAAAGTGACATTCCAACTGCCTCTCGACCCTCCTTGCTGCTCGTATTTATAACATTGTCAAAGAACTACTAAAAAGAGATATTTTTTACAAGTCACATGTACATCTGTTATCCTAATTTGTGCAGAAAAGTTATTAATTTGCATCGAGTGACATAATTTAACATGTTATTAAAATGCCAGACAGATTTGTTGACTTGACAGAATAATTCTTTGTTACAAAAAGTCCGTTTTCTAGAAGTTTGTCAATTGACTTCTCTAATTTGCATAAATAAGTAATTAACATGAATTATTAAGAAATACATTGGTTTTCGTCTAAAACAGGATTGATTTCGTGAATACTAAGTGAAACCGCTCCTAGTGAACAAATAGGTTTCACTGGGTGATTTTTATTTAAGGAGATCCAAAATACCTAAGTTGTACACTATTTTTCGTACTTCATATTAATTATTTAAGATGAACTCAGTGTTTTTACATGATGACATTTGCTGTATCAGTGATCAAGTGATATTAACTTTTGTGTGGGTTAGTTATTCCGTATAATTTAATGGGTTGACTGTTTATGGAGACATGTTACGCAATCATTGTTAACATACACAATAACTTTTCTATAATCATAAATACTCGTTAAACTGGTTGAATTTGGAGGGTATCACATACTTCGGTACAGTAAAGCCTTTAATATGTTCCGTTACAACCTGCAGGGCGTCCAGGACCTCTTGGTACTGCAGAATTGGAAGTCAGGTAACATTTCACAGTGTAGTGCCGGAAGTGCTGCTAAGGCGTATTTATACCAGTCTTTCTATGAAGAAGCCACCCATTATGTACAGAGATATCTAGAAGCCATGTAAAAATTGGCAACCACCATTTCTTTCCTGTGACACCCACTCTATATAATGCTACAATTTCATCCATTGCATCAGTTCCTCCCATATTTGTGTTGTATTCTCCAATAACATTAGGTCAAGGTACAAGTATTCTTTTCTTCTCTTGTCTAAAGTATAGTGCAACGGTGCTGACTGGACTGGTACCATAGCTTGTGGAAGCAGTTGTTACTGTAGAATTATTTAGCCATCTGGCAATGATTATTCCACTTTCCTTGCTGCTCTTGTAATCAAAATCTCCTCTCTTATTCCCTTTGGACATAGTGTTAGAAGGTATGAGATGACACTCTTTAGGCAGACGATTTTCACGAATAGTCCCAGTTGCACCAAAACCTCATTGCGTCAGGTAAATCAATAATGTTTGTGATGTAAACAGGTTGTCAAAATAAAACCTGCTGGGAAGATGTTTGTTCTTTTCTAGAAGAGAATTGATCATTTGAATCAAAGGAGCAGCACATTTTCCAAATGCTTTCTCATATTTTTCATTCCTCTGAGGATCAGCTCCTTGGTATATTTGAAAGTCCACTAGATAACCCATGGTTGTGTTTAGACACCACACTTTGTACCCAAATCTAATGGGCTTACATTTCAGAAACTGTTTACATCCATGTCTGCCAAAATACTTTATCATGCTCTCATCATAAGAAAAATCTTGGTCAGGCTGAAAGTGGAGAGCAAACTTTTTTCTTAGCCTGTTTATTAATAGACAAAGTTTCCACATTCTGTCATTAGCATCTATTTTTGTATTGTCACATGAGTGAATGACTCTGATAATTGTTTCAAACCTGTCCCTTCTCATCATGCTGTGGACCATTTCATTTCTCATGTCCAATCCAGAATCCCAGTAATATCTTCTGCTAGGTAAAGGATTATAGCCAGAAAGAATTAGAATTCCTAGAAAACCTTTTATCTCTTCATATGTTATTTTTGGATCTGCGCAGTTCTTGAACAAAGCATACTTCATCAATTCAGTGAGAAGAAATTCAATTACTTCATCGTTCCAAAATAATTCGAAGCACTGAACTGGAGACAAATTTCTGTATTTACTATAATCACTCTCAGGAAATACATAACTAACACTACGCAGATTGTCTTTTTTCCAATCTCTGATTATAGTTTTTAAGATCTGTGACTTTTCCTGTTCATGTGATTTATCATCAGGAGAGAAATTAATCTCAGATTCACTACCTAACCTGTTTTTACTTGCTAAAACCACTTATTCACCAGCCTGTAGTTGCCTTGGTCCAATATTATCAACATTTCCTCTCTCATCTTCTTCCCCAGAATCTTCATCCAAATCCACATTAGCTTCAGGAGGTTCAATAAATATATCTGTTGCATTTTCTTCCTCCCCTTCAAGAATAGCCAGGATCTCATGGAGCGAAAAACCTTTAAAGAGAACAAATCATTATTTTTCACTGTTTTGCCTAGCAACATACATGCAACACAAAATTAAAACTCTATTTGGAGCCACAAAAATAAGAATTGCATTTTGTAGGTAGCCATTAACATAAATTTCAGTACTTTTAACATTATAATCAACCATAATTTGAACAAATTGTATTATAATTTGCAACAAAAAATGATACTTACTTCTTATTCCAAGACATAATCTCACTCAGAAAAGTCTTCCATACTTGAAGCACCAGTCACTGACCACTTAATGCTTGTAACTGACTGAAACCTACCTAAACATGAACAACAAAGCCTCCTTATCTGAAAGTCATACATCAATAGCCACTCCAAATGCAGGCATTGTTGCCAACGAGAGAAAACAATGACAGGCTGTTCTGTAACATATATGTTACACTAGGCAGAAATGGGTTAAGAAGTTTAACAATCAAACAATTCGCTTAATTTACATCATTTCGTGACGTACAGAGCTTTGTGCTCATTTGATATTACTCTATTCTCACAGTGAAAAGGCTTAGCTCCAATGATGACCTGTATACATGTTAGAGGATTTTAAAGCCTGACATATGCGAAAGCAAAATGTAAGTGATATAATTTTCAGCATTTTTTTGTAATGTACCAGCATCCCAATGGCATGTTTGTGCATCTCTGTACATACACCCTGTGCTTCTTTCTCTGTACTTTTTAGATTCTGCAGTGAAACTTGATAATGGCCCAAAGGTCAAAATTTCAATACTGAAATAAATTATTTATACAGTCAATGTCATTTAAAAAATTGGAAATTTTGTGTTCACTACTTTGCGATGTGACTCTGCCTTGATACCTTCCATTATAACTACCTGTGCATCACTATCTCAGAGGCCATTACTAATTTTTCTCACACTGTGACCTTCAACAGGAGAACAACCTATGATGACATTGTCTGTGATTGTACAACTGTTTCCCTGAACTCTAGTTGGTCAACAGGCAAACAGTCTATGATGACATTTTCTATGATTGTACTGTTGCTGTTTCCCTGAACTCTAGTTGGAAGGCATATTGCCTGTACCATGTTCTCAGAAGGATCAGTCAGAACGTTTATATAGAAATCCTGACACAAAACCAAATTTATGTCTTTCTTAACCCTCAAAAGGGGCATGTTGTTTTTCATAACATGATCGGATGTGAGGTGTACTTAGCTCACATGTGAAGAATAAATGTTTTTATGTTATCAAGATAAAAATATATGAGAAAATAAGAGTTTAGTCTCAGTTTAATTAAACAACAAAAATTAAACTTATATTATATAAGCTACTGGAATCACTCAACAGAGGAAAGTCCACTGGACCTGACGGGATACCAATTCGATTTAACACAGAGTACGCGAAAGAACTTGCCCCCCTTCTAACAGCAGTGTACCACAAGTCTCTAGAGGAACGGAAGGTTCCAAATGATTGGAAAAGAGCACAGGTAGTCCCAGTCTTCAAGAAGGGTCGTCGAGCAGATGTGCAAAACTATAGACCTATATCTCTGACGTCGATCTGTTGTAGAATTTTAGAACATGTTTTTTGCTCGAGTATCACGTCGTTTTTGGAAACCCAGAATCTACTATGTAGGAATCAACATAGATTCCGGAAACAGCGATCGTGTGAGACCCAAATCGCTTTATTTGTTCATGAGACCCAGAAAATATTAGATACAGGCTTCCAGGTAGATGCTATTTTTCTTGACTTCCGGAAGGCGTTCAATACAGTTCCGCACTGTCGCCTGATAAACAAAGTAAGAGCCTACGGAATATCAGACCAGCTGTGTGGCTGGATTGAAGAGTTTTTAGCAAACAGAACACAGCATGTTGTTATCAATGGAGAGACGTCTACAGACGTTAAAGTAACCTCTGGCGTGCCACAGGGGAGTGTTATGGGACCATTGCTTTTCACAATGTATATAAATGACCTAGTAGATAGTGTCGGAAGTTCCATGTGGCTTTTCGCGGATGATGCTGTAGTATACAGAGAAGTTGCAGCATTAGAAAATTGTAGCGAAATGCAGGAAGATCTGCAGCGGATAGGCACTTGGTGCAGGGAGTGGCAACTGACCCTTAACATAGACAAATGTAATGTATTGTGAATACATAGAAAGAAGGATCCTTTATTGTATGATTATATGATAGCGGAACAAACACTGGTAGCAGTTACTTCTGTAAAATATCTGGGAGTATGCGTGCAGAACGATTTGAAGTGGAATGATCATATAAAATTCATTGTTGGTAAGGTGGGTACCAGGTTAAGATTCATTGGGAGAGTCCTTAGAAAATGTAGTCCATCAACAAAGGAGGTGGCTTACAAAACACTCGTTCGACCTATACTTGAGTATTGCTCATCGGTGTGGGATCCATGCCAGATCGGGTTGACGGAGGAGATAGAGAAGATCCAAAGAAGAGCGGCGCATTTCGTCACAGGGTTATTTGGTAACCGTGATAGCGTTACAGAGATGTTTGACAAACTCAAGTGGCAGACTCTGCAAGAGAGGCGCTCTGCATCACGGTGTAGCTTGCTCGCCAGGTTTCGAGAGGGTGCGTTTCTGGATGAGGTATCGAATATATTGCTTCCCCCTACTTATACCTCCCGAGGAGATCACGAATGTAAAATTAGAGAGATTAGAGCATGCACGGAGGCTTTCAGACAGTCGTTCTTCCCGCAAACCATACGCGACTGGAACAGGAAAGGGAGACAATGACAGTGGCACGTAAAGTGCCCTCTGCCACACACCATTGGGTGGCTTGCGGAGTATAAATGTAGATGTAGATGTAAAGCACTGTTTAATTAAAGAATAATAAAATAAACTTCCACTATATCACTCCTTTGTCATATACAAGTGCTATGCCACAATAATGACCGAAGCCAACCGCTTATTTGATTACTAATTTTTGCCTCATTGTAGGATTGTGCTGTTAGTTCATAATGTGGGTCATTTTCTTGCAAGGATCTTTTTTTTACATCTACCTCAATGTTTATTTTATATTACTGATGCTCCCTCGGAATTACAACAACAACTTATCAGTGTATTAGGTGAAGCAATAACGAAGGAATAGGAATGGGCTCACAAATGTAAAACAACAGTGGAATGGTACAAGGCAATATTATTTGTGGTTGGCACACTTTACACATAGACACACCAACTTGAGAATTAAGAACCAAGGCTAACACAGCATCAAGTCTGGAGAGAAAAATACTGTAGTCTGAACTGGATGATCTTTAGAGGCCTGTAATAAAAAGCGTTTTCCTTGAAAATTCAAACTCTCCTGCACAACCTTTGATATTTTGACATTACAGTGTTTTGATATGTCATCTGATTTCAACATTACATTTGGCATAAATTGCCACTTCTGCCTTCTGCAATGAACACCTTGCTAAGAAATTGGAGATGTATGCTTCCAAAGGAAATCATAGTACTTTTTCACTACATAGATGATGCTCTGAGGTACAAATGTCAGTGTCAAGATCTATTAGCCATTTATTTACTTTACCTTTAATTCACCAAATACTCTGGTGAAATATGCTTGCTATGCCTTATTATCTGCATTCTCCATATACTGAACCAGTTTCCATCATTAAAGAAACCTTCCTCGGGCAAGGGTACCTTCTACCAGACATTGTCCTAAGTTCTTGAATTGCTTTTCATGTTGTTCTCTCTAATAACACCACTGGACTAATTAAATGCATTATCATCAGCAGCAGCAGCTGTTTGACAAATACTGCAGGGGATAAACCTGCTCCAGACCTTTCCCTTTTTTGCAGGCTTTAGCCATACATATACAAGTCATTCCAGCATTTTTTATAATCATACATACACAAAATAGGATGTAGTCTTGGTCTTTTCTTACTTTATCCATCTGCAAGGCACCTTATTATGTGTGACTTGATGCTTCCGCTACTGTTTTCTTTACTCCCATTTACTGTTCCATCCATAAAAACTTCACTGAAAAGCTGAGTTAACTGGTACATATGTTACCCAATCATAATGTCAGCACTGCAAGAGACTTTAATCATGAACAACATCAAATGCTTTCTCTGTAAACTATGTAGAACAGATCTTTGGGAAGCCTGTTCACAGTGGAAATAAAGGAGTTCTAAAGGCAACAAACAGAACTGACCTATGTAAGATGTCCATGTTGCACGTGGTATGCTGTTTTCTATAATGAAGTACTGTCTGAAAAATGTTAAAGAAGTGTAACAATATTATGAGAAGGAAAGTTGCTACTCACCATATAGTGGAGATGCTGAGTCGCAGATAGGCACAACAAAAAGATTTTCACATTTAAAGCTTTCGACCAATGGCCTTTGTCAACAATAGACAGACTCATGCAAACGCAATTCACACACACGACAGCAGTCTCAGGCAACTGAACCATGGACACTCTTGTGTTTGTTACAGTGTGGAGCAGACAGAAAATGGAATGCTACTCTTTGGAGGAAAGGGCAGACATCCACTGTGCTTACAGGACAGCAGATAGAAATGCTCATGCTGTGTAATGTTTCTACATTCGGCAGTTTCCGAATCATTGAGTGTCAGATCTAAGCACATTTACTGCCACCACAGGTCCCTATGAGAGACAGGTTCACTTGAGGTATGTTTTCCACTACCACATTCTCATATCCCACATATGCATTTAAGGCTTGCTTCAAATCCTGGTGTATTCATTTGTTTTACAGGTGTGAGGGCCAAATGAACATGGTCATCAGTGCCCAGTGGGTACACCAGGGCTTGAAGAGAAGGCATTAACAATGCTGGAAAAAACACCCTCAACAATCTTGCAGTGGGAAATGGGTATAAACATTTCCACAATTTGGAATGTGTAGCTTGAAGATGATTTGCACCCCTATTGCCTTTAGAAGATTCACACACTTTGACCAGATGAATTTCCATTTAGAATTGAATTCTGCTAGTGGTTTTTGCACAGGTATTCCATTCAACAAGACTTTCTGAACCATGTACTTTTTAAAGACGAAGCATCTTCCGACAAGAGGGTACATTCAACGGTCACAATCAACATATGTGTGCATGGTAAAATCCAATACTGGCTTTGTTCATGGTCACCAAGACCACTTCACTGTCAACAATGGGCTGGCTTGTTAGGCGATAATCTGGTTGGTCCATACATACATACAAACAGATAATCTTTTTACAAAAGCTTGACTTGTGACAGTGAATATGGCACCAACATGATCATGAACCTGCACTCTTTGCACAAGCAGCGAGAATGCATTTGGATGAAATCTTTGATGAGAAATGGATAGGACATGGTGGGCCAGTGGCATCTCCTGCATGTTCCCCCAACTTGATGCCCATTGATTTTTTTCTTCTGAGGCCACCTGAAATATGTTGTCCATGAAACACCCATCAAGACTGATGAAGAGCTGATAGCATGCATTATGGTAGCCTCTGATGCAATTTCCTTTTGTGCCAGGAGCATCTGAAAGAGTGGAACAGTCACTCCAGCATCATTGCGCTGTGTGCATTCAAGCAAGAAGGTATAATTTTGAGCACTGTAAGTGTTTTCAGGTAATGGTTATAAAACGTCACTACACCTTCTCACTTACCTTGATGCCACAAATACATTGAAAATTTTTCCCTATAAACCCACTACCATGGTGGCTCACACAGGATGTTGTGTGCCTACCCTCATGGTGGTGTGTGTCCTATTTAACAATGGCTAGTGCCATTTGCTGAGGGATGTGGACATGGGTTGCTATGTGAGATATACTTGTTATGATCCCCTATATTGGCCCTCTCATTTTCCACATTCATTTGAGATACACCCTATATATAAATGCACTTGTACTTTTATTTGTAACATATTTGGGGAAAAAATCCACACACTGTGACTTCAAACTGTAACTAATTTTTACTTTACATAAACAGTTAAATACATTGAACCATAATATTCCTGTCTAATGTGCTCTTTTCAATCATTAAGCATGGGAAGTGAATGGGGAAGATGGTGGTCATGGTGTCTCATTAGGAACGTTACCAGCATTTGTGTTGCATGATTTGGAAAATCCCACATCAAAATGGCAGGATCTGTTAAAATTTCATTTTATCCTTACAATAACAACATGAGCTGAATTCCACTTATAGAAAATGCTAAAACAACATTCACAGTTAAATGAAACTTGCATACACCTAGAGAGCCACTTGTCACTGATCATTTGTACAAAGATACCTTCATTTATCATGTTGTGTAAAGCCCATCGCTAATGAGAACCTTCAGGGACACAGAACAACTCAAGCTATTCATTAACAAAAGCTAAGGAAATCATAGAAGCTAAATCTGTAAACTGTGTTAAACTCTCACTACACTGCTTAATGCTAGTCACACTTATTCTATCTAAATTTAATCAAGTAAATTAGGAAAAAAGTTGTTAGTTTTAAGAAAGCTGCATCCTTCTCATTTATGGTACAGAGCTGCTATCTAGTTGCTGTTGGTAGCATAATATTTACTTGGTTACAATGGTATTTTTCAAAGGAAATATAAACTTTCATCTTTAATGGCTGAGCCCTGTTTACAGTGCATCACTACTTGCCATGTAGCTAAAATAACAATAAATCCCTGAATCTAAATATTTAATCAATTTGTAGAAAGATTGGCTAATTAGGTATGTTTTTAATTTGCTCTTAAAATGATAGGAACCCAATATTTTGCATTTTGTTGGATGGGAGCTTGCTGAACATCTCGGCACCTGAGTAGATGACTTCATTCTTAGCCCTAGACAAGAACACAAAATCTACACGAAGATGATTTTTGTGTCATGTATTGTGACTGTGAAAATCACACTTCAGATGACACTGATTTTTAACATCAGCAGGATTAAATGTGTTGTGATGTGAGTATAAGAATTGCAAGACTTTTTAAAGTCCACTGCTAGAGATAGGGTTATCTACTTTACACAGTATCCTTACTGCTTACTTCTGCTGAATAAACACTTTACTTATTTTAGGTACACTGCCCGAGAAGACAACAGAGAGTCAAATATGCAAGATAAGCCAATACTCGTATCATTAGGTCATCACAAAGAGAAATACTTCTAAGTGTGTAACACGCTGAACTGAACTTCATGATTATTTTATTTAGATGTTGACTCCATTTAACTTGTTATCTAACTGGACCTCAAGGAATTTTACTCAGAAGTTGTCTATTGATATTATGTGTAATAAGTAGCATGATGCATCAAAATATTATAGGCTCAAAAAAAAAAAAAAAAAGTTGTTTGCTTAAATTAATTATGAAGTGGGAAACAAGTTGAGCACCCTATAAGCGCAGCAACAAAAATGTTAAATTTCACAAATTATTAATTAGGAACTTCCTATTATAGGTGACATACAGAGAAGCAAAAAAGCTATTGTGCAAGTGGAAAATAGCTGTAAAGCTAAAACTACATTTCATGGCTTGTTGAAAATAAATTGATGCTAAATCACAGTAATACTCAGTTTTTACAGTTTCTGACACACAGTTCAACAAAAATTTATATTTTGATTGCACAGAATTGGCATATGATTGGTTAGACTGAACAGTTCAAATTCCTAGGCATTCCGACAGACTGTAAGCTATCACGGAAAGCCCACGTTCAGGCTATTGCTCAAAATCTAAATGTTCCTTTATTTACTATTAGAACAGTATCTGAAGTAAGTGACAGTTCAACATGAAGAGTAATCTACTGCAGTTTTTTCAGTTCACTTACAACATATGGTATTATATTTTAGAGTAACTGTTGGATTCAGAAATGGTATTTTTGGCTCAGAAAAAGGTGGTTTGAGCAATAACTCAGTTCTGTAGTCTGGAAATTTTGACATTGGCCTCTCAATACATATTTTCTTTGATGCAGTTTGTAGTTAACAATACCAGCTTATTTCCAAGAGTTAGCACCTTTCATTCAGTTAATACTAGGCAAAAATCCTATCTGCATTTGGAATGCACCTACTTAACACTTGTGCAGAAAGGCATGCTTATGCTGCTGCATCCATTTTCAGTAACCTGCCACAAGCATTCAAAAACTGTAGCAGTAATCCACACAGTTTCAAGTCTAACTTAAGCGTTTCCTCATAGCTCACTCCTTCTAGTCAGTCGGGGAACTCCTGGAAAAATTATGAAATTAAGCTAATTCCTGTGTCATGTTGTTGATTATGTCTATTTAAACTGATGACTTGTTGTGTGCATAGGATTCAAGTTTGTTTCATTTTATTTATTATTACTCTTCTGTTATAATTTCACAAACTGATTCATTCCATGACCATGGAGAATTGTTCGTCAATTTGGTCTTGCGGAACGACATATAAAATATTTAAAAAATTAAAAAATAATTTTTACACAGACCAAAACATTTTGTAACTGCAGATAAAGATTATACTACAATATGATATCACAATTATAGTAATTTTGCTTTGCAGATCGCCTATGGGAAATTTCCAGAAATTTTCAGAAAATTTGAAACTATGTTGTCATCTGTCAGCAAAAGGATGCAAATATTGGGGATATTAAAATTTTAATAACTTGAGCTAAATTATGTATAAGGATATTACTTTATACTTGCAATCTAATTCCAGATGCAAAGTTTTCAACCAGAACTGTGCAGGACTGTAACACCTTAATAGGCAACATTTTTTTCTAAGTGATAGTGCAATAAACAAAGCTAATAATTAGCCAGTTTTATAAGACATATGTACAATTATCTGTAATAGACAAAACGATTCTTCCAAGCCAAGTGCTAACTTGTGAAACAATTAGAATAGTAAATGATGTAAAACACAGACCTTTAGAAGCAATCTGCCATCAGCTGACATGAGATATACAAGCCAATGCAGTGAAAGCAGTTACAGGCAAGAATGGCCTGATGATAGCACTTCCAACACCAAACACAGCAACTGAAAATTTCAAGCAAGAAAATGAAACTGACTCACTAACAACAGATCCAGCATTAGAAGCTACATGCACCACAAAAGCAGCTGAAGTAAATGATTCCTCAAGTATAGGGGCATTCACAACAGCTTCATCAGTGTCAGAAGCAGCTACATTATTAGCAAGAAAAATATCGAATGATGTCCCATCGGCCACCGAGTCATCAGATTCAACAGTTGCAGCACATCCAAAAGTAAGAAAGACAAGATGCAGGAAATCTGTGTCTTAAGGATTTGTGGTACCTAACATAAACATGAATAAGCCAGTGGCATCAGACAATATAAGTATGAACACCTCTCAACCTATTCCTGACAGCTTAAAGTACTTAGCCTTAATATACTATTTCTCAACAAAAGTTCTAGAACCTGAGATTGAATCCACTAATGCTTGTGTTGACTGTGTTTATATTCAAGAGCACTGGCATAAAAGTTATGAACTAGAAAACATTAATATTCCTCCATATAACTTCATTAGTCATTTTTCTAGGAGGGAAGCCAAAAAAATGGAGATGTATGCTTTTATGTAAAAACCGTTGGTTAATTTAAAAAGCATGCCTGAAGATGAATACCTGAGTGAAGAAAAACATGCAGCAGTGCTACTGAATGTAAAAAAGAGAAAAACTAATAGTCATGTCAGTGTGTAGATCACCATATGGTGTCCCATAAATTTTTATAAGTAAGACTGAAGCACTTTTGAGCATCTTACATAATGAGGGGGACTTCAATGTGAATACATTGGTAGAAAGTCCAAGTAAAATTTAATTCCTCAATATTATACACAGTTTTAACTTACATTCTAATATAAGTAGCCCTACAAGGCTAACAAAAACTTCAAAAAGTCTCTGACAATATATATTCAAAATACAGGATCTACAGACACAGAAGTTATGTATGTTGATCTAGACATATCTGATCATCATCAAAGTTCTCATAGTTCCAGTAAATACAAAAACAGAACACTATATGTATAAAATAATTTTCTCTCCTGGAACTTGCAACCAGTTTGCTATCACACTGACTAACCAATCCTGAGAAGAAATATTGTCACAGACAAATACAAATGCTGCTTACAGTGTTAACTCTTCTCTTTTCATGACAAATATTGAATTGTGATTTCCAAAATTATTAGTAGATATCAACTCATCTTGGCATAGACAGACAAATTTCTGGATCACATCTGTTATAAAAATGTCTTCCCAATTATGAAAAGACTCAGCTAGAAAATAAAAACTTGTATTGACCCTAATTAAGAAAAAAATTGTAAGAAACCACGAAAAAGTATGTAGAAGGGTAATTAATCTAGCAAACATACTAAATACTGAAAGAGTACTAAGGATGTCAGACAATAAAGCAACATGGAAAATTGTTAAAAGAGAAATAGGAAAGAAGAGGATATTGAACTTAAATATAGTTATAATAATGAAGGAAACCTTGTCCAATGACATTAATAACTATTTTCTAAGTGTAACTGAGAAACTAAGCAAGAACTTTATCAAACAAGAGGAAATAACAGCACCAAAAGTAGCCAGCAGTGTGAGAAGAAGTCCCATAAATGAACATGAAATGCTGAAAGTAACTAATAGTCCGAAATCAAAAATGTCTGCAGGAATGGGTGAAATGTCAGTGTCACTAACAAAAAAGTTGCCCCACAAACTTGAAAACCAGTAGTAAATATTGCCAATTTATCATTCAGTGAAGCTGTGTTCCCACAGAGACTTAAAATTTCTCAAGTTAAACCATTATTTAAAAATATAGATGCATTTAATGTAGAAAATTACAGACCTATATCCCTTCTGCAACCTTTTTCATTACTATTTGAAAAACTGATGAAAATCAGACTCATGAGCTACCTTGACACCTCCAGTCATCTGAATTTTAGCCAATATGGCTTTTGTACAGGTCACAGAACAGAACAGCTATACAGAGCTATATGGAAAAGATTGTTAGTAATTTAGACAATAAAAATGTGTGTTAGGAATAAACCTAGATCTTTCCAAAGCATCTGATACTGTAAAGCTCTACTAGGGATATTGAGGGCATCAAAGGAATTGGGATGAAATTGTTTGAATTCTCTCTCCAAGACAGTACTCAGATTGTCAAACTCATCTCACCTCAAAACAGGCAAAAATGAAGTGAGTATGAGATGCTAAGAAAGTGTCCCAAAAGGTAGTGTTCTTGGCCCCCTATTATTCTTGATCTATATAAATAACATTAAAAGCCCCAACAGTGTGTTCTAAATTATGTTATTTGCAGATGATGCAAGCATAATTATAATGACAGAAAATCCTTGTGTACAACAGCTGAAAATATTCTGAAGTGTATGCAGCGGTGGTTTCATGGTAGTAAGTTAAAACTTCATTTGCATAAAACAAATTACAGAAATTACACACTGTACAGTAAAGGAAATGAGAAGGATGTCCTCCATTCATTATTGTGTGGCCAGGAAACAGAGAAAGTAGAGTCTACAAAATATTTGGGCCTGCACATTATTCATGACTTGAGTTGGAAAGACCATGTCATATAGATATCTCAAAACCTCAATTCTGTGGGTTTTGCACTAAGAATAACTTCTAGAACTTGTAGCATAGAACGTGCAAGGTTATTGTATTTTGCTTATTTCCATTCTCTTGTATCTTATGAAACAATATTCTGAGCTGTGTCAAAATTTCACCTGAGAGACATTTTTAAATTACAGAAATACCCATTAGAATTATTACACACAGATCTCCACAAACACACTGCATGTCCTTTATACAAGAACACACTCAAGTAGTTTACATATAAATTCAGATTTCCATCAGTACAGTACATATATTACTAAGAATCTGCATGTACAAAGAGCAAGAAAAACCAAAACATGCGAGGCATTATGAAATAAACCTGTATAATGCTACATCAATTTGCATCCAATAAACAGAAGATGAGTGAAAATTTTAGTCAAAGTTAAGAAATTACCTGTTACATAAATGTAAGGGGTGTCCCACGAGTATATGCCTAACATACGATGACAAGCAGATAAAAAAAATGACGATGATTCCACTTGGGACCTGTGGAAGGTAAATTAGCTTATTTGTTTCAGTTGTAAATATTTGTCATGTATTATTGTTTTTCTGACATGTTCTACATCCTGGAAGACTGCCTCAGATTAGAGATTAGATTAGATTAATACCTGTTCCATAGATCATGAATACGACACTTCGTAATGATGTGGAACATGTCAGGTTAATAAAAAATGTCTGTACAAGATATTACATTGCACAAAATATTGCATGACACTAATGTTTAAGTTTTTTTCCCTTAATTTATATCTAAAAATTCAGCCAATGAGTAGGAGTTGTCATCTAGAAATTCTTTTAATTTATTTTTAAATGTTAGTTGGCTACCTGTCAGGTTTTTGATGCTGTTTGGTAGGTGACCAAAGACTTTTGTGGCAGCAAAATTTACCCCTTTCTGTGCCAAAGTCAGATTTAACCCTGCATAGTGAAGATCACCCTTTCTCCTGGTGTTATAGCTAGGCACACTGCTATTACTTTTGAACTGGGTTGGATTATTAACAACAAATTTCATAAGTGAATATATATAATGTGAGGTTACTGTGAGGATCCCTAGATCCTTAAATAGATGTCTGCAGGATGACCGTGGGTGGGCTCCAGCAATTATTCTGATTACACGTTTTTGTGCAATGAATACTTTTCTACTCAACGATGAATTACCCCAGAATATGGTGCTATATGCAAGCAGTGAATGAAAGTAGGCATAGTAAGCTAATTCACTGAGATTCTTGTCACCAAAATTGGCAATAACCCTAATAGCATACGTAGCTGAACTCAGACATTTCAGCAGACCATCAATGTGTTGCTTCCAGTTTAACCTCTCATCAATGGACACACCTAAAAATTTTGAAAATTCTACCTTAGCTACAGACTTCTGTTCAAAGTCTATATTTATTACTGGAGTTGTGCCATTTACTGTACGGAAATGTATATACTATGTTTTATCAAAATTTAAAGAGTGTCCGTTTGCTGAGAACCACTTAATAATTTTGTGGTAAACATCATTTACAATTACATCACTTAGTTCTTGGTTTTTGGATGTTATTACTATACTTGTATCATCAGCAAAAAGAACTAACTTTGCATCTTCATCAATGTGGAATGGTAAGTCATTAATGTATATCAAGAACAGTAAAGGACCTAAGACCGAACCCTGTGGGACCCCATACTTGATAGCCCCCCAGTTTGAGGAATCAGCTGTTGTTTTAACATTACATGAACCACTTATTTCAACTTTCTGCATTCTTCCAGTTAAGTATGAATTAAACCATTTGTGCACTGCCCCCCTCAAACCATAATGATTTAGCTTATCTAAAAGAATTCCATGATTTACACAATCAAAGGCCTTTGAGAGATCACAAAAAATACCAATGGATGATGTCCGGTTATTCAGAGCATTTAATATTTGATCAGTGAAAGTGTATATAGCATTTTCTGTTGAAAAGCCTTCCTGAAAACCAAACTGACATTTTGTTAGTACTTTATTTTTGCAAATATGGGAGGCTACTCTTGAATACATTACTTTCTCAAAAATTTTTGATAGAGCTGTCAGAAGAGAGACTGGGCGGTAGTTGTTGACATCAGACGTATCCCCCTTTTTATGCAATGGTTTTACAATGGCATATTTCAGTCTGTCAGGGAAAACACCCTGCTCCAAAGAGCTGTTACATAGGTGGCTGAGAATCCTACTTATCTGTGGGGAACAAGCTTTAAGTACCTTGCTGGAAATGCCATCAATTCCGTAAGAACTTTTACTTTTCAGTGAGTTTATTATTTTACTGATTTCAGAGGGAGAAGTTGGTGGAATTACAGTTGTTTCAAACTGCACAGGTATGGCCTCTTCTAATAGTAGCCTTTCTCTTCTAGTGAAGATCTAGATCCTATTTTCTCCACAACATTTAAAAAATGATTATTGAAAATATTTTTAATTTCTGATTGTTTGTTAGTACACTTGTCATTCAGTTTTATGGCACTAAAGTCTTCCTGCGCTCTTGGTTGCCCTGTTTCCCTTTCAATAATATTCCAAATTGCTTTAATTTTATTATCAGAGTTACTGATCTCAGACATGATACACATGCTTCTGAACCTTTTAATAACTTTTCTTAGTACCATACAATAGTTTTTATAATATTGAACAATTGGAATGAAAGTAAATCTAATCTAATCTTGTAAATTTTATGTTTTGTTTGTAAACTAAATGATGTGATAAATGTGTTTCTCAAAGTGTATTGCATGTATTTGAAATTATTATTTACTTGTTTAGGGAGCATGTATGAGCCCAATACATCAGTCCATTGTGTCATTTTTAATACATTGTAAAATGTTAATGTTATATTTATTATATTAATTTCTAGAATTGTGCTGTGGAAATTATTCCTGTATCACGTAAGTAATGCAGAGGATGCTAATAAACTAAACTAAAGTAAATTCTATGTGTACTTTAAATTTAAGGTATTTCTAAATTAACTGTCTGTCAGTAATTTCTTTATAGCATCTATCAGTGCTTGAGGTCAACATTTTAAGTACCTGTTATTAGAGTCAGGTAAGAAACACATGAAACGTATCTGAGTTTCACATTTGCTTACATTTGAATCGGTGGGGTAGATGACTGTGGAACCTCTTCTCCTTGGTACTGGATGGTGGTCTGCAGTGCTGTTATTTTTTTTAGCATGGGATCAAGTCCCACATAAGTTATGCCACTGAAGTCTTCTTTGAATTTCCTTGAAAATATCACAAAAATTATATAGTTCCATTTTTAAAAATGAAGGAGAAAGATGGTGGTGTCAGTATAGCAGATGGCATAATTTTTTACTAATAACATCCTTTGCACCTGACCTGAGCTCCCCAAAAATATGATGCTTTATGACACCAGTGAAAACAATGTATTTTACAGAAACAAGTCAGATGTTGATGGTGGACAATAATCTTATTGAGATGTATGCTTTACATGAGCATCCCCCCCCCCCCACCCCTCCCATCTATCATCGAATCGAGTTCAGAAATTTCGTGGCCTTCTGTATACGTACACTGCAGACTTTTTCTGGACACTAATGGAATTAACATATGACCACCATGGTAGTTACCAAAGGCTCCACTCATTGTTCTTCTGGCAGTTGAATGCATTTCAATTAACATCCTCATATATGTGGAACTATTCTTTGTTTTATATCTATTGTGCACTAGGTTCGCTTTCTTAAGAAATTTATTGATATTGTCCATGTACCAAAGGGAATCTCTACTATTTTTAATTGTTTTACTGGGTACATCTATTTCTAAAGAGCTTGGTCAACTGTTTGTTTGAACTTGAGACATAGTTCTCATACGTATTCACAACTTTGTCCAGATGATTCTAGCTCCTATCTGAAAAGTGTGACAACTTCCACTTTATGTGTTTTACTTTTCTGCAAGTTGTTTTTTGCAATTTGTATCTTGTTGTTCATTACTGCTATAAGTGTGTGGGGACATAGAACCACAGGCTCTATCCACAATAATATCACTGCCCTGCCATAGCAAGAACAGTTGTATCTTTGCCAGATCAGTTCTCTCTACGCTACACGCATTGTGTATATGCTGCTTTGCTACATGCAGCAAGAATAAAAGTATTCATAGTAAGTGACGGGATTGCGAGTGATTATTCATCATCATAATTACCATGCTTCCACCCCCACTACCTACAAGTGCTTTGTGGTCACTGACCCCAGCTCCTGCGTGAACATATGCAAGAGGTGGGGAATGTTGGTTGCTAACTGTTATAATATATCTCCATTATGGGCAAACTTGCAGGCTGTTTGTTCTGGGTAATTTTCTGATCAAGTGTTTATTACTGTTTTGCAGGAAGTTGTCTTTCATCCACTCTTTATGAAGTTGTAATTTCTCCAATCAGTTTTTGGATGTTTAAGATTTCCAGTTGTTTATATAATGAAATGGAAAGATTCACACTAGAGAACAGATATTTTCCCCGAGTTTATCAGTTACTTCTGCAGCTGCACCTGGTGGCCAATACAAGGACCCATCTATAACTCACGTTCCAGTTATCATCATTATTTGCACCTATAGTATTGTACTGTACATGTTTTACTCGGAGCTCATGTTCAAAGATCAGTGACAGACTGACCTGTGGAGACCTGACAGAACCTGGTTGTTGTAGTTGAACTGCCTGCCAGAAACCAATGACCATTATGATCAGTGGCACAACATTGTTTGATGTGATAGAAGATAAACAGCAGCTGTGTAGCAAAAATGAGAAGGCAGCTTCCTTATTAATTTAATCAATTAAATTTAAATGGTATAGGGATGAATAACACTAAGCAGTATAGTGATAGTTTACCCTTTATTCAGTTTCTATGCTGTCTTCAAGTTCTGTAAATGTATACCCCGATTTGTCCACATTCATGAAGGTTCTCATTATTGACAGGAAATATGGTACATGATCAATGAATGAATGAAAATAGTACTGAAAAATATGACATATCAACAAAAGAGAATAAATGATTGACTAATCATCTTCTAGTGTCGGGTGTCTAGCTGCAATAGTCAACTCAACTAATGCACCATCCTTTCCATTCTTGCATATATGAGGAAATGGTGTGCTAACAGTTAAGCATCATGACTGCAATACAGTCCCACCTACACATCAGTTTGAACTTACGTGTATTTTTGCTAGTAATTATTTTCTTCTTCTTCCCTACATTGCTTACGTTGTTGTCTTTCAGGCCTTCAGTCCAGAGACGAGTTTGGTGCAGCTCTCCATGCTTACTTATTCTGTGCAAACTTCTCCATAGCTGTACCCTAAATCCATTTGAATCTGCTTACTGTAGTCATGCTTTGGTCTCTCTCTGCAATTTTGACTCCCTCACACTTCCCTCCACTACTGAACTTACAGTTCCTTGATGGCTTGGAGTGAGTTCTTTCAACTGATCTCCCTTTTTTAGTCAGTTTGTGCCATAAATTTCTTTTCTTCCCCTCTGGATTCAGTGCCTCTTCATTAGTTATCTAATCCAACTATATAACATTCATAATATTTCTCTAGCTATGGATTTTGAAAGTCTATATTGTTTTCTTTTCTGAACAGCTTAGTGTGCATGTATTGCTTCCATTCAAGGCTGCACTCCTGACCTCAACAAAACACTTCCAAATATTTAAATTTGTATTCAGTGTCAACAAATGTTTCTTCAGAAATAATTTTCCTACTGTTGTCAGTCCGCACTTTATATTCTCCCTATTTCACCAACCATCAGTTATTTTGCTCCCAAAATACCATAATTCATATACTACTTTCAGCTCTCATTTCTTAACTAGATCACATCAACATCACATTATTCAATTAGAATACATTCTATTGCCCTTGTTTTACTTCTCATTCCACTGAAATAGTCTTCCAAGTTTTTTGCTGCCTCTGACAAAATTACAGTGACATCGGCAAACATTTTTGTTTTGGTGTATATAATTATTTCTCTTATCCAATAATTTATTTGTTTATTATATCCACATCATATTGTACCTATGATCACCCCCTCTACTCCTCCCCAAAAATCTCTCTTTGTGAATGTCACATCACCCAAATGGATGTAATTATGAAGTTTGCTGAAGCAGCCGTTTGTTTAGGCATGTAGATATCTGTGAATAGACGAGTACACCCGTCCCTATAAAACTTTTACATTCTACCTACAGTTACCTCTACTTACACAACAGAAGCCTTACATCATCACTTGCAGCATGTACATTTACGTATAATTTTATTCTTGTTTTATTATTACACTGACGATTACTTCCTCTCCCTCCCCCTTTTTTCATGTGTTCTTCTGACTAGTTTGATGTGGCCCACCACAATTTCCTCTCCTGTGCCAATATCTTCATCTCTTAGAGTAGCACTCGCAACCTACATCCTCAATTATTTGCTACATATATTCCAACCTTTGTTTTCCTCCATAGTTTTTACGCTCTACAGCTCCCTTAAGTACTATGGAAGTTATTCCATGATATCTCAACAGATGTTCTACCATCCTGTCCCTTCTTATGTTATAAATCTTACCGTATAAATTCTATAATGATTTGTTGCCTCTTTTTTTTAAATCTATAAGCAGTTTGATAATTGCTGAAACCAGTAACTGAATTTTTAAATGTGGTTTGATTGTTGTCACAAGGACAGGGGTAAGGGGGGTGGGTGTAGAAAGTGACATTTTCAATTATCTGTGCAGCAGTGGAAAATGGCTTTGTAAAGGAATGAGTCACAGTACATGACATGGCCCTCAAAAGGGTGGGTGGGGACCTAGAGGTTAAACAGCTAATGGTATTTTCCCAAATGTACTATGGTGACATTAAAATTAAATAGATGTAATGTGAAACCATGATTATGCTTTGTATCAATAGTATAAAGTGTGGAAATATTTGTTAAAGCATTTCTCACAGCATAATAATATTCCTGTCCATAATGGAAAGACAGATGAATTATTATGCAAAGAAACTGAGTAGATCAGTCAGATCAGCACAATCTAAGCCCCAAAGTGAATTTCTTAGAATACATTTGGGCTGAACAAGAGGGATTCATTAAAAAATTTAACTGTCATTCCCTCTACTACAATAAGAATGAAGACAAATTCTGTAGCCAGTGTGAAGAACAAATTTTAAAGCCTTTCTCAAAGATTAAACATTGTAACATTAGTGGAAGTACTATATGCTGTTAGTTACGAGTTTGACGTGTCTCTCTTTGCATGAATGAATATTTACTGTATAATTAACTTGAGGTGTTATTCAGGTCGGTTACACCAAACAACACCAATTTAACAGTAGTCCATTTATTCACCTAAACACATCAAAGGCTCACAAAGAACTGACATGGCGGAACAGCCCAAAGACTGCCCAGTGTCCAAAGATGATGCTCGGAGTCTAGAGAAAAACGTATATTGATGCTAGTGTCGACCTCAGTGGCGCCACATAGTCCCCCACCCTCCCCCCTCCTGTAGCACCGAGTACTCTTGAGAGGCCGGGGGGGGGGGGGGGGGGTTGACTAAGGCAAAGGCATCGGCAGGGGTGGTCCGTGGGAGCTGGACAGCTGGACCACGGTCAGCTCGACAGCGTCATCAGGGAGCTGCACGCCTAGATGTCGTGAAGGAAGGTTTGGCCAGCAAATCTGGAAGTCGTTGAAGTGTGCCGAGCGTCATACTGGGCAAGCTGGTCGTGCAGCGACAGGTAGGCCAGCAGTTTGCGGGTGGAACGGAGCGACTTCAACGATGTCTCCGGTGGGCATGGTGAACACATGAAGCATGTCCAGGTCGACGTCGGGTGAGAGGGGAACACATTTCACCAGGTGCCAGGGAATTGCGGAGGTTGTGTCATAAGCACTGGATGAAGGGAAACACATGACGAACAGTGTATAATCAAGTAGTATTATTGAGATGTCATGGATTATGTCGGAGGGACAGGCAAAAACACCTCGAGTGAGGGCACGTTGAAGATGGGGATGCATGAGAAACCTCGACAGGGTGAGGCAGGCGATAGTGGAGAGGTCAAAGGGACTGGCGAAGGGCCCGGTGGCAAGGGCATGATCGTAGGTAATCTCAATGTGGGGAGCATGTGGTCACTCGGCAGAGTGCGTGAGACCAGAGTAGGGGACGAGGTCGGAGGAGAGCTCAACAACTGGAACTGGAAGTCACTCGACGGAGTGTGTAAGTCCGACGTGGAGGGAGTGGTCAGAGCGTCGTGAGCCACGACAGTGAGTGGCGTGGTCATGGCCTGAAGGGGGGTAGAAGAAGGCTTGACATGAGCAGGTTTAAGTCTGTTGAGCGAGACTCTGACAGCTGAATCTTTCATCTAGATGTTATAGGTGTTGGCTGAGCGCTGGAGAACTTGGTATGGGCCGGTATATGGAGGCTGGAGCGGAGCACGGACAGTGTCATCTCAGAGCATGACGTACTCGCAACTGTCCAGAGATTTTGGGACGTGAACTTTTGGGCGGGAATGGCTGGCGGGCAGAGGGATGTGGAGGTCCATGAAGGAAGGTAAGTCAGACTGAGGGAGAGAAGCAGAAGGGCTCATGAGTTAGCCAGGGAGAACAATGTTCGGGCCGTATATGAACTCGGCTATTGTGCCTTTGAGGTCTTCCTTGTAGATCATACAAATGCAAAGTAACACAAGGGGAAGGGCCTCTGTCCATAGAGAGTCATGGCATCGAAGAGCCGCCTTGAGAGTGCGGTGCCAACGCTCGACTAGCCCATTACTTTTCTGATGATATGCTGTGGTATGGATGCGCCGGACACCGCAAATGCTACAAATCCCATTGAACAGAGGCGACTAAAATTGTCTGCCTTGGACAGTCGTGAAGATAGCTGAACATCCGAAACACGATACCCATGACTCGCAGAAAGCTCAAGCAACAGTTTCTGCTGTAATACTGGGGAGAGGGACAGCCTCGACCCAGCGAGTTGTTCAGTCGATAGACGAGAGAACACGACGAGACCCTTTAGACGGGGAGAGAGGGCCAACAATATCAATATGAATATGCTGGAAATGCCCAGAAGGGATCAAAAAGGAGCCAAGGGGTGGTGAAGTGTGCTTGTGTACTTTGCAGCATTGGCAAACGACGCAGGAGCGTGCCCATTGCTGGCAGTCCTTGTTGACATTTCTGCACACAAAGCGCTCCGCTACAAGGTGGGCGGACGAACGAACACCGGAGTGGGCTAAATTATGCAATGCATTGAAGACAGCTTGATGGGGATTAGGGGGCGTAACGTGCCTGTACTGTCGTCGCACCAGATCTCACCAGAGATGCCAGGGAAGGTGGTGCGGACGAAGTGTAGTGAAGAAGTAGAGTCTGAAATCAGGTTTTGTGTTTCCTCGTCGGCGGGTTGGAGATTAGGCAGTTCAGAGAGGTCTAACAGTGAATGGACAGCGTCGACTCGTGAAAGGAAATCAGCAACTATATTGTCAGCACCCTCTATGTGTCTGACATCGGTGGTGTACTGAGATATGAAGTCCATGTATCTGAAGTGGCGAGGAGGCGGGTCAGCTGGCGGGTGTGTAATGACCACAATCAGGGGTTTGTGGTCCGTTGGTCCGTTAAAAAAAAGAAAGGGCGTTCCTAAACATCTGTCTTAAAATGTTTAATCACTTCGTAGACCGCAAGCAACTCCCAGTCAAACGTGGAATATTTCCATTGTGCATTGGTGAGTCTGCACGAGAAGAACTGCAGAGACAAAGTTTGGCCGTCGATTGTCTGGCTAAGGACGGTGCTGATGGCAGTATCGCTCTTGTCTGTGGTGATGAAAAGCTGCACATTGGGATAAGGATGCGCGATGGTACATGCCTCGGCAAGAAGATTTTTGAGGGCAATGAAAGAGTCAGTCATAGCAGGGGTCCATGGAACGGGCCGAGAACCAGAAGTGTTGGTGCCTGCCAAGGCATTCGTCAATGGAGCCTGAATCTCCACAGCCCGAGGTAGACATCGACGATAATAATTAACCAACCCCAGAAAGCGCCGGAGCTCTTTGAATGACGAAGGTCTGGGTAGGTTTAGTATAGTTTTTGTACTTTCTCAGGGGGCGGCGAAATGCCGTCGTCAGAGACCCGAAAACCAAGAAAAGTGACAGCGGGTTGATGTAGCTGCAATTTGTCCTGGTTGGTCTCGATGCCTGCTGCTGCGAGAGTGTTCATAGCAGTTTGCACATGTGGAATGTTGTCCTCGATGGAGAAGCTAAACATAAGAATGTCATCAAGATATGCAAAGCAGAATTTTAGGTCGAATAGCACTTCGTTGATGAAGCATTGCCAGTCTGGGTTGCGTGTTTCAGACCGAAGGGCATGAATCAAAACTGAAATAACCATGTCGAGGTGGTGATTGCTGTCTTCTCAATGTCTTCAGGTGCTATGGGGATCTGGTGGTAGGCCCATTTGCAATCAATGACAGAGAACGTGGTCGCACCTGCGAGGAAACTGGTAAAGTCAGCAATGTTGGGTATGGGGTAAGGGTCCATAATTTTCTTGGGTGTCATATGTATGGGCGTAGACCAGCTACTGGCAGAGGGTTCAATGACGCCGGAGCTTAGTAGTTCAGAAATCTGATTTTTAAGGTCAGAGAGGCGCTCAGGACAAAGTCGACATGGTTTTCTGGAGATCGGGGGACCTGGCGTGAGGCGAAGCTTCTGAACCGTGCCATTGGTCATGACGGAAATGTTGCCGGCAGCGCGGGAGGCAGTTTCTTTACAATGTGTGGCGGGCGGGACAGGCGAGGCGTGGTCGTGGTGTTCGGAGCCACTCGGCAGATCCGACAGGAGCCGAGGCGGCAAAGTGTTCCAGGAGTCAACGCAACAAGATGGTCGCTGCCGGCCCGAAGCAGTGGCACCACGGGCAGGTGTGCTCGGTAGAGCTCGTGAGCCATTAGTGAGTCCATTGTCCGAGGGCATGGTCTGTGGCAGCACGGTCGCGGGTGAAGCGCTTGGCGCGAGTGCACTGTTTGTGTTGTCAGTGGCGGTCGCACAGTGACGCACAGGAGCCGAAGTTGCATAGTTTGAGGTGCTGTCTGCGAGGGGCGGGGTAGGAGCCGTCAGTTTGGGAATACGTGACGCTCGTCGCGCACACGCACTTGTATCCGGCCAAGTGTCAAACGCTACCATGTTAGAGGGGTGTGGCCCTGTGGAACTGTCAGTACACGTTATGGCAGACTCGATAGCACAGTTGCGAGGGGTAGCGGGAGGTAAGCACACTGTGACTAGATTGTTGGGACTGCAAGCAGATTCGGCGCACTTACTGACCTTGCTTGCTGTAGTGTCTGTAATTCCTTTGCTGCATAGGAGAGCTGGAGCTGCATTTCGTGGAGGCAGAGGGAGAGCTCGAAGTTTTCCTTGCATAGGCGAGCACCATTTTCAAGCACTTGTGCGTTGTTTCTTGTAACGTCGTCGACAGAGACGAGCGTGTACGGATGAGATGAGCCCGGACCAATGTGTCATGGGGGGGCTTGCTTGACAGAGCACAGAGGAAATGAGTCTTGGACGGGTGATGAAACACCGTGTTTCGCGCTAGGTCTGGTGAAAGTTTGTGGTGTCGCAAGAAGTCAATGCCTAGTATAGGTTCGTCAATTTCACACACTAAAAAAATCCACTCGAGTTTGCAGTTTGCAGAGAGTGAGACGACGTGGGAAGTTGAACCCAAGCATTGTAGTTTAGTAGAATTCACGGCTTTCAGTGAAGTATGATGAGCGCGGATGTTCAACGACACTAAGGACATAGGCAGCAGTAAAACATCGCCGTCTGTGTCCACTAGGAAAAAGTATCTCGACGAAATGTCTTTAATATAAAGTCGTCTGCAATTATCTGGTTGTTCCTGGACAGAATGGAGCAGGGGGAGGGGGGGGGTGCCTGTCATGTTGTGCGCAGGAGGTGGCACCCGGACCTACCTGTGATTGGCGTTTGGGAAGTAGCAGGGTGGTCTGCAGTTCCATGCCGCCTCACCAAACCATGTGTGGAAGTAACAGTATGGGTAGTGCGGTTGCATTTCCTGCGGAAAGTTCGTTGCCAGAGGCAGTGGCCGAGGTTCGGTGGCTGCAGCAGGTTCGGTTGCAGGAGGGGTCGTGACTGTGGGCAGAGCCGGTGTCGTCCCAGCTGCATGTTTACTGCTTCCCGGAGCGAGCAGAACAGTCGGTACAGTGCGGCCCCGGCCACGTCCGGCCGCAGGACGATGAGCCTGAACCTCAGACTTGTCAGGTAGGCAGTGGCTGGCGAAATAGAGCAGTGATGCATCATGTAGCTTGTCAGCAATTGTCATTCTTTGCTTGACAGGTTCGGGAGACCTCTGAGCCAGAGAAAAGCAGATGTGAGGAGATAGTTTATCTGACCAGATGGCGAGGAGAGCTGTGTCAGAGAGCAGATCATCACTGACCAGGGCACGTAGCCGTCTCCAGAGCTGGGAAGGTTTGTCGTTGCCTAGTTGCTCGACGTGGAGCACTTGCCATATTGCTGCCTCAGTTGAGCGTGCAAGCCAACATAGAACTGTCTTTTTGGCTAGGGTGTACTGGGTAGCTGAGTCCGGGGTGTCGACCAGGTCAGCAATCAAGTCCTCCTGGTCGTGCAGGTAGGTGATGAGGCACAGAAACCTGGTTGACTCGTCGAGTTTGTAATGGTCAAACACTTCGTTCACAATTTTGAACTAGGTTGTTGCTCTGTCGGGATTAAACAGTGGCAGCATCGGTAGGCGTCATTGAATGTTCAGAAGAACAGGTTGAGTTGAGTTCGTCGTGGAACTACCTGAAACTAGCTGTTGTTGCTGTAGTATTCCAGGAGAGTGTGCCTCCAGGGGATGTGGCGACGATGGCTGGTCGGGTGGCAGCATGAAGGTGACACATTGTGGTTGAGCGTGATCCGTTGCGACGCGGAAGGCCGATGCGGGTGAGACACCATAATGTGTCGATTGCAGCAGCTCAACACGTTGTGGGTGTGTTCGGATTGACGCATCGCAGAAGACCAACTCGGATGAGGCACTGAGATGTGCCGAGAACGGTAGTGGAAGCTCGACTGGAGCCGGCATGGTGAGAAAAAGTTCAAAGTTTGAGAACGCGTGTTAGTCTGCAGAAAGCTCAACGTATGATCAGAACCGGGGCCACCTGTGTTGCAGGGAGCCTGTGGAGGTGCGGGCTGTCCAGAAGCACAGTGTTGGAAATGATGTCAAACGTGAGACGGAATGTGTGAATGTTCACTGTTCATAGTCACTCCACTCAAAACAGTGTGCGGATAAGGTGAATGTTGTGGCACAAAACACTGAGGCATAGCAGTGGGACAGAGATGGAGGTCAGGCAGATAACAAGTTATTGTTCCTGTTGCAGGCTGAGGTGTCGAAGTAGGAAGGCATGTGCTGATGCTGAACAGAGGCAGGCAAGGGCGTGGTCGGATGCTGAGGAGGTTGACCTGTAAACAAAGCATTTCTGGCCACGTGGCAGAAATCCAGGTGGTATTGCACGGATTGCAGTGTTGTCCTGGCGGTGGTAGGTTGTCCCATGAAGCATTTGCAGAAATCGGCATTGGTCCCGCACTGCACGGAGATCTGTAAAAGGTAACTGCACCATTGATGAGGGAGGGCATATGTGGTGGGGACAAAGGAGTCATGCACACTCCTAACCTCAGTTATTGTTGCAGGCTTGAAAACATCCAGCGAAATCGTCGTAATCGTCAAGTGAGAGGCATCGTGTTGCATTCCTGGCGGGTGTACATTGCCCGCAACACGATGCATGTCGATCACAAAATCTGGCGTTAGGCACTGGGCCGAAGTCATTGTTCGAATGCTGTGTCTGCTGTATCGATGTAATACATGTGAAAATAACCGACACGGAGGTCGCGGACACAGTAAAACAGCAAAAACGGAAGATGTTACAACTCGGGGCCCCTAGTGAGGTGGTATTTGGGTCAGTTACTCCAAACAACACCAATTTAACAGTAGTTCATTTATTCACCTAAACACATCAAAGGCTCACAAAGAACTGACATGGTGGAACAGCCCAAAGACAATACCCAGCGTCCAAAAACGATGCTAGGAGTCTAGAGACAAATGTATATCGATGCTGGTGTTGACCTCATTAGCACCACAAACTGATAACCTGCTGGTAAATCATCTCATATTGTACATAAGTCCCTTTTAGCAAGCAGTGGGAAATATTTGTAAGTTTTTCTGAGACATGAATCTTAACATTCTGTATGCCTTATTAGTCTTGTATCATCACTGCTTTTTGAAAGTCTGTAGCCTTCTGTGACTACTTCATTTTCTGTCCTGCTCTGAGTAGGTAGTACACAGTCTATGTTCCCTCATACTGGCACTAATGCAGAGACCAGTGGAACAAACAGGTGGATCCTGAGGTCAATGGCAGTTGAGTTCACAAAGTGAATAGCTAACAAATAAGTTCAGAGTGCAGAAAAGTCATCTTAAGCATATACAAACATTTGAGGGAGCAGTCTGAATGAAAATCTAAGCCAGGAAAGGTCCAAACTCTACTTATCAATGGTACCTACTGAAGGCTTCAATGGCTAATGAGAGACTCATTGGCAAGTGTCATCCAAAGTATTTACACGCACTTTCATGTCAGTGTACGGTTCCATGTGGCATGATTGCAGTTGTGGGACCAAGTTGTAGGTGAAGTATGGAATCCAAGTATCCATATCAGTACTCAGGTTGGGTGGAGTTATCTGAATTGCTCTAAGATATATACCTCTCTGCCCTTTAATCAGCATGTAGAGCCAGAAATGGCCTGTCCTGTCCTGACTTTGTTGAAGAAAAGGAGAAAGAGGGGAGCTGAAATCCCTGCCCAAAGTTTCTGGGGTAGTTTCTTGATGTCATTGGCCTGGCCAGATCCCCCTGCTATCTTTCAGAATCCTGGCTGGGTTCTGGGGCACAGCTTAGCTTGGCGTGCGGGTAAGTGAATGCCAGCTGTGATGGTAATGGGACCAATGGATTCGCCTCCATGGTGTAATCCCTCCTTTATTGTCACAACTGTCTCTACGGTCAAATCTTCTCATAAGGTTTGAGAGGAGTAAGATTTACCATAAACGTTTTACTTATCTTTTCTTTTGTAGTTGGCTCCATTTCTTCATGTCTAGGTGTCTGATTTTTGAAGCTGAAATTTTCATATTTTAGGTTCTCATGTTCCAATAAATGTAAATAAATTTGAAGAATGTCTGTGCAGACTTTATGATGTTTACTTGCATCACATTTTACTGTATCACACTGTCTTTTGAATTTTCACATTAACAAAACCAAAATTACATTGTTTGTCTAAAATACAAAAACACATCCGATCACATCAGAGGCATGTCCTCTACTACCTCACACTACAGTAATAACAATATTCCAAATGGTTTACAAGCTTTCTTGACAAACTGGCCTTGTAACACTAACCAAACCGGCCTTGCTCTGCTGGTACTGCGAACGGCTGAAAGTAAGGGGAAAATACAGCCGTAATTTTTCTGAGGGCATGCAGCTTTACTGTATGATTAAATGACGATGGCGTCCTCTTGGGTAAAATATTCCGGAGGTAAAATAGTCCCCCATTCAGATCTCCGGGGGGGGACTACGCAGGAGGACGTCGTTATCAGGAAAAGAGATCGGAGCGTGGAATGTCAGATCTCTTAATCGGGCAGGTAGATAAGAAAATTTAAAAAGGGAAATGGATAGGTTAAAGTTAGATATAGTGGGAATTAGCGAAGTTCGGTGAGGAGTGCGGGTAAGCTACTACAAACAGCATAGTGAACACATTATTGTGGCCAAGATAGACAAGAAGCCCATGCCTACTACAGCAGTACAAGTTCATATGCCAACTAGCTCTGCAGATGATGAAGAAATTGATAAAATGTATGATGAGGTAAAAGAAATTATTCAGGTAGTGAAGGGAGACGAAAATTTAATAGTTATGGGTGACTGGAATTCGAGATTAGGAAAAGAGAGAGAAGGAAACATAGTAGCTGAATACGGATTGGGGGTAAGAAATGAAAGAGGAAGCTGTCTGGCAGAATTTTGCACAAAGCATAAAATAATCATAGCTAACACTTGGTTCAAGAATCATGAAAGAAGGTTGTATACATGGAAGAACCGTGGAGATACTAAAAGGTATCAGGTAGATTATATAATGGTAAGACAGAGATTTAGGAACCAGGTTTTAAATTGTAAGACATTTCCAGGGGCAAATGTGGACTCTGACCACAATCTATTGGTTATGAACAGCAGATTAAAATTGAAGAAACTGTGAAAGGTGGGAATTTAAGGAGATGGGAGATGGATAAACTGACTAAACCAGAGGTTGTAGAGAGTTTCAGGGCAAGCATGAGGGAACAATTGACAGGAATGGGGAAAGAAATACAGTAGAAGAAGAATGGGTAGCTTTGAGGGATGAAGTAGTGAAGGCAGCAGAGTAAGTAAAAAGATGAGGGCTGGTAGAAATCCTTGGGTAACAGAAGAAATATTGAATTTAATTGATGAAAGGAGAAAATATAAAAACGCAGTAAATGAAGCAAGCAAAATGGAATACAAACGTCTCAAAAGTGAGATCGACAGGAAGTGCAAAACTGCTAAGCAGCGATGGCTAGAGGACAAATGTAAGGATGTAGAGGCTTATCTCACTAGGGGTAAGATAGATACTGCCTACAGGAAAATTAAAGAGACCTTTGGAGAAAAGAGAACCACTTGTATGAATATCAAGAGCTCAGATGGAAACCCAGTTCTAAGCAAAGAAGGCAAAGCAGAAAGGTGGAAGGAGTATATAGAGGGTCTATACAAGGAAGATGTACTTGAGGACAATATTATGGAAATGGAAGAGGATGTAGATGAAGATGAAATGGGAGATACGATACTGCATGAAAAGTTTGATAGAGCACTGAAAGACCTGAGTTGAAACAAGGCCCCGGGAGTAGACAACATTCCATTAGAACTACTGACGGCCTTGGGCCTGGGTTCAAACAAGGCCCCGGGAGTAGACAACATTCCATTAGAACTACTGACGGCCTTGGGAGAGCCAGTCATGACTAAACTCTACCGTCAAGAAGAATACAATAATTCCAATCCCAAAGAAAGCAGGTGTTTACAGATGTAAAAATTACTGAACTATCAGTTTAATAAGTCACAGCTGCACAATACTAACGCAAATTCTTTACAGACAAATGGAAAAAGTGGTAGAAGTTGACCTTAGGCAAGATCAGTTTGGATTCCGTAGAAATGTTGGAACACGTGAGGCAATACTGACCTTACGCCTTATCTTAGAAGAAAGATTAAGGAAAGGTAAACCTATGTTTCTAGCATTTGTAGACTTACAGAAAGCTTTTGACATTGTTGACGGGAATAGTCTCTTTCAAATTCTAAAGGTGGCAGGGATAAAATACAGGGAGCGAAAGGCTATTTACAATTTGTACAGAAGCCAGATGGCAGTTATAAGAGTTGAGGGGGCATGAAAGGGAAGCAGTGGTTGGGAAGGGAGTGAGACAGGGTTGTAGCCTCTCCCTGATATTATTCAATCTGTATATTGAGCAAGCAGTACAGGAAACGAAAGAAAAATTCGGAGTAGCTATTACAATCCATGGAGAAGAAATAAAAACTTTGAGGTTCGCCGATGACATTATAATTCTGTCAGAGACAGCAAAGGACTTGGAAGAGCAGTTGAACGTAATGGACAGTGTCTTGAAAGGAGGATATAAGATGAACATCAACAAAAGCAAAACGATGACAATGGAATGTAGTCAAATTAAGTCAGGTGATGCTGAGGGAATTAGATTAGGAAATGAGACACTTAAAGTAGTAAAGGAGTTTTGCTATTTGGGGAGCAAAATAACTGATGATGGTAGAAGTAGAGAGAATATAAAATGTAGACTGGCAATGGCAAGGAAAGTGTTTCTGAAGAAGAGAAATTTGTTAACATCGAGTATAGATTTAAGTGTCAGGAAGCCGTTTCTGAAAGTATTTGTATAGAGTGTAGCCATGTATGGAAGTGAAATATGGACGATAAATAGTGTGGACAAGAAGAGAATAGAAGCTTTCAAAATGTGGTGCTACAGAAGAATGCTGAAGATTAGATGGGTAGATCTCGTAACTAATGAGGAGGTATTGGACAGAATAGGGGAGAAGTGGAGTTTGTGGCACAACTTGACAAGAAGAAGGGACCGGTTGGTAGGGCATATTATGAGGCATCAAGGGATCACAAATTTAGCATTGGAGGGCAGCGTGGAGGATAAATTGTAGAGGGAGACCAAGAGATGAATACACTAAGCAGATTCAGAAGGATGTAGGTTGCAGTAAGTACTGGGAGATGAAGAAGCTTGCACAGGATAGAGTAGCATGGAGAGCTTTATCAAACCAGTCTCAGGACTGAAGACCACAACAACAACAACAATTATTTTATAAATGAATCCAGAAATAAACATAATAAACAGTACCAGATTGCATAACTAATAACAGAAATTTTAAGTGCGCCAAATATTTTGCAATTTCAAATACTCCTAAAAAAATAATTTTAGCTGTACATTCAGAGCTATCAAAAATAAAGTAATTCAATTTCATAGTTTTTAGCTTGAAATATAATGTATTGTGTATGAAATTATATGAAATTTTTCAGAAAAACTGAGATAATATTTACCTGTCTAAAATCCCAAAAATATTTCTGGTATCAACCACTACATATTATTTTACATATATTTATATGTATTTAATACAATTGACCAGTTGTATATCATAATGCAACCAGCCACTGTTGATGTTTAAAAAATGAAAAATGTTATGCTGCCAGCAACATCCTGTAATCCCAGACCCTACATGTAACAAAGCGAAAGAGAGAGAATGTATACCTTAAATTTCAAGGTAGACCAAACTATATAAAAATATGATTTAAGTAAGTCACCTAATTCAACAAGACAACCAAATCAGCATACATCTCTTACTGTATCAAAATCAAAAGGCAGCTGTGAATACTGTTTGAATGGCCAGCCATAACTTACCTTCAGGAGACACAATTTCTAATATTGCCAATAGTGGGAAATATGACTCTGTAAAGTCCTTGGCACAGTACAACTAATGAATGGATTGGAGGTATTGAGCAGTCAATAGGCATGTAAAAAAGATTAAAAATTTAGTAAGTTACTGGACAATGACCTCCTTCAGATCTACAAGACACTCACAGACAAGCACACCAACATATTACCTGATAATTACATTGTCTAAGCACTGCAGTTCGGCTAGGTAGGGAGATGTGTCAGGCAGAGAGGGTGAGAAGAAAAAACAGTATTGGGGGGGGGGGGAGGAAGAGAGGGGTTGATGGCAGCAGGGAGGAAGACAAATGGATTAGCAAATGCATGTGGCATGGTGCACTTACCCTGGCATTGGCAAGGGGATTGTGTGTGACATATGATTAAATGGAGGAGGTGGTTGGTAGAAGAAGGGGCAGACAGAGCATAGATAAAGTGAGACTAAAAATACAAACAAAAGTGTGAGTGCAGATTAATGGGATGAAATAGAAGGCAAAGGGACAAAGGTGGAGGTGGGTGTGAGACATGGACTAGGGAAGACTGAGACTGGGAGGATTGCAGAATCGAAACGTGTTGTAAAGAAAATTCCCATTTACATAGTTCAGAAAAGCTGGTAATGGGGAATGGGAGATGGTAGTCTAGATGGCACAGATCATGAAGCATCCACAAGAGATGGCATGCTGTGTTCAGCAGCATGTTCAGGCTTTTTACCAGTTTGGTGGTAGCCATTTGTTCACATTAACAGCTGGTTGGTGGTCATGTCCACATAAAAGACTGCCCAAAGGTTACAATCAGCTTTATTATGAGACATGACAGTTTTAACAGGTGGTTCTGACCCTAGTAAGGTCTAATAAGCCTATGACAGAACTGCAGCAGAATGTGCTGGGTGTGTGCAATATATACATCCGACACCTGGATCTACGACAGAAATATGATGCATGTGGCAATAACTTGGAGAATTTGTGGCATAATTGTGGACCAGAATATTTAGCAGATTGCTTGCATGGTAGAATGTCATTTTGATGGAGATGAGATGAATAATCCTCACTTTCAGACTTGATAGATTGTCAAATTCCCGGATAAGGTTTTAGTTAAGTTGTGGTATTGGGTAATTGAGGCAGGGCATTGTCAGTCCTTTGCAACTGGTTCATGAGAGTTTTTAATACTTGAATAATATGTGGATATTTGGCATTGGAGATCTATTTGTGGACTAGCCTGTCTGTGAAAGCCTGACATAAGACCTTCAGTGTACAGGGCAAAGGAATGTTCATCACTGTAGAGATGCTATCTACAGGTGGACAGACTCTATGGAGAAACTTTTTAGTGTTGGAGAGATGGCAATTATTAAAATAGAAGTTCTGTTGATGATAGAGGGACTTATTGTGGATAGAAGTTTTTATGGAGCTACCTGAGTGGTAAAGGTCTGTATCCAGGAAGGTGACAAGCTGTGCTGATGAGGATGAGGTTGAGCAGGTAGGATAGAGGAGGGTGATGCTGCAAAAGAATGTGGAAAGATAATCATGCCCCTGGGTCCAGATCATTAAGATATTAACAAACCTGAACCAACATGGTTTATAATCTTAGATGGATGAGAAGTTTACCTCTAGATGGCCCATACACTGGTAGGCTAGGCTCATTGCTGTGCCATGGATTTGTTTGAATACCTTCCCCCTGAAGGAGATTCAGTTATTGGTAAGGATGTACTTTACACACCATATAACATGCCACTTTTCTAGGTGTGAAAGAATCGATGGAAGTCACAGGATTTTGGTTGATAAGGAATATTTCCTCTTGTTGCCAATCTTAGCAACAAGGCAATATGAAATACCATAGCACATTAGTAGCCACTGTGAATGCAATGTTGAGTCCAGTCTGTTGTAAGCTCTGTAAGAAAGAAATTGGGCTTATTTACGCCCCCCCCCCTCCCTCCCCCCCTCTTGAAGCAGTCCATGAGTTAGGCTGCAATAACATGCTTACATTTGCAGCAAACCCCTCAAAATGGGCAATTTACATTGTGAATACATTAGTGATCAGAAGTATAAAGAATAAGGCCAGGGGTTTGAAGGCT
The DNA here is from genome assembly GCF_023864275.1 of Schistocerca cancellata. Taxonomy (NCBI): domain Eukaryota; kingdom Metazoa; phylum Arthropoda; class Insecta; order Orthoptera; family Acrididae; genus Schistocerca; species Schistocerca cancellata. The sequence goes on along the minus strand of NC_064628.1, from coordinate 563,498,160 downwards.
GCAGGACACTAGGAGAATTACTGTTTGATAATGACAAGGGAGTGGGAGATATTTGTGTATACAATAAGACAAGAGGAGATCTGTATGGTAATACGATGCTAAGAGGCAATGAAGGACACATCATAGTTGAGAGGCATTGTTTAATGTTAGTGTTCGGTCACAGAGGTTGGTGGCAGAAAGATGTTTCCATTGTAAGACTCAGGTGGAGGACAGTATACCTAAGAACCTCACAGACAGGCATTACACTAAATATCCAGTCTGCAGACATCTATCACAATGACAGATCCTATTAATTACAACTCAAAGTAGGTTAAACCCTTAACATAATATTATATGTGTGACCTGTAGGCCATGCATCACAGTTCCCTCTTTTTACATCAAAAAGTGATTCAGTTGTTTCATGTCCCTGTTGACATTGTTAGTGGCTCTCTTAATCCAAGCCATTGATAACACTACCAAGCTAGAGTGCCAAAATCTATATCCTTGTGCAGCTAGTGAATGATGCTTATCTACTGACAGCTCACCAATGCTTTCATTGTTACTGCTCATGTAGTCTCTGTACATATATAGACTGAAATGCACAGAATCTACTTTTTTCTACACTACTCAACTCATATAAACAACCATGATCATATTCAGTTGGAACAAATATTAATGGTGGAGCATTTGATACATTTCATATCACCACAGTCAAGCTAAGGATGTCATGCCAAATTACACATTCATATTTATCTATCTTATTTATTCAACATGTATTTTGTTTACATGTCTCTTTACTGACTCTTACTCAAATTCATAATCAACTGTATTTCTTTTTCTTTTTTTTTAAGAAAAAAGAATATTTGAAAAAACATATATTGTTCATTATAACAATGAAAACAATCAATTTTTTACAATATAATGTAATTGGGTTGATAAAAAATCTATTCACCAAGTGGAGGCAGAACATGCATATAAAAGAAGATTATACACTCCTGGAAATGGAAAAAAGAACACATTGACACCGGTGTGTCAGACCCACCATACTTGCTCCGGACACTGCGAGAGGGCTGTACAAGCAATGATCACACGCACGGCACAGCGGACACACCAGGAACCGCGGTGTTGGCCGTCGAATGGCGCTAGCTGCGCAGCATTTGTGCACCGCCGCCGTCAGTGTCAGCCAGTTTGCCGTGGCATACGGAGCTCCATCGCAGTCTTTAACACTGGTAGCATGCCGCGACAGCATGGACGTGAACCGTATGTGCAGTTGACGGACTTTGAGCGAGGGCGTATAGTGGGCATGCGGGAGGCCGGGTGGACGTACCACCGAATTGCTCAACACGTGGGGCGTGAGGTCTCCACAGTACATCGATGTTGTCGCCAGTGGTCGGCGGAAGGTGCACGTGCCCGTCGACCTGGGACCGGACCGCAGCGACGCACGGATGCACGCCAAAACCGTAGGATCCTACGCAGTGCCGTAGGGGACCGCACCGCCACTTCCCAGCAAAGTAGGGACACTGTTGCTCCTGGGGTATCGGCGAGGACCATTCGCAACCGTCTCCATGAAGCTGGGCTACGGTCCCGCACACCGTTAGGCCGTCTTCCGCTCATGCCCCAACATCGTGCAGCCTGCCTCCAGTGGTGTCGAGACAGGCGTGAATGGAGGGACGAATGGAGACGTGTCGTCTTCAGCGATGAGAGTCGCTTCTGCCTTGGTGCCAATGATGGTCGTATGCGTGTGTGGCGCCGTGCAGGTGAGCGCCACAATCAGGACTGCATACGACCGAGGCACACAGGGCCAACACCTGGCATCATGGTGTGGGGAGCGATCTCCTACACTGGCCGTACACCACTGGTGATCGTCGAGGGGACACTGAATAGTGCACGGTACATCCAAACCGTCATCGAACCCATCATTCTACCATTCCTAGACCGGCAAGGGAACTTGCTGTTCCAACAGGACAATGCATGTCCACATGTATCCCGTGCCACGCAACGTGCTCTAGAAGCTGTAAGTCAACTACCCTGGCCAGCAAGATCTCCGGATCTGTCCCCCATTGAGCATGTTTGGGACTGGATGAAGCGTCGTCTCACGCGGTCTGCACGTCCAGCACGAACGCTGGTCCAACTGAGGCGCCAGGTGGAAATGGCATGGCAAGCCGTTCCACAGGACTACATCCAGCATCTCCACGATCGTCTCCATGGGAGAATAGCAGCCTGCATTGCTGCGAAAGGTGGATATACACTGTACTAGTGCCGACATTGTGCATGCTCTGTTGCCTGTGTCTATGTGCCTGTGGTTCTGTCAGTGTGATCATGTGATGTATATGACCCCAGGAATGTGTCAATAAAGTTTCCCCTTCCTGGGACTATGAATTCACGGTGTTCTTATTTCAATTTCCAGGACTGTAATTATGGAAGCTTTCAGAGCCAGTGGCTCCTTTTTCCAGCAGAAGGGTTGGAGAGGAAGGAAGAGGGGTGAAGGAAAAGGACTGGAGAGGTCTAGGAAAAGGGACAGATTTTGGAAAAGTTACCCTGAACTGTGTGACAGGGGAGACTTCCCAGAGAGGATGAGAAAAAATACTGCAACTAGCACTTTGTCTTTTCTTCTCATCATGTAAGTTAAGTCCCTCCAGACCTGTGGTTCTGGGTGATTTTTTTCAAATTCTACCCCTTTTTCCTAGACCTCTGCAGTCATTTTTCTTCACCCTCTTCCTTCCCCTTTAATCCTTCTGCTGGAAAAAGGAGCCACTGGCTCCAAAAATTTGCATAATTAAACCTTCTTTCATGTGCGTGTTCTGCTGCCGCTTGGTGAGTAGATTTTTTGTCTATCCTATTGTTCATTACAGGTATTGTTCATTACAGGTATCACATGTCATATTTAAGTCTTACACCAAGTCATGACCCTGTTTTACTTGTACATTATGTACACACCAACTTATGTACACACTCATTTCTTTGAAACTGCTTAACTTCTCTTGGTAGGGGAATAATTTTTTCTCATAGTACACAATACATATTTCAAGCTAGTAGTGTTGAGTGTGAAAATGAATAGTGTTTCTGCGAAAATGAAAAAAAATACGGTAAAATTAAGTGTGTGCGAATTGTACGACCAAAATGGTGAAGTTAAATGAGCTTATTTCTAGTCTTCAGTTAATCATTAGTACACTGAGTAGTGATATCTCTGAACTTTGAAAAGAAATGAGTGAGCCATTACGCAAACAAAGGTCCACTTCTTTTCTGCTTAAAATTTCAAATGAGTGGACTAAAATACCATATAAAAACAAAAGTTTGTGCACAACAAAATTGCCTGAAAGAGAAAACATCAAACAACTGGTGCTTGAAAACAATTTTCAAACTCTCACTGGTACTGTTCTGTCAAGAGACAGAACGAGTACCGGTAACTGGAAATAAACATTCAAAACCACCACGTCAACAGAACTGTGAAACATCATCTAAATTTAGCAGTAGGAAAAACAGTGATGGTGAGAATCTGTATACCATCCATTGCACATAATAATGAAATGAATGTGAAAGACACTGTTAACAAAAATGTACATCACATAAATCATGTATATACCCATGTACTGAAGAAAAATAGTGAAATACATGTTCTTGCAGATAGCCACAGTAAAGGAATCACCAAATTTTATGTAATGCTCACCAAAGACTTGATGTAACTGGCACTGTCAAACCCGGACTGCCCTTATCTGAAATTCTAAAATCTGTGAAAGGTCCTTACAGTCTGGAAGCAAATGTACTGTGATAGGAGACACAAATATCGTGTGCTTGTGGAACAAAGTGCAATGGTTATCTAGGTGCGACTGGAATGTATCGTGAAAATCGCGAAACCAATGAATTAGAAACACTGCAGAAAGAACTTCAAGCCACAAGACAACATGCTCTGCTACTGGAAAGCATTATAAAAAACCTTTCTGAACTGCCACATAAGGAAAAAGTTCGAAATTTGTACAGTGATGTTGTTTTAAATATTTGTACTAACAAAAGAAATGACGCTCCATTGAAGAAGAGTGAACATGAACAATGTGAAACAGTAAACAAAGGTAAGAGTGAACATGAAAAACGTGAAACAGTAAATACAGGTAACCTACAAAGTGCTTCTGAACACTTCTCGTGTAATTTAAAAATGGTTAAGAAAAATGACTGCAGTAAGTTGAAAACAAACACGAACATGAGTCAGCGTACAAATAACAAAAAACAGGTACTGTCACTTTCAGATAGTCACGGTAGGAACTGTGCAAAAGTACTGAACGAAATTTCAACAACCAGCTATAAATTTACGTCTTTGATAAAGCCAAATGCTATATTCAAAGAAACAACATGCAATATATAAAACAAAATGTCCAGTCTAGGACAAAATGGTTATGTTGTCGTCTTAGCTGGTGCAAACGATATTAATGGATCAAAACGTGGTTTTATGACATCACTAGATGAAACGATCGCAAAAACTAGTCACACACAACTAATTCTATGTACAATACCGTATAGATTTGACATGCCAAATGAAAACTACAAGATCTACTAAATGAACAGTTACTTGATGCAGAAGGCATCTTACAGTGAACACATCAGAGTTTTAGATGTAAATAGCTTCCTCCAACGGAAAGACTTCACCAGGCATGGGTTTCACTTACATAAAAATGGGAAAAAGAAACTGTGTGTTAATCTGCTGAATGCCATCAAAAGCCCACTGGTAACAAGAAGTGCCATAAAACGTGTTACACCAGGACATAAAACATATTTGTGGTCAAATGAAGCTAATTTGGTGGACAATCTCAGAAGAATGAGCAATACTGCAGCTGAACCAACAGCAACACCAGGAGCTGAAGAGCCATCAGTAACAACAACAAAAGTGAATATGCAGTCAGGGTCATCAAGGAAAACATCAGAAACAGTTTTAGAAAAGAAGAAGGTATCCACAGTCAGCACTAAGTCACCACCAACATCCTATGCAAATATCTCGTCAAGTGCCACAAATCAGTCAGCCCACGACATCCAAGTGGAAACAGCAAAAAATGTGCAGCCACACTCCAAATCAGTACCACTGGAAACTGTGACAAGATCTTCAACACGAAAACGCAGACCTCCAGCCTACAGCCAGGATTTTTTATGGGCAAGAACACCAGTAGCTCCCTGCTAGCAGCAACCCAAAGGAAAACAGGTGCAGAGCAAAATCTTCATGAACCAAAACTACAAGAAAACCCAGTGAGTGGTGTCAAAAATCATTCCATTGGGAAACAGTCACTATTATCCTTTAAAATATTACACCATAATGTGCAGTCAATGTTTAATAAGTTACTAGAAATAGATCTCTTCCTAACAACAAAGCCACACTTAGATGTTCTCTGTATTACTGAACACTGGTTAACAGAAGACAAAATTAAAAAAACGCCACTTGGCGAATTTGCTCTAGCTGGTTATTCTTGTCGGAACAAAAGTAAGAGAGGTGGTACAGCAATCTATCTCAAAAAATATTTAAGATACAAAAGCCTAACAAAGCACAATAATATGCAAATAGAAACAGACTTTGAATTCTCCTTAATTATTGTAACGGACTATAACCTATTGATACTGAACGTATATAGAGCCCCTGATGGGAACATCCAAACCTTCAAACACTCCCTCAAAGCACTACTCACAAATATTCACTCACTAAACAAAAATCTATTAATAAGTGGAGACTTTAATATTGACTTCCTCACACCTGGAAAAAACAAAGATGAATTGTTGAATATTACAAATTCATTCAACCTATCCCCAACTGTACACACACCAACCAGGATCACAAAAAATTCAAAAACAGCTCTAGATCAGATTTTCATAAACGCAGACAAACTACACCACTCAATCGAAGTCATCAGCACAGGTTACAGTGACCATGAATCCCAAATACTAACAGCGAATTTAAATTACATAGGACAATATCCCACAATAACCAAAATGCAAAGGCAATTTAATGATGATAATATAAGGCTTTTTAACTATCTGTTAACGGCTGGAAACTGTGCAGAGGTCTATAAAGAAAATGATGTAAACTACATACTTAATTCCTTCCATGAAACATTTCTCCACCACTTCAATATTGCATTTCCACTGAAATCCAGGAAAATCGGAAACAAACACACAAACTCATGGGTAACAAAAGGGATAAGGATTTCCAGCCAAAAAATGCGTGACTTAAAAAATCACATGAAACACCATGACGTCGATGATCAGTTTAGGTCATATTGTAAGACCTATTTTGCAATCTACAGAAAAGTTATCCAACAAGCAAAAAAATTATACTATTATAAATTTATAAAGGAATCTAACAATAAAATGAAAGGCTTGTGGACAGTTGTAAAGAATGAAACAAACAGTAAGCAGCAGGTTATAAACAAAACATTAAAACTAAACCTAAATTATGAAGTCACATCAGATCCCCAAAAAATAGTAAATGGTTTTAATGACTATTTTAGCAAAATAGCAGAAAACCTGATAAAGAACAACTGCTACAGACCAAATACTCAACACCAAACACTAATAGAAACCATACCAGTACAGGCATCAATGTTTCTTCACAAAGTCTCCAATACTGAAGTACTTACAGCTATAAAAGGACTAAAGAATAAGTACTCCAGTGGTAGTGACAACATTCCTGATTTAATTGTAAAGAAATGTGGAGAATCCATTGTAGAACCCCTAACCCACATAATAAATGCATCCTTTACAAATGGAGTTTTCCCTGACCTACTAAAGACTTCTAAAATTACCCCACTTCACAAAAAGGGCTCTAAAAATGATGTAGCCAATTACAGGCCCATAGCACAACTCAGCTCATTCTCAAAAATATTTGAAAAATTATTTTACACCAGATTGGAAGACTTTACTAATAAACTATCCTTATTGACAAAACACCAGCATGGTTTTAGAAAGCAAAAGACAACTACCACAGCTATTTATGAGTATCTCAACAAAACCTTAAAAGCACTGGATAATAAGGAAATCACTACTGGTATCTTTTTAGATTTATCCAAAGCCTTTGATGTAATTGACCATACCATACTCCTTAAGAAGTTAGCAAATAAAGGTATAAGAGGAATTGTAAACAAATGGTTAGAATATTACCTGTCAAACAGATTTCAAAAAGTTGAAATTAATTTTGAAAAAAAGAATACAACCACCCATCGATCTACTGTCCACTCCTCTGACACAATGCCCATTAGATATGGTGTGCCACAAGGCTCAATCCTGAAACCCGTACTGTTTCTGCTATACATTGATGATATAAGCACGAAGCTTGCTACAGGGCATACCACACTATTTGCCGATGACACAAGTATACTAATAACAGGTACTGATACAGAGGACCTCAACCTAAAAATTAAACCGCTTATGTCGTCACTCAGCAAATGGTTCAACGAGAACAAACTGATTATAAACATACAGAAAACAACGTACATCAACTTCAGACTCTCATCCCAAAAACAAGAAATGCCTGATGTGATTCTAAATAACCAAGAGCTTATGTGTGTGGACTCTGTCAAGTTTCTTGGCATATGGCTTGAAGGAAATCTTAAGTGGGAGACTCACACAAATTATATCTCAAAAAAGCTCTCAACTGTGTGTTACATTTTAAGAATACTCAAAAAATGAGTCACAAAATCTGTTCTCATACATGTATATTATGCTTACTTCCATTCTACATTACAGTATGGAATCATATTTTGGGGGAACTCACCTGGAAGTAGATATATTTTCAAAATGCAAAAACAGGCAATACGCATAATATGTAATCTAAGACATAACGAATCATGCAGACAACATTTCAAAACAAATGGCATTATGACACTGCCCTCTGCTTACATTTATAATATCGTCTCATTTGTCAAGTCATACCTGTTAAACAATGACTGCACACTTAAAATTCAATGGAGATATTCGTAAGTATGCAACAAGGTAGCAATCTGACCTACACATGATTCAGTCCAGAACTACCTGCTACCAAAAAAGTGTTTTAAATGTTGGGATACAAATGTATAATAATTTACCCAATGAAATCAAAGCAACAAAGAACCCAAGAGCCTTCTCGCATAAGTTAAAAAAATATCTCTTGGACCATTGTTTTTATGCAGTTGATCATTTTTTTGAAAGGGGTTAAAAATGTAAACAATATGAGAAATGTTCAATTAGGTCAGAAAATTATATACTGTGCATGCCTATGAAATATACTGGATTATTATATACTGTGCATGTCTATGAAATACACTGGACTATTTTACTATTACATTTGTATTGGCTGTTTGTATTTTACCATACAACATTTGTATTTACTGTTTTGTTAAAGATAGCTAACTTCCTCATTGCAAAATAATGTAAAATCAATTTATTAAATATTACTTGTAAATATGTTCCCTTGACCTGTCCAGTATCGTATGTACAACCTTACAGTTCTATGATTTGTATTAACTGCCTTGTTTAAGATAGATAATTTCCTTGCTACAAAATAATGTAAACATCAATTTGTAAAAATTTGTATTAACTGTTTTGTTTAAGATAGATAATTTCCTTGCTACAAAATAATGTAAAAATCGATTTGTAAAAATTACTTGTAAATAGCTCTCTTGACCTATCCAATATCATATGTACAGCTGTACAATACTATGATTGCCTGGATCAATAAAAATACAATACAATACAATACAAATTACATCTACTGTAATGAAAGTAGATGGGCAATGAGAGTTTTGAAAGACGAACTTCGAAGTAACCAACAAAGTATCTTCTTTGTTGTTGTTATTCGATAGAGGCATGATTTAATAGAAAAATTGCAACTTTACGAAACATGGTCTCCTCTGAAATAGTAGGGATAAAGATGTCATGTGTGCTGAAATAATGAAGGCTATTCTATTAACAAGTAAAGTAAACAGTATCCCAATTCCCCTGCCACCATTGACAACTATTGTGGATCCAAACATACCTGTGAAAACAACAGATTCCTCAACAGGAATACTGCCACAGACTTCAGATGCAGCAACTGTGGAAACTCAAAACTCAGCCATCAAATCTGCAACTGCTGTTCCCCTGCATTCACCAGCAGCAGTGGTAGAAATTTCATCTGCTGTTGATCTTATATCAGTGGCCCAAGATGCATCATCAGTCTTAGTCCCTCCACAATCTATAGCACTTCAAGACCCTTCTCCACCTGATTTGTCTCCATCATCATCAGCAGTAACAGAGGCAAGCAGAAGAAGCACAAAAACCAGGAAACACACAACTGTACAGGCTTTTTGGTATCCAGCCTCAGTTGCAGGAGTCCACAGCTCGTTGTCTAGTGGTCGCGTTCTCACTTCCCAGGCACAGGGTCCCGGGTTTGATTCCTGGCAGTGTCCGGGCATTTCACCTCCCTCAAGATGAATGGGTGTTTGTGTTGTCCTCATCATTTCATTATCATTCATGTAAGTGGCAAGATTGGACAGAGAAAAGGTTGAGTGTCTCATAATCCAAACATCATCATCATCAGTTGCAGGACTAAATTAGGTCAAAAACGTGCGAATACACTGCCTATAATCTCTAATTTCAATTTACAACAAAACAGTGACATCAGAACAAAGAGTTCAGGATATGACAAACTGTGTATTTTTCATCAGAATATAATTGGTCTAAGAAAGAAACTGGATGAGTTATCTGTTTGCATTAATGACACTGATGCTATAAACAATGCCCACATACAACGTTTTATTGAACATCATTTGATGGAAAGCAATGAAATGGTGCAACTATACAAGTACAACCTAGCAGCATATTATACTGTAAATACAATGGATAAAGGTAGAGTAATAATGTACGTCAAAAAATATAGTGTACAGGTCTGTAGATGTAGAAAAATTATTGTGTTGATCAACATTTGAGGCTTGTTGCATTGAACTCCACATTAACACGTTGTCTGTTTATGTGATTACTGTTTAGAGAGCACCCTCAGAAAAGCTTGGTATATTCCTCAAGCAAATGGAATCAATTTTAACTCGCCTGTTCTCAAAACACAAAGAAATAATCATGCTTGGCAGTTTTAGTGTAAATTTCCTAACTGTAATAATGATAGAACAGGTTTTGAGAATGTAATGAGCTCTTTTAATGAGGGCAGTTGCTGACTTTCTCACAAGGGTGATTAAGTACTGCACAAGTCTGATTGATGATATTTCTGTAGACAATAATAGAATTAATAACATATGTGCAATCAAATCTTATATGGCCTTTCCGACCATGATGGGCAGTTGTTAAAAATGCATGATGTAAACCCAGCTAACAAGAGTAGTTCTACCAATAAGGCTTTTACACTAATCAATAGTGAGAATCTGGGACCTTCAGAAGCCATTTGCAGCAGCTGGAATGGAACACAGTATATCAGGCTAAGGAGATAAATGGTAAATTTAACATATTTCTGAATGAATTTGTTACCATTTTTGAAGATGTATTTCCCAAGAGAATTTCAAAAAACACCAATCTGAATGATTTTGAGAGACAATGGCTCACTAAGAAAATGAAAGCATCATTTAAAACAACAAGAATGCTTCATGTCTCACTCAGAAATTCTAACAAACCTCAGGAGGATAGGGAGCACTACAAATTACACTATAGCATCCCAGTGTCATTAAAATCCAAGAACATGTTTATTAAATCTGAAATTAACAATACAAACTACCGCTTGGCCACCCCTCTAGGATTACAACTCGATAATAAATTCAGTTGGGAAGGGCATACCACAGAATTGCTTAAGCACCTAAACAAGTCTGTATTTGCAGTGACAATGATGTCAGATGTAGGAATATAAATATAAAAAAATTTGCATACTTTGCTTACACTTTGATACTGTCTGTGTCTTCTGTATTTTTTTTATGTTATGTGGGATTATATTTTGGGGCAACTCATTAAACCAGACAAATGTTTTTAGGGTGCAAAAGCATCTGATAAGAATCATTTGTGGTGTAAATTGAAGAACATTATGTAGAAAACTGTTCAAGGAATTTTGTATTCGAACCACTGCTTCTCAGTATATTTATTCCTTAATGAAATTTGTTGCAAGTACATCTATATTTCCAACCAATAGCTCAATACATAGTATCAATACCAGGAATAAGAAAAATCTACATAAAGACATAAAATAAACTTCCCTTGGTCCAAAAATAGGTTCAATAATCATGAACACACATTTTCAATAAATTGCCAGCAACCATTAAAAACTTAGTTTCAGATGAAGAACGGTTTAAACAGAGTTTGAAAGACTGTTTGATAGGCAACACCTTCTACTCTATAGATGATTATGTTAACAGAGACTGTTAAGCCACCTTAAGCAAAAATGGCTGTTAGATTTCAGTTTTGACAGCACTTGGTCACAACTGTCAATATTAGGTATTTTGTGTATGATAAATTTATTAATAGTGCATAACAATGTTTCATTCTGACAGAGTGTTCATTCTGTAAATATTAGCTGTTCCAGTTGACCACATTGTATTCACCTATTTTGACAATCTCCTGACAAATTATCAGGGTAGTAAGTACTATATTCAAATATTTTATGTTTTTATGTTATACTTTCTGACATGTTTCACACCCACGAGAATCATCTCATTTTTTTGGTCTATGGAATGAAAACTGGATTTAACCTAATCTAATCTAACCTTCTATTATGTCACACTTTGATACTGTCTGTCTCTTATGTAATTTTTCCTGACTCCCTTTTGGCCACCTCCCAAATAGTTTATATTTTATAGTTTGTATTGTTAATTTCAGATTTAATAAACATTTTCTTGGATTTTAATGACACTGGGATGCTACAGTGTAATTTGCAGTGCTCCCTATCCTCCTGAGGTTTGTTAGAATTTCTGAGTGAAACATGAAGCATTCTCTTTGCTTTAAATTAGTACATGATGAAGACTGACTGCTTACTGCACAGTTATTTTGCAATGAAACCCTTTGTTTCCTGTTAGACAGATAAGACTCAAACCACTTCGCAGCATTGCCGGTGACACCATATTATTCTAATTTAATTAAGAGAATGCTGTGGTTCACAAAGTCAGAGGCTTTTGACAGGTCACAGAATATGCCAGTAGACTCTAATTTTTTATCTAATGAATTGAGTACATTTTCACTGTAAGTGTAAACAGATTTCTCTACAGGGTGAGTAACTTCTAAAGTATGATAGTAGCTGAAAAGCCTGTGGGACAAGTGTTGCAAGGGACAATGGGGTCCATAATATGACACTAGTTTTTTGTGGCTACGTGGGGTCGCATCAGAGATATGAAGGTCAACTTAGTTTTTTTTAATGGGATACTTTAGTTTGGTGATTATTTTTTGACAGTAGCTATCGAGACGAATCCAATGATGTGTAACAGTAAGGTTTTTTTTTTTTTTAAGGTCAGCAAAGGTCACAAATGTGGCATGAATGTCCATTTACAGAAGGTATTCGAAGTGATGTTCACTGGTATCAATGCAGTGCTGCAATCTTCTTATCATGAATTGATTGGTATTCCTTATCACTTTGATACTTATCAAAACACATGCTCTGACAATTGTCTCTCAAATATCACGCAAATAGTAAATATTCATTGAATATGGCGTATCCATCTAACGTGCCATTGACATGCAAACACCATTCGGCAGTTTCACAATACAACACTAATAGGAACTATGATACTAGTATCATCAAATCAAGCGAATGTGAATGATGTGTTCCTTTAAAGAAGTTGGTATGCTTCTCATTTATGGAGAATGTCAACAAAATTCAGTGAGAGCTAGAGACTTATACACTGAAAGATATCCTCAACATACTCACCCTACATGTTGCACATTTAAATACGTGTACCATAAATTGTGAGCAAGTGGATCTTTAACACATCGGGAACATACCCGACAAAGGAAACGAGGAAACGAAAATTGGTACTCTTGCCACTGTGGTTCAAGATCCTTGTGTTAGTTCATGTGAAATCAGCAGGAAATCTGGCATGAGCCAGAGTAGTATTGTTCATGTTCTGCATCGCCATAAATATCATCCTTACCATATCAGTCTCCACCAAGAATTAACTAGTATGGACTGTATGCATCGCACTGAATTCTGCCGATGGGCTCAACTTCAGATTCAGAGGGACGACACATTTATTAGTTTGATTTTATTTACTGACAAAGCTACATCCATGAACTATGGGAATGTTAATTTGCATAACATGCATTTTTGGGTAACTGAAAATCCATGTTGGCAGCAGCAAGTTGCTCGCTAAAAACTGTGGTCGGAGAATGTATGGGGTGAGATTCTGGAGGACAGAATTATAGGCCCCTATTTCATGGAAGGAAATCTTAATGGTAGGAAATACACAACATTCCTGCAAGAAACATTAGGTCTGTTATTGGAAGAAATACGTTTAGGAACAAGGAATAGAAGGTGGTATCTACACGATGAGTGTCCAGCACATTTTCACTGATGGCTAGAAATGAGTTGCAGAGACAATTCCAAGATCATTGGATTGGACATGGAGGAGACGTGTCGTGACCAGCTCATTCGCCAGACTTGACATCTCTGGATTTTTTCCTGTGGGGATTCGTAAAAGACATTGTTTATAAAGACGTTCCAATTACCCTGAAGATATGTGAGAGAGAACTGTCAGAGCATGTGCTTCAATAAGTGCCGATGTGATAAGGAATGCCACTCAGTCCATGATAAGAAGATTGTAGTACTCATTGATACCAAAGGTCATCACTTCAAACACCTTTTGTAAATGGACACTCATGCCACCTTTGCGACCTTCGTCGACCTTACTGTTACACGTCATTGGCTTCGTCTCGATAGCCACTATCAGAAAATAAGTACCAAGCTAAAGCATCCCATTTCAAAAAACAAAGTTGACCTTCATATCTCTGAAGTGACCCCACCTAGCAACAAAAAACCAATGTCATATAATGTCCAACATTGACACATGCAACTTTTGTCACACAAACTTTTCAGCTCCTATGGTACTTTCGGAGTTATTCTTAGTGGCAATAGTTAATAACTCACCCTGATATCAGAACCCTTAAGAAATCCAAACTGTGACTTCAACAATATGTTATTTGCAGTCAGAGGCTTAAGGAGATGCTTGAACACAACTGTTTCATATATTTTTGAGAAAGCCGACAAAAGTGAAATTGGTGAGTCAAATGAAAACCTTAATTTTTTTAAAATATTATTTATTGTGGAGAAGTGGTACAAAGCTGTATCACTTTTTAACATAATCTCCCCCACTCTTACCAAGTGCATTAATTCCTTTAGAAAAACGTTCTTTTTGTAGTCCGTTCATGCACCGCGTGGCGTAACTCTTCGTCAGAATGGAACTTCTTTCCTCCCATTAGTCTCTGAGTGGTCCAAACATATGGAAATCACGTGGGGCAAGGCATGGTGAGTATGGTGGATGAGGAAGACACTCAAAATGCAGGTCTGTGATTGTTGCAACTGTTGAACGGGCAATGTGGGGCCTTGCATTGTTATGTTGCAAAAGGACACCTGCTGACAGCAATCTACGCCGCTTTGATTTGATTGCAGACTGCAGATGATTTTTTAGGAGATCTGTGTATGATGCACTGGTGACAGTGGTCCCTCTAGGCATGTAATGCTCCAAAATTACGCCTTTTTCGTCCCAAAAGAGAGTCAGCATAACCTTCACTGCTGATTGTTCTATTCGAAAGTTCTTTGGGTTTGGCGATGATGAATGGTGCCATTCCTTGCTTGCTCTCTTCGTTTCCAGTTGGTGGAAGTGAACCCAGGTTTCGTCCCCAGTAACGATGTTTGCAAGCAAGCTAGGTCTATCACCTTCTCGTTCAAAGTGCCGAAAAAGTTCTTCACAAGCATCAACACCTCGTTCTCTCATTTCAGGATTTTACTGGTGGCACCCATCTTGCAGACACTTTGTGAAACTAGAGCACATCATGCACAATGTGGTGTGCTGACCCATGACAAATCTGTAAACATGCTGCAATGTCATTCAGTGTCAGTCGGCGGTTTTCCTTCACTATGGCTTCAACTGCTGCAACGTTCTGTGGAGTCACAACTCATTGTGCCTGACCTGGACGAAGAGCATCTTCCGCTGAAGTCACACCATTTGCAAACTTCCTTCTCCATTCGTAGATTTGCTGCTGTGACAAACATGCATCACACCTTCACTATGCAAAAACCGAATAAGAGAACGCTGTTCTTCCATGGTGCAGGTCGCAAGTGGGACGGCCATCTTTATTACTAGTACTGAGACGGTATGTGTACATCTGCACTATGCCGCCACCTACAGGCCATTATGCACGCTGTTTGTAGCATGCTTACCAACTTACAGGATAACGACGCGAAATTTCGATTTAATATTACAAATTTAAGGTTTTCGTTTGGCTCGCCCTCATATTTTACAGCTACAAAATAAACTTTATTAATCAAGAGTGATCCATTTAACTTATTTTGCTCAACTTTGCGTCTCTGAACAGGCAACCCTTCATTGTTTAAAATTTTACAAATACGTTCAGTCACTTTTTTTTTTTTTTAATTTGTGCTATCGTTGTACCGTGACCGCTTGCAATACAGGTACGCCCACTGAGATCCATTTGAGGACTTTTCAGCTCGAAGATTTAGTTGTTATATTCTGTATGAAGGGAATATTTATGAACAGAGAGCTCGTAATTTTTTTTATTTTTTGTTTTATTTATTTATTCATTTATATATTTATTTATTTATTCGAAGGCGAGAAATCTCTGAGAGAATTTTCCTTTACTTTCCTGAGTTCATGAGAGAGGCAGGCAGTTTGCATGGCTGGTGCCGAACCATAGGACATCTCTTTGCAAAATAAAACCAATATAAACGAGGAAATCAAGGAAAAAGGTAACATTTCATGTCGACGCTATCCAGCATTGTCTACATCTGGATGGCCTGATACACAATCTGTACAGCACAATGAAGCGCAGATTCACATGCAAAATTTTGTTGTAAAGAATAATTGGCGGTCACAATTGGTTTGTGCCTCGTTCCTTTCTTTTAGTTTCAATAGCGGCATCTTCGCTAGCGCAAAATATTTTGTATGTCGATTTTACTGATGTATGTCGGGAGACTTCTTCGTTGTGTGAAAGTATACCGGTTTACTAGAATTGAAAATGTTTCATCTGTTTAGGACTTTTTGTTTGTGTTTACTATTTTTTTTATCATCTCGATTTAAAAACAAACAATGGATAGGGAAGACAGAGGCAGCTCTAGGGAGAGTAGAAAAGTTACCCGTGATGAAAGTCTGATTGAATGGGAACAGAGTATTGCAGAATTTCCAGAGGGGAAAGCAGCAGCAGCAATTGATACCATGCCTTTGACCCGGGATAAACAAGAGGTTAGCGAGTGGAGGAATGAGAATCAAACTAGTGTTAACCCTTTCCAGCCCAGTGATGCCATATGGCATCATCATAATATTTAACTTTTTCCCAAGGCCAAACTATTTGTCCAAAGATTATAAACAAGTGTGCAGGGCTTTCTAAAGTTCACTGTTCTTAGGTTGGCTACCGTGAATTCGATAAAACAGAGAGCACCAGGCTACAATGCCTTGACAAAAGTATTGTTGCATGGTGTCTACTGGACAGTGCACCCAGCTGGACTTTCAAAATATTATATCAAGGTAAAGAAAGCAAACTAATATAAAAGTTAGACCAATAAATTATTGTTGAAAGTGTAAATTAACTAGGAAACACTTTGAAAATAATGCTAGTTGCGGTAATTTTCTGCTTGGAAGTCACAAACATATGTGATTCCATTTGGCATAACTGGGCATTTGTTATGTTACCAAATGTAGTACATGCAATAACTTCGACTAAAGTTTACCATAATGTGTAACTCTAATATTTTCAAGTTTCTTTTGAAGCTTTTTTCTACTAACTAATATTAATATGTTAAAATTTTTATTGATATAATTTACCAGTTTTTTTGCTGCTTTAGTAAAAAATTCCTGGTTTATTTACCAGATGATTCGCATTCATAAATCATTATCAGAAGAAGAAATATTTCTGCTTCTCGAAGGTTATCTGATTTGGACCTTGATACGTCTGATGTGGAGGAAGAGATTGAAAATGCTCGGCAGTAGGACCCTACTACACTGGATATACAGTTTCTACAAGGAATGGACCTTGATATGGTTGAAATTCTGGACCCTCAAGCCAATGATGAAGATGATGTTCCCTTAGCTTCAAGATTACTTGTTGAGCTAAACCTTGCACCAAGTCATTCAGCTCAGAAAATTCAGTGTGATACACACCGGGATCTTTGGTGGAGAATGAAGGACATAGAAGTGGACACATCATGTAATGCAGTTTTTTCTTACCCTCCAGGAGATGAACTAAGACCTTTGCCATATTTCAGAACAATGTGTAGTGATGACATTATCCAGAACCCAGTCGATCAATCTAATCTATACTGCACACAGAAAACAGGTGCGTCTTTAGATACAAATGTTCGTGAAATAGAAAAGCATATAGGAATAAACATCCTAGCAGGTGTTGTGAAAATGCCTAGTTACAGAATGTACTGGGCAGAGGCTACAAGATTTTCTCCAATAGCTGACTCAATGCCTAGAAATAGGTTTGATAAGCTAAGGAATTATTTACATGTGAATGACAACACTAAAATGAAACAAAGAGATGACCCTGATTATGACAAGCTGTTCAAGGTGAGACCATTTGTTGACAAAATCAAACAAGGTTTTTCAATTATTGAACCTGAGGAATATCATTCAGTGGATGAATTAATCATTCCTTTCAAAGGTCATTCATCTCTGAAACTGTATGTAAAAAACAAACCACACAAGTGGGGTACAAAAGTTTTTGCCCATGCTTGTTCTAGTGGAATTGTGTACGATTTTGAAATATATCGAGGAAAAGGAACTGTACATAATGATACTGGTCTTGGTATAAGTGGTGATATTGTGATAAGGCTTGTGGAAGGACTGCCAAAATATAAAAATATTAAAGTGTTTACAGACAATTGATTCACCTCTTACAATCTTATTTCTGCCCTGAAAAACTATGGCATTTTGGCTGTTGGAACTGTTAGACCCACAAGACTTCAAGGCTGCAATCTAAAAGCAGACAGTGAGCTGAAAAATCAGGGACGAGGATCATACGATTATTGAACTGAAACAGAAAGGAACATCATAGCGCTGAAGTGGTATGATAACAAGTCTGACTTTCTTGCATCATCATACAAAGGAGTAAGTCCAGTAGAACCAGTGAAACGTTGGTCAGTGGGAGAACGAAAATATATTGATGTTCCAAGGCCAGACATTGTTAGAGAATATAACCGTTCGATGGGAGGAGTTGATTTGCAGACATGCTGGTTGCTTTGTATAGGAGTAATATTGGTGTGAAAAGATTTTATCTAAGGATCGTGTTCCACCTCCTTGACATGTGTGATGTGAATGCGTGGCTCCTATACCGCCGACATTGCAGACAAAGAGGAATTACCAAACAAATGTCTCTGTTAATTTTTCGGTCTGATGTAGCTCATGGACTACTAAAAGCAGAAGACATTTTGGTGAGAAGACGAGGAAGGCCACCAGATGACAGTTGACAGTCCATCGCCTACAGTTGTGAACAAACGAGCCCCATTGGTTCCCAGCCCAGTTGATGATGTAAGCTATGACAACATTGGACACTGGCCACAGCATGTAGAAAACAAACAGAGATGTAAATTGTGCATTACAGCATATTCTCGAACGAAATGCATCAAATGTAATAAACCTCGTTGCTTTACCAAAGACAGGAACTGTTTCTTAAATTTTCATGTAAAGTAACAATCATGATGTAAAAAAAAACATAAAATTGTCCTGAAATGCAAGTTGCATTATTGTATGTACTAATTTTTCTTTAATAAACTGCATCAAATTGTGTAATTAAAATATTCATTCAAGTTCCATTACCAAGCACTGTGACATCCCAACCACCTGACTGAAGGAAACAAATCCTGCCCAATGATGCCATATGCAGTCATCCCAAATTTCCCTCCAAAAACAAAAAAATAACAAAAATTCTTATAAATATATATTATTCCAATCATTATGTAGGGAAATGCGCGAAAAAATATTTTTTTCCCACAAGTAAATAAAAATTGGGCTGGAAAGGGTTAAGCAGAAGAGATGAGAAGCTTTGCAGTGCAAAGTTAAGAGCAATGGGAGACATTCCACCATGGATTAAATTGCCGTTGGATAAGGGGTAGAAAGCAGAGGAAGATAGGAGGACAGCACAAGAGGATCGAGAGAAAGCTGAAGCTGATAGACAAGAAGTAAGGGCACATAAGGAAGCAGCAAGAGAAACATTTATTTTTAAAAAATGGCTCATTTAAACAAAAAATTCGACCGCACTCTCAAGTCTTTTGATGAACAGATCGGAGATCTATCAGAAAAGTAGACTGCTGTGTAAATAGATTACGAATGGTGGAACAGGCTGTATACGCGGACAAGGAAAAAAATTTCCGGATTTCCCGGTTAAAAATAAACTTTCTCCTGGTTGAAAACACGTATTTTTTCTGTGTTAAGTGACAGTATATTTTCCCTCAGGACTACAAAACTTATCAATCCTTTGAATGGTTTTACATAGGGGCGTAGAATTTCCCGCCGCTTTAGAAATGAAACTCAGGGGAAAAAGACACGTTCTGGAAATATCTTTGATCTGCAGCAACATGTACGCTGAGTATTTTCGTATTACGAAAATATACATTGGAATTCCACCAAACACCGAATGTTACCTTCCGAATCACTGAAATCGAGATTTTGATGCGTTTTTGTAAGCCAGTCATAGCTTATGTCACGTGGTCTCGCCAGCCGATGACAGCGGATATTCCGAGAATAGGACACGTGATGCAGTCAGCCAACAGCAACATCACCGTTAAGTAGCACGAATACACAAACAGGGAAAGTTAATAGTTTAAATTAATGTACATAGTGTTGCTACAAGAAAAGCAAAGCTTTCACATATAATGTGAGTCCCTCAGGTTAATAAGCTGCAAGAGAAGCTAAGCTTTCGCATATAATGTTGATCTTTTTGTAGCGTGTTACACTTTAAGATATATCACACAAATGCGCCAGTAAAATTTTTAATAATGACATAAATGTCTGATCTTCAGGGTTCGAAATTCTTCTAAATGGCTCGTCATCAAAGAGTTGATTTTAAAATTAGAGTCAAACACTCTATGATTTAAGAAATTCATGATACATTCTCGCACATAGTGCAACTTACGTAAAAGGATATTTACTTTGAAAGTAACGCTTTTCAAACCACCATTCGCACTATTTTCCCGCGACCTGTTAGAAATAGGTTCATTTCCGCAGTTACCTGGGAGCGCGGATAACGGGTGACACCGTGCTTGCACAACTACCATGGCGTAGGAAGTCCGTATGTACGTACGTGTAAAACATTGAAAGATCATACATTATGTCATAAAAGCAACAAGACATCAGAGGATACTCCAAGGGCATCGGGATATCGTGAACCATGTGCGCATTTAAAATGAATACTTGAAGTGCACATTTGTATGTCCAGATTCCCAATGAAGTAGACCTCGACCAGATATTAAGCTTTTCAGTGTGGTTTTTGGGATGTAAATTTTCTTGGAGCACCCGTACTGTATTATATCATGTTTGGTTCTTTATTATGGCACAATGCCATACGTGCTAGAAGACGTGCACTTGAAATGCATCGAATAGTTGAAACTAGCCAGTACTGTGGAATTAAACATTTTGTTTCAAATACATTGACTGCCTCTGTGGAAAAGGTTAACAAAAGTCAAATTTCTTTAGCAAACAGACAAAAATAACTTCATTGTTCCGCAAGGCGATTAATGCTTGACTGTCAGAAAGGTGGAAATAAAATAAAATCTGAAACTAATAACATATTTTTGCCTTCCGTAATTATGTGAATGTATTCTAATTCACTTGATAGCTCCCAGCATAGATATCCGTTTTGTTTTCATTTGACGTGGGAGTAAACGAAGGGGAAACAGCAAAATCACTAAATGTAAACACTGGTCACGTGGAGACTACCCACTGCTCTGCGCATCAGCCCCAGATCTACGATATTTGCTAAACAGGGCAATACTAAAAAAATCGAATTTTCAAAAATATGTTCATCTTGTAGCGCACATCTTTCTGAAAAGTCTGAAACATTAAACGAGGAAATGTAAGACATGATATTTGGTCTTCAATGTGCCAAAGTGCAGTGCCACGCCTCTTCATACAGCATTCTTCTATCGCACGTCACTGTATTTCGCTCTGTGGAATTGAAACGTGTATATTTTGTAATGGATGCCATCAAACTATATTCAGTACAGTGGAAATTGAAATGTCTCGTGGTGCCTCTCCTGCTCCCAGTCAGCCGGTTTGACAGCCTGCCCCTCTTTAAAAAAAAAATCTACCAATTAATAGCAGATGGGATTATTTCTAATCGGGAGAACAAGAACTCTTCAGAAAATTTGCACTCCATTGCCTATTAGCTATTAACTTGCTGTTTTGTGTGACAAAATGAAATATAGGATACATAAAACCAATAAAGGCAAGAGACACGAGAAAGTACACATTTCTTCAATCCTTAAATCCTAGCATTTTTTTTCTCTCTAATTTTGCTACAGCTTTACATGGCGTGCTTTCCTTTCTGCGGAAGAATCTATTACCTCATCAAAGTACGTCAAACGTTTTGCTACATGAAAAATCGAAATGTCGTTATTTAATGCTGAAAAAGATCTTAATACAAATAATACCCAAGATCGGTGTGGTTTCTCGATCTGATTACGTCTATTTTGTCACTATCTGCTAGATAAAACAAAATAGGCCCCTCTAATATTGCAGCAATTTTGTAACACACACCAAATAAACGAGACTGTTTTGGCACAAATGGTCATTTTTATAACACGACAGAATATAATTCACGAAGTACCAATATCAAATGCCTGTTAAGCCTACTACAAGAAAAAAGCTCTGTTTCACATTTCATTCATACGCACCAATTTATCAAGCATGAGATCGAAAAGTAGTATTACGAAATTATTATATAAATTTGGAATCGTCTTATTCTTCCATAATTTGTGTGATGTCCCCGTTTGTTGTCCTTCCTCGTACTAACAAACAATCACCACCAATTTTGTAGCTGTTCCTGCCATTGTCAAAATTTGTTCGCCGATTAACTTCACTAACCCTGCCGTATTCACCGGTTTACCTATCCCGCGATTATTCTCTGGTTAGGTGTTATTACGTGTTCGTACAACACGTTTTCCGTGTTGCTGTCAGAATAGAACTTACGCGGCTGCTATCCGGGGACTGTACAACTCGTCCTTACTAGTGTAGCGATCTGGCCAAAAATTTTGTTAAAATTTCATTTTCTTGGGTACACCGAGAAGATAATACGTAATCTTTCTCACCTGTTATTCCTGTTAGTCGTTTATTTTCATTCTGGTAGACTGAATCTATGGATTTCGCTAGTAATTATAACAATGCTGACCATTCGCAAACCCAGCCAACCACACAATCAGCGAGCGATTGGCATTCATCCGTTCGGCTTTACTCTGCTCAGCTCGTATAGCCCCGTCCCCTTCTGTCTTCGGAAAGTTTACTTCTAGATGCGACGAGTATTCTGACAGAGACATCATGTGCACTATGCGCGCATTCAGAAATCAACTTATGACGCATTCAGGAACCAACTGAAAATGTGTTCAAAAATATTCAAAAACCAACAGGGATGCGTTTCAAAATTATATGAATAATCGATAGATCAACCTGCGTTGGATGCTAGGTGCTTTGTGAAACAAGTCTTTTTTCCTCAAGAATGTTGATTTTGCGCCTCCTTTTCCCGGTAGTATCTAGCTGCTTGTTGCGACTGCTTGCATAGCTAACAGCCACATTCCTGTAGCCAGAAGCGGGAGAACCTACTACTCAAACGCGACTCACCTTAGCACGCGCATGAGTATGAAGCATTCCATAGTCTTCCTAAAACCTTTGACACATTTTGCTGTTGGCAGACACTTGCACTGTGTGTCGTTTCTGTATCTGGCGCATTTCCTTTGCAAATTAAGTTATTTTCGTTTTCTCTCTCGTTTATGTTTTATTGTTGAATATTATTCTGCAGTAGCGGGATACAGTAATATCCTTTGTTAGAGTGTCGGTTTTTCCCAGTCATAATTACAAATTTATCAGAAAACTAGAACAATGAAATATTCCCGAAATTCTAAAAAATTCCCTGGTTCTTTCCGGTTTTCCCCCCGGATGAAAAAATTTCCGGGTTTTTCCCGGATCTCCCGGTTGTCACAGATCGTATACACCCTGTGGAAGATAAAATAGAAAAAATAAAGGAAAGGGGCACCTTTCTTATTAGGAAAGTGAAAAAGACTGAGGTCGAAACACAGACTGCAAATGTTTGGAAATAACCATTTTCTGAAATGATTAAACCAGCTCAGCTTACTGAGATTGAAAAATTTTGTCTAATTAAAACACTATGTACAAGAGCTATAAAGGGAAGTGTAACATGCGTGCGTAGTGGAACCACTATTGTCTGCAGCTGGGAATAAGATTCACAAAAATATGTATGCAGTACATGTGGAAGTCCAGAACCGACTGGCACAGCATCGACCGTTACGGAGAGGGGTTTGAAACAATTACTTAACCATTTCAACTGCAGAAGTCGCTATTTAATGATCTCACGGATGTGACAGGTGTTAAGCACATTCTCATACCACTGCAACAGCAGAAATCATCAGATAACGATTTAGAAGTCTCTGGGGGTGTGAAACTGTTATTTAGATAAATAAATAAAGATTAATAAGGAAACGGGCATCTCCGAAATTGATTTCACAGATGTGGGATGTGTAAAGCAACTTCTATGCTCTGCAGTACGACAGAAATCGCTGTATAATGACTTAAGAGATTTGAGAGGTGTGTAAAAACTCTTCAGGTCTTCAGAAAAATGAAAATCCCCAAAGAATGACCTGTCTAATATAGCCGGAGTAAGCAGACTGCTTGATTCATCTCAGCAAAAAATACTGTCGTTAACAAAAATCTAGCTGTTCAAAATTAGGAGTTGCCCGTAATCACTGAAAGAAACCCAATGTCTGCGATGCCAGTTGTGCAAGCAGACAAAAATACCATAGCACAACAAGAAGCTACTCATCCACGAGGTGCAAAAAGAAGCAAATATCAACAGAAAAAAGAAACAAATAACATTAGCAAATTCTGAAGAAGTAGCGTAACCTCCACCTTCCTAATCGGCTAATCTTCCCCTTCCTCATCTGCCTACTGGATTGGGACATAGCTGATCGTGATCGCATATGCCTCATGAAATTTTGCGGTGAGTAAGGCTATTGTTACCGAAGAAAATAACGCCGGTTGGTTGGAGGAAAGTGTACAACAGACTCTTCTGAAGGAAGAATCTGTTCGAAACTCAAGCTAAATACTGATGGTAATTTTGAAATGGGTGGAGTATAGTACAATTGCTCATGAACTGCATAGGGTAGAAAAGGGTACCACGTAATATTTACTACAAAAATCACTGATAACACAAAAACACATGATTAACTAAAAAGTGCATAATTAAACGGTCGCCAGCTCACTAGGGCAATGAATCCCTAGAATCTTCAGAAAGGTAATGGCAAAGAGATTTAAGCAAACAGTCACTGGCGTGGCAAGAGAAGGTTGTCACGATTTTCCACAGCACGACAGTTCACCAGAAAATAAATGAATTAGAAAGCACTGAGTTTGCAGTTACTTATTCTGAAATACTAAATTTTGTAAGTAAAATTAAATGGAGTTATTGGTTAAATGAATGAATGGCTTAACATAGGCATTGTTATGCAAAAAAAAAAAATTACTTTCAGTATCCTCAGTGTAAAGTAATGTAAAATTTAGAAAAAGGCAAGCAATTTACTTTCGATTATTGAATGACTGAACTGAATCTACTTTAAGAAAATGAAGAACTGATTTCACTTTTAAAACAACAACGATAAGATATATACCAAGCCAACAGAAGTCACTCGCTAAGCTAAATACAGAATAAATGAAATTGCGCACTTTTAGTGTGTGCTGCATCTTTAGTTATTAGTTTTTCCAGTAAAATTTTACATTATTTAAGTGACTGAAGTTAATACACCAAATAGCAAATTAGTTAAGCTACTGTTGTGAAATACTAGAATGATGGTACTAAGGCTGAAAATTTAGACTGAAATTGGTCGTTAGAAAAAACACAAAACTGGCAGTAAATAGTTAATCAGTTTTCGTATTCTTACGACACTCGGTGATTGCATGGAAAGGAAAAGTGACCCTGCTTGGTAACTGGGTCTGAGCACAATGACAACACATGTGTCCTAGAAGTTTGAATTATTGCAAGATATTATTCAAGTTAGTCACACTCTGTGAAAGAAAATCATCAGGGTGAAGCCTGTACATTACTATATCTCTCACTTGACAGTCTTGCGATGTTGCAGCTGTGCGGACAACGAAGAATGTAGCCGACGACAATGTTCAGCTACCGTTGTTTGAGAACCCCGACGCGTCTCCAGAGCCACGCTTAATTACGGGACAGGCAGTAGTTAGAACTGCAGATTCCTCCGCCTATTACCCCTACCGTGCTCCCAATACTCGCGGGTTAGCGAACCAGGCGCGTCTACAATGGCGCGAGCACAGGTGGACAGCGCGTCTGCGGAGCGCCCAACAAGCACTTCCGCACTCTTCCGTCACTCAAGCTGGTCTGCCTTCTCTCTGCTCGCAACGCGACAGTCTCCACACCCAAGGATATAAACAACGGCACAGCTACTGCCATTTCGTCGTTGCTCTCGATACATTAAATAAAGTTGCCTCGGCTATTACCCAGCAATTTACAACATTTTGATTATAATTATAATCAATTATATATAGTCAGAAATAAATACACTATTACATTTATTACTTATTAAGTATAGTTTCTGTAATACAGCTTAAAGCTTCAGTATCATAAGTACAGTACAAGTTATCGATGGATGTTAAACGGCGAAAATTTTTGGATGGTGCATTTTTGGTGTTAGAGTATCGTTAGCAAACAGGTATTCCACAATAGGAAAGAGAGCTAAGAAGGAGCGTAGTAATCAGCCTGACGTTGCTGATCTACATAGCACTGAGAAATGAAAGGCTGTAAATGACGAAATGCCCCTCAAGAATGAGCTACCTTATGCTTCAGATGTTGTGGAACATGTGTCCACAAAAATGTTACCAACCAAGATGTTACTGAATATTAGCCCAAAGGACAGAGTGAGTGACGTGGTCCCTTTTGCGGCAGATTATAGAGGGAGCCACAGCAAGTATCAAAAGAGCAGCAGAGCAAAGGCAGAGGAGAAGCGGGAGAAATGAGAAGCAATGGTTGTTCTTCACAGGGCAAAATATCTTAGTAAGAAATCACAAGCTCTCCAGCAAAGCGAAGAACAAATCGTAAAGCTTTTTTCCCTATACGTGGGACCATACTGCAACCGTTCGGGTTTTGTAAACGCTTCCGTTCTCGAAACATTGCAGACAAAGAAAATCTAACCTCAAGCCCTTTGAACTTTCCATATCAGTTTTTAACATTGAGTTTCTCATGACACATGGTGTTTTTAGAAATGTTAGTGAATGCTCCTTTCCTGTAATTCATAGTTTATATTAGCTATATTGCATTCACTTTTTTTGCATGTGTACAGTTTTAGTATTTTTTGTTGTTGTTTTTGTATGTCTCCAGTGTCTGCATTTTATGACGTGTGTCAAATCAGTTTCCAATGATGGAAATCGCTGGTATGTTTTGAGTCTATGTGTACCTATGACTACCAATACGATTTCCATTTTTACTTGAGTGTGGGGACTTTTCGTAGCAACAAATTTTCTGTGACTGAATGTCGTATTCCACTGGACATGCGGTTTCCCTTTTCATACAGGCTTTTTTCACCCTGTTTTATAACAGTATTACATGCGTTTTTAACATGTTATTATCGATTGTTTTAGATTAAGCTACGGCTTGGTGAAGTGCAGTTTCAGCTGAGATATGTGTATCTTGTTTTATTTCAGGAACGTCGAAGCGAGACTGAGATACAATATCGTGTATTGCCTTCTTAAACTATTATCGTGTTTCGTACCTTTAATTTGGTGCTTCATTCATGCTTCGTGCTGTCAAACCAGTTTGTGAATTTGCGTTTCATTTTGTTTGAGAAGTATGGTATGTTTCTGTGGAAGGCGACCGTTTGGACTCCAGCGGTCTTTTTGCTTTCAGAAATGTATGAGATACACGCAGTTCTTGATGGGAGAATGTTTTAGTGTTCAGATGATAGTTGCAAGGATAGTAAAGGCACCACCGGGAAAGATTTTGAGCTCTAACGAGAAATTGCTGCTTGCATATTTTGCCTAGAGTATTCATACTTCCGTTTTGTCGGCAGGAGGAATTTAATAGTATCTGATTGTTCGTGAAATTATCATTCCAGTTATTATTTTGTCAATGCGTACTTCTGTACTTCTATTAATTCCTATGCCCAATCATGAGTACTGTAAATAATTTTCAAATTTGAATTGAAATAATTTTAAAAATGTATTGATATTTTCTTCCCCAATTCCACTATTTCAACAAAAATTATCAATAATAGATTCTAACAGTAAATTCGTGTATAGGAACTTCATCACGTTTTTTGTGTATTTGTGAAGAAGAGAGATTTGGCGAATGGTGTTTTTAGAAGTGCCTTTGGTGTTTCAATGTCGCCTACAGCAGCCTGTGGTTAGAATCAGGATGGGACGACAGCCAACAGGCAACTGAACAGCGTCAAGCAGGTAGCCAGTGTTTGAAGGTAACCCCCCCCCCCCCCCCAACACCCTCCGACAACGGTTACAGCCTGCAATCCGTGTTTTGAATATCGGTGGTTTCTTTCAGTGGCGCCGCCAGCCATTTTGCTCAAAGGCCTCAGCTATCCACACCTGTGACGAACAGGGTTGATCGGCGACTTTTTTTTAGACCAGATGTAAGTAGGCTGTTTATGTTTTCTTATTGGCAACGTTAAGTAGGCTGTTTATGTTTTCTTATTGGCAACGTTACGTAGCGCTCTGTAAGAAAATCACTGGCTGTGCTGTGTGCAGTCTGTGGCTAGTTTGCATTGTTGTCTGCCATTGTAGTGTTGGGCAGCGGCAGCTGGATGTGAACAGCGCGTAGCGTTGCGCAGTTGGAGGTGAGCCGCCAGCAGTGGTGGATGTGGGGAGAGAGATGGCGGAGTTTTGAAATTTCTAATATTGGATGTCATGAACTGCTATGTATATTATGATTTTTCAACACTATTAAGGTAAATACATTGTTTGTTCTCTATTAAAATCTTTCATTTGCTAACTATGCCTACTAGTAGTTAGTGCCTTCCGTAGTTTGAATCTGTTATTTAGCTGGCAGTAGTGGCGCTCGCTGTATTGCAGTAGTCCGAGTAACGAAGATTTTTGGTGAGGTAAGTGATTTGTGAAAGGTACAGGTTAATGTTAGTCAGGGCCATTCCTTTGTAGGGATTTCTGAAAGTCAGATTGCGTTGCGCTAAAAAAATTATTGTGTGTCAGGTTAAGCACAGTCATGTGTATAATTGTTCAAAGGGGACGTTTCACAGAGAGGAGGAGCCTCCCGTGCCAACGACTTAACAGAGGATCGACAGCTGAATGCGCAATCGGATCGAAGCAGTAACCTGGAGTACTGGACACGTAAAATGTAAATGCCGTGTGACTAGGGCCTCCCGTCGGGTAGACCGTTCGCCGGGTGCGAGTCTTTCGATGGGACGCCACTCGGGAGACTTGCGCGTCGATGGGGATGAATTGATGACGATTAGGACAACACGACACCCGGTCCGTGGGCGGAGGAAATCTCCGCTCAGGGACTGACACTGTGCCGCGCCGACCACTCAGCTGCCGGTGGCGGGCGCCGGACACGGAGTGAGGGCGAGGGAGGAAGAGGCACAGGTGATGTGCGGTGGCCTGTTCACGGAGCTTCCCGGCGCACTATTGTCTAAGAGGCCGGCCGTCACTACAGTTATGTTGGGCAGTAATACTAGTGCCTAATGTCAACGCAGCCGACTTACCCTGCATTAAGGAGGCGTAGTTGCTGATGTGGGTGATGAAATGTTGTTCATTTTCTGGTGCCGTCTGTTCCGCCCTTTGGGGTAAGGTACTCAAAACGATTAATGCACGTGCTCCCTTGTTGAAGTTGCTCCTGTTGCGCTGGATTGCCTGTGGTTCTCCATCACTCTGTTTGGAGAGTTGAATTTATCCTTTAGTGCCTCTTTTTTAAATTATTTGAGTGCCATATTTGTGTGTTTTAAAATTTCTTTTAATTACAACTTTTTAAATGTCTGCTTATTTGTCAGCACCGCTTGAAGTTAATTGTCATATGTTTTTGGCCGCCACATGTGTTAGTGACCACCGAAGTCGAAACTGAGTCTTATTTGTATTGGAATTTGTTGCTACCCTGACAGATGTGGCTGTAGTAAGCAAATGCTAGCGGCCCAGAGAATATTGGCTCATTTGGATGATTCAGTTTCATAACTGGCGAGATTTTGCTCCTTCCAGGAAAATTAATATTTATTGTTTCAAATATAATTAGTATTGCAGTTGTCTCAGTGTTAGCCCTCAAGATTTGCCTGTTACCTTTTAAGATTCAAATGGTTCAAATGGCTCTGAGCACTATGGGACCTAACATCTTAGGTCATCAGTCCCCTAGAACTTAGAACTACTTAAACCTAACTAACCGAAGGACATCACACACATCCATGCCCGAGGCAGAATTCGAACCTGCGACCGTAGCGGTCACGCGGTTCCAGACTGAGGCGCCTAGAACCGCACGGCCACACTGGCCGGCCCTTTTAAGATTGCCGGCGGCTGTGACCGAGCGGTTCTAGGCGCTTCAGTCTGGAACCGCGCGTTCGCTACGGTCGCAGGTTCGAATCCTGCCTCGGGCATGGATGTGTGTGATGTCCTTAGGTTACTTAGGTTTAAGTAGTTCTAAGTTCTAGGGGACTTATGACCTAAGGTGTTAAGTCCCATAGTGCTCAGAGCCATTTGAACCTTTTAAGCCAAGCAAGTTAATGTGTCTGAGGGCCGTGTGATTTTCTGGTTATTACATTAACTAGTCGTATTCCCCCCCCCCCCCTATGAACCATGGACCTTGCCATTGGTGGGGAGGCTTGCGTGCCTCATCGATATAGATGGCCGTACCGTAGGTGCAACCACAACCAAGGGGTATCTGTTGAGAAGCCAGACAAACATGTGGTTCCTGAAGAGGGGCAGCAGCCTTTTCAGTAGTTGCAGGGGCAACAGTCTGGATGATTGACTGATCTGGCCTTGTAACACTAACCAAAACAGCCTTGCTGTGCTGGTGCTGCGAAAGCAAGGGGAAACTACAGCCGTAATTTTTCCGAGGGCATGCAGCTTTACTGTATGGTTAAATGATGATGGCGTCCTCTTGAGTAAAATATACCGGAGGTAAAATAGTCCCCCATTCGGATCTCCGGGCGGGGACTACTCAAGAGGACGTCGTTATCAGGAGAAAGAAAACTGGCGTTCTACGGATCGGAGCGTGGAATGTCAGATCCCTTAATCGGGCAGGTAGGTTAGATAATTTGAAAAGGGAAATGGATTGGATAAAGTTATATATAGTGGGCATTAGTGAAGTTCGGTGGCAGGAGGAACAAGACTTGGTCAGGTGAATACAGGGCTATAAATACAAAATCAAATAGGGGTAATGCAGGAGTAGGTTTAATAATGAATAAAAAGATAGGTGTGCGGGTAAGCTACTACAAACAGCATAGTGAACGCATTATTGTGGCTAAGATAGACACGAAGCCCATGCCTACTACAGTAGTACAAGTTTATACGCCAACTAGCTCTGCACAGGATGAAGAAATTGATGAAATGTATGATGAGATAAAAGAAATTATTCAGGTAGTGAAGGGAGATGAAAATTTAATAGTCATGGGTGACTGGAATTCGAGAGTAGGAAATGGCAGAGAAGGAAACATAGTGGGTGAATATGGATTGGGGGAAGAAATGAAAGAGGAAGCCGTCTGGTAGAATTTTGCACAGAGCATAACTTAATCATAGCTAACACTTGGTTCAAGAATCGTGAAAGAGGGTTGTATACATGGAAGAATCCTGGAGATACTAGTGGGTATCAGATAGATTATATAATGGTAAGACAGAGATTTAGGAACCAGGTTTTAAATTGTAGGACATTTCCAGGGACAGATGTGGACTCTGATCACAATCTATTGGTTTTGAACTGTAGATTAAAACTGAAGAAACTGCAAAAAGGTGGGAATTTAGGGAGATGGGATCTGGATAAACTGAAAGAACCAGAGCTTGTACAGAGTTTCAGGGAGAGCATAAGGGAGCAATTGACAGGAATGGGGGAAAGAAATACAGTATTGGAAGAATGGGTAGCTCTGAGGGGTGAAGTAGTGAAGGCAGCAGAGGATCAAGTAGGTAAAAAGACGAGAGCTAGTAGAAATCCTTGGGTAACAGAAGAAATATTGAATTTAATTGATGAAAGGAGAAAATATACAAATGCAGTAAATGAAACAGGCAAAAAGGAATACAAACGTCTCAAAAATGAGATCAACAGGAAGTGCAAAATGGCTAAGCAGGGATGGCTTTAGGGCAAATGTACGGATGTAGAGGCTTATCTCACTACGGGCAAAATAGATACTGCCTACAGGAAAAATAAAGATACCTTTAGAGAAAAGAGAGCCACTTGCATGAATATCAAGAGCTCAGATTCAAACCCAGTTCTAAGCAAAGAAGGGAAAGTAGAAAGGTGGAAGGAGTATATAGAGGGTCTATACAAGGGCAATATACTTGAGGACAATATTATGGAAATGGAAGAGGATGTAGATGAAGATGAAATGGGAGATATGATACTGTGTGAAGAGTTTGACAGAGCTCTAAAAGACCTAAGTCGAAACAAGGCCCCGGGGGTAGACAACATTCCGTTAGAACTACTGACGGCCTTGGGAGAGCCAGTCCTGACAAAACTCTACCATCTGGTGTGCAAGATGTATGAGACAGGCGAAATACCCTCAGACTTCAAGAAGAATATAATAATTCCAATCCCAAAGAAAGCAGGTGTTGACAGATGTGAAAATTACCGAACTATCAGTTTAATAAGTCATGACTGCAACATACTAACGCGAATTCTTTACAGATGAATGGAAAAACTAGTAGAAGCTGACCTCGGGGAAGATCAGTTTGGATTCCGTAGAAATATCAGAACATGTGAGGCAACACTGACCCTACAACTTATCTTAGAAGTTAGATTAAGGAAAGGCAAACCTACGTTTCTAGCATTTGTAGACTTAGAGAAAGCTTTTGACAATGTTGACTGGAATGCTCTCTTTCACATTCTAAAGGTGGCAGGGGTAAAATACAGGGAGCGAAAGGCTATTTACAATTTGTACAGAAACCAGGTGGCAGTTATAAGAGTCGAGGGACGTGAAAGGGAAGCAGTGGTTGGGAAGGGAGTGAGACAGGGTTGTAGCCTCTACCCAATGTTGTTCAATCTGTATATTTAGCAAGCAGTAAAGGAAACAAAAGGAATATTTGGTGTAGGTATTAAAACCCATGGAGAAGAAATAAAAACTTTGAGGTTTGCGATGACATTGTAATTCTGTCAGCCAAGGACTTGGAAGAGCAGTTGAACGGAATGGACAGTGTCTTGAAAGGAGGATATAAGATGAACATCAACAAAAGCAAAACGAGGATAATGGAATGTAGCCGAATTAAGTCGGGTGATGCTGAGGGAATTAGATTAGGAAATGAGACACTTAAAGTAGTAAAGGAGTTTTGCTATTTGGGGAGCAAAATAACTGATGGTGGTCGAAGTACAGAGGATATAAAATGTAGACTGCCAATGGCAAGGAAAGCGTTTCTGAAGAAGAGAAATTTGAACATCGAGTATAGATTTAAGTGACAGGAAGCCGTTTCTGAAAGTATTTGTATGGAGTGTAGCCATGTATGGAAGTGAAACATGGACGTTATATAGTTTGGACAAGAAGAGAATAGAAGCTTTCGAAATGTGGTGCTACAGAAGAATGCTGAAGATTAGATGGGTAGATCTCGTAACTAATGAGGAGGTATTGGACAGAATAGAGGAGAAGTGGAGTTTGTGGCACAACTTGAAAAGAAGAAGGGACCGGTTGATAGGGCATATTATAAGGCATCAAGGGATCACAAATTTAGCATTGGAGGGCAGCGTGGAGGGTAAATTGTAGAGGGAGACCAAGAGATGAGTACACTAAGCAGATTCAGAAGGATGTAGGTTGCAGTAAGTACTGGGAGATGAAGAAGCTTGCACAGGATAGAGTAGCATGGAGAGCTGCATCAAACCATTCTTAGGACTGAAGACCGCAACAACAACAGTCGTATTTTATTGTAAGATTAACTGGTTAACCCTTTTTAGTAAATCTTATTGTAAAATTCTTGTTGTTACACGTAAGGGTTGGTTGGTGCTTGGGGCCACGCTCACATTGAGCCTCTTGCCTTGGTCTGAGCATCTTCATATGTTTGACGATTGTTATGCATGAATTATATGTTTGCTTATTTTCCCTCAGCCTTTCGAGTTGTTCGTAGCGTTTGGAGACGTTGCTGCATGGTTGTAACAAATGACTTTGTTACCCGCCTGTCCATCGGGCTGCCCCTCCCATGGTTTCACAGTCTGAATTTTGGTTCTTTAAAGTAATAGTTTTAGTATAGATGTAATGTTCAACTGTTAAATGGTATTTTATTATTTTTCCACGTCAGTATCTTTAATATGCCCAACAGCCTGAGACGCCTTGCCACGGTTCACGCGGCTCCCACCGTCGGAGGTTCGAGTCCTTCGGGCATGGGAGTGTGTGTTGTCCTTAGCGTAAGTAAATTTAAGTTAGATTAAGCAGTGTGTAAGCTTAGGGACGGATGGCCTCAGTAGTTTGGTCCCATAAGAACTTACCACAAATTTCCCAACAGCCTTCCCTCTTTGAGCAAATATGTTTTCAGAATTATGTGATTAAACTTTGGCAAGTACTACAACAAATTTATTTTTTTATTTATTAGTAATGAACCTATTTCGTGTTGTTTACCTATCAATCTGAATTTACAGAGATTTCATTTTTAATATATGTTTGAAAAATGCTCTATATTTATGGTGGTAACATGGAGTAAGGGGATTCAGAGGAAATGTGTTTTTGACAGGTAGGTGAATTCAAAGATTTATCTGTGCAGTAAAATATTGTTGGTGCCTTGTGAAGTAACAAATGACTTGTGATAAATGGCCTGCACTTTTCCATACCCGTTTAGTTATCCCTTTGTCTGGGGGCGTCCACTAACGTTGCAGATGTTTCATCATAGACATTTTCATGTCTGTAAGTACTTTATACTTGTATTAGTTTCATCAATACTTTTTAAATACTAATGTGATGCTAGTTTTCGCTCAGAACCTGCAATATCATACCCAGACTCATCAATCGCTAATTCTTGATTATTAATTCAGGAACAAAGGTTCCTACCTATATTGTTATTGCGTAAAAGAAGACTGTTAGGGATATTTCTTTTACTGGAATCCGATTTTCTATTAATGAAGATTTTCTTCCTTTTAGTCAGCCGATTGAGGAATACCATCGCAGGAGCTATGTTTTTAAAAAGGGGGAGGGCTGGGGGCATTATGTAACTCAAATGGTTTGTTACAATTCGCTATACGATCTTTATTCTGTCTGAAAATATCTGTATTTTTCTAACTGTGCTGGGAAAATGGACACATTTAGTGACTTGCAATACGGCGGCCGATCTCCCCCCATGGGGCCAACGATGCCATACGATCATTTCATTTCATACTGTTGGAGCCCAATTACAGAATTTTTCTCTTGTGTGGGAGCGCTCAGTGAACTCAATGTCATGCCTGGGAGGGCTCGTCGCTGTTTCCGTAAGCTTCTCGAATTAGCGAAATTTCATGAACTCACAGGACGCTTGTGATCGTTCTTGATTGTCGGCAGGACAGAGTGCGCGCGCCCTTTGAAGTCAGGAAGTTCCGTTGAATGCCGGAAGTGTACGCAAGGGTGAGGAATGTGCTCACTCTGCTGAGTGCTGAAATGTGCGACTCCGTCATTTTGTGCTGCCGCCAAGTGAGAACTTTTAGAATTCTGGGAGCTCCAGCAATTGCCCGCCACGCTTTTTGATTTATCAAAGGAGCAGCGAGAGAACATTCGGTGCGCCAACCTTAAGAAAACTAAGGGATACTCAGTGGGCGCGATTCAAGAAACTTAGGAGTTTCTCCCGTGTGATTTATGCCGGAAAGAGAAATCCTGTTTGTCAGGCTGGTCATCGTGAGAGACTCTTCCCTCGAGAATGGGGTGTTTTGAAGTGGGGAGTGTGGTTGCAGAGAGGGTAGGGAGCAATGTGTGTCAGGGACGTCCGATTTTTGGATCGGCGTAACACTGGTCTGCAGCCTTGGATGGATTTACAGTTTGAGGAAGTGTCGCAATTTCACAGCAGCTCAGTCCTTAGTAACTTGCGTGTCCTTAAAATCGAGGGTTGCATTAATATAATTCCAGAGTTGGATTTAGTATTCAACAGTTTCCTTCAACTGCATTTGTGAGCTGCTCAGACTTACTGGAACGCCATCTGAACTGATGCTGGCAGCCTTCCTTATTAGTTTTAATTGCTCACAAATGACGGGGGTATTACCCACGCTAATTTGTGTGTTATTTCAAATAACCACAAACCAATTGTCTGCTTTGATAAATCGATCTTGTTTGTGAAGAGTCTTTGTTAATAATAATTAGTTTAACGGTATTGCACTCACAAGTTTGTGGCTCTCGAGGATTCCACGGATAGTTAAGACTCCAAGATTTTTAATTTGAAGCTAGCCTTTTCATATTATACCATTCTTATAATAAATGCTATTTTATCAATTTAATTGACCTCAGATCGTATTGTATATCCTTCATCAACGAAATCAACTAGATTAATTAAAGGAATCGATTTAACTTAAATCGCTCAACTTCGTGACATTGAACACGTGATCGTTCTTTATGAAAATTTTGTAAATATGTTTGGACTCATTTATTTATTGTAATCTGTTCCCTCATTGTATTGGCGATCCCATACAGGCACCCCGCCCCCCCTCCCCCGACCCCACGTCACCACTGAGAGCAATTTGAGGACTTTTCAATAGCAAGATTTGGTTCATATATTCTGTATGAATGATTATTCGCCGAGCAGATATCTCATAATTTTTTTTTAAGGTGTGGAATCGCCGGGAGAGATGTCCTTTTCTTTTTGTCTGAGTTTGTGAGAGTGGTAGGCAGAGTGCACGACCGCTGTACATTGCAAAATAAAAGCAATAGAAAAAGACCAAGGAAAGAAAATTTTATTTAAATATTCTTACTGCAAAAATAGAAAGTAGGTAACTATTAGTCTCCTGTGATACAGTAAGGTTTGCGTACTTCTTCATAAATTTAGTTCTTGGGTCGACACGTTTCCACACTCATCGAATCAGCCAAATAAAAACGTAAATTTCGAACCATTCTTCGTCTAGGAACAGTTTCTGCGAGGGACCATGACCTTTTGCTGTCCACTCCACCCTAGTATACAGAGTAAGTGTGTAGATATAGATGTAAATAATCAGTGATATAAAAGGTGCATAGTATTCGGTATCAGGCTCGTTGTTAACAGTAAGAGCATACAGCCGGCACAAATGTTTTATTGGAAGCTGATTATTTTGTCATAATTGGTGAATGTAGACGCTTTGGAAATACTTTTTGAGTAGATTTTTACTTCATTTAGCCAAGAAATATACCTGTAGTTACACGACTGTATTTAAAACGTATCAGTATTTAGGAATTACTATAACTTTTTATTGACGTCGTTCTCTGATTTTGTTACCATCTTAAGAGAAATTTCTGGCATTGTATACATTTTATTGTTGCGTCCATAATGACAAGTACATACAGAAGTTAGCGGGACTGACGTGGTAGCGTTACACAAAGAATGTGCTTTTGTTCACGCCAACTTTAACAAGAGAAGTCAGAACGGAAATATCTCATATTTTGCACTTGAAAGCATGCGTTTCAGTCCACATCACAATGTGCGTTTTTTAATGGACCTCCTACGAAGGCAAATCTGAGGAGAATGTGATACGTATTTCGGTCTCAGGGGACATCACACTAATACCGAGTAACACTGCGTCTAGCCTACACATTACCATTAGTTCGCCGAGAGAGAGAGTCGAAGAATTTACTTACGTATGCCCCAACCATGTCATGCGACTAGTTGATGATTAGATTCCGAGACTGCTTCGTTACCCGCCATTACAGGTAGTCACATACGTTTTGCTATGGGATTACAAGACGGTGATTATGTGACCCAGTCGACGTGCAGTAGGGTGCCTGAGTGTTCACCAACCCAAGGACGTATACATTACGTGCGAAACGTGGGCGAGTAGCACAGGACGCAACGGCAACACCGGACGCGGCTCGCTCGGCGCCGAGGTACCTCGTGGATGCTTGATGGCCACACCAGAGTATCGATGCCAGTCGCGATAGGCGTGTTGCTCGCTCGCAGTGTTGAAATGTCTCTTCAAATGGTGAGTCAGAAAATGATTCTGGCAGAAAATATTCTATGAAATACACTACTGGCCATTAAAATTGCTACACCACGAAGAAGACGTGCTGCAGACGCGAAATTTAACCGACAGGATGAAGATGCTGTGATACGCAAACGATTAGCCTTTCAGAGCATTCACACAAGGTTGGCGCCGGTGGCGACACCTACAACGTGCTGACTTGAGGAAAGTTGCCAACCGATTTCTCATGCACAAACAGCAGTTGACCGGTGTTGCCTGGTGAAAAGTTGTTGTGATGCCTCGTGTAAGGAGGAGAAATGCGTACCATCACGTTTCCGACTTTGATAAAGGTCGGATTGTAGCCTATCGCGATTGCGGTTTATCGTATCGCGACATTGCTGCTCGCGTTGGTCGAGATCCAATTACTGTTAGCAGAATATGGAATCGGTGGGTTCGGGAGGGTAATACGGAACGCTGTGCTGGATCCCAACGGCCTCGTATCACTAGCAGTCGAGATGACAGGCATCTTATCCGCATGGTTGTAACGGATCGTGCAGCCACGTCTCGATCCCTGAGTCAACAGATGGGGACGTTTGCAAGACAACAACCATCTGCACGAACAGTTCGACGATGTTTGCAGCAGCATGGACTATCAGCTCGGTGACCATGGCTGCGGTTACCCTTGACGCTGCGTCACAGACAGGAGCGCCTGCGATGGTGTACTCAGCGACGAACCTGGGTGCACGAATGGCAAAACGTCATTTTTTCGGATGAATCCAGGTTCTGTTTACAGCATCGTGATGGTCGCATCCGTGTTTGGCGACATCGCGCTGAACGCACATTGGAAGCGTGTAATCGTCATCGCCATTCTGGCGCATCACCCGGCGTGATGGTATGGGCTGCCATTGGTTACACGTCTCGGTCACCTCTTGTTCGCACAGTGGACGTTACATTTCGGATGTGTTACGACCCGTGGCTCTACCCTTCATTCGATCCCTGGAAAACCCTACATTTCAGCAGGATAATGCACGACCGCATGTTGCAGGTCCTGTACGGGCCTTTCTGGATACAGAAAATGTTCGACTGCTGCCCTGGCCAGCACATTCTCCAGATCTCTCACCAATTGAAAACGTCTGGTCAATGGTGGCCGAGCAACTGGCTCGTCGCAATACACCAGTCACTACTCTTGATGAACTGTGGTATCGTGTTGAAGCTGCATGAGCAGCTGTATCTGTACACACCATCCAAGCTCTGTTTGACTCATTGCCCAGGAGTATCAAGGCCGTTATTACAGCCAGAGGTGGTTGTGGTTGGGTACTGATTTCTCAGGATCTATGCACCCAAATTGCGTGAAAATGTAATCACATGTGAGTTCTAGTATAATATATTTGTCCAATGAATACCCGTTTATCATCTGCATTTCTTCTTGGTGTAGCAGTTTTAATGGTTAGTAGTGTATGAACTGTTGCGGGAACTACCGTCATGCTCGACACAGTATAAATTGTGACAGGAGTAAAAATGGTGAATTCAAGCGCAGGCGGCGGGGGGGGGGGGGGGGGCGACTCAATAGATAGGGTATGGATCACAAGAGGTCTAATCGGGAGATCTCCTTGAAACAGTTGAGAAAAGTAGGACCGAAAACCACTTTTTGGAGCATTCTGGGTGCCTCAGACCGTATATTTCAATAGCACTTAAATCTTCAAAATCTTACCAATGTAAGGCTTGAGTAAAATGTATTAATATGTAAATTTATCCATAGTGTCTCTATGAATATTGTGTATTACGTCCTAAACGAAACGCCAATAGACCTACGTTATTTCCATATACATAAAAACTACGTTCTTGCAAAATTTCGGCTCAGTCGATTTATTTAAACTATAACACACTAAGATCTCTACATTTTTAAAAACTGTATTATTTCGAATATTGAAACCAGTTTAAGAAACTGAAAATAATCCTCCAAAAACACAATCTATCTTGTAGTTTAAAGTACATGCAGAACTCTGGAAACCTATTACTTCAGAAGATTACCCTCTAGAAAATCACACTGCGTAGTTCTCTCCTACTGAGTAACATAGGCGCAGTCGGGACAAGTAAATTGCTAGTTTATTATAACACTTTCTGTGGGCATGAATCAAGGAAAAATAAAATTTGGGCTGTAGAAAATGATAGGTTATATGCTATATTTAAGTCGGTTTAAAAAACAGTTGATAAATTTCTATAATGAGATGTTTTATTACACTGTGGCGGTAAAATTACAATATGGAATACATTTTATAATAAATATTTACCTGTCATCATTTATTTGCTTTTAAAAAAAGACGATGGTAATGAATTGGTTTGAACTTTCTTCATAGTTCACAGCATTTCCTCTCGACACATGCTCTCACTGTAACTTTATTATTCCACTAATACCTAACAGATTGTCGCATGGCGATAGCCACCCCATCTACAAACTTAACATCAAAACCAAGCTGATTCCTGCTTACCTACCCCGTTCCATCATCGCTCGTAGTCGTACCAACACAATTCATGAATTTTTGAAATGCTCTGTTTTTAGTAAATAATATAAGTGTATTAGTGAATTCTGCAGACTATTATCTCTTACTGCACAAGAACTTTTAGTGCGTGTAATTAGCTGCTCTCAGATATATTCATTCTGTGGTTGCATCTTTTTTCAACTAACACTCAAAAAATTGATATTTTTTTTCAAAATATATTGGGGGGGGGGGGGGGGTTAACACGTCGGGCCCTGTCCACCGAGGTGGTGATGCCCATGAATTCAACATGCTATACAAAAGCAATTCGGGAGTTTCAAGACAATTGTTTTGATTATTTACGAATGACTGTAAAATCGTTCAACATTCCTCTCACAGCTATTACAGAAAAAAGCTACAATAACAAAATACCAATTACAGAATTAGTATATCTCCTAGAGTTTATTGGTAACGGTAAGGTGAGTAAATATAAATTCAATAAATTGGATCTCAAAGAAGTTGTACAGGATGAAAACATATTACAAAATGATTTTGTAAGAAGAAACTTTAGAAACATATCGAAGAGACCATAGACAGCATGAGAAAAACTTACACGATGGCCGCACTTGTTTGGGGAGTTGTATGAGCGGCTGGAATAACGCTGTGTCAGTTGAAGCTGCGCTGTCAGAAGTGGTTAAATTGAGTGATTGTTGTTCTTCAGATATTGGCTGAAATGGTGTATTGTTATCTGATACGGGCGTGTCAGAAGGTGGCTATTAAAAGCCACCCTGAGCAGATTCAATGTTTGCAACAACTAAATTTTGAATTTTGGTTCATTGTATACGTTTTTGCGAAG
Source organism: Schistocerca cancellata (assembly GCF_023864275.1). Taxonomy (NCBI): domain Eukaryota; kingdom Metazoa; phylum Arthropoda; class Insecta; order Orthoptera; family Acrididae; genus Schistocerca; species Schistocerca cancellata. The sequence goes on along the minus strand of NC_064628.1, from coordinate 563,457,240 downwards.
GTGAAATTTCAGCCATATATGGTACAAAAATCCGAAAGAACAGGAGCTGATCATTTTTGCTTCTCCGATGTCTTGCTCGACTACGTGATCAATTCGAAAAATTCCGGAACATTCGTAATTTCACGCCAACGTTGTGTTGGAGCGAAATACGGTTGGCCTCCCTGCACACACGCCTGTGTTTAATGTGTAACTGAATCATTGTTGTATGTCTGTTAGTTATGGTTCAGTGTTGTATTGAGTGGAGCGTTGTTCGCACAGTTTGCGAATTTCGAGATGACAAGGTTAGAGGAGCAACGTGTCCGCACTAAATTATGCATGAAACCCAAGAACACCTTTACAGAGACACACCAAATGATGCAGTACGCCTTCGGTTATGAGTGCTTAAGCGTACTCGGTGTTACGAATGGTTCACACGGTTTAAACCTGGCCAAAGAGCTAAAGATGACTATAGTTCAGAACGCGCTTTGACGTTTACCCACGACGCTCATGTCAGAAACTTCAACGAAATTGTGCCACAGGAACAAACTTAATCTGTGGTACTAGCGGGACGTGCTGCGACGCCTGCGAGAACATGTGAGACGGAAACGGCTTGAATGTGGTGATACAATTCATGGCTCTGCATCACCATAACGCACCTGCACATTCATCCCTGTTGGTGCTGATTGTTGCACAAAAAACCAAATAACTGTACGGCCTCATCCTCCGTACTCCCTAGACCGCGCACTTCCTTTTATTTCCAAAGTTGAAAACCCCATTGGAAGGACGATGGTTCGCAACGATAAACAAGATAAAAGAAAATTCGCAGACGGCGCATCGCGAGATGCAGCAAGAGGCGTACCAAGGCTGCTTCCGGAAGCAGAAACGGCGCTGGGATAGGTGTATCAATTGTGGCGGAGAGTCTTTCGAAGGAAACTATGCACAGTAAGTAAAAGGTAAGGGTATAGAAATTTTGAGGAGTTTTTTGAACATACCTCGTATTTCATTTTGTTTTTCCCTCATGGTCCAACCATGAGTGGAGAAATCGAAGAAATCTTTGTGGGACGTACGGTGAAGATATCCGTTAGGACAGTGCGGCGAAATTTGGCGTTAATGGGCTATTGCAGCAGATGGCCTTGACTTGACAACCGAGAGCAGCGGCGTTTGCGTGGACATAGAGAAATGCACATTTTTTCCTTATTTATTTTTTTTTTTTTTAGATTCAGGCGTGTTAAGTATCTGAGGAACACTTGACAACTCCGGACGTTTAACGACTTAAAACAGTGTTGTGCACTTACGTACGTTGCTGAGTGACTTTCACTTTCTAAAGTCCTAGAATCTCTGTGTTTGAGTCTTTGTAGTACTTAAAAAAGTTGCAACTGTTCAAAAACGCACAAAGAGCTTGCCTGAACGTCATAGGACCGCAAGTTCTTCCACCTCCGTTTTACATGTCATTCTGCAAAATCAAAAAACGTGCTACTAGTTTGCTTACACTGAGGTGACAGAAGGCAAGGACAGCGATATGCACATCTACTTACAGCGGTATAATCACGTAGACGAGGTACAAAATGGCAGTGCATTGGCGTGTGAAAAGGTTTCCTATGTGGTTATGGCCGTACGACGGGAGTTAAAAGATTTTGAACGTAGGATGGTCGTTGGAGCTAGACGCATGGGGCATTCCGTTTCCGAAATCGTTAGGGAATTCAATACTTCGAGACCCACAGTCCCCAGTGTGCCAAGAATACGAAATTTCAGGCATTATCTCTCGTCACGAACAACGTAATGGCCGACGACCTTCACTTAACGACCGAGAACAGCGGCGTTCGCGTAGATTGGTTCGTTGATTAGGGGAAGGGGACCAAACAACGAGGTCATCGGTTCCACAGAAAGAAACCATCCCTGAATTTGCCTGAAGAAATTTAGAGAAATCACGGAAAACCTAGATCAGGATGGTTGGACGCGAGTTTGAACCGGTGTCCTCCCGAAAGTGGGTCCAGTGTGCTAACCACTGCGCCACCTCGCTCGTTGTTTGCGTAGAGTTGTCATTGCGAGGAGTCAAGCAACACTGCGTGAAATAACCGCAGAAATCCATGTGGGACTACGACGAACGCATCCGGTAGGGCAGTGCGGCGAAATTTGGTGTTAATGGGCTATGGCAGCAGACGGCCGACGCGAGTGCCTATGCTAACAGCACGCCATCGCTTGCAGTGCCTCTTATGGGATCGTGACCATATTGGTTGGAGACTAGATGAGTGCAAAACATAGTCTGATTAGATGAATCCCGATTTCAGCTGGTAAGGGCTGATGGTAGGGTTCGGGTGTGGCGCAGTCCCCACAAAGCCAAGGACCCACATTGTCAACAAGGCACTGTGCAAGCTGTTGGTGGCTCCATAATATTGTGAGGTGTGTTTACATGGAATGGACTGGGTCCTACGGTGCAACTGAACCGATCATTGACTAGATATGGTTAGGTTCAGCTACCTGGAGACCATTTGCACCCATTCATGGATTTCATATTCCCAAACTAGGATGGAATTTTTATGGATGACAATGAGCCATGTCACTGCGCTGCAGTTGTTGGCAACTGTTTTGGTGAACAATCTGGACTGTTCGAGCGAATGATTTGACTACCCAGATCGCCTGACATGAATCCCATCGAACATTTAAGGGACGTAACCGAGATATCACTTCGTGCACAACACCCTGTGCTGGCTATACTTCCGCCAGTGTAGAGACAGCGTGGCTCAGCATACCTGCAGGGAACTTCCAACGACTAGCTGAGTTCATGCCACGTCCAGTTCCTGCAGTACGCCGGGCAAAAGGAGATCCAGAAAGATATTAGGGGTATCACGACTTTTGTCAGCTCAGTGTATAAGGAATAGAAACTGACTGTGTAATTCATACCAAAGTAACGCAACAGTATTTTCATTATTTTTAATTTCAAATTTTTTGCAACCATGGTAAAGGAGAAACAAACGAAATTACCTAATGAGCAACGTTAATCAGGCATTCGAACCACTAGGCAGCACGCTGGGAAGAACCAACACTACCGTTCGTCTAGCGACTGGCTTAGTCACCTAGCGCTGAATGCGGCCGGTCTCGTAAGGTCTCAGCTGTGTGTTTAACAATGTAAGGATCTTAAGTGCCAAGCGAGGCGCGTCCGATGTGGCCGTAGACTGCGGGTGTTGCCAAACTGCGGGTCTCAGAGGCACCCTTTGCCGTTTTATTCGGTCGTATGTCAATGTCACACTGTAAGTAGGCTGTTTAGGTTTTTATGTTGGTAACGCAACGTAGCACTCTGCATGAAAATCACTGACTGTGCTGTGTGCAGTCTGGTTTGCATTGTTGCAATATTTGCTATTGTAGTGTTGGGCAGTTGGATGTGAACAGCGCGTAGCGTTGCGCAGTTGGAGGTGAGCCGCCAACAGTGGTGGATGTGGGGAGAGAGATCGCAGAATTTTGAGAGCGGACGATCTGGACGTGTGTCCATCAGAAAGAGTAAATTTGTAATACTGGATATCATGAACTGATATATATATATATATATATATATACAGTATATGATGACTTTTGAACATTGTTAAGGTAAAATACAGTATATTGTTTGTTCTCTATCAAAATCTTTCATTTGCTAACTATGCGTATCAGTAGTTAGTGCCTTGAGTAGTTAGAATCTTTTATTCAGCTGGCAGTATTGGCGCACGCTATAATGCAGTAGTTTGAGTAACGAAGATTTTTGTATGGTAAGTGATTCATGAAAGGCATAGGTTATTGTTAGTCAGGGCCATTCTTTTGTAGGGATTATTGAAAGTCAGATTGCGTTGCGCTAAAAAAATATTGTGTGTCAGTTTAGTGATGATCAGAATAAGTAAAGAGAGAAATATCTGAGTACGTTCAGTTTTGCTAAGCTGTTTGAAAGTCAAATAATGTATAGGTTTTCCAGCACTATCATTTATAAAATTTTTCTAAGGGGATGTTTCAACACTCCTCCGTGGGAGCGAAACAGGAGGTTTGAAAATACATAAACACTCTTCGGATCGCTTTCAAATTTCGACAAATGACTTTGAACTGTTGCTAGCGGCTTCTCACTGTACACCAGGGCTAAAATTACGTTCGCACTGCACTCCAAAGTGGTCGATCGCTTTCACTGCGGTTGCTAGCCCACGATGTCCTTAGAGAAGGACTGAAGCGTCCGTAGGGTGTCAGCAATGTGAAAGATTGCCAAGAACGTCATCGTTGCTCATCGTACTCCGAACTGCCGTTTACGAGCGTGAAATGTATGGGAGTCAGTGCCTCACGGGAAGGGTTCGTTATATTGACGCCATTTGTGCAACCCTGTGAGGCCTTTTCCTATCGACTCCGAGCGACGATGTGTCTGAAATATTTTCCTCGGCTACCTATAAGAAAACCGCGTCGTTTCAACACTGGACGTCGCGTTTGTAACCCTCATCGCGGACGCGTTAAAAGAAGGGGTCAACTGTGGACAACGGGGGATGAGACGATCAAGGCATGGTGTGACAAGTTCACGGTGGCGATGGGCAGAACTGTGGTGAAGTTCGGTGCCGATGTGACAAGGCGCTTTTTTTCCTCATAAATTTTCTGCAGGTCGTAGTGCTCCACTTAGCCGGTACCCACGGGCCTCCACCGCGCAAATAAATTGATTACGCAGCTGAGGCCGTGGAGGTGGGGCCGTGTGGAGATCTCGTTTGTTCCGGATTCAGCTGTTTATACGCCTTGAAATTATCATACGTGAAATATTGAAATTGAAAGTTATAAAGTTGTAGTTTTTGAGAAGATAAGAAAAGGTAGGGAAGCTTAGTGCTGGAGATGTTTGTTCGCTCACCGGTGCTGCTCAGAGAAGTGATCTCGGAATGTGTCCTCGAGCGAGACGTCCTTGGCCGCACGTCGCTTTGTTAGTGTATTACAAGAGGTAATTGACGTTTCGGATGTCATGAGTCGATTCAACTTTCGCGTAACGGTTCTAATATCTATGTTTTGTTAGCGGTTTTACACTTTACTGGATGTCTTCACGTGTTGTGTGTGTACAGTTGCATTTAGTGATTTCAGGACAGTTCTGTTCAATCTAGTGAGGGTTCTTGATTTACTTTATAGAAAGTACCGATAATTAGTTAACGTGGTGAGTTTAGTATTGATTACAAGTGACTGATCAATTAAAAGAATGCTGATAGGTCTCTTAAATTCGTATCACGTGATGCAGACTGTATTCTTTCTGACCAGAGTGTAGAGGAACGGTAGCACAACCATGGACAACATTTTAGTTCATTATTAATTGCTACAGAGGTATTCCGTTAGTGAAAGAGTGGAAGGTCTTTCAGACCACGACACACGAATTTTAATACTAAAAGGAATTCGTACATACACAAATGTTAAATATAACCGCAAACTATTTAAAAAAGTGAACCCAGCGGCAACAGCGTCTTTTTCGAACCTCGTTAAAGAACATGATTGGCAGGACGGTTGTGCTGATAACATAGGCGACAGAAAAATACAATGCTTTCCATTAGAATGCCCAGAACAGGGTACTAGCACTAATAGGCAACATAGTTGACAGACTAATGAGATAAGGATTTTATGTAGAACGAAGTTGGAGTTATATAATGTTAGAAACAGTCACAATCGAGCTGCAGTAACCGATTACAGACAGTAATGCTTAAAAATGTTATTATGAAGGCAAAAAGCACGTGATATGCAAAAGAATAGCTAATTCTCAGAACAAAATTAAAACCATATGGTCAGTAGTGAAGGAAGTGTCTGGTCAGCAGCACAAAGTCGAGCATATAAAGTATGCACGTAGTATAAAATGTTTCTATCACTGATAATCAGATATTTCTACATATTTCACAAATAACTTTCTCAATATAGCAGGTGACTTAAAAACAAACCTAGTTTCTAAAGAGAAGCACAAACTCTCTTAAAAAAGGCTTTCCAAGACTGCTCTCTGACATAAGCCTCCGTGATACTGACAAGGGGTAGACTGAGCCAATAATTAAATCGCTGGAGACTAAGGGGTTTCATGGAGTTGATGGTGTATGTAGCAGAATATTAAAGCACTCTGCTGCATATGTCCGACGAATGTTTATCCATGTTTGTAAATTTTTCTTTAGGCGTGATCAGTTTCCTGGACTATTAAAGTACCCAGGAGTAAAACCAATTATAAGAAAGGAGTAATGTAGATAATTTTAGACCTATTATGTGCCATTGGTATTTGCTAAAGTTATTGAAAAGGCTGTGTAATAACGGTTATTGTTCATTTCAGTTCACAGAATTTCATGTCAAACGATCAGCTTGATTTTAGAGGTTGTTCAACAACTGAAAATGCTGTATTCTCGTTTTCCAAATGCCACACATCCACAGTAATGACATGGAGTCTGACTGGCGGCCAGTTGTGAAACCGAGAGGGGAGATGGGGCGGGGGGAAAGGGGAGGAGGCTCAGGGGTCGGTGCTGAGATCGTTTCTTAGATATGTAAATGACATGCCTTTCAGTATGACAGATCATTCTGAGATTTTTCTGTTCACTGATGACACTAACAAGGTTGTGAAGGATGTTGAGTGCAATGTAGGCGGTGTATCAAATAATACAGGTCAATACATAAGTTCATGGTTTGTTGGAAAAAAAATTGATGCTAAATCGCAATGCAATTCAGGATTTAGAGTTTGTAACTCCCCCATGAACCATGGACCTTGCCGTTGGTGGGGAGGCTTGCGTGCCTCAGCGATACAGATGGCCGTACTGTAGGTACAACCACAACGGAGGGGTATCTGTTGAGAGGCCAGATAAACGTGTGGTTCCTGAAGAGGGGCAGCAGCCTTTTCAGTAGTTGCAAGGGCAACAGTCTGGATGATTGACTGATCTGGCCTTGTAACAATAACCAAAACGGCCTTGCTGTGCTGGTACTGCGAACGGCTGAAAGCAAGGGGAAACTACGGTCGTAATTTTTCCCGAGGGCATGCAGCTTTACTGTATGATTAAATGATGATTGCGTCCTCTTGGGTAAAATATTCCGGAGGTAAAATAGTCCCCCATTCGGATCTCCGGGCGGGGACTACTCAAGAGGATGTCGTTATCAGGAGAAAGAAAACTGGCGTTCTACGGATCGGAGCGTGGAATGTCAGATCCCTTAATCGGGCAGGTAGGTTAGAAAATTTAAAAAGGGAAATGGATTGGATAAAGTTAGATATAGTGGGAATTAGTGAAGTTCGGTGGCAGGAGGAACAAGACTTCTGGTCAGGTGGCTACAGGGTTATAAACACAAAGTCAAATAGGGGTAATGCAGGAGTAGGTTTAATAATGAATAGGAAAATAGGAGTGCGGGTAAGCTACTACAAACAGCATAGTGAACGCATTATTGTGGCCAAGATAGATACGAAGCCCACACCTACTACAGTAGTACAAGTTTATATGCCAACTAGCTCTGCAAATGACGAAGAAATTGATGAAATGTATGATGAAATAAAAGAAATTATTCAGATAGTGAAGGGAGACGAAAATTTAATAGTCATGGGTGACTGGAATTCGAGTGTAGGAAAAGGGAGAGAAGGAAACATAGTAGGTGAATATGGATTGGGGCTAAGAAATGAAAGAGGGAGCCGCCTGGTAGAATTTTGCACAGAGCACAACTTAATCATAGCTAACACTTGGTTTAAGAATCATGATAGAAGGTTGTATACATGGAAGAACCCTGGAGATACTAAAAGGTATCAGATAGATTATATAATGGTAAGACAGAGATTTAGGAACCAGGTTTTAAATTGTAAGACATTTCCAGGGGCAGATGTGGACTCTGACCACAATCTATTGGTTTTGAACTGTAGATTAAAACTGAAGAAACTGCAAAAAGGTGGGAATTTAAGGAGATGGGACCTGGATAAACTGAAAGAACCAGAGGTTGTGCAGAGTTTCAGGGAGAGTGTAAGGGAACAAATGACAGGAATGGGGGAAAGAAATACAGTAGAAGAAGAATGGGTAGCTTTGAGGGATGAAGTAGTGAAGGCAGCAGAGGATCAAGTTGGTAAAAAGACGAGGGCTAGTAGAAATCCTTGGGTAACAGAAGAAATATTGAATTTAATTGATAAAAGGAGAAAATATAAAAATGCAGTAAGTGAAGCAGGCAAAAAGGAATACAAACGTCTCAAAAATGAGATCGACAGGAAGTGCAAAATGGGTAAGCAGGGATGGCTAGAGGATAAATGTAAGGATGTAGAGGCTTATCTCACTAGGGATAAGATAGATACTGCCTACAGGAAAATAAAGAGACCTTTGGAGATAAGAGAACCACTTGTATGAATATCAAGAGCTCAGATGGAAACCCAGTTCTAAGCAAAGAAGGGAAAGCAGAAAGGTGGAAGGAGTATATAGAGGGTCTATACAAGGGCGATGAACTTGAGGACAATATTATGGAAATGGAAGAGGATGAAGATGAAATGGGAGATACGATACTGCGTGAAGAGTTTGACAGAGCACTGAAAGACCTGAGTCGAAACAAGGCCCCCGGAGTAGACAACATTCCATTGGAACTACTGACGGCCTTGGGAGAGCCAGTCCTGACAAAACTCTACCATCTGGTGAGCAAGATGTATGAAACAGGCGAAATACCCTCAGACGTCAAGAAGAATATAATAATTCCAATCCCAAAGAAAGCAGGTGTTGACAGATGTGAAAATTACCGAAAAATCAGTTTAATAAGCCACAGCTGCAAAATACTAACACGAATTCTTTACAGACGAATGGAAAAACTGGTAGAAGCCGACCTCGGGGAAGATCAGTTTGGATTCCGTAGAAATACTGGAACACGTGAGGCAATACTGACCTTACGACTTATCTTAGAAGAAAGATTAAGGAAAGGCAAACCTACGTTTCTAGCATTTGTAGACTTAGAGAAAGCTTTTGACAATGTTGACTGGAATACTCTCTTTCAAATTCTAAAGGTGGCAGGGGTAAAATACAGGGAGCGAAAGGCTATTTACAATTTGTACAGAAACCAGATGGCAGTTATAAGAGTCGAGGGACATGAAAGGGAAGCAGTGGTTAAGAAGGGAGTAAGACAGGGTTGTAGCCTCTCTCCGATGTTATTCAATCTGTATATTGAGCAAGCAGTAAAGGAAACAAAAGAAAAATTCGGAGTAGGTATTAAAATCCATGGAGAAGAAATAAAAACGTTGAGGTTCGCCGATGACATTGTAATTCTGTCAGAGACAGCAAAGGACTTGGAAGAGCAGTTGAACGGAATGGATGGTGTCTTGAAGGGAGGATATAAGATGAACATCAACAAAAGCAAAACGAGGATAATGGAATGTAGTCGAATTAAGTCGGGTGATGTTGAGGGTATTAGATTAGTAAATGAGATACTTAAAGTAGTAAAGGAGTTTTGCTATTTGGGGAGCAAAATAACTGATGATGGTCGAAGTAGAGAGGATATAAAATGTAGACTGGCAATGGCAAGGAAAGCGTTTTTGAAGAAGAGAAATTTGTTAACATCGAGTATAGATTTAAGTGTCAGGAAGTCATTTCTGAAAGTATTTGTATGGAGTGTAGCCATGTATGGAAGTGAAACATGGACGGTAAATAGTTTGGACATGAAGAGAATAGAAGCTTTCGAAATGTGGTGCTACAGGAGAATGCTGAAGATTAGATGGGTAGATCACATAACTAATGAGGAAGTATTGAATAGGATTGGGGAGAAGAGAAGTTTGTGGCACAACTTGACCAGAAGAAGGGTTCGGTTGGTAGGACATGTTCTGAGGCATCAAGGGATCACCAATTTAGTATTGGAGGGCAGCGTGGAGGGTAAGAATCGTAGGGGGAGACCAAGAGATGAATACACTAAGCAGATTCAGAAGGATGTAGGTTGCAGTAGGTACTGGGAGATGAAGAAGCTTGCACAGGATAGAGTAGCATGGAGAGCTGCATCAAACCAGTCACAGGACTGAAGACCATAACAACAACAACAACACACAATTCAACTAAAACTGACATTTTTATTACGCAGAATGGGCATATGACTAGCGAATCCCTAGGTGTTCGGATAGTTGGTAAGCTGTCATAGAAAGCCCACGTCCAAGATTTTGCTTAAAAACTTAATGATGCTATATTTATCATTAGAACAGTTTCTGCAGTAAGTGATAGTCCGACACAGAAATTAGTCTACTTTGTTTATTTTCATTCGCTTATGACATACCCTGGGGTAAGAGTTCTCATTCTAAAGGGTTTTTTGGCTCTGAAATTGCCAGTTCGAGCAAAATGTGATATACTTTCGCCGACCTCTTGTCGAGTCCTGTTAGGAGGTCTTGGAATTCTGACGTTGGCCTCTCGATGGGTACTTTCTTTAATGTTGTTCGCTGTTAAGAATACGAGCTTATTCCCGAGAGGTAGCAGCTCTCTCTCAGTTCATACTACACTCCTGGAAATGGAAAAAAGAACACATTGACACCGGTGTGTCAGACCCACCATACTTGCTCCGGACACTGCGAGAGGGCTGTACAAGCAATGATCACACGCACGGCACAGCGGACACACCAGGTACCGCCGTGTTGGCCGTCGAATGGCGCTAGCTACGCAGCATTTGTGCACCGCCGCCGTCAGTGTCAGCCAGTTTGCCGTGGCATACAGAGCTCCATCGCAGTCTTTAACACTGGTAGCATGCCGCGACAGCGTGGACGTGAACCGTATGTGCAGTTGACGGACTTTGAGCGAGGGCGTATAGTGGGCATGCGGGAGGCCAGGTGAACGTACCGCCGAATTGCTCAACACGTGGGGCGTGAGGTCTCCACAGTACATCGATGTTGTCGCCAGTGGTCGGCGGAAGGTGCACGTGCCCGTCGACCTGGGACCGGACCGCAGCGACGCACGGATGCACGCCAAGACCGTAGGATCCTACGCAATGCTGTAGGGGACCGCACCGCCACTTCTCAGCAAATTAGGGACACTGTTGCTCCTGGGGTATCGGCGAGGACCATTCGCAACCGTCTCCATGAAGCTGGGCTACGGTCCCGCACACCGTTAGGCCGTCTTCCGCTCACGCCCCAACACCGTGCAGCCCGCCTCCAGTGGTGTCGCGACAGGCGTGAATGGAGGGACAAATGGAGACGTGTCGTCTTCAGCGATGAGAGTCGCTTCTGCCTTGGTGCCAATGATGGTCGTATGCGTGTTTGGCGCCGTGCAGGTGAGCGCCACAATCAGGACTGCATACGACCGAGGCACACAGGGCCAACACCCGGCATCATGGTGTGGGGAGCGATCTCCTACACTGGCCGTACACCACTGGTGATCGTCGAGGGGACACTGAATAGTGCACGGTACATCCAAACCGTCATCGAACCCATCGTTCTACCATTCCTAGACCGGCAAGGGAACTTGCTGTTCCAACAGGACAATGCACGTCCGCATGTATCCCGTGCCACCCAACGTGCTCTAGAAGGTGTAAGTCAACTACCCTGGCCAGCAAGATCTCCGGATCTGTCCCCCATTGAGCATGTTTGGGACTGGATGAAGCGTCGTCTCACGTGTTCTGCACGTCCAGCACGAACGCTGGTCCAACTGAGGCGCCAGGTGGAAATGGCATGGCAAGCCGTTCCACAGGACTACATCCAGCATCTCTACGATCGTCTCCATGGGAGAATAGCAGCCTGCATTGCTGCGAAAGGTGGATATACACTGTACTAGTGCCGACATTGTGCATGCTCTGTTGCCTGTGTCTATGTGCCTGTGGTCCTGTCAGTGTGATCATGTGATGTACCTGACCCCAGGAATGTGTCAATAAAGTTTCCACTTCCTGGGTCAATGAATTCACGGTGTTCTTATTTCAATTTCCAGGAGTGTAGTTGGAAGACCTCCTTGTCTCTTGGACCGAAAGGCGTGCATCATTCTGGTGCATCGATTGTAAACAAGCTGCCATTAAGAATTTTCTCATGGCTCACTCTTTTTATTCTGTCGGGGAGTTACTGGATAAAAGAATGAAAATACATGTGTTACGTTGTAGATCATTCTAGTTTTTACTCTCGGCAACTTATCATTTGCGTACGATTCGTGTAAATGTTATTAAAGTTTCTCATGTTAATTTAATGTACTGACTCTTTCCATGACTGGAGATTTTCTCCTCAGTTTGGTCCTAAGGAACTCACCGCATTGACACCCCCGCCGCCCGCGCCAGTCAGTCCGCACTCTATTCGTTCATTTTTTTCGTCAGTCGACTCGACTGAATCGAGTAGCTGTACTTTCCTATGTAACACGCGCGTCCACGTCATCGTATTTCCTACGTCTCGGTCTGGCACATAGATAGCTAATACATACCTACGAGAAAAGTCGCGGCCATTCTAGTGATCTCGATACGTTAATTTGTCTGGCATATGATCGAGAAAAGTCGCGAATGTTCAACTGTTTTCTTGTACAGAGAACCTTCGATACGTAGCGTTATAAATACGGACCATTCGCCGAATAAGTTTACATTCAGAAGCAGAAATACTAAGACTGAAGAATGAATAAGTAAAAAGTCCCAGTCGTAGCAAGTGTAAGTGTGAAGATTAGCCAAGAGTGAGAGCGATCAGTTGATTGTGAAGTATTAATAATAGTAATTCATGGTACTTTCTCAGTAAAAATATTGTTACGAGACTCGTAACAATATTTTTCTAATAACCAGAGAAACTTTATTCTAGGCGGCGTTGCACCGGACGTCATAGCTCATTTACGCCCGTGTTATTATCGCTGGATGTTTTATTCCTAGAGTAAACAACATAAATCGCGAAATGACGCAGTTTTCAACAATCCAGGGCTCTCTTCATCGCCCCATGCCATATCTTGGCAACACTTTGGGACGAGTCGAATGGCAAGGAACGTGTATGTTCCTGTCCCCATTCAGCAAAACCTTAAAAAATCTTGAAACGCAATAGGAGCATGGGCAACACTAGCGGTCTCTGGTAAGTTTTCAACCAGCATCTAATTTCTGCCAATCCTTGGCAACCAAAACACATGCTTCATATCGATTGCACCTTTCTGCAGAAGCGGTAACATTAATTTGCACATCACGTGTGTTTAATGAATATGGAGATCTTCGACATAGCAACTATATTCAGGATAATTTAATTTTGCAAATCAATCTTCCAGACAGTTAATCACGGGTCGTCTAAGGCAGTTTGTGTTGGAGAAACATTGATTTTAAAAGTATTGTAATTAGATTAAGATTGCAATAATACTGATTACAAATGCTCCTACGAAGCTGCCATGCCAAGTGCTTGCTGTATTTGCTTGTTTAGATAACGTTCGACGAGTGTAGAACACCGCCGTGCTGTCTTGAAACACACGTTTTCCTTGGTCCTGTCGTAAAAATAATATATATTATAAGAATTTCTGACTAATTGTAGATGAATTTCAGATATTAAGTTCTATTTTGAATCAGTTCTAGTTTCCGATTCCAACGGTCAGGTTTGACTAATGACATTCTGTTTAAGTGTGTGACTCCATGAGCTTACGATGCAACGGATGTTAAGTGGCTTGTTATTAAATGTTACATTCATTTATCTTAGTAACTGACGTAAACTATGCTGTTTGTTGTAAATATGTCGGGACTTCCGAGGGTATGGTTAGACAGGAACCTTAAATTGCTGCGATTGAATCAAGTAATAACAATTGTATTTATAATCTTGGTTCTCGCAAATATTTTGGTTAAGTGTAGCCGAATATGGCATAATTTCGAAAGTAGGGGGTAGCGCAGGAATCTAGGACTTAGGAGCAAGGCTTACAATGCTGCGTGTAAAACGATCTGCAGTTGGTTCTCTCAAATATTGACTGTTTTTCCGAATGTGTCGCGATTTCCAAAGGTGATATTAGGCGGGAACCCAAGAGAACAGTTGTGTAGTTCAATTCTAGTGTTCCGTTGTACGGTTCGTTATTTATCCTGATTTTTCATTCAGTATTTATTGTTATTTCTTTCATGATTTTTTTTGTTCTTGTCTTAATGTAGGTAACTTCTAGCTGTCGATTCGAAAGTTTGTTAATTTTCCCGTTTTCCAGTAGCACAGCGACCGATACGAGAAAGTTAAATCCTTAACGAAATAAGCACCAGCCAGTAAAAATAACTAAAAACAACGGAACGTGGAATCGACAATTAGAGTAATACAAAGCATGAAAATTATCAAAGAAAGCACTGACAAATCTACTGCAACAACAGTGGTATAGAAAGTAGCACTAAAAATAGATGTCTTATAACGAACCACTGCACACAGTTACTGCGCATTCTTTTAGAATTTTCATATGCGGTACCGCTCTAATTGTCGATTCTACGTTTCTTTATTATGTCATTTTCATTAGGTGTGGGTTGCTAATTCCTTTAGGATTTAACTGTATGATATCGATTCCCGCACTACTGCAAAAAAAAAAAAAAAAAAAAAGCAAGCCTTGGAATCGACAACCAGAATTGATCTATATAGGACAATAATGGTTACCGATTCCAATATTTCTTTTATCGCAGTAGCCCAGAAAGCTACAGCAAAAACGCTAAAAATAATGAATCTTGGAAACGACAACTAGGATTGATCCATATAGCTCAATTTAATAACGAATCTTAAGATTTGTAATATTTTGGTGAATTTTCGTTACTTATGTATTGTCTTTTCTTTTATGAATTCTGTGTTGCCTTTTCCTTATTTCCTGTTTATGTTTCCTATATATGTTACCGTTTATTTCATATTGCGGTTGTAGTTGTGGGTCATAGTTTATCACCGCCCAAAACCCCCACTTTCCCGCGGCAGTCTCCTTTAATTCAACATCTAGTATTTAGAATTACCGGTGTTCCACTATATTACAAGTTTACTATTACAGTGGACATTAAAGATCGTCTGTGGTGCTTTCACTTAATCGCGTAAACTATGATGGAAACTGGGGCACACAGAACCATAAGGGCCTAAACCACAAAGTTTTCAGAAAAATAGATATCTGTGAAAACCAAATACGTAGGCAAAACCATCAGTCTCATGGGTTTGACTGAATTAAAAAGCAATTCTCACCATCTTACATTTCCAATAAAAAATCATATATCCACTTTTTTACGAAATTTTAATATTTAGGATTACAACTAATGTGGCGTAATGAATGTCATATTTCTCTTCTGGTTTTGTAATTATGTGCAGCATTTTTCCTGTTAAAGTGAATTGATTATTTGCAACAACCACAAAATTTTCATGTAAAGGATAGTGGCAACAGCGTCTTTTTGGCTGTAATGTAGTTAACGTAAAACTAGACTCAGTACATAAAGAACATTAATGATCTATCCCAACACTTCACGCTCCTCGTTATCATCATTTTCATTAAGCACATTCTCTGGCTTGCGGTTCAGATGAAATTATCTGTACACGTTAAGCATAATGTCTGGTAAATTTGTTAAGTCTATGTGTTTCAAGATTGACTTAGGAATTTTTTAAGTCTTTTTGTTTCGTGTTTGCTATGTGCCTTCTACCTATGTATTTGTAATCTAGGTTTTGCAAGGCTTCTACAGACTGTGTGGAAATAACAAATTGTGATTTCCCTCGATGTGACTTGAAGTAAATGGTGGCCTTCCACAATTCCAATGAAGACTATTTTGCTTTAAACAACAATTCATGGAAACGTTTAGAAAACTTCATCATTGTAAAATTTCTGAAATGTACATTATTACCACGAACATTAAATTTTGCTTTGGTAGTGAGGTCGGTAACACTCTTAAAGGTTCTAAAATCCTCAACGTACATTTTACAAATTGGGATGCAGAAACTACGGAACGTGAGTTTATGGGGGGGGGGGGGGGGTATTTCTTCACCGAGCTTCCAGATTTTGTGAAGAAGTGGGCGTCAGTGTAGCCGGTGAGCGTTTGCTGCAGCGATGAAAATTTATACTTTTGGCCCGTATGGAAGTGAATGTCAGAGAAATCGGGGCGAAAGCTTTTCGCAAATGCTCATATGTACATTTTAGCGGTAAAGCACTAATAAATCTGGTTCACCCTAAGAATGCGTATTGTCTTCAGGTATTTATGGAGGTAAAAAAAGAATGGAGATGGCGCTATAGACGTATTCTATACGTTGTTTTGAAGCCATGGTGTGTGGGGCCTACCACCATCTTAAATAGCCCAAAACATTAGCTAACCACTGTTTACGCTTGCTTCTTGTTCATTATTTCTGACGGGTGCACGTAACAGCTGTTTGAAGTACTACAAATTACGTTGCTTATATGAGTAACAAAGTGTTAGGAAGGCAATTACGAACGTTTTTCTGTTCTTGAATGCTTATTTGCTCTAGTTATACGACACATTTGACCTCGTAAACATTGAAACGGTACAGTAGTTTCCGCTCTATAAGCAACAGGTTTCGCTGCTCGCTCGCACCGGGAAATAGAAACAGAGGCGGCTCCGCAGCCAATTTTATTACACGACGCGGCCGGCCGCGGGTGCAACAGAACCCACGTGGACGGGTGGAAAGAAATGTGTCAGGCTTCATAATACGTATTTATATGTGTCGTGTATTATGCATTTCTTGTACGTGGATGTGAATCTGCACATAAATTTTCCTAATCCTCCCCTCACCTTTCCGTAAAGCGTGGCCAAATCTTTATTGGGAAGTAGTTCTGTAGTATAGTAGTGCCAACCTTACTCCTGGCTAGGGGATCAGAGAGCCAACACAGGCAGGTAAAAGTCAAAGATTTTCCAGTGTCACAAGATTTGGGGTGGAGAGGTTGGTCATGGCCAAGTGGTTCGACCACCCCATCCATCGGGGCCCAGGAAGACCTCCGGGTGCCCGCCATATTCTTGGAGTGTTACAGAAGACGGGTAAGTGAGCAGACGTGCCCCCAGTGCGTCTGTCTCAATGTTCACGCATGGAAGAGAGGTATTTGAATATTTGTACTAATTCTTTTATTTCCAGCTTCGGATTGTGTAAGGTAATGAATGTGTTCGTTTAATTCCGGAAATTTGGCCCCCTGGTCCCCAGTTTGCCCGTTATCCTCCTCACATAGTGAATGTCCTATGTAAAATATTGGGAGACTTTGGTGGTATACATTTGGCCAACACAATTCCGTCTTATCGGTAGAAATGTGCGTGCAGATTAGTATATAATATACCCGAGCTATAAGTTGTAAAATTGTAATATCTGTAAACTGAAACAATTGCTGCTATCGCTGTAAAGTCGAGTGATAATGTTTAAAATAAATAGGAAATCAACTGTCATCAATCTTTAAAATACCTTAAAAATCACAAAGAAGTCAAGTTACAGGAATTTATTTAAGATAAAAGCTATAGAATGCAGGGACCCACACATCAGAGTGTGAGCCCTCCAGCCCCTTGCCTAGTATCGTACAGAAAGGACACTCTCTCTAGGTAGCGCTCTCTAGCTCCTCTCCCCAGTTATCCGTTGCGCAATTTTGATTCAGGGCTTGACGGAATCAACTTTCATCTGGCGTCCGTAGGCAAGGAGGTAAGATGGTAAACTTTCAAAATAACTTGTTTTGTGTCGATATATTTCGAATAACCAAGAAGATAATGATGTACTGTGAACCGGATGTTTCCGTAATCCATTTAATTCCACTTTTACTGTATTTTTTTCGACAGTAAATGAAGCTGGATTTCCGAAACCAGTGCTTGTTTGCTTGTTGCTACTGCTCCTTGTTCGTTACATTTTCAGCTTTAATCTCATGTGCACAACATTTTTAATGTTCACATTTACAAAAAACTTACCTACATTTTCTTTGTTAGCTCATAAACATGTTCAATGAGGAAAGAAGCAAGGCATGCTTCATATCTTGAACATGTCAACAAAGTGAACGATTACTGAAATGTCAAAGAAACACAACTGTGTAGAGGTATACCTCCACGCGGAATAGAGTTCTTGTTTTATTGGAATGTCACTGCATTAGTCTTACTGTAGTTTACACATCTTCTCACTTTGAAATCTTACCTATGATGCGTCATTCAGTGGGTGACCAATAATAGCAATTTGCAATAAGAAAAGATATAATTTTTTGAGACACGTTCCATCATTATGCAATGCTATAGATATGGTTAAGGGAATGGACTCAAGCGCTTAGACCCCATAAAATCTATATTTTGCTTTGACGTGTATGTAGGTCATTTCTTAACTAATGGTAGCCTAATCTGTGTATCATGTATGCCTATTTGCTGCTTTTCTCGGAATATTTCTCGCCAGTAATTCTGGCAACTTTTCAGGGATATCCGAACGTATCACAACTGGATCATCTGTTTGATTTTACTTTTGAATTTCCTTTTGGGGTTTTTCACGGTACATAAGCCTATACTATGCCTTGTGATATAACAATAATTAGTTAGTTAGTTAGATTCATGTTCTGTATGGGCCTGTCATTTGCATGATAAATCATAATGCTGTGGAACAAGTCATCTTGTATTAATATAATTTTTTTTGTAAATATGCCTCCATGCTGATAATTTATTAGTTTTTTTGTTTTTAATTAAAGACAGATGCTAGCCAGAAATTCCTACCCATCACCATTTACGTATTACAGTAATAGTCTTCTGTGGAACAGGCAGAGTTGTCAAAGAGAAACGTTTTCCGTTTGGTTTCAAACTTTACTTTTCTTTTTCTCTAGTATTTTATATCACTGAATAAGTGATGAAAACTTTTGGTTGCACCGCTGTGAGACCCTCTTTGTGCTACAGACAACTTTAATGTGGCGTAATGGATGTCATATTTCTCTTCTGGTTTTGTAATTATGTGCAGCATTTTTCCTGTTAAAGTGAATTGATTATTTGCAACAAACTTGGCAAGGAAATAGCTATACTCTGAAGCGTATAGATTGCTACTCAGACGCCGAGCAGCAGACAGGCACGAAGAAAAGTATATTCACATCTGTTCTCCCAAAGCCTTCTTCAGAATACACATTCATAGTCACATACACAAAACACATACACATGACCTCTGTCTCCGTCTGTTCTAGAAAGAATATTTTTTTTCATGTAATGCATCTGTTGGGCATTTTGCAGTATTTCTGCCGTGTCAGCAGGTATCTCTTTGTTCAGTCAAGTAGATGAATACCGGTCTGAATAAAAAACGGCCAAGTATCTCCGACACCCAGAGAAAAGACGTTTCTCAGGGACTTTCCAATTTCCAGCACTGTGCTTTCTAAATACCCTTTCCGCACAAAGACAAACGGCTACAACATCATTTGATTGTGGAACTAAACCACCTGTACTCTTCTTGTGTGTGAGGGAATAGACATAACTGCCATCACGGCTCGCACTGGATTGTGCTTCCCAAGCGCCGAACAACAAATCCCGCGCACAATACTGGCCGCCACTTCAGAGAGAAACAGACCTGCTTCAATAAAGTCATGATTTTGAGTAACCAAATGGCTTTGCACATCTATTAACTGTGAACGATCTGGAGTGGCAATGTGTTCGTCAGTGCTTAGCCCAGCATAAGTCAGAATAGAACTTTCCACCAGTGTCAAATAACTGTTTTTCTCAGACTTACGAATTTCATTGTGTACTAATAGCATATTGTAGCAGACATGAGCCGACGTGCAGTTGGGTTGCTGTTGCATCGAGGAGGACTACGAATGGCACTGAAAAACCATTTCTAAATGATCCTCAGAGAACGTGTAAGTGGGGCTCAACTAAAGTTGCATAAAGCTATAAAACACTTGAAATACTTATAAGGAAACCAACAAATCCTGTCTTCCTGTTCGAGTCCACAGCTCTTAGATCTTGAGGTAATGGACGCACTTTTAAGTGCTTTGATGAACTACTGTGCATCCAACAAAAATCTTTCCACAACTCTCAAATGCCGCTTCCATTGATTCTGGATAAGGTTTCTGGAATTCAGCACATCAAAAAGGCGGTTGAATATGCGAATGAATCTGATTGCAGAAGAATCGTTGAAACCAAATATATTCACGTCAAAGCAATACTGCATTGCATCTGCTGCGTAATTGCTGAGCAGTAGGCAGCTAACCTCACTTTCATTTTATTATCGAGGCAATAAGCGTTGCTGCTTATAATGATGTTGCCTAAACGGAGTCCTTCTTCTACCTGCACCTTATGCATTAATTCAAAGAGATATCATGAAAAGATATCCCCTGCTCATCCCACAAATGTTTCGTTTCTCCCAAAGTATTCCTAACGAGTTTCAGCAAGCGTAGAAGCTCTAACATCAGTGACACTCCATAACTGATGCCTTCAACAAAAATGGTTGTCTTCTGATCACGAGGTTCAAGATTGCACCCCAAGCATTTGGCTATGGACAAATTAGCGGCACAGCCATCACAAGATAGACACACTACCCGAATGCCAATGGCACTGGCAAGGCGGGTACATTATTGAACTAGGTTAACTTTCTGTTCCCCAGTTATCCCATAAGTCAAAAAGTACTACTAATACCACTTTAGCTACAGGTAACCCATCCATGACAATAGAGGACCCCATATCACCATAGCCATATCGCAGAGTGCCGTCAAACCCAATGTGTTGCCCGATTGCGATCTCATTAACTAACAGGCTGCAGAGAATGGCATTCCTGAATTTCTGATGGAAAGCTTTTGCTCTAATTGTGACAAAAGCCACGTGCACCACCCACCCGCTGACATCGTCTCACTAATGTTCTAAGATGTGCCAGGCATCTAACGTACTTATATGCCGTTGGTGAGTAAAAATGTAAAATGAGGCAAATGAACAGAGTTCAGATTTGTATGTTTGTGGCACACACTAACAGATAGCCTTTGCAGCTTGTCGTTGCAACAACTCCTTTTTCATTCCAGGTATATCTTTCAGAACAAATGGTTCAAATGGCTCTGAGCACTATGGGACTCAACTGCTGTGGTCATAAGTCCCCTAGAACTTAGAACTACTTAAACCTAACTAACCTAAGGACAGCATACAACACCCAGCCATCACGAGGCAGAGAAAATCCCTGACCCCGCCGGGTATCGAACCCGGGAACCCGGGCGTGGGAAGCGAGAACGCTACCGCACAACCACGAGATGCGGGCTATCTTTCAGAACACTAAGGCCCGTAAACAAGATGTTCTTTTCTCAGTTCATCAATTACTGCGTTCAGCAACGAAATTTTCTTGGTTAGTTGTCGCTTTGATTTTTGAACGTCTTTAATTATTTTCCTGAGTTCTTTATTTTTTTTGCTAAAAGAGTGCTACTAACCCTCTCAAAAATTTTCGTATTTACTGACTCTTCATTAGGTTTTCTCTCAAACACTGAGAAGCGGCAGCAGCAAGAGAAGACACTTCTCTGTCAGTTCCAGTGGCAGCAGCTACATCGACAATACTTGTAGCAGCCTTCTTTAGCTGCTGCTACTGCTGCTGCTGCTATGCTGGTGGTGGTTGTGTCTGCCTCTCATTCTATATAAAATGATAAAATAGAAATTACTGCACACAAATGTAATTAAAGATACTGTATGTTATGAAGTCTTCAAGAAATAAATCGTATGTAATTACATACCAATTCTGTATTAATGCACATAGCAACAAAAATAATGTGTCAGACACCACGTGAAGAAGACTGCAGGTCACTCAGTTGAAATATCGTGCACGAAAGATGCGAATAACCGTCAGAAACCCGATTAATCAGAATGACAACAAAATTAATATCTGATACCTTGGTAGAAAGTTTTTATATTGTAATTGTGTAGAGCTGAATTCAAAATTGATGTTCTGCACTTTTCTTGCCTTTTGTAAGTGAGGAGGAATCACAGGAAAAATGAATGGCACTCCCGAAACTAATGTTCCGTCAATGTCCTCTTCCCAAAAATGCCGTGAACATATTTTGCTAAATTTGGGTGGTTCCCAGTCTTTCCTCCCCACAGCACTCAGCCGAGAGCTTTACGAGACGAACTTGTAGGAAATCTAAAGACAGATGACAGAAATAAAACAACTACAATAAAAGTAAACAGCGCAGCCATAATTCACGCATACAAAAGAAAACATTGCTTGAACGGCTCCACTTGTGAATGAAATGTGGTACCTTTAAATTTTAGATTACGATCGGATCGATTAGTAAACCCAAAAAAGCAAGTTGGCATTTTTGGTGAAACAGCCTCATCTTCACCCAGTCAAACTACCAAATGCTGTTTGGTATACGACCATAGAAGTCGACTATTGTTCCCAACGATCAAAACTGTGCATGGCCAATCCGAGTGACATACGGAGAAGTGTCACTCGATGAACCGTGGAGGTATAAATACGATGAAGCTAATGTTTTGGGGTATGTAAGCTGGAAGACTTGGTCTTCAAATTTGTGACGCGATGACAGCTTTCTTCTTTATTTACCTCCGTACAGATAACGCCTCCATATAGCGTTTTTGAATTAGATATGACGTCATTGGTCAAATACAGCTGGTGGAAACAGAAACAAGAATTTATTTTCTATTTCTGACAGACCTTTAATTTGCCTTTTAAGTTAGAGGTGTGTTATTCACGGAATGAAATGGCTTTTGAAATTGACTTTTCTGCTTACATATCTTTAATTAAGGTGCGTCTGCTTTATCGTCTTTGTGCCAGTGCATTTCATACCTTTAATACCAGTTGAGTGCTGCCAAATTTTCTTGGCTTCTCTTCTCCGTAGTACCAAATTGGCAGCGATCGCTCGAATTCGAGGTGCTAAATGTTAATTCATTCCACAGCCAACTTCGCCACTCAGATGATGCTGTGCCCCATAGGCTTGATGCTATAACCGTCATTGCTTAATGATGTGTTTCATTTCGGTGATAGGTAATTTACAGCAGTGAGCATAATTTATACGCGACCTTCTACGCAGTTGTGTATCGCATAATCTGACACAACAACTAGTTTCGCCGACGACGAGTTCATTAAGAGTCTCACACAAGAGCGATGTCGCGAGCAATTATCGCCTGCAATCGGTCACCCAATACAGTAGCCATCTACCTAGCAATTGCAACTAATATTTCGTACGCCACTATGTCAGGAAGTCCTGTTATCGAAATTTATCTGTGATGACTAACAAAACTTCGTATGTCTCGTAATACTTGTAAAAAACAAGAGCTGAAATGTATTAAACTTTTTTGGACTATTTCAAGTCACAAATCATAAGTAACATATCAACTAAGATGGTGATCAGATTTAAATTATCTGCTATTCTTCTACCTTTTCCTGGCCAGTGTCTCGTATCTTCATGGGGTCAGTATACCATACTATTAGTGGTATATCATACTATTAATCATTCTGTTGATGATATATTGTTGCCAACCCTTCGCCCCCCCCCTCCACCCACACATCCTCATTTTTCGGGTGGCAAGAGAAGAGGGAGATGCAGCTTTGGCGATGCTAGCAAGGACGCTTCGTTGGCAAAATTTATTCGGGCTACAGATTTCCACTGGAAATGAAATAGATGGGAAAAAGATTTTGTCGTGATTTAGTCTGGTTCTATTCTATTTAATACAGTGACACATGCGCATACACTCCAATGTCAAGTACTCGATTCCGTATTTCTGGATTTCCGGAAGGCTTTTGACACGGTACCACACAAGCGGCTCGTAGTGAAATTGGGTGCTTATGGAATATCGTCTCAGTTATGTGACTAGATTTGTGATTTCCTGTCAGAGAGGTCACATTTCGTAGTAATTGACGGAAAGTCATCGAGTAAAGCAGAAGTGATTTGTGGTGTTCCCCAAGGTAGTGTTATAGGCCCTTTGCTGTTCCTTATCTATATAAACGATTTGGGAGGCAATCCGAGCAGCCGTCTTCGGTTGTTTGCAGATGACGCTGTCGTTTATCGAATAATAAAGTCATCAGAAGACCAAAACAAACTGCAAACCGATTTAGAAAAGCTATCTGAATGGTGCGAAAAGTGGCAGTTGACCCTAAATAACGAAAAGTGTGAGGTCATCCACATGAGTGCTAAAAGGAACTCGTTAAACTTCGGTTACACGATAAATCAGTCTAATCTAAAAGCCGTAAATTCAACTAAATACGCAAGTATTACAATTACGAACAACTTAAATTGGAAGGAACACGTAGAAAATGTTGTGGGGAAGGCTAACCAACGACTGCGTTTTATTGGCACGACACTTAGGACACTTAGGAGACCGCTTACACTAGGTTCGCCCGTCCTCTTTTAGAAAACTGCTGCGCGGTGTGGGATCCTTACCAGATAGTTACCAGATAGAACTGACAGAATACATCGAAAAAGTTCAGAGAAAGGCAGCACGTTTTGTATTAGCGCGAAATATGGTAGAGAGTGTCACAGAAATGATACAGGATTTGTGCTGGACATCATTAAAAGAAAGGCGTTTTTCGTTGCGACGGAATCTTCTTACGAAATTCCAATCACCAACTTTCTCCTCCGAATGCGAAAATATTTTTTTAACACCGACCCACATAGGGAGGAACGATCACCACTATGAAATAAGGGAAATCAGAGCTCCTACGGAAAGATATAGGTCTTCATTTTTTCCGCGCGCTATACGAGATTGGAATAATAGAAAATTGTGGAGGTGGTTCGATGAACCACCTGCCAGACACTTAAATGTGATTTGCAGAGTATCCATGTAGATGTAGGTGTAGATGAACTTAGATTTTACAACAGAGGGGCAATTAATATAAAATACTAAAATACTGGAACCATCGGAATAATTGCGTTCGCAATCACTAATTGTATTGGAGTATACATGGTGTCCTAGCAGGAATGGATTAGTCAGGAATATGACAGAAACGATCATTCGAAGCAAAAAAGTCTGGTAAACATTGGTTCTAAAAAGCATGCCTTAAGAGCTATGAGCATTGTTCATCTTTGATATTGGGAAACACTTCTTTCTTAGTGAACAAGTGCTCACAGCTCTTAAGGAATGCATTTTATAACCAATACTTACTTCACAATTTTTTCCTGTTTTGTTCCATGCTATCTCTTATCAAAGTATGGAAAGCAAAGAGCTTGCAGTAGAAAAGATTTGTTTCACAGTATCGAAGATGAACAAGTGGTCATAGCTCTTAAGGTATGCGTTCCAGAGCACATGTTTACTAACCTCGTTTGCTTGGAATGATCATTCTTGTCACATCGCTGAGTAGTGACCTTCCTCGTGGAACAACTCTGTACAATTGTGTACGTTAGGTACGCTGTAGCGGAAAGATCTAACGCAAATAAGCTGACGGAGTTAATTCACGCTTTCGAATATATAGTTCACGGTACTATTGCACCAACTAATTGTCACCATTCATTTCGATCACCATCACCATTATATTTTCGAATTCAGATCATTTGTGTGTCACACACTGCGTGATGAACTTAAAACTGAAGTCTGCATCAAAGTAGATATCATCATATTCGCACCATATGGTTCCTGATTCTCACACCGGAAAAACGGAAGCGACAAAAGGTATTCGAAATGAATAGAAATGCATGCTTTTACGGCCTTAACCACAACGCATCTAACTTTTTACTAATTGCGAAGCACAGTCAATAAACAGAAACGCAATATCAGTTAATGTATCGGTTCTGCCGAAGGAGCATTGTTGTGGAAGAGAGAGAACCCTAAAAACCATGTGCATTTTGAGTACAAGCCTGGTTCATACATGTTAACTTATATAACTGCGTGGGAGAATTTCATCACATTTCGTAGGTCATGTGGAAGGAAGTAACACGCGTCACAAAGATTCCGAACTTCTACTGGACACAGTCACCACTGTGTGCGCCCTTACTTACTGCTGAAATATTCTAACTTTTATGCCAAGAAAACTTCCTCCTCTAAACTAAAATCTGGAAATCAAATCTCGTGTTCAGAATGAGATTTTCACTCTGCAGCGGAGTGTGCGCTGATGTGAACTTCCTGGCAGATTAAAACTGTGTGCCGGACCGAGACTTGAACTCGGGACCTTTGCCTTCCGCGGGCAGGTACTCTACCAACTTTTCCTTTTTTTGTTACATTCTTTTTTTTGTGTTTTTATTTGGATACAAAATTAGGCAGTTCACAAACACTAAATGAAATGCATCCTCTGCAAAAACAAAAAAAAAAAAAAAAAAAACAAAAAAATCATTGTAAAACAAATCACAAATGTAAAGGAACAGGGATACAGGAATGTTGTTTTTATTTATTTATTTTCCATAAAGATCACTCTGTTAAAAGGAACATGTAGATCATTTCATGGTATAGTATGTGCATTATATATGGAGCGGTGAGAGAAGCGTGAGGTTCATTATCAGCTGTCAAATGTGCACACCGATTGCACCCGGCACATCCCAACTGCGTGGGGGGTCGAGGAAGACTGCCTGAAGATAGTTGGCAAAGATTTTCCGATAGTGTGACCATCTATGAACCTCATTGTGGGCTTGCTGCAAGAAATACCAAAAGTCGAGTCGCGACTTGGCAGCATCCCCATAGAGGTACGCGATCTTCCAACCTTTGACCCAGATGATCGAGTGTGATTTAGTCGCCGGAAAGTAGTCACTCTCCGGATATAAGAAGGAAGCAGGTGTAATATGTTGCGGGGTCACACGGAGGTAGCAAGCCACCATCTGTCTTCCTAGGAGCCATACGTCCTCCACCGCGATACAAGTTAAGCGGTGATGATCGTCATCCACTTGGCGACATTTCGGGCATAGTGGAGTGTCCACTAGTCCAATTGCATGGAGTCGTTGGTTGGTGTTGAACTTGCCACAGGTGACAGAGAACCACAGTGCCAGAACGAAGGTAGGAAGGAATTTTTGGTGCACATGTCTACAAATCTTCGGCCAATGCAACTTGGGGTGTTTGAGTTCAATGACATTACGACTTATCCGTCGTAGCAGCCAAACATAAAAATCCTTCGCGCATGGTGGTCTCGTGCGCGGAAGCTCGTCTCTGATATAACTAAGTTCCACGATAAATGTTGATACATGCGCAACATGTGACGTAATGTTGCCCACCGCCACCGGAGGTGTGAGGGACCCTGGAACTAGGAGATCCAGTAGGCGGGATGTAAGGGAATCACGCCCGCTACGCCATTGCTTGTAGATCGTGGCTAGAAGGAGCGCCGTCGCTCGGCAGTGAACATTCGTTAAGTCCGAGTCCCCCCTTGTCCGTAGGGAGCGTGAGCGTTGTGTATCGCACCTTGAGGGGCGATCCAGTCATCACAAAATAGCCTAGTGCTGATTGAAGTCGACGTCCGAGCGTGAGTGGTAGGGGCAGGATCTGCGAAATATGCACCATTCGAGAAACCACATAAGTGTTCAGATATTCGACTCGCTGCAAAGGATCAAGGCGCCATAGGAGATGTTGTCGGACCATGGTACGTGTTGTCTGTAAAATACGTCGGTAGTTAACTGCCGCAGTATGTTTTACAGATGAGGTAAAGTCTATGCCGAGATAGCGGAATCGTTGCACATAAGGAAACGAACTGATTTCCTCCGGCGTAAGGCCCCTTCCAACCGGCATTGCCGCCGATTTGTTCATGTTCACTGCACTACCCGCCGTCACACTGTGGTCCAACAAACCAACTGAGCTAGCCAAGCACGACTCACGCCCCCTCTTCACAGCTTTACTTCTGCCAGTACCTCGTCTCCCAGGAGAGCTTCTCTAAAGTTTGGAAGGTAGGAGACGAGGTACTGCGAGAAGTAAAGCTGTGAGGACGGGGCGTGAGTCGTGCTTGGGTAGCTCAGTTGGTAAGAGCACTTGCCCGCGAAAGGCAAAGGTCCCGAGTTCGAGTCTCGATCCGGCACACAGTTTTAATCTGCCAGGAAGTTTCTAATCGCGTGTTATTTGTCTCTTTAAACGAAAACTAGTAACTTCGAATGTCAGCTGCTATAGATAATGAAGCAATCAAAACAACGCCAAAGAGGAGTAGTGTGAGTTACAGTGTGTTATATCACCGTCCAAGCACAGGCTGCTTTGACGGATACACTGACGACTCTGCTGCTCATTTTTGTTGTGCACTGTGACAGCAGTGCCCCAAGCGGACAGTCAGCTACACTTTTGAATTCTATGTCGTATGAGGGCAAATAAACTCCTGGAAATTGAAATAAGAACACCGTGAATTCATTGTCCCAGGAAGGGGAAACTTTATTGACACATTCCTGGGGTCAGATACATCACATGATCACACTGACAGAACCACAGGCACATAGACACAGGCAACAGAGCATGCACAATGTCGGCACTAGTACAGTGTATATCCACCTTTCGCAGCAATGCAGGCTGCTATTCTCCCATGGAGACGATCGTAGAGATGCTGGATGTAGTCCTGTGGAACGGCTTGCCGTGCCATTTCCACCTGGCGCCTCAGTTGGACCAGCGTTCGTGCTGGACGTGCAGACCGCGTGAGACGACGCTTCATCCAGTCCTAAACATGCTCAATGGGGGACAGATCCGGAGATCTTGCTGGCCAGGGTAGTTGACTTACACCTTCTAGAGCACGTTGGGTGGCACGGGATACATGCGGACGTGCATTGTCCTGTTGGAACAGCAAGTTCCCTTGCCGGTCTAGGAATGGTAGAACGATGGGTTCGATGACGGTTTGGATGTACCGTGCACTATTCAGTGTCCCCTCGACGATCACCAGTGGTGTACGGCCAGTGTAGGAGATCGCTCCCCACACCATGATGCCGGGTGTTGGCCCTGTGTGCCTCGGTCGTATGCAGTCCTGATTGTGGCGCTCACCTGCACGGCGCCAAACACTCATACGAACCATCATTGGCACCAAGGCAGCTCTCATCGCTGAAGACGACACGTCTCCATTCGTCCCTCCATTCACGCCTGTCGCGACACCACTGGAGGCGGGCTGCACGATGTTGGGGCGTGAGCGGAAGACGGCCTAACGGTGTGCGGGACCGTAGCCCAGCTTCATGGAGACGGTTGCGAATGGTCCTCGCCGATACCCCAGGAGCAACAGTGTCCCTAATTTGCTGGGAAGTGGCGGTGCGGTCCCCTACGACACTGCGTAGGATCCTACGGTCTTGGCGTGCATCCGTGCGTCGCTGCGGTCCGGTCCCAGGTCGACGGGTACGTGCACCTTCCGCCGACCACTGGCGACAACATCGATGTACTGTGGAGACCTCACGCCCCACGTGTTGAGCAATTCGGCGGTACGTCCACCCGGCCTCCCACATGCCCACTATACGCCCTCGCTCAAAGTCCGTCAACTGCACATACGGTTCACGTCCACGCTGTCGCGGCATGCTACCAGTGTTAAAGACTGCGATGGAGCTCCGTATGCCACGGCAAACTGGCTGACACTGACGGCGGCGGTGCACAAATGCTGCGCAGCTAGCGCCATTCGACGGCCAACACCGCGGTTCCTGGTGTGTCCGCTGTGCCGTGCGTGTGATCATTGCTTGTACAGCCCTCTCGCAGTGTCCGGAGCAAGTATGGTGGGTCTGACACACCGGTGTCAATGTGTTCTTTTTTCCATTTCCAGGAGTGTAATATCGTTTGTACTGATTTGTAACATAGATATTTTTTTACGAAAGAGAGCATATGTAATGCAGTAAAAATTGGCACTAACTAAAAAAATACACCATATTTGTCTTTCTTTAGTCTCCTGTGGATCCTGGTAGGTGTGAAATGCTACATTACAGCACAGTTTACTTACGATTTTCTTGTAACGCAGTCAGCAGCTCATGTTGTGGTCTACCTAAAGGACACCCACCACGTCCTTGAAATCAGAAAAGATTCCACCACAAGAACTTCGATGTTCCACTATACACGTGACAAAAGTCATAAGATAAATGATATGTGCACATATAGACGGCGGTACTATCGCATAAAGAAGGTATAAAAGGGTGTTGCATTGTGCGGAGCTGTCATTTGCATTCAGGTGAGTCATGTGTAAAGGTTTCCGACGTGGTTACGGCCGCACCACGGGAATTAATAGACTCTCAACCCGAAATGTTAGTTGGAGCTAGACGCATGTCGTCTTTGTGCCATTGCAATTCGTATTCTTAAAACCAGTACAGTGCAGCCACTTTTCATTGCCTTCCCATCTCCTTAGTACTGAACTGACAGAGATCACTCGAATTCGAGCTTCTAATGTATCAGTCCTCTGCCAACTTCGGCATTCAGGCTATGCTGTGCGCCATTGGTCTGACGCTAAAGTCAGCAGTGCTTAATGCTGTGTTTCATTTCGGTAATACCTAACTTATAGTTGTGAGCATCTATTATACGTGACCCCTTTTTGCAGTTGTGTACCCATGACCCGACACAACAAGTAGATTCGTCGACGACGAGTTCATTGAGCGCCCCACACACGTGCGATATATCGTTGGCAATGTCGCGAGCAATTACGGCCTGAAGTCAGTTACACAACACAGTAGCGATTTACCTAGCAATCAGTATTTCGAACGCCACTGTATCAGGAAGTCCTGTTATCGAAATTAATCTGCCATGATTAACAACACTTTGTGTGTCAATTAATACTCGTTAAACAAGAGTTAAAATATATTAAACTTGTTTTGGAATATTTCCGGTTGGAAATCATAAAATATCAACTATGATGGTATTCATATACTACCTGCTCTTATCCTTATTTTTCCTGGCCTGTATTCTCGTGTGTGTGTGTGTGTGTGTGTGTGTGTGTGTGTGTGTGTAGGGGGGGGGAGAGGGGGGGGAGCAGCTTTGGCAATTTTACCATGGACGCAGTATTACCTCGGTAAGACTTCTACGCCTTACACAAATTCTTTGTTGTACTATATTGTTGAGAGTTGATTTTTGTCAAAATTGCCCTGGGAACGAAGTACTCCCAACAAATCAAACCTATACATGCAAAATACTTGTTTCTACCAACTTAGGCTATACATATTTTTAAGGCTTTATATCTAGAAATTATACCGGATAAAAGAAAAATTATAAATACAATTTCGTCGTAAATTTTATCCTCTGTACAATTTATTCATGCTACTTACACCGAAACTTCATTGGAAAAGAGATATACGGGGGATAAAAGTTTTAGTCGTGATGTCGGCTGTTTTGCTCAAGCATGGCCGCACGAGCACATGCGCTCCAACGACGAGAACTTGGGTTTTACAACATGGGGGGCCATTACATGTAGCATAGTAAAATACTAGCACTACATTCGTAATTACGATCGTACATCACTGGTATATCTGCGTATTTCAGTTATCGTCTACCGCAAAGATCTTAACCAAAATTACCTGACGGGCTCAATTCACGCTACGGAATTTAGTGCACAGTACTATTGCACCATCTGGGTGTCACCAACACGACTCTGAGTCAATCATTTTGTTCATCATGGCCTTTTCGAATTCAGATCATTAACGTGTCACACGATGTATGATGAACATAAATAAAACTATTATCAGCATCAAAGTAGATGCCATCCAAATCGTACCACATAATACCTGATTCTCATACGGGAAAAACGGAAGCAACAAAAAGTATTCGAAATGAACTGTAAAAGCATTCTGTTACGGCATCAACGATAACACATCTAACTTTTTATCTATGGTGAAGCACAATCAATAAATAGAAACTCAATTCCAATTATTGTATCGGTTCTGCCTATGGGTAGTTGTGATGGATAACGATTGTCGTGGAGGAGAGAAAACCATTTTTCCAGCATATGTGTGGTTCATTATGTTAAGTGCTATAATATAAGTCCCACAAACTACGTGCGAACATTTCATCACATTTCGTAGCTCGTCTGGTAGGAAGTAACAAACAGCAAAGATTCGCAGCTGCTACTGGGCACAATCAAAAGCATCTACGCTCTCTTACTTTACTGGTTATATATTCTAACCTTTATGCCAAAAAACTTTCTCATCCCCACTGAAATTTCAGATCTTGTGTTACTGATCTTTGAAAGAAAACTAATAACATCGAATTCA
Source organism: Schistocerca cancellata (assembly GCF_023864275.1). Classification (NCBI taxonomy): domain Eukaryota; kingdom Metazoa; phylum Arthropoda; class Insecta; order Orthoptera; family Acrididae; genus Schistocerca; species Schistocerca cancellata. Next base: position 563,425,483 of record NC_064628.1, on the reverse strand, counting down.
CATTTTCTGCTGCTGTCAATAACGGAACAATCAAGGAGTAGTTAAGAGATACTATGCGTTAGACCACAGACTAACTATAGTCTAGTCCAACAGATACAGTCACGTCACTGTTGCTCATTTTGTGACAGCAGCGCTCCAAGCGGATTGAAAGCTATGCTTTTGGATACGACAGCGACTGAGTGCAAGTAGTATCGTTTTTATTGACTGGTAACACAATTTCTACAAAAGGTAGCATATGTAGTGTAGTAAAAATCGGCAATGACTAAACAGTTACATTATATTTGTCTTTCCTTAGTTATCTATGATCGCTGGGAAGCATGAAATGGTACAGTACAATACAATTTATGTACGATTCTCTTTTAACGCACAGTTAGCGCTCGAGTTTGTGCGGTGCTCCCAAAGAACACATTCACATCGTTGAAGTGAGGACAAATTCCATCACAAAAGCTTTGGTGCCGCACTGTAGAACTGGAGACATGCCTCCAATGCGTGTGTGTAGCTCAGAGGCCCCATTTCCGTATGTCAGACAATACTACATTGATTCGACTTATACCTATAAGGACAACTTTCGCCTAGCCACGGCAATATTATACAGAAGGATCTTCCTGTCACCATCCACACATCCAAGACAAATCATTTGCCCTAGAACGAATTGGGTGCGTGTGTGGATTAATACACATCGGTCTTTTCACCTCACAAATATCGATGACGGTGGTACGGCGTTGTCAATGACGAACTGGTGACGCGAGACAAACTGTTTGGAATCAGAATGTCACCGGACCCGTATTGCACTAAGTGTACTCTACAAAACAATCTTGAGCACCATTCCGTGTGCTCGATAAAAAGAAAACGTGGTCGTAAATTCGGAACAGATTGGCCCACGATACCCACATTGCACCTTCAACAACAGTCCTACAACTAGAAAGCATGTTACGACCAGATTACCTCTTCTATCCAGCTGCAGACTCAGAAACGAAGGCCATTCGAGACTATTTAACCCAGCAACACTGGCTATTAAAAAAGAAGTTACCGTGCAACAGAAGTGTAAATAATTTTTCTGCAAGTTTTTCCGTATCTCTCTCAGTAAAGTAGTCTGAAGCTTTTATGCAAGGGTTTTTTCTTACTCTTCGAGGAAAGCCTTATTGTTTTTTCTCAAGAAAAAGTTCCTCCGTTCCTCATAAAGAGTCTTTGAGCTGTGTTTTTTTCAAGTTATTTTAATTCTTTTCCTTAAGAGGAGTGGCCATTGGTATATGTACAAGGGTTTCCTTCCAGTTCTCTATCAGAGTAATTAGTCGTAACGCCTTTATTCCCATAAAGAAGTTTCTTACATTTTAAAGAGATTTATTTCTTTGCATGAAGAGTTTATTTTATTCATTTACATGAAGATGTTATTCCTATTTTCTTTATAAAAAGTTCATCTTCTACCACAACGAGTTACTTAAAGTGTCTGAGAGACACCTCAGGACAATTTTTCCGCTCGGGACTGGGCGTGTGTATTGTTCTTATCATCAGTTCGTCATCACCATCGCGCAAGTCACCGAAGTGACGTCAACTAAAATGACTTGCACAAGGCGATAGAAAAACCCGGCCAATACTTCCATACTCACTTTCCATATTTTTTATAACATACAAATATGTACTGAAGAATGTCGCTTTCCTTTAAGAACAAAAAATGATAAGCAAACAGCAGGAGACCTGTCCTTGTGGAGAAAGACCTCGTATACTACCAAACAATGTGAAGTTTTGTTTGCTACACTCTTAGCCAAATCAGTGGATGCAGAGCAAAGGAAACTTGTATGGAATGCAGTATCTTCGTTATTTAACATACCAAATAAGCCATCACAACTTTAGCTGAAGAGAAAACCACTTAGAGATGATGCTAAAACATAAGAAAGAAACAAGCAAACTGTTTCCTAACACTGAAGAAACCAATGCTGTAATTTTTCCTACCGCTGAGCCACGAACAGTGGGAATCTTCAACACAGGCGTATTTTGAAGATAGTTGCATTTCCATAACATTCATGTATTTGAAAGCCGAATGAAGTGTGAGAAAGTGCTAATCATTAGACTCCATACCGTATAAAATTTATACGTGCCAAGAAAAGTGGCTATCGTAACAAGAACGGATAGCAGCATAAATATATGCTTCTCAGAAATGTGCCTATTGTGTTATATTGCTTTCAGCAGAATAAGCTACAATAATTCTCTTTTCGAAATTATTTCTTCATGAAAAAGTAGTTCACTGAAACAGTAAGATCTGGCTTTTCTTACATTTACTACAAGTTCATTCATGTTTCTTGATAATTTGCTGATGTTTGGAACGCTAAAATATAATAACTATTTTCTAGTTAACGTGAAATGTAATTGAAAACAAGCATTAATCTGAGGGCTAGCTTTCTCGCCGTTAGGGGCTGTTTATGTTGGTTAGATTGTGGAGCAGGTGTGAAGCAAGAAAAAATAGAGAATAATAACTCATGGCGGGAAAAATAATCTCGTATCGAACGTCGTGAAATGTTTGCTGTCAATCGTCTGCATAGTTTACATTCTCTCAAAAACTCATATAACTGAGAGCCAAAATTGAGTGAACTGTAGATTTGAAAAAAGCGAAGTCGATAATATTAGACCCGTGTTATCCTGTATATTTATAGAATTGGTCCTCCAGTTTCATCTAGTTACTGTCATTTCGCCCCATATGAAGAAAAAAAAAATAAACTGGGAAATAGCGTCATTCTCACTAAGACAAAATTAGGTGTATGTATGCTTCTAATGTTTTGTTAGTTTGCTATGGATGACATTAACTAGCTCCATAATAAGCTTCTCACACTAATCGGTCTTTCACTCTGCACTCAACACAAAACATTTTCTCGGAGAAGTATTTGATACGGCGTTGTACTTTTTGTTCCACGCCGGATGGGTCTCTCCATATTCGGAGAAGACACAACTGAGACGAAGTACCTCGGGTTTCCGAAGAATACACTTTGTGCATGAACACAGCATCGTGAACAGAGACGCTGAGTGGCATTTCGAGTGGGACTCAATACCAAATGGACTGTTGTGAAATCCTGCATGTTGGTGAAAGAGTTACAGTAGAGAAAACACTACCGCAAAACACAATATCACCAGACTCTTTCCCTCTCACAAGTTTTCCCTCTTCAAAATGTCATTTACGAGCAGTGCTAGGTCGTATATATGAGTTTATACAAACAAAAAGTAATATTTTTGTGTTTACTGAATTACACCGAACCACATTTTGCGTTCTTTTTATTAAAGCTGAATCATTCGATGGTTTGTAATGGTGATTAATGTTTGTTACTGCTACTTCGCATTGCAGTATCAGGTACAGTACACAAAAGACAAAAAATGGGCCGGCCGGAGTTGCCGAGCGGTTCTAGGCGCTACAGTATGGAGCCGTGCAACCGCTACGGTCGCAGGTTCGAATCCTGCCTCGGGCATGGATGTGTGTGATGTCCTTAGGTTAGTTAGGTCTAAATAGTTCTAAGTTCTAGGGGATTGATGACCTCAGAAGTTAAGTCCCATAGTGCTCAGAGCCATTTGAACCATTTGAACAAAAAATGGAATAGGAAACAACCGCTGTAATGGTCATCAGATTGGAAGGATTTGTCTCACGCTGTATATTACGTTGCTCCCTAATTAAAGTCTTTAAACTTTAAGCACTGTATGAATGACTACACAGGCAGTAGGAAGTGTTTTTTTCAATAACGGGTCCTAAGAAAAACGCCGACTATTTCGACGCTACTTGCTTAGAGGTATTATCCATAACTGCTAATGGATTACACTGTTACATATACGTAAGTTGGTTCCTCTTAAAAGTACTTTGAACAGCACATGAGGCCATAGTAACCTTCAAAATTAATTGTAAATTTGCATAGGAAACAGCTTTTTAAAAAGAAAGAGATAAGTTATTGATACTTTGCCCTAAGCATAGCGGACCTTACTCAGTCTTGCCCTATACGCCGTGAGGCAGGTCTGATCCAAAGTGCATGGGGATGAGGTGACAGAGCCTCTGCTGCAGGGACCCGGATGGTAAGGAAAGTGGTGGAGGAAGAATAGTTGATCTTGACAATCCAAAGTAGAAGGAGATAAGATTTAAAAAGGAAGCAAACAGAACTGAATACTGTCACACTATCCAATACAATACACATATACCTTTCTGGTGATTCACAGTCGAATTTTGGGTCCCAGTAATTTAAAAGGCATTAAATGAGCCTTGCCCAATCTAATCATGCAGATAGTCCACAGAAATTGACAGGCTGGCATCACCGTCGGCGAAAACAAGTACTTTCCTTCATGCAGGGCGAACGTTCGTCACAGGTAGTGCTGCTCTATTTGAAGTACCATTACACATTTTTATTTTAAATTTTAAAGTAAATAACGTAATGTTACAATTTTGAGGGCTTTTGGGTGCGTCTTTTGGAGGGTTTTTATACAAATGTCCTGAGTAACCCAGGCCTTTCTTTGTATCTGGAGAAATTTGGTTTTTGGAAATAAATAGATTTTAAGAAGTCTTATTTAAAATTCTCCAAATGAGGACTGACGCTTTGGTAGTTTCGTTCGTTTTACATTAAACAAAAAGCAAGCACACTTAGATGCTTTTCTATACACATATTTTCGATACAATTTCTTTGAGAACAAAGAGAAGTCACTGGCAATCGACGTTTAGTCCATTCCTGTGGCACCAAACTGCAATAATTTTAAAATATTTATTAGTGGGTTCTGTAAAAGTTTCGTGCATGCATTTTTGACAGTGTATACTAGCGCGCTCATGCATGAGCGCACTAAGCGCGCGCGCATGGGCTTGTGTGTGTGTGTGTGTGTGTGTGTGTGTGTGTGTATGTCAAGATCGGATTGTGTTAATTTGTGTGTGTGTGTGTGTGTGTGTCTCAAGATCGGATTGTGTTAATTTTGCGACACCCCCACCCCTCCCACTTCACTGTGTAAGATTAATTTCGACTCCAACGGCATTTAAGTAAAATATTCGGTTTCCTCTGTTCCAAGTTTCAAGTCACAAAAATAAAGCAGGTTTCTACCAGTTACGTAATTCATTGTCATAATGTAACAAATAATAGATGTGTTATGGTTAGCGAACATTTCTGTGACTGTATATGTTAATGTGTGGTTGCAAATGAGTTTTTTTAAGTCAAATTGCCGATTGCGTCGTGAGAATTATTAGCCCAAAAATTCTCCTTTATGTCTATCCAGACTGCCTACTCTCCTTGCTCTGTTCAGTCATTCTTATTTAGTGATCGCGTTTTTTCTTAGGAGTTGTCCACTGACCCACACAACTAATCTTCAAAGATATTCAAATACATCCGATCCGTAATGAATGGCAGGTGGAATGTATACAGACATGGCAGGTTTGATGCCTAAGTTTCTGGTAATAGTTCTTAATAGGTGCAGAGTGTGCCTATATGCTGCTTCTTACAACACAATGCATAGCGTCCCTTCGCAGTACTTTCTGATCGCAATCATAGCAGAACCTTCTTTTTTGTGATCTGATTTACATAGAAGAACTTCTTCATAAGAACTCTGTTTTGCATGTTATCAGAAACCTTAGAAGCTCACGTCCTTACAGCAGATACAGCAGGGGCAAGTGAAAACCAGGCAAGAAAATCAGTATCACAGAAAGGAATTGGGCGGTGGGGGTGGGGGGGGTGGGGGGCGGGGAGGGGACGTAAGATGTGGCGTACTTTCAGGAATGACTACGTTGTTTTGGAAGTACAATCAAAGAACATTCGCCACTGCATAACCTTCTGCAGTTGTAAAATCTAGCTTCTGTACAATGAGTGATGGTTTGAAACAGGGCTGGTCAACTTTCACAGAGAGCGAAGACCCAATGCTCAATGGCTCTCCAACCACTTCTGTGGAAAATCGGGACTGTAATAATCAAGAAGAACATTATGAACACAAGCTCCAAACAACATCGCACACCAGTGAAGTAAACGAAAAAAATACAGCAGCCACAAGCACAAAGCTTGGACATATCAAAGTAACTGATTCAAACAAAACTCCAAACGAGTCTGGGAACAGTGTAGCTGAAAAACAAGGGAGTCCAGAAACCATTAAAAAACAGCAGGAGTCACGTTCCGTGAAATCTACTAGTGTTTCAAAACATGACCAACGCAAAAAAGACAAAAAAGTACTAATTTTTGCCGATAGTTACGATCGTCAACTGGCGGAAAAAGTGACACACACACAGTCAAACCTAAGCGTACAACCCTTTATAAAGCCAGGGGCAGGAATGGAAGAAGTTACGAAGTCTCTTGCAAAATCATGTGAAAACCTTGACTTTAATGACTGTGTCGTAATTTGTGCAGGCGCAAACGACGTTGGCAGAGATGAAGCTAAAATGCTCATCACAGTTCTCGACACTGTGCTGCCCAAATTAAACAAAACAAACGTAACTGTGGTAAATCAACCCCATAGGTATGACTTACCGCCCTGGTCATGTGTAAACAAACTGATAGAAAGAGTGAACCTTGAGATAAATGAACTGTGCAAAAAATATCCTTATGTGAATCTAATAGAGGTCAGTACATTAAACAGAGACATGCATACCAGTCACGGCCTACATTTGAATTACTATGGTAAACAGTTCTTGGCTGAAGAAATCTGCCGTCTTGTAAACAAGAGTGACAAGAAGCACAAAAAAATTGCAGGTCAGAGTACCTTGGAGAAATGGATCACTAGGGAAGACTCATCTCGCCCAACTAGAAGAAACATCAGGCAGCCTCCTCATCTGAATGATTTTTTACTGCCAAAAGCAGTAGCTACAAATTGCACAAACAAGATACATTTAAACTGAAGGTCGGTGGTACTGTAGATTTTCCCACAAATTCTGTAATAAAGAGCTTTCATCAAAATGTTCCGTCCCTAAGCAATAAAGTAGAAGAACTAAATATTTTATTAATGCATGAACTAGAGGATATTTCTGTAATGTGTCTTTCCGAACACTGGCTTGACGGGAACTTAATTAAATCTGTCTGCCTACACAATTACACTCTGGCTGAGTACTATTGTAGACGTAGTGGTCAGTATGGAGGTGTAGCCATATATGTAAAAGATAATATAGAGGTTACTAAAATAGATAATGTCACCTCCCTAAGTTGTGAAAAAGACTTTGAGATGACAGTGATAAAAATTCCAAAATTAGGTTTGATAATAGCTACAGTGTACCGCTCTCCAACGGGAAAGTTTGAGGTAATTTTAGAAAAAATGGAAATTTTCTTAAATAAGCTGCATAAAACAAGGTGTGATGTTGTAGTATGTGGTGACTTTAACATAGATTTTCTTAGTAAATGTAAACATAAAACCGCCCTTGGCAATCTCATTAAAACACAAAACCTTACAGCCACAGTTAAAGTTGCAACGAGAATAACATCAACCAGTCAGACAGGTTTAGATCAAATCCTGATTGATAAAGAGAAATTGGAGTGGTCAGTAAAAGTGTTTAACACAGGATACAGTGACCACAAAGCTCAAATACTTACCACCACAAAGGAAGGAAGACCGGTTAAGAATAACTTACTAAAGGTCAAGAGAAGGATCTACAGGCAGAAAAGCATTGACCACTTTAACTCACTATTGCATACTGAAGACTGGTCTGATGTCTACGAAAAGCAAAATCTGAATTCGAAATTCAATATTTTTCTAGAAAAAATGGTAAAGCATTTTGATACAGCCTTCCCTCAAAAAATGGTAAATATAAGAGAGAAGACAAGAGGAAAGGGTTGGATTACTAATGGAATCAGAACTTCTTGCCAGAAAAAAAGGGAGCTCCACAGAATCTGCAAAGAAAATAATGCCACTGAGGAAATGCATACTCACTACAAAACATACACTAAAATCTTACAAATGGTCATTAAACAGGCAAAAATAATGTACTATGATTACTACATAAATAATTCTACAAATAAAGTGAAAGCTATGTGGGACATCATTAAAAAAGAAACTGCCAAAAATAAGAGAACTGAGGAGAACATTGTCTTGATACACAACAATAAAAAGATTTTACAGCTTACAGAAACAGCAAACATATTCAACAAATACTTCACTGGGATAGCCGAAAATTTAATAAAAACTAATTTTAGTTCAACTCAGCATCAAGTGGTAAACAATTGCAACAGTAATAAATTTTCAATGTTTGTGGACCAAGTAAGCAGGGAGGAGACATTGAAGGCTGTCAGAGAACTAAAGACAACATACTCAGCAGGAATTGATGGTATACCGAACAGAATCCTAAAACTCTGTATCCAAAATATAATTGACCCCCTTACTCACTTATGCAACTGTTCCCTAGAGTCAGATCAACTAAAAACATCAAAAGTCATCCCTATTTTCAAAGCTGGTGACAAAGATGAAGTAATAAACTATTGCCCCATTACATTAACATCCTGTTTCTCAAAAGTAATAGAAAAAATTATGTGTAGTAAGTTGTTAAAGTTTATAAACAAGGAGACAGCAATCTATGAATGCATATCTACTGTATTAAAAACAATAGATGAAAAACAACAAACAACAGGTATATTTTTGGCCCTAACCAAAGCCTTTGATATGGTAAACCACAAAACCCTGTTGAAGAAGCTAGAGAACGATGGAATTAGGGGGTTGGCAAATGATTGGATTAATTCATTTCTCAGCGACCATAAACAAAAAGTATCCATCAGACATATAGATGATAAAGACCGAATAATCACAGAATATGTATCATCAGATAGCCCAATCACTTACGGGGTACCGCAAGGGTCGGCAATGGGACCCCAACTTTTCTTGTTACATATCAGTGATTTGGATATACATATTGATTCCCACAAAGTAATACTGTTTCCTGACGACACAACAATACTGGTAAAAGTAGCAAAAAATGAAGATATACAAGAAGAAGTAAACACAGTTACAGTAATTGGACAGCAGAAAATCAGTTGATAACAAACTACAACAAAACAGTAGCCTTAAATTTCCATAATCACCAAAACACCACTTTGATATATCCAGAAATAAAAATCAATCAACACCCTATTGCAAATGATGAGACTACAAAATTTCTCGGCATCTGGATACAAAGAGACTTAAAATGGGACAAACACATAGAACAAATTAATGCCAAGCTGAGCACGGGCTGTTATCTTTCTTAGGGTTCTCAAACGATGCATAAATGAACAGGCACTATTGTGTGCCTATTATGCGTTCTTCAATGCCCATGTCAAGTATGGACTCATATTCTGGGGAAATTCCCCAGCAGCTCAAGGGACTTTCAGAATACAAAAAAGAGCCATTAGGATTATGACAGGGAGTGGTGCTCGACAGTCCTGCAAACCAATATTTAAAGCACTGAATATACTACCTCTAACGTGTATGTTTATTGTTGACACACTAATGTACGTAAAAAAGTATATGATTGGAAATGATGATAATACTTACAAAGATATACATGATTATAATACTCGAATAAAATATAACTTGCATGTACCCCCAGCCAGTACCAGTTTGTATCAGAAAGGTACATGCTATCTGGGTATTAAACTCTATAATAGACTATCAAGTAGTATAAAATTCTTACAAAATATTAGTGCTTTTGAAAGATCTGTCAGAGAATATCTACAATACCACTGTTTCTACTCAGTAAAGGAATACTTGGACCAGAATAACTGTTAAGAACTAAAGCTAGTGTAATTTGTAACATTGTATCATTGTAAGAGCTACAACTATTGAAATTGGTAGCATGTTGAAAAATGATTATTTAAATATGTATCATTTTGAACTTAGTAATAAGTCCAATATCATCCTGTACACTGTACTACATATGATCAAAGGACTCAATAAATAAATAAATAAACTTTGCTTGTTAATCAAACATCTGTGCAGTGCAGGTCATTATGATATATGCTGCAACAGTTACCATGGGTCGAAAAATCTCCACATGATGTATATGTGTGCATTCCAAGTCACAAAATTCCTGATTTCATACATAAACATCATCAACTTATTTTCTTGTTGATTAAAAAGACCCAGAAGACTGAGTACCAGAACCCCTAGCACTTTGTGGACACAGATTTTGGGCAGTCTGTCAGGATCATTTAATATGAGTAATGACAGGGATCATCGTTCTACTGAGGAAGAGCAACTGTATGACATGGACTACTTTATCTTAAATGGCAGCATTTCAAATGAAAGTGAGAGTGTTTATCAATTTTGATCCATTAGTATAATTCAGTAATAATATTACAACAGGATTTCTGTGATGATCAAACCTACATCTGATAAGGTCATAAATTATAGTTTTTTTCCGTGCAGCTTCTCCACTTTACTTAATGTCTGTATAATCTTTGCATATGTAATTGAAATTAGAGATTTACGATATCACAAACATCAACTCACTCAGCCTGGTGTACCTATGCACCACATTGCAGCACTGTTTGACACAAATTTCGAATTAGATATCATGTTTACAGGAATAAAGCCAGTATAGAAGAAATATAATAAAAGGAACTTAGCATGTTAGAGCTAAAGTCTTTTAGTGAATGTCATCACCCTCTTTATGCTGCTTAAAACTTTTTCAAAAAGTTGAAAAACCACTACCAAACATCAATGCATAGAGATCTGTGCCTATAAAGAAATATTAATATTGAGGGGTATATTATAATGTTACCTAATAAAAAACTCTTGCAAACATTATATTTGATGAATGATGTTTATACGCTAATGAAATAATAAGACAGGTAGGCCTACAACCAAAACATTGAAATCACTTGTACACTATCTACATTGTATTCATGTATAATATAGTTACAGAGACATACCTGTATACATTAACTCATCTGAAGTATCCGTAAACCCCTATGTAATGCTGCATTAACCACTAGATTTTATGAGAGGCAGAACTGCCAGTATATTGTGTTGTCAGTAGAGAACTGCAGAGTGGCTCAGTCAGAAGAGCTTCATTGCTTTGAACATTGACTATTTGTTGGATTTCACCTGAGTAATTAATTCACTGGGGACATTTGAACCCTTCTGAAGCATCCTGGGTTGACTAGGGGGGGTGTGACTGTGAAGTGGATACATGAAGGAACAATCACAGCTGAATAAAGACCAAGCAGACCTCATGTACTGACAGACAGGGGCCGCCGAGCATTGTGGAGGATAGTTATTCAACTAGCACAATGACAGTGTGTAGAGAGTTAAAAATAATAGAATATAATTGTCAAGCAGCTCCTCACAATCCACACTTTTCTCTAGTCACTATTAAGAGACGCTTGAGGTGGTGTAAAGAGCAAAGCCAGTGGACTGTGAATGACTGGAAAAGTTATTTGCAGTCATGTAGAATGTTAGCGTCTGTGGCAGTCTGTTGGAAGGCTTTAGGTTCATAGAATACCTGGAGAAAAGTGCCTATTGTAATGTGTAGTGCCAACAGTGAAGTAAGGAGGAGGATGTGTTACAGTCTGAGAGTGTTCATCATGTTAGTGTGTCAAAAAGTCCCTGATGGCACTTAAGGAAATGTTAAGTGCAGAAGGGGGTGAGTAATGGGGCTGTACTGTTATCAGCCCTCTCTGCATTGTTACCAGATTTCCCCAAACATTCAGTGTCCTTCTTGTTCTATGCCCTGAGACAGCTGTCAGTGCCCTCCTCGGTCAAAGCACTGGAGCATCTCTAAGCTCACAGGGCAATGATCTTCTAGGACAAGGCATCCATTGTTCTCTATAAGTCAACCACTTTGCCTAACCTTCTGATATCATATAACCATTTGTCACTTGTGATTATTTATTACCAGTTATTGGTAGGCTAATGACTGGTAATAAATTATAATGCAATTAAGGTGAATTAATACCTCAAAAAAGGATTTGCACCACCACTGCAATCATCATACCAACTTCTAAGTAAGTACTTTCAACTACTTTTCTAGTGCATCAGACTAATCACTTTAGACTACTCTTTTAAATGTCAGGCAACTACAGGGTTATTACAAATGATTGAAGCGATTTCACAGCTCTACAATAACTTTATTATTTGAGATATTTTCACAATGCTTTGCACACACATACAAAAACTCAAAAAGTTTTTTAGGCATTCACAAATGTTCAATATGTGCCCCTTTAGTGATTCGGCAGACATCAAGCCAATAATCAAGTTCCTCCCACACTCGGCGCAGCATGCCCCCATCAATGAGTTCGAAAGCATCGTTGATGCGAGCTCGCAGTTCTGGCACGTTTCTTGGTAGAGGAGGTTTAAACACTGAATCTTTCACATAACCCCACGAGAAAGAAATCGCATGGGGTTAAGTTGGGAGAGCGTGGAGGCCATGACATGAATTGCTGATCATGATCTCCACCATGACCGATCCATCGGTTTTCCAATCTCCTGTTTAAGAAATGCCGAACATCATGATGGAAGTGCAGTGGAGCACCATCCTGTTGAAAGATGAAGTCGGCGCTGTCGGTCTCCAGTTGTGGCATGAGCCAATTTTCCGCGGGCTACGCGTGAAACTTTCCCGTGCGCGTTCAACCGTTTCTTCGCTCACTGCAGGCCGACCCGTTGATTTCCCCTTACAGAGGCATCCAAAAGCTTTAAACTGCGCATACCATCGCCAAATGGAGTTGACAGTTGGTGGATCTTTGTTGAACTTCGTCGTGAAGTGTCGTTGCACTGTTTTGACTGACTGATGTGAGTGCATTTCAAGCACGACATACACTTTCTCGGCTCCTGTCGCCATTTTGTCTCACTGCGCTCTCGAGCGCTCTGACGGCAGAAACCTGAAGTGCGGCTTCAGCCGAACAAAACTTTATGAGTTTTTCTATGCATCTGTAGTGTATCATGACCATATGTCAATGAATGGAGCTACAGTGAATTTATGAAATCGCTTCAATCATTTGTAATAGCCCTGTACTTTTCATGGTCATCACCTTGTAGATAGCCAAAATCAAGGGGCTTTTTATGTTTAAACTACCATTGTTGTGTGTATTGTAGCAATGAATGGCACAGAAATGCAGATTGATGTGGGTATATGCTTGGGAGCATTTATTCGACCATCCACTGTACTTTTGCCATGAACGAGACACCTCTTGCATCATAGTTAACTATGGCAGCTTTGGAACTTCATACATCTTCATTCGTCTGGTAAGTACTACCTCCTGCTTTATATTGTTTTTAAATTTTTCGTAATATTGCTGCATTCCATCCCAGATTTTCCATTGTTATGTTGTTTAAAATTAGATTCTATGAGTTCACATACAGAGGTCCTATTTTATATACGAAACACATTAAAATGTTCGTCCTTTTGTTGTCACCCAGCTGCTTGATGTGGGTGCATGTTTATGGACATATACTCACACATTGAACACATTTTTGATGCAAACGAGACATCATCTGCACTATAGGTTACTGTAAAGGTGATGAACTTAACACATCTTGTTTCTTTTGGTAAGTATTTCTCCCTTTTGCATTATTTGTAATAACTGCATTTTGCAAGTCCTTGCATAAATGACCTATTTGGTGTACAAAATGTAGTAACAGGACCTTCCTTGTGCTGTCAACAGACAGGTTCATCTGATTGCATGGTTGTGAACATTTACTCTACTGTCCACTATGTTTCTTGCTGCAAATGAGACATGACCTGCATGACAGTTAACTAAGTGATGTTCAGAAATTACTACATCTTCATTCTTTTGGTATATACCTCCCACATAACCATAATTTTCATAAGTTGATTCTGCAAGTCCATGACTGCATGACTGCTTCGCAGTATGACCTCTAGTAACAGGACCTTTCTTCTGTTGTCCCCAGCAGGTTCATCAGATTACATGGTTACTCACCCATTGAATGTGTTTGATGGTGCAAGTGAGACATAACATGCAACTGTACTTTTGCCATGAACGAGACACCTCTTGCATCATAGTTAACTATGGCAGCTTTGGAACTTCATACATCTTCATTCGTCTGGTAAGTACTACTTCCTGCTTTATATTGTTTTTAAATTTTTCATAATATTGCTGCATTCCATCCCAGATTTTCCACTGTGGGAGGTGCACAACTTCCTACATCTTCCTTCTTTCTGTGTGTAGCTCCCTCTTTATTAAAATTTTAATACTTTGATTCTGCGAGTTCATGTATGTGTGACCTTTGTGTTGCAGTAAATGTACTAACAGGACTTTCCATCTCTTGTCCCCAGAAAGTTCACCAGATTGTGTGGTAGCAAACATCTACTCTCCCACTGACTCTGTTTCTTGCTGAAAATGTGACATTATCTGCAACAAAGTTAACTATGAGAGTTGCAGAAGTAACTACATCTTCATTCCTTTGGTATGTAGTTCATACATTATTACAGTTTTAATAATTTCATTGCACAAGATCGTGTGAGCATGAACTATTTGGTGTATGAAATGTAGCAACAGAACCTTCCCTAGGTTTTCTGTAGTAGGTTCATAGATTGCATGGTTGAAAAACCTACACTCTGTCAACGAATGTGTTTGTTGCTGCAAATGAGGCATTACTTCCACTATAGTTCATTATGAGATGTGGTGAACTTACTACATCTTGATTCTTTTGGAGTATACCTCCCACATCTTTACAATTTTAATAATTTGTTTGTTCGAGTTTGTATGTGCATCTCCTATTTGGTTTATGAAATGTAGTAACAGGACCACCCTTCTGTTGTCCCTAACAGGTTCATCAAAGTGCATGCTTGCAACTTTTAATCTACTGTCGACTGAGTTTGTTCTCCAAAAGAGATATGACTTCCACCATAGTTAACTACGAGGAGTAATGGACTTATTAGAACTTCCTTCTTTTGGTTTGTACATCAAAATATTTTATAATTTTAATAAATTTATTCTGCAGTTTCAAGTTGATGTGACCCATTTGCAGTACAAAATCTAATACCAGGAACTTCCTTCTGTTATTCTCAACAGGTTCATCAGATTATGTGGGTGCGAATATTTACTCTGCCAATGATTGTCTGTTGCCAAAAATGAGACAGTACCTGCACAACAGTTAACTATGAGAAAAGCAAAACTTATTATGTCTTCATTCTAGTGTTATATATCTCTTGCTTCTTTATAAAATAAGTAATTTGAAACTGCAATTTTCTGTGTGCATAACCTATTTGGTGTACAAAATGTAGTAACAGCACCATCCCCCTCTTCTTTTTATTTTCATCAGATTGCTTGGCTGCAAACACTTACTCTCCCACTGACTGTGGCTGTTGCTGCAAATGAGACATTACTGGCACCAGAGATAATTAGGAATGGAGCAGTACTAACTACACCGTCTTACCTCTCAATTTTTAATGGTTTGATAATCTGATTCTCTGAGTTTTTGAAAATGTCACGGATTTGGGGTACAAAATTTAGTAACAAGACCTACCTGCTGTTTTTCTCAGTAGGTTATCAGTTTTCATGGTTGCAAACATTTACTCTTCCGTCAACTGTGTTTCTTGCTGTGAATGAGCCATTACTTGCAACAGAGAAAATTATGAGCGGTGCAGAACCCTCTAATCTTCATTCTTTGGTTTGTACCTCCCAAGTTTTTATAGTCTGATAATTTGATACTCTGAATTCATGTGAACATCTCCTATTTTTGGAACGAAATGTAATAACAGGACCTTCCCTCTGTTGCTCTAAGAAGGTTCATCAGATTGCATGGTTGCAAACATTTACTCTCCCATTAAATTTGTTTGATACTGCAAATGAAACATTATGTGCAACAGAAATAATTATGAACAGTGCAGAACTAACTACATCTTCATTCTCTTGGTATGTACCTCTCACAATTTTATGCTTTTATAATTTGATTCTCCAGGCTTATGTGTATGTCATGTATTTGGGGTACAAAATGTAGAACAGAATTTTCCCTCAGTTGCTCTCAGCAGGTTCATCAATTGTGTGGTTGCAAATATTTACTCTCCCATTGACTATGTTTGCTGCTGCAGATGGGATATTATGTGCAGCGAATGGAATTATGAGCGGTACAGAAGTAACTACATCTTTATTCTTTTGGTATGTACCTTACAGTTTTTTGTAAATTGATAATTTTATTCTCCAAGTTTGTGTATACAGCACTTATTTGGGGTACACAAAAGCAGTAACAGGACCACCCCTCTGTTGTTCACAGCAAGTTCATCAGATTGCATGGTAGTAAACATTTCCTCTCCCATTGAAACATTAGCTGCATCACAGATAATTATGAGTGGTACAGAACTAACTATATCTTCTTTCTTTTGTATCTGTCGCCCACTTTTTTATAGTTTGATGGTTTGATTCTCCAAGTTTGTGGCTGTATCACATATTTGGGTATGAAATCTAGTAACAGGACCTTCCTTCTGTTGTTCTCAGCAGGATCATTGGATTGCATGGTTGCAAACATTTACTCTTCCATCAATTGTGTTTGATGCTGCAAATGAGACATTAAATGCAGTGCAGAACTAACTACATCTTCATTCTTTTGTTATGTACCTTCTACTTTTTTATAGTTTTATAATTTGATTCTCTGAGATTGTGTGTACATCACCTATTTGGGGTACAAAATGTAGTAACTGGAAATTCCCTCTGTTGTTCTCAGCAGGTTTATCAGTATGGAAGGTTGCAAATATTTACTCTCCCAGCAAGTTTGTTTATTGCTTCAGGTAAGACATTACCTCCAGCAGAGATAATTATGACCCGTGCCGAACTAACTACGTCTTCTTACTTTTGGTATGTACCTCCCTCTATTTTATAGTTTGAAAATTTGATTCCCCGCGTTTGTGTCTACATCACCTATCCGGGGTTCGAAATGTGGTGACAGGACCTTGCTTGTGTTGTTCTCAGCACGTTTGTCAGATTACATGTTTGCATACATTTGCACTCCTATCGACTGTTTGTTGCTGTAAACGAGACATTACTGGCAGGAGAGAGTATGCTGAGTGATACAGAACTAACTACATTTTCTTTTCTTTTGGTATGTACCTTTCAGTTTTGTATGGTTTAACTATTTGGCCCTCCGAGTTTGTGTTTACATCACTTATTTGTGGTATGAAATGTAGTAACTGGACATTCCTTCTGTATTCTTAGCAAGTTAATCAGATTGCACGTTGCTGCAATTGAGACTTTTTCGGCTGCAGAGATAATTCTGAACCTTGTACAACTAACGACATCTTCTTTCTTTGGGTGTGTGCCTCCCACTTTTTTATAGTTTTAAAATTTGATTTTCTGAGTTTGTATGTATGTTCCTATTTGGGTTACAAAATGTAGTAACAGAATGTTCCATTGGTTGTTCTCTCCAGGTTAATCAGATTGTATGATCGCAAATATTTACACTCCCATCAACTGTGTTTGTTGCTGCAAATGTGACGTTACATGCAGTGGAGATATTTATGAGTGGTGTAGAACGTACTACATCTTCTCTATTTTGGTATGTTTCTCCCACTTTTTTATAGTTTAACAATTTGGTTCATCAAATATGTGTGTACATCACCTATTTGGGGTACGAAAAGTAGTAGGAGGTCCTTCCTTCTGTTGTTCTCAGCTGGTTGATCAGATTATATGGTTGCAAACATTTGCTCTCCCGTCCACTGTATTTGATGCTGCAAGTGAGACATTACCTACAGCAGAGATAGTTATGAATGGTGCAAAACTAACTACATCTTCTTTCTTTTGGTATGAATCTCCGATTTTTTTATAGTTTGATAATGTGATTCTCTGAGATTGTGTGTATGTCACATATTTGTTATTCAAAATGTATTGACTGGACCTTTCTTCTGTGTTTCTCAGCGTATTCTTAAGATTACATGGTTGCAAGCATTTACTCTCCCATCGACTGTGTTTGTTGCTGCAAATGAGACCTTACCTGCAGTAGAGATAATTATAAATGGTGAGGAACTAACTACATCTTCTATCTTTTGGAATGTACTTCACACTTTTGTATGGTTTGATTTGTTTTGATTTTGACACAGAAACTAAAACACCTTAGTTATAACATGCCACTGCCCACACCGAAACGAAGTTTATTGTGCAGTATTGTTCCCTGTATATCTAATAAAGCCAACCATCGCCCTTAAATAGTGCAAGGAATCCCTTTACCAATTTTTTGTTAGACATAATTTCTTCAGGTCTAGTTGTCTATTGAAGATTCTGTATCTTTTGCTCTTGAATGCCATGCATTCGAAAATTAGGTGTGATGCAATTTCTTCACACAGTTATGAGTTTGATCTCTTTTCTTTTCAACTCTAGAATTACAGAGGTTCCTTTATAGCATGGCTTGGGCATGGTTACCTTACCATGTTTTTGCTTATGGACTTTTTCCCAATATTCTGTGTGCTGTTTCCTAAGCCAGTTCCATAGTTCTACTTTGACCATAGTCTTGGAGATTGTCAGGACAGATTCGGGTCCAATAATTGGAGTCGTTGCCCCCATCCGGGACTGTCTGTCGGCTTGTTCATTGCCACAGATCCCTGAGTGGCCAGGGACCCACACTAGGTTTACCCTATTGCTTCCCCCTAGTTCCACCAGAGCCCTGTGGCATTCTGCAACAATCTTAGATCTTGTTGCAGGAGCTGCCAATCATTTCATGGCTGCCTGGTTGTCTGAATACATGTAGATGCTATGGCCCTTGTAGCACCTACGCATATTCTCCTCCACACATGCCCTGATTGCAGTAATTTCAGCTTGGAATAAAGAGGCTTGTTTTCCCAGAGAGATGATCCCCTCCAGTCTTGAGTGAACCCCGTACACCCCTGCTCCAATGCCTTGGTGTGATTTCGAGAAATCTGTGAACTAAACAATGTCCTCGATACAATGTCGAACTGTTTTTTCCCACTGCTCCCTGCTCCCATTTATTATAGTGTAAGGCTTGTTGAAGCAGTTGGCAGTTATATAGTCGGCCGGCATTTCCCCAGCCATTAATATATTTATCTCACTCACTATGTGATTCTGGATATCCCAATGAGATCCAGCTTTAAGTCTGTGTGCCCCAGCTGCTGCCTCCATCTTGACCCAAAGGTGTAGTGGAGGCATGTCCAGCATGACTTACATCCTGGTGGTTGGTGCGCTGCTAATTTTTTCTGTTATGGCTAAGCAGGTCAGTCTCTGCACATAGCAAGCTCCTTAGCTGCAACATGCTGTTCTACCTTCTTCCACCACACTACGACCCCATAGGAAATCGTAGGTCTCATCACCATGGTATATATGCAGTGCATACCTCTGGTGCTTAGGCCCCAGTTTTTACTACAAGCCCTTGGGGTACTCACTAGAGTATTTTTCGCCTTAGAGCAGATGCTCTTAATGTGAGGGGTCCATGTTAGTTCCTCATCTAATGTTACCCCTAGATATTCCACTATCTCCTTCACTGGTAGAGTTTCATCGAAGAGCTTTAGATTCCAACTTGAGTATTTGATATGCCTCTGTTAGTGCCCTTGCTGCCCCACACTAGGTTGTGGGCATTGGCATCACATCCCAACAACAGTTGGTAACGTTGCCGATGGCAAGATTCTACAAGTCTCCTCATCTTCAAAGGAGGAGGAGAGCTGTCTTCATAAGGGAGGTATGCTGAGGCCACAACAAGTTACAGCATAAATCAGCTTACCTCCAGTGCCACCGTAGTCCGATACACCCCCTTTATATAAATAGGGTTCTTGTATCAGGGCCACATCTACTTCCTGCCTCCCCAGGCAGCGGCTCAGGGCAGCAGAGGCCCCTTGACTGTGTTGCAGAGTATTCTGCAGCACCTCCAGTCTCCATCTTACTGCCATCATTGCCTTTGAGGTCTTTGATAACCCTGACGGTGACCTGCGAGAACCCTAAAAACAATTTCAGGTATTGCTCTCGCATTGCCTTCAGGGAATTCTCTCCATCCTCAACCGACAGGATTCATCCTTCCAGTACAACCTTCTGGTTGATCACTCTCCAGTCTTCTGTTGAGACTTTTGAGTTCTGGGCCCCAATTTTCTCGAACAGAGTCATAGGAGAGACATCCTTAAGGATATTTGGTACCCGTATTGATACCTTTGCAGTCTTAAGAAGCTCCTCTGCCATCTTGACCAGCAGCTTCGCATCTTCTCATGGATATGTCATGGGCACTTTGTCTTTTTAAGCCATTCCACAGTGTGCACCCCCTCACAGACAAAAATAAGGTCACCACGATCTAGATAGACCCTCCTGAATTTGGGTCCTGGACCAGCATCCACCCCCAATCTTTTCAAAGAGGGCCATTTGTAGAAGTTCCTCCTACTGCAAGGTGATGGCTATCAGTGGATAGCCTTCCTGGATAACTGCCATCTTAAATCCGAGACTGCAGTACTATACGTCTCTTTCTCTATTTCTTGCCTCAGTTTTTTCTGGGCACGCTTATCCAGGGAGGAGGTATTCTTAGATTTCTCCCTTATCCTCTTGCTGTCTGTCTTCGACATGGTGGGGGGCAACGTATCCCCTTCAACCTGAACCAGTTTTATCTTGGGGAGCTTAGGTCAAGTCCCTTTAATTCCCTCCACTTGTCTTTAGAAAGCCATTCTTTCCCTTTCTTTTTTCTCTGTTCACTGAGTATTTTCCTACTCTGAGCCTCAGACATGGCTTTAGTCTTGATCTGGTCCAACTTCTCCGTTACAGTTTCCACTTCTGGTTCAGGACTAGACCCTGATTCGCTAGTGGGAATGGCTTCCATCGGTCCTGACCCCAATGTTTGGGTGTCTGAGGTCTCAGTTTGCTCCTCAGTTTGTTTTAATTTATTTTCTTTAGTTGTGTCCATATTGGTCCCACGAGATTTGGGGAAGTACACAGACCACACCACAAATACCCTGTGCAGTGTAAGGATACTTACTCAGGGAGGTCGCCTGGTATCCCTGAGGCTCTGTTTGCGACATATCTACCCAAGTGGGACGCACCCATTGGCACAGATCGCATCACATCTTGGGTGGGGAAAGGGATTTGGTAAGATCTAAGAGTGGATAGAGAAGATGGGACATTATCGGACACTTGTAGTCAGATCCATCATCTGAGGCCTTCCCGGCAGTAGGTCGTCTACAATGGCATAGCCCATCAGCTTCATGGGGATACGCAAGCCTATCCACCCGCACGGACAGTGCTTCGTCAAGGTAGTGTCCCACGGAGAGGATGAGATTTGATAACATGATTTTCTGAGTTTGTGTGTATGTTACCTGTTTGGATTACAAAATGTACTAACAGAACTTTCCTTTGGTTGTTCTTTCCAGGTTAATCAGATTGTATGGTCACAAACATTTACTCTCCCATCGACTGTGTGTAAGACATCACCTTTCTTTTGGTATGTGACTCATACTTCTTTATGGTTTGATAATATGATATTCCAATTTTGTGTGTATGTCACCTGCTTGGTGTATGAAATTTAGTAACAAGACTTAATAATTATGAGCGGTGCAGGATTAAGAATTTCTTCTATATTTTGGTATGTACCTCCCAATTTTTATAGTTTAATAATTTGGTTCTCCAAGTATTTGTGTACGTCACCAATTTGGGGTACAAAAAGTAGTAACAGGGCTTTCCTTCTGTTGTTCTCGGCTGGTACATCAAATTCCATGTTTGCAAACATTTGCTCTCCCATCAACTGTGTTTGTTGCTGCAAATGAGGCATTACCTGCAGCAGAGGTAAGTATGAGTGGTGCAGAACTAGCTACATCTTCTTTCTTTTGGTATGTCCATCCCACTTCTTTCTAGTTTGATAATTTGAGTCTCCGTGTTTGTGTTTACATCCCCTATTTTGTGTATGAAAAGTAGTAACATGACCTGCCTTCTATTGTTCTCAGCAGGTTCATGAGATTGTGTGATTTGTAACATTTGCTCTTCCATCAACTGTGTTTGATGCTGCAGATGAGACATTACTGGCATGAGAGATAATATTGATTGGTGCAGAACTAACTGCATATCCTTTTCTTCTGGTATGTACCTCTCACTTTTGTATGGTTTAATAATTTGATTCTCCAAGTTAGTGTTTACATCACGTATTTGGGTTACGAAATGTAGTAACAGAACCTTCCTTCTGTTGTTCTCTCCAGGTCAATCAGATTGCATGGTCGCAAACATTTACACTCCCGTCGACTGTGTATGTTGCTGCAAGTGTGACATTAACTGCAGTGGAGATAATTATGAATGGTGCAGAACTAACAATATCTTCTGTATTTTGATATGTTCCTCCCAATTTTTATAGTTTAGTAATTTGGTTCTCTAAGTATGTTTGTACATCATCAATTTGGGGTACAAAAATTAGTAACAGGGCCCTCCTCCTGATGTTCTCAGCTGGTACATCAGATTCCATGTTTGCAGACATTTGCTCTCCCATCAACTGTGTTTGTTGCTGAAAATGAGACATTACCTGCAGCAGAGATAATTATGAATAGTGCAGAACTAACTACATCTTCTTTCTTTAGTGCATACCTCCACTTTTTTATAGTTTGATGAATTAATTCTTGGAGTTTATGTGTACATGACGTATTTGTGGTATGAAATTTATTGACTTACCCTTCCTTCTGTAGTTCTCAGCAGGTTTTTCAGATTCCATGGTTGCAAACTTCTGCTCTTCCATTGACTTTGAATGTTACTGCTTTCTTCTGTTGTTCGTGGCAGGTTCATCAGAATTCATGGTTGCTAACACTTACTCTCCCATCTACTGTGTTTGTTGCTGTAAGTCTGACATTAACTGCCATGGAAATAATTATGAGCGGTGCAGAATTAACAACATCTTTTATATTTTGGTATGTTCCTCTCAATTTTTATAGATTAGTAATTTGGTTCTCAAGTATGTGTATACGTCACCAATGTGGGGTACGAAAAGTAGTAACAGGGCTTTCCTTCTGTTGTTCTTGGCTGGTACATCAAATTCCATGTTTGCAAACATTTGTCTGCCATCAACTGTGTTTGTTGCTGCAAATGAGATATTACCGGCAGCACAGACAATTATGAATGGTGCAGAACTAACTACATATTCTTTTCTTTTGGTATGTAGCTTTCACTTTTGTATGGTTTAATAATTTGATTCTCTGAGGTTGTGTTTACATCACCTATTTGTGTTATGAAATGTAGTAACAGGTTATTCCTTCTGTTGTTCTCTACGGGTTCATCAGATTGCACATTGCTGCAATTTAGACATTACCTACAGCAGAGATAATTATGAACTTTGTACAACTAACTACATTTTCTTTCTTTTGGAATGTACCTCCCACTTTTTTATAGATTGATAATTTGGTTTTCTGAGTTTATGTGTATGTAACCTATTTGGGTTATGATAATTTGGTTTTCTGAGTTTATGTGTATGTAACCTATTTAGGTTACGAAATGTACATGACCTTCCTTTGGGTGTTCTCTCCAGGTTAATCAGATTGCATGGTCGCAAACATTTACACTCCCATTGACTGTTTTTGTTGCTGCAAATGTGACATTAACTGCAGTGAAGATA
Source organism: Schistocerca cancellata (assembly GCF_023864275.1). Classification (NCBI taxonomy): domain Eukaryota; kingdom Metazoa; phylum Arthropoda; class Insecta; order Orthoptera; family Acrididae; genus Schistocerca; species Schistocerca cancellata. Next base: position 563,402,083 of record NC_064628.1, on the reverse strand, counting down.
ATTACGATATTATAATTTTTTTGTATATTCCTCCCAATTTTGTATAGGCTAATAATTTGGTTCTCCAAGTATGTATCTATGTCACCAATCTGGGCTATGAAAACTAGTAAAACTGCCTTCCTTCTGTTGTTCTCATCTGGTTCATCAGATTCCATGTTTGCAAACATTTGCTCTCCCATCAACTGTGTTTGTTGCTTCAAATGAGACATTACCTGCAGCAGAGATATATATGAATGGGGCAGAACTAACTATATCTTCTTTCTATTGGTGCATGCCTCCCACTTTTTTATAGTTTGATAAATTGATTCTCTGTGTTTATGTGTACATGACGTATTTGTGTTACGAAATTTATTGAGTCGACCTTCCTTCTGTTGCTGTCAGTAGGTTTTCAGCTTCCATGGTTGCACACATTTGCTCTCCCATTGACTGTGTTTGTTACTGTAAATAAGACATCACCTGCAGTAGAGGTAATTATCTATTGTGAGGAACTAACTACATATTCTTTCTTTTGGTATGCAACTCACACTTTTTTATCGTTTGATAACATGACTGTCCAAGTTTGTGTGTATGTCATCTACTTGCTGTCTGAAATTTAGTAACAAGACTTCCCATCTCTTGTACTCAGCAGGTTCATCTGATTGCATGTTTGCAAACATTTACTCTCTCACCAACTGTGTTTGTTGCTGGAAATGAGACATTGCCTGCTTCAGAGATAATTACTTGTTATTTTTTTGTAGTTTGATGTTTTGAATCTCCAAGTTTGTGTGTACATTACCTATATGGGAAACGTAACATAGTAACAGGACCTTCCTTCTGTTGTTGTTAACAGGTTCATCAGACTGCATGGCTTGTACGAAGCTCTCATTAAGTTAAGCGATTAATATTGAACTAAGAGCTAATATAGTTAATATTACATTTTAGACTAGTGCATTTACTTCTTATCTAATCTATCTATTGAAGGTTTCACTTTTCTAAAGGTAATTACATCAGAAAGGAACTATTTCGCAAAGCATGGCAGTCATGAGTTTGTTTACACACTTAGGCGTAAATTTCGTACGAGAGTAGATATTTGCTTTTGACTAGACTTAGTGCTTCAGAGTTAAATTAATTCGTGTTGTTGAAGTTATTGTCTGCTTTTGAGTTATGTTTTACTATCAAACCATGTGTGACAAGTGTGGTGGTTGCTGTAGAAATTTGAAAGAGGGGGTGTTCTGTATAGACTGTAGGTTGTGCTTTCATTGGGGCAAGTGCAGCAGAGAGGAAATGAGGGTATATAATGAGGCTCTTCCATGGCAGTGTATGTTATGTAGAAAGGACACAAAAATTGCGGAGCAGGAGGCAAAGATTTGTGCCCTTAAGGCTGAATTAGAAATCGTGAATTTGGAATTATGCAAGCTAAGGGAGGAAAAGGACTCTGGGTGCTGGGAAAAGGTAGCAAGCAAAGGGCGAAAAAGGGAAACAATTGATAAATTTTCTGAAATCCAGTTAGCAAATCTGTTTGGCTTGCTATCTGAAGTAGTGGAGGAAGGGCCTCATTCAGATGTAGTTGAATGTAGGTTGAAGGAGAATACTAGCTTAAAGAAAAAAGACAGGTCGGGATCAAACCAGAATAGGAAAAGAAGAATTCTGCTTATAGGTAGCAGTCATGGGAGGGGTGTGGGCCAACAGCTTCAGAGAAATTAGGGACGGGGTACCAGGTCGCAAGTTTTGTGAAACCAAGTGCTAGCCTTAGCCAGGTGACAGAAAACTTAGGTCAACTATGCAAGGACCTTGAGAAGGAAGATCAGGTAATTATAGTTGGGGGAGCAGGAAACAGCCTGGCTATGAATCCAAGAAATAGTATTAGGAGTGACCTGGATAAAATAGGAGCAGAAACTGGGCACACGAATGTGGAGTTTGTGGAGATCTTTCAGCGCCATGATCAGCCCTGGGTAAACACTGCTGTAGGGCATGTTAACACTGAGCTGAACGGGATGCTCCAGACACCGGCAAAGTCTCACATGACTGTTGTTCCAGGTGATGCTATTGGTAGGTGGGGTTGCACTACACATGGCCTGCACCTTAATAGGAAAGGGAAAGATAAGTTAGCTTCTCTATTAGCAGATACTGTAAGGGGGGGGGGGGGGGGGGGGAGCACAGCACAGTCACACAAGGGGTGATCCCTGTGGTTATTGGGACCAGGCAGACAGGTTTTTTAGGTTAAAGCCAAATTCCAGATAGACAACAACCAAGGAAAATAGAAGAAAAGAAACTTCATGTACAGCAAATAGGGATCAAGCTAAGGGTGGTATCAACTTACTTCACCAAAATATCAGGGGAATAAAAAATAAAGTAGATGAGCTGATAATGTGTTTAGATGATCTCAAAAATGAGAATGAGATTGATATACTTTGTCTGTCTGAGCACCATGTATCTGTGGGGATGGAAAATGTCAGTATAAATGGGTATACTTTAGCATCTTACACTTGTAGATCTAGTATGGATAATGCAGGAGTTGCCATTTTCATAAAACAAGGGTATAAATACAGAACTGTTCAAGTAACCAAATTTTGTGTTGATCAGCACTTTGAGGTTTGTGCATGTGAACTTCAGTTAGATGATGTTGTGTTGATATTAGCAACAGTGTACAGGTCTCCACTATGAGATAGGGAGCTATTCATAAAAAAGTTTGACCCGCTATTATGCTGTCTGTCAGACAAAAAGAAGTTATTAATCTGTAGTGATTTCAATGTTAACTTTCTAAGCAATTCTGATAGGAAAAGTGAACTAGAAGTGTTGTTAACAACATATTACTTAGAATCAGTGATCAATTTCCCTACATGTATAGCTCAGGACAGTAGTATTCTAATAGATAATGTATTTGTACAGCAAGAGGATGTAAAACAAACAAATGCTTTCCCTGTGGTATATGGATTATCTGACCATGATGCACAACTGATTAACTTACAAAACCTAACAGGGTATACACTTCAGAAACCATTAAGTAAAAGTGTGAGAGTGCTCATCCTTGTATCTATAGATCACTTCAGAGAAAGTTTAGGAAATGTAAACTGGGAAGATGTATATAAAGAGCCAAATGCTTATGATAAATGCAACATATTTCTCGACAAATTTACATCCCTTTTTGAACATTGTTTTCCAAAGAAAATTACTTAATGCAACACCACACACTTTTCAAAGAAACCTTGGATTACTACAGGTATTAAAGTGTCTTCAGAAAGAAAAAGAAAACTGTATGAGACACCAAGAACTAGTAAAAATCCAGAAGTAGTTTCACACTATAAAAATTATTGTAACATACTGAGAAAAGTTGTAAGGAAATCAAGAAATATGTATGTTAAAGAAGAAACTAACAACTCCAGCAGCAAAATAAAATCAATATAGAATGTTGTTAGAAGGGAGACAGGAAAACTAACCACTGGGGTAGGAAGTATTACTGTTAAAGAGAATGAGACCATCTCAGCCAACTGTACACAGGTAGCAAATGTATTTACAATCACTTCTTAAGTGTAGGAGAAAAAATTGGTGAGAAGAGTTCAAAAGAAAAAATCAGCCAGTACATGGAAGAGTCAGTTTTGAAAAATTTTAGTCAAATTTAGTATCATCTAACAACCTCTTGTGAAATAAGGAAAATGATTAAATCTTTGAAAAATAAATGTTCTGTTAGAGTAGATGACATCTCTATTAAGTTATTAAAATAATGTGGAGCAAATACAGCTGATGTATTGAGTCACATATGTAATGCATCACTGACTCAGGGTATTTTTCCAGATGGGTTAAAATATGCCATTGTCAGGCCTCTCTACAAAAAGGGGGAAACCGCAGATGTCAATAATTACCAGCCAGTATCCTTGCTTACAGCATTTTCAAAAATCTTTGAGAAAATAATGTACTCAAGAGTGGTTAGCCATCTCAACAGTAATGTGATACTTAGTAAATCACAGTTCGGATTTCAGAAATGCTGTTCCACTGAGACAGCAATATACAACTTTACTGTCCACATAATAGAGTCTTTAAATAGTAAAATGTCAACAGTAGGAATATTCTGTGACTTATCCAAAGCATTTGATTGTGTGAACCATGACATTATGTTAGAGAAATTACAATTCTACGGTATAAATGGAATAGCATGTGAGCGGTTTAAGTCATATCTATAGAACAGGAAGCAAAAAGTCTCTTTATATGTTTCAAGTGCTACAAAGGAGTTTGCGCACCTGATCTAACTGGGGTGAAATTACATTAGGTGTTCCACACGGTTCGATCATGGGTCCCCTACCGTTCTTGATATATGTGAACGACCTCCCTTCTTATGTGAAACAAGATGCTGAACTGATACTGTTTGCTGATGATATGAGCATAATTATTAATCCAGTAAAAGAAAGTCTGATAGAAAATGATACAAATATGGTCTTTGGAAAAGTTATTAATTGGTTTTCTGTGAATAGGCTTGCTCTGAACATTGAAAAAACACAGTACATCCAATTCTCTGCTGCAAAAAGTATAATCCCTTCAGTAAACATAACACATCAAAAGAAGTCAGTAGCCTGGGTAGACCATACTAAGTTTTTGGGTGTACATATAGATGAGAATCTTAATTAGCAAATTCATATTTTGGATCTCCTAAAGTGACTAGGTTCAGCAACTTTTGCAATCAGAATAATTGCCAATTTTGAGGATGTAGAAATTAGTAAGCTAACATACTTTGCATACTTCCACTCTCTGGTATCATACGGAATAATATTCTGGGGCAACTCAACACTTAGGCAAAAGGTATTCACTGCTCAAAAGAAAGTAGTTAGAATAATGTGTGGGGTTCATAGTCGCACATCTTGCAGGCATCTGTTTAAAAGAATACAATACGAGAGAAGGAAAGTTGCTAATCACCGTATAGCAGAAATGCTGAACTGCGATAGGCACAATAAAAAGATTCACACAATCATAGCTTTCGGCCATTTAGGCCTTTGTCAGCAGTAGACACACACACACGCACACACACACACACACACACACACTCACGAAAGTGCAAGTTGCACACACACACTCACAAAAGCGCAAGTTGCACACACATCTGCAGTCTCAGAGAGCTGAAACTACACTCCGAGCAGGAGCACCAGTGCATGATGGGAGTGGTGACTGGGTGGGGATAAGGAGGAGGCTGTGGCGAGTAGGGGGAGGGGTAGTATGGTGGGAGTAGCAGATAGTGAAGTGTTGCAGTTTAGACGTAGGGTAGGAGAGAAGGTGCGGAGGGGGGAGGGGGTAAGTGATGGAAAGGAGAGAAATAAAAATAAAAGAAATTAAAAGACATGGTGTGGCGGTGAAATGACGGCAGTGTAGTGCTGGAATTGGAACAGGGAGGGAGCTGTATGGCTGAGGACAGCGAAGGTTGAGGCCAGGAGGGTTACGGGAATGTAGGATGTATTGCAGGGAAATTCGCAATTCAGAAAAGCTGGTGTTGGTGGGAAAGATCCATATGGCACAGGCTGTGAAGCAGTCATTAAGATGAGAGATATCATGTTTGACGGCATGTTCAGCAACAGGGTGGTCCACTTGTTTCTTGGCCGCAGTTTGTTGGTGGTCATTCATGTGGACAGATAGCTTGTTGGTTGTGATGCCTACATAGAATGCAGCACAGTGGTTGCAGCTTATCTTGTACATCACATGACTGGTTTCACAGGTAGCCCTGCCTTTGATATGATAGGTAATGTTAGTGACCAGACTGGAGTAGGTGGTGGTAGGAGGATGGATGGTACAGGTCTTGCATCTAGGTCTATTACAGGGGTATGAGCCATGAGGTGAGGGATTGGGAGCAGGTGTTTTGTAAGGATGGACGAGTATATTGTGTGGGTTTGGTGGTCAGCAGAATACCACGGTAGGAGGAGTGGGAAGGATAGTGGGTGGGACATTTCTCATTTCAGGGCAGTGAGTGGTGCACAACTAACTAAATCTTCTTTCTTTTGGTATGACCTGCCACTTTTTTATAATTTGATATTTTGATTGAGGTGGGGATATGTCACCTATTCGTGGTATGAAATGTAGTAACAGAAGCTTCCCTCTGTTGCTCTCAGCAGTTTCATCACATTGCATGGATGCAATCATTTACTCTCTCATCAACTGTCTTTGTTGCTGCAAGTGAGACATTACCTTCAGCAGAGATAATTATGAGTGGTACAGAACTAACTACAATTTCGCTCTTTTGGATATGTACCTCTCACTTTTTTATACTTTGTGATAATATGATTCTCCAATTCTGTGTGTACTTCATCTTCATACCTTGGGGTATGAAATGTAGTAACAGCAGCTTCCCTCTGTTGTTCTTAGCAGTTTCATCAGATTGCATGTTTGCAAACGTTTACTCTCTGACTGAGTGTGTTTGATGCTGCAAATGACACATTACCTTCAGCAGAGATAATTATGAGTGATGCACAACTAACTACATGTTCTTTCTTTATGTACGTACCTCCCACTTTTGTATAGTTTGATAATTTGATTCTCTGAGTCTGTGTGTACATCACATATTTGTGTATGACATTTATTGACATGACCTTCCTTCTGTTCTCAGCAGGTTCTTCAGATTGCATGGTTTCAAACCTTTACCCTCCCATCGACTGTGTTTGTTATTGTATATAAGACATAATAATAAGAGATAATTATGAGCGGTGCAGAACTAACTACGTCTTCTTTCTTTTTGTATGCATCTCCCACTTTTTTATAGTGTGATAGTTTGCTTCTTTGAGTTTGTGTGTACATCATCTATTTGTGGCACGAAATGTAGTAACGGGACATTCCTTCCTCTATATCCTCCTCCTTTTGGGATGTACCAGCCATGTTTTTATTGTTTGATGATTTGATTCTCCAAGTTTGTGTGTATGTCACATATTTGGGTATGAAATGTAGTAACAGAAGCATCCCACATATGTTCTCAACAGGTTCATCAGATTGATGGTTGCACACATTTACTTTCCCGTCCACTGTATTTGTTTCTGCAAATGACATATTTTGTGTGCCAGAGATAATCGTGAGTGCTGCAGAAGTAACTACTTCTTCTTTGTTTTGCTTGTACCTCCCACTTTTTTCTAGTCTGAGAATTTGATTCTCTGAGTTCATGTGTACATCACATACTTCTGGTATGAAATCTAGTAACAACACCTTCCTTCTGTTGTTCTCAGAAGGTTCATCAGTTTGTATGGTTGCAAATATGTTCTCTCCCATCTACTGTGTTTGTTACAGCAAATGAGACATAACCTGTAGCAGAGATAATTATTACTGGTGCAGAAGGAAATTCATCCACTTTCTTTTGGTATGTACCTCCGACTTATTTATAGTTTTATAATTTGATTCTCTGAGTTTATGTACACGTCTCCTATTTGCGGTATGAAATGTAGTAACTGGACCTTCAGTCTGTTACTGAGCAGGAACATCAGATTGCATGGTCACAAAGATTTGCTCTCCCATTAACTGTATTTCCTGCTGCAAATGAGACATTACCAGCAGGAGACAGTATTTTGAGTGGTGCAGAACTAACTACATCTTCTTTTCTTTTGGTATGTACCTCTCACTTTTGTATGGTTTAATAATTTGGCTCTCCGAATTTGTGGTTATGTCACCTATTGGTGGTGTGAAATATAGTAACAGGACATTTCTTCTCTTGTTCTCAGGCAGTTCATCAAATTGCATGTTGCTGCAATTGTGACTTTACCTATGGCAGAGATAATTGTGAACCTTGTAGAACTAACTACATCCTCTTTCGTTTGGTAAGTACATCAAACTTTCTTATAGTTTGATAATTTGATTTTCTGAGTTTGTGTGTATGTATGTTCCTATTTGGGTTATGAAATGCAGTAACAGAATGTTCCATTGGTTGTTCTCTCCAGGTTAATCTGATTGCATGGTTGCAAACATTTACTCTGCCATCAATTGTGTTTGTTGCTGCAAATGTGACATTACTTGCAGCGGAGTTAATCATGAGTGGTGCAGAGCTTACCACATCTTCTCTATTTTGGTATGTTTCTCCCACTTTTTTATAGTTTAAGAATTCGGTTCTTCAAGTATGTGTGTAGGACACCTATTTGTGGTATGAAAAGTAGTAGTAGGACCTTCTTTCTGTTGTTATCAGCTGGTTCATCAGATTACATGGTTGCAAACATTTGCTCTCCTGGCCACTGTACGAGATGTTACCTGCAGGAGATATAGTTATGAATTGTGCAGAACTAACTACTTCCTCTTCCTGTTGGTATGAATCTCTCCTTTTTTTTATAGTTTGGTAATTCAATTCTTTGAGTCTGTGTGTATGTCACACATTTGTGGTATGAAATGCATTGACAGGACCTTTCTTCTGTGTTTCTCAGCCTATTCTTCAGATTGTAAGGTTGCTAGCATTTACTCTCCCATTGACTGTGTGTGTTGCTGCAAATGAGGCCTTACCTGCAGGAGAGATAATTAGAAATGGTGAGGAACTAAGTACATATTCTTTCTTTTGGTATGTACCTCACACTTTTTTATGTTTTGAATTAATTTGGTTTTGACACAGAAGCTAAAACACCTTAGTTCTAACTTGCCACTGCCCACACTGAAACTGAGTTTATGTCTCATAAACGCTACCAATGCCCTTAAATAGTGCAAGGTGTCCCTTTACCAATTTTGTGTTAGACACAATTTCTTCAGGTCTAATTGTCTTGAAGATTCTCTACCTTTTGCTCTAGAATGCCATGCATTCGTAAATTATGTGTGATGCAGTTTCTTCACCCTCTTCACAAATCCTACATTTAGGGTTTTCTTCCATTATACTCATTATGTGTAGGTGTTTTTAGTTAGTTAGTTAGTTGGTTGCATGTTCCATTGATCAGTCACACGGTACGGTACGGTATCCTTTATGATGTGGAACTTACTCCATTCCCCTAAATGACACAAAATGCATATACTGTATTTATAGATTTATTTATTCCTATTCAGGATTTCATCTATGGTGTAGAAGGAGTTGTCAAGGAGATATGATTTCAATTTATTTTTGAAGTTATTACTGCTGTCTGTCAGATATTTTACATCATCTTGTAATCTGGTGAAAATTTTTATAGCAACATATTTTACCCCTTTTCATGTCAAAGATAGGTTGAGTTAAGGATAGTGTAAGTCTTTCTTTTTTCTGATATTATAATCATGAATGTCACTGATGTTTTTAAACTGGTCCATGTTGTTGAGAACAAATTTCATTAGTGAGTAAATGTACTGTGAGGCTGTTGTAAGAATTCCCAATGTTTTAAAAAGACGCTGACAAGTTGTGTGACTATGAACACCACACATTATTTTAACCACTTTCCTTTCAGCAGTGAATACTTTCTGTCTAAATGTTGAGTTACCTCAAAATATTATTCTGTGTGACATCAGAGAGTGAAAGTATGTTAGCTTACTAATTTCTATATCCTCAAAATTGGCAATTACTCTGATTGAAAAAGTTGCTGAACCTAGTCGCTTTAGAAGATACAAAATGTGAGTTTTCCAATTAAGATTCTCATCTGTGTGTGCACCCAAAAACTTAGTATGCTCTACCCTGTCTACTGACTTCTGTTGATGTGTGATATTTATTGAAGGAACTTTGTGCTGCAGAAAATCGGATGTACTGTGTTTTTTCAAAGTTTAGAGCAAGCCCATTTGCAGAAAACCTGTTAATAACGTTTCCAAAGACCTTATTTGTATCCTTTTCAATTGGAGTTTCTTTTACTGGATTAATAATGATGCTTGTATCATCAGCAAACAGTGACAGTTCAGCTTCCTGTTTCAGATAGGAAGGGAGGTCGTTCACATATATCAAGAACAGAAAGGGACCCATGGTTCAGTTCTGTGGAACACCTAATGTAATTTCACCCCAGTTAGATGAAGTGGCAAACTTATTTAAATCACTTGTCCCATATAAGGAAACTTTTTGCTTCTTGTTCTGTAGGTATGACTTAACCACTCATATGCTATTACATTTATACCATAGAATTGTAATTTCTGTAACATAATGTCATGGTTCATACAATCAAATGCTTTGGACAAGTCACAGAAAATTCCTATTGGTGACATTTTACTATTTAAAGGCTCTATTATGTGGACAGTGAAATTGTATATTGCTGTCTCAGTGGAACAGCATTTTTGGAATCCGAACTGTGATTTACTAAGTATCCTATTACTATTGAGATGGCGAACCACTCTTGAGTACATTACTTTCTCAAAGATTTTTGAAAATGCTGTAAGCAAGGATACGGGCTGGTAATTATTGACATCTGTGGTGTCCCCCTTTCTGTAGGGAGGTCTGACAATGGCATATTTTAAATTGTCTGGGAAAATACCTTGAGTTAGTGATGCATGGAGAAGAAATACTTTGAGGTTTGCCGATGACATTGTAATTCTGTCAGAGACAGCAAAGGACTTGGAAGAGCAGTTGAATGGAATGGATAGTGTCTTGAAAGGAGGATATAAGATGAACATCAACAAAAGCAAAATGAGGATAATTGAATGTAGTCGAATTATGTCGGGTGATGCTGAGGGAATTAGATTAGGAAATGAGACACTTAAAGTAGTTAAGGAGTTTTGCTATTTGGGGAGCAAAATAACTGATGATGGTCGAAGTAGAGAGGCTATAAAATGTAGACTGGCAATGGCAAGGAAAGCGTTTCCGAAGAAGAGAAATTTGTTAACATCGAGTATAGATTTAAGTGTCAGGAAGTAGTTTCTGAAAGTATTTGTATGGAGTGTAGTAGCCATGTATGGAAGTGAAACATGGACGATAAATAGTTTGGACAAGAAGAGAATAGAAGCTTTTGAAATGTGGTGCTACAGAAGAATGCTGAAGATTAGATAGGTAGATCACATAACTAATGAGGAGGTATTGAATAGGATTGGGCAGAAGAGGAGCTTGTGGCACAACTTGACTAGAAGAAGGGATCAGTTGACAGGGCATGTTCTGAGGCATCAAGGTAGCACCAATTTAGTATTGGAGGGCAGCGTGGAGGGTAAAAATCGTAGAGGGAGACCAAGAGGTGAATACACTAAGCAGATTCAGAAGGATGTAGGTTGCAGTAGTTACTGGGGGATGAAGAGGCTTGCACAGGATAGAGTAGCATGGAGAGCTGCATCAAACCAGTCTTAGACTGAAGACCACAACAACAACAGTGATGCAGTACATATGTGACTCAGAACAACAGCTGTAATTGTTCTGCATTGTTTTAATATCTTTTTAAAGATGTCATTCACTTCAACAGAACATTAATTTTTTTATTTTTCAAGATTTAATAATTTTACTTATTTCACAAGCGATTGTTTGGTGAAATTTTTTCAGAATAGTCTCTTCCATGTATTGTCTGGCTTTATCTTTTGAACTGTTCTCACGAATTTTTTCTCCTACACTTAAGAAATGGTTGTTAAATACATTAGCTACTTGTGTACTGTTGATTAGGGTGGTCTCATTCTCTTTAATAGTAATTTTGCCTACCCCAGTGGTTACTTTTCCTGTCTCCCTTCTAACAACATTCCACATTGATTTTATTTTGTTGCTAGAGTTGTTAGTTTCTTCTCTAACATACATATTTATTGATTTCCTTACAACTTTTCTCAGTATGTTACAATAATTTTTATAGTGTAAAACTACTTCTGGATCTTTACTAGTTTTGCTGTGTCATATAGTTTTCTTTTTCTTTCTAAAGACACTTTAATACCTGTAGTAATCCAAGGTTTCTTTGAAAAGTGCGTGGTGTTGTATTAAGTAATTTTCTTTGGGAAACAATGTTCAAAAAGGGATGTAAATTTATCGAGAAATATGTTGCATTTATCATAAGCATTTGGCTCATTATGTACATCTCCCTAAGTAACATTTCTTAAGCTTTCTCTGAAGTGCTCTATAGATACCTCACACTTTGACTTATTGTTTTCCGAACTGTAAATCCTGTTATATTTTGTAAGTTAATCAGTTGTGCCTTATGGTCTGACCATCCATTTACCACATGGAGAACATGTGTTTGTTTTACATTCTCTTTCTGTGCAAAATGCATTATCTATTAGCGTGCTACTGTCTTGAGCTATATGTGTAGCAAAAACGGTCACTGATTCTAAGATGTATGTTGTTAATAACACTTCTAGTTCAGTCTTGGTTGAACCCCGCACACCCCTGCCCCAATGCTTTGGTCTAATTTCGACCCTTCTGTGAACTAAATGATGTCCCCCATTTGATGTCGAACTGTTTCTTGCCACTGCTCCCTGCTCCCAATTATTCTATTGTAAGACTTGGTGAAGCAGTTGGGAGATATTATACAGTTGGCCGGCATTTTGCCTGCTGTTGCTATATTTACATCACTCATTACATTAGTGTGTGATTCTGGATATACCAATGAGATCCAGTTCTTGCCAGTTTTAAGTCTGTATGCCCCAGCTGCTGCCTCCATCTCGACTCAAAGGTTTTTCGAAATTCCCATTGCCGGTCATCAGTACAATCATGAGTTTGATCTCTTTCCTGTTCAATCCCAGGATTACAGAGGTTCCTTTATAGCATGGCTTGGGCATCATTACCTTACCATGGTTTTGTTTATGGACGTTGGTCCAATATTCTACATGCTGTTTCCTAAGCCAGCTCCATAGTTCTACTTTAACCATAGCCTTGGTGATTGTCAGGACAGGTTCTGGTCCAATAAATGGAGTTGTGGCCTCCTTTATGGCCAATCTGTTGGTTTGTTAATTGCCGCAGATCCCCGAGTGGCCAGGGTCCCACACTAGGTTGACACTATTGCTTTCCCTAGTCCCACCAGAGTGCTGTGGCATTCTGCAACAACCTTATATCTTGTTGCAGAGTTGCCAGTAATTTCAGGGCTGCCTGGCTGTCAGAATAGATGTAGATGCTTTGGCCCTTGTAGCAGCTACTCTTAGTCTCCTCCACACATGCCCTGATTGCGGTAATTTCAGCTTGGAATACAGAGGCCAGTTTTTCTAGAGAGGTGATCCGCTCCAGTCTTGGGTGAGCCCTGTACACCCCTACCCCAGTGCCTTGGTCTGATTTTGACCCATCTGTAAACTAAACAATGTCCCCCATACAATGTCAAACTGTTTTTTTTCCATTGCTCCCTGCTCCCAATTATAATATTGTAAGGCTTGTTGAAGCAGCTGGGAGTTATTATATAGTTGGCTGGCATTTCCACAGCCATTCCTATATTTACCTCATTCACTATGTTAGTGTGTGATTCTGGATATCCAGATGAGATCCAGTTTTTTCTAGTTTTAAGTCTGTGTGCCCCAGCTGCTGCCTCCATCTCGACCCAAAGGTGTAGTGGAGGCATGTCCAGCATGGCTTACCTCCCAGTGGTTAATTCCGCATTTTATGGCTTAGCAGGTCAGTCTCTGCACCTTAGCAAGCTTCTTAGCTGCAACCCACTTTTATACCTTCTTCCACCACACTACGGCCCCATAGGAAATCCTAGGTCTAACCACCGTGGTGTATATCCAGTGCATATCTCTGGGGCTTAGGCCGAAGTTTTTACTACAAGCCCTTGTGGTACTCACTAGAGTACTTTTCACCTTGGAGCAGATGCTCTTAATGCGAGGGGTCTATGTTAGTTTCTCATCTAAGGTTACCCCTAGATATTTCACTATCCCTTCACAGGTAGATTTTCATCGAAGATCTTTAGATTCCAACTTGAGTATTTGACATGCCTCTTCATGAATGGCACCACAAAAGTTTTCTTAGGATTAACTCTCAGATCCTTTTTAATGCACCAGTCTTGCACAATGTCCAATCCTCCTTGTGCCATATTTCTAACTGTGACAGTAAATTTGTCAAGTATTATTATGACAAGGTCATCTGCGAATATCCTTGGCAGAAACATTATCTGGAATTTAGTTCCTCAATGAGTTTGTTCACCACTAGATTCCACAATAAAGGGGAGGGAACTCCTGCTTGTGGGCAACCTCTAGTGGTGTTCATTACCATTTTTTTTTAATTCATCATGGTAGCCTCTACCTTGATATCCAGGAAGATGCAAAGGGCTATTTCTTGGAAGTGAACTGCTTTCTCCACCCTCCCGAGTTGATGGAGAGCTGTCTCATTGGTTTGAATGTAAAGGGCCCTAGTTAGCCTCCTCTCCCCAACGTATACATTAACCAGTTTTACCAATGTTTTGAGAATGAAGGTGGACAGACTGATTGGTCTCATACCCTTTGCTTTGGTATGTTCAATTCTCCATGGCTGTGGTATGAAGACAACCTTCACTGCCCTCCAAGCATTGGAAATGATTCCTACTGCTAGGCTAATCCTGAATAATCTGCATAGGACTCTTATGAGATTCTCTCCTGCCTGTTGCAGGAGAGCTGGAAAGATTCCATCTGGGTCAGGTGACTTGAAGGGTTGGAATGTTCCCACTTCCCATTGCATTTTCTGGAAGTCCATACACTCCTTGGTCAATTCCCAGTCCTCTCTTCGAGTGCCTGAGAACCATTGTCTCTCCGGGATCACATTATGGTCTGGGTTGTCTGGCAGAGCGTATTGAGGAAAGTGAGTTTTGAGGAACAGTTCCAGCACCTCATGTGCAGTCTTTGTATATTCCCCATCCACCTTCCTCAGTGTACCTCCTGGGTTGGCTGCTACTCTAGTGAGGATTCTGTGAAGTCTGGCCTGAGAAGCCATGCTCTCCACTTCCTCACAGAATGCCTTCCAGGATGCCTTCTTTGCTTGTCTGTCTGCAAGGTTGTAGCTGACAAGATCCTCACGATATTTTGTCCATTGTCCTTTATGTCTTGCAAGGTTAAACAGTCTTTGTATCTGTTTTCTTTGCATTTGCAAGTTATTATTCCACCAAGGCAAACTCCTATTTGTGCACTTCTTGGTGATTGTGCAGTTGTCCTGAGATGAGGTCACGAGGGCAGAGGTAACAGCTTCTGCTACTTCCTCAAAATCTACTGAATTCCTCATCGAGGTTTTAATTTCCAATAAGCCTAAGTCAGGGTTCCTCCTATATGTCTCCCAGTCTGTTTTCCTGGGATTCCTATAGGTCATGGTCTGTCTGATTCCCATTTCAAACTTGAATTTAATGCACATGTGGTCCAATGAGGAAGGCTCTAATACCACATGCCATTGTTTGACATACATGCCCATCACCATTTAACCGGAAGTTATGTCAGTTACTTCTTCCCTTCTGCTATTCCTGAATGTAGGTTCATTGGCCCTATTCAGGACCTCCACATTGTTAGCTAAAAGAAATTCAAGAAGGTACTCATGTGTACTGTTAGTGCCCTTGCTGCTCCACACTGGGTTGTGGGCATTGGCATCACATCCCACCAACAGTTGGTAACCTTGCTGGTGGCAAGTTTCTGCAAGTCTTCTCGCCTCCAAAGGAGGAGAAGAGCTGTCTTCTTAAGGGAAGTGTGCTAAGGCCAAAACAATTTCCCTTGTGATAGCTTCCTCACATTGCTGTATTCTAATGGTTACTACGTCCCTGGAGCAGAAATCCATCATTGGCATGAAAGAAATTCCATTTATTACACAGATGCATGTTCTGGAGTTTCTTAAATTTCTAGCATAAATCAGATTACCTCAAGTGCCACCAAGGCCCGATACACACCCTTTATATAAATAGGGTTCTTGTATCAGGGCCACGTCTACTTCCTGCCTCCCCTGGCAGCCGCTCAGGGCAGTAGAGGCCCCTTTACTGTGCTGCAGATTAATCTGCAACACCTCCAATCTCCGTCTGCCTGCCATCATTGCCTTTGAGGTCTTTGATAACCCTGACAGTGACCTGTGAGAACCCTAAAAACAATTTCAGGTATTGCTCTCGCAATGCCTTCTGGGACTTCTCTCCAACCTTCACCAACAGGATTCATCCTTCTGGTACAACCTTCTGGTCCCCTATTTTCTAGAACAGAGTCTTAGGAGAGATATCCTTAAGTATCTGTGGTACCCATATTGATACCTTATAGTCTTAAGAAGCTTCTCTGCTGTCTTGACCAGCAGCTTCGCATCTTTTCACGGTGATATCATGGGCACCTTGTCCTTAAGCCATTCCACGGTGTGCACTCCCTCACAGACAAAAATGAGGTCGCCACAATCTAGATAGACCCTTCTGAAGTTGGGTCCTGGACCAGCATCCACCCCCAATCTTTTCAAAGAGCACCATGTGTACAAGTTCCTCCTGCTGCTAGGTGACGGCTGCCATCTTAAAAACCGAGACTGCAGTACTATAGGTCTCTTTCCCTATTTCTTGCCTCGGTTTCTTCTGGGCTTACTTATCCAGGGAGGAGGGAGTCTTAGATTTCTTCTTTATCTTCTTGCTGCCTGTGTTCGACATTGTGGTGGGCAGCGTATCCCCTTCGACTTGAGACAGTTTTTTCTTGGGGGGCTTAGGTTCAAGTCCCTTTAATTCCCTCCCCTTGTCTTTAGGTAGCCATTCTTTCCATTCCTTTTTTCTCTGTTCACTGAGTAGTTTCCTCCTGTGGGCCTCAGACAAGGCTTTGGTTTTGATCTGGTCCAACTTCTCCGTTACAGTTCCCACTTGTGGCTCAGAACTAGATCCTAATTCAGTAGTAGGAATGCCTTCCATAGATTCTGATCTCAATGTTTGGGTGCCTGAGGTCTCAGTTTGCTCCTCAGTTTGTTTTAATTTATTTTCTTTAGTTGTGTCCATATTGGTACCACGAGATTTGGGGATGTACATGGACCACACCACGAATACCCTGCGCAATGTAAGGATACTTACTGAGGGAGATCACCTGGTATCCCAGAGGTTCCATTTGCGACACATCTACCCAAGTGGGATGCACCCCTTGGCACAGATCGCATCACATCTTGGGTTAGGAAAGGGAATTGGGTAAGATCTAAGAATGGACAGAAAAGAAGGGACGTTGTGGGACACACTTAGTCTGATCCATCACCTGAGGCCTTTCTGGCGGTAGGTCCTCTACAATCGGTGTAGCCCTCAGCTTGATGGGGATACGCAAGCCTATCCACCTGAAAGAACAGAACTTCGCCAGGGTGGTGGCCCACGGAGAGGATGAGATTTGATAACGTGATTCTCCAAGTTTGTGTGTATGTCACCTACTTTGTGTACAAAATGTAGTAAGAAGACTTTCCCTCTCTTTTACTCAGCAGGTTAATCATACTGCATGGTAGCAAACATTTACTCTCCCATCAACTGTGTTTGTTGCTGCAAATGAGACATTACCGGCAGGAGAGATAACTTTGAGTGGTGCAAAACTAACTACATCTTCTTTTATTTTGGTATGTACCTCTCGCTTTCGTATGGTTTAGTTATTTGGTTCTTTGAGTTTGTGGTTGTGTCACCTACATGTAGTTTGAAATGTAGTAACAGGATATTCCTTCTGTGTTCTCAGCAGGTTCATCAGATTGCATGTTGCTGTAATTGAGACATCACCTGCGGCAGAGATAATTATGAACTTTGTACAAATAAGTACATCTTCTTTCTTTTGGTATGTACTTCCCACTTTTTTATAGTCTGATAATTTGATTTTCTGAGTTTGTGTGTATGTTACCTATTTGGGTTATGAGATGTAGTAACAGAACTCTACTTTGCAGGTTAATCAGATTGTATGGTCGCAAACATTTCCTCTCCCATCGACTGTGTTCGTTGCTGCAAATGAGACATAACCGGCAGGAGAGATAATTCTGAGTGGCGCAGAACTAACTACATCTTCTTGTCTTTTGGTATGTACCTCTCACTTTTGTATGGTTTAATCATTTGATTCTCCTAGTTTGTGTGTACCATCACATATCTGGTGTGCAAAATGTAGTAATAGTGACTTCCTTCTGTTGCTCTCAGCAGGTCAATGACATTGCATGTTGTGAACATTTACTCTCTCACTGAGTGTGTTTGATGCTACAAATGACACATTACCTTCAGAAGACATACTTAAGGGCTGTGCAGAAGTAACTATATCCTGTTGTTTTACTATGTACCTCTGACTTTTTTATAGTTTCATAATTGGATTTTCCTTGCTTAGTGTGTATGTCACCTATTTGGTGTTCAAAATGTAGTAAAAGGTCCTCCCTTCTCTTATTCTCAGCAGGTTCATCAGATTACATGGTTGGAAACATTTACTCTTCCTTCGACAGTTTCTTTGCTGCAAATAAGACATTAAGTGCAGCACAGATAATTACGAGTGGTGCACAACTTCTTCTTTTGGTATGTGTGTATGTTACCTTTTGGTATGTACCTCCCACTTTTTTGTAGTGTGATAGTTTGATTCTTTGAGTTTGTGTGCACGCCATCTATTTGTGGCATGAAATGTAGTAATGGGAGATTCCTTCTGTTGTTCTCAGCAGGTTCTTCAGATTGTATGGTTGCCCCAATTTTCTCTCCCATAGTGTATGTTGTGTTTGTTGCTGCAAATGAGACATAACCAGCAGAAGAGATAATTTTGGGTAGTACAGAACTAACTACATCTTCTCTTCTTTTGGTATGTACCTCTCACTTTTGTATTGTTTTATAATTTTGTTCTCTGTATTTGTGGTTATGTCACCTACTTTTGGTGTGAAACGTAACATTACTTGCCCTCTGTTGTTCTCAGCAGTTTCATCAGACTGCATGATTGGTAACATTTGCTCTCCCATCGACTGTGTTTGTTGCTGCGAATGGGACATTACCTGCTGGAGAGATATTTATGAGCAGTGCAGAGCCAAGTACATCTTTTTTCTTTTGGTATGTGCCTCTCACTTTTTATAGTTTGAAAATATGGTTCTCTAATTTGTGTGTAAGTCTTATATTTCGGGCATGAACTGTAGTAAAAGGAACTTACCTCTATTGTACGCAATAGGTTTATCAGTTTGCATGGTTGTTGTGGTATCGATAGCAATGATGCTACGGTGTATTAAAGTTATTAGGTTGGCACTAGGACAGACACTGACGACAACGCACTCTAGCCGGAGCGAGAGAGCTCTACGAGCTCCGCTCCAACGTCTCGCTATTTGATCAAGAGCTGACGGCCGGGACACTTTGTACCTCATTGCCAAGTTATGTAATATGTTTGCGTATGTTTATACACTAGTAAAGGTGCTTTAATTGTATTTGCAGTACCGACGCGTTTTACTTTTTCCTGCTCCTACCCACGTGCCGCCTTCCAGGCGGGATACAAAAGTTGCAAACATTTTTGTTCCATTGACTGTGTTTGTTGCTGCAGATGAGGCATTACCTGCAGCAGACGATAATGAGTGGTGCACAACTAACCACATCATCTTTGTTTTGGTATGTACCTCCTACTTTTTATCATTTAATTAACTGATTCTCTGACTGTGTGTTGTGTCAACTATTTGGGGTACGAAATATAGTAACAGGACCTTCCTTCAGTTGTTTTCAGCAGGTTCATCAGATTGCGTGGTTGCAATCATCATCTTGTCTTTTGGTATGTACCTCTCACTTTTGTATGGTTTAATCATTTGATTCTCCTAGTTTGTGTGTACCATCACATATCTGGTGTGCAAAATGTAGTGACAGTGACTTCCTTCTGTTGCTCTCAGCAGGTCAATGACATTGCATGTTGTGAACATTTACTCTCACTGAGTGTGTTTGAGGCTACAAATGACATATTACCTTCAGCAGACATACTTACTGCTATCGACTGTGTTTGTTGCTGCAAATGAGTCATTACCTGCAGCAGAGATAATTATTAATTGTACATCCCACTTTTATTTATTTCGATAATATGATTCTCTGAGTGTGTGTGTACATCAGGGCCGGCCAGAAATTCTTCACGCGTGCGGTGCTCCTGCACATGTGCAACTTCTGGGTCACAGCGTGCACGCCGCAGCCGTTAGCGTTCATGTAGTGCATGTTTGTACCCATAGATGTCGCTTTATCCACTTGCTGGGATACTCTGTACCGGCGCATTCTAGTGCTCTTTCCACAGCTTGCAAGCCAACCATGGGAAGGTATTTCGCATATTAAACATTTAAAATACTGTCACAGTCTACTCATTGAGACGTCTACTTTTATGTTAACAGTTTAACCCGGTAAGACAAGTATACAGTTAACAACCGTGGGTTTTTATTAAGGCAGCTTGACTGACGGCACGTATATACGAGTAATGTTTTTGATCTAGTATTTAAGATAGAGAGCACTTAGCGACTTCCAACGAACCTTATTCATGATTTCAAATAACATTAAACTAATGCAAGGTTTCCTATAACTAATTCTCGGTGCCCTCAGTTACACCCACATAATTTCTGTCTCACTGACCTCTGAACAGAATGATAACCGCAGACCTTTCGACGATCACCTGTTATTTCAATACCATTATTCCTACATCTTTCATCAACTCCGTCTGAAATCTGCATAATAACCGACATTTAGATGAATGCCACGTTTTATCGACTTCAGCTGAGCGTAGCCCTTCACACATTAAAAAAAACCCTAAATGTAAGTATACATTGGAACAATCGGTTTAATTACCAACTTTCCTGATAATAATGTAACATGGAGCAGAATGAGGCACTAATGCACAGTTAGTAAACAATTTTTAATTATGAAAGGAATAAATCCTAACACGTTTATCACTGGACATGAGAAATGATAATCGAGTTGATGTCTCATCCATTTTCTTAAGGACATTTAATTTTGCTTGCCGTTCTTCACTCCTGAGTACACTACACTCGTCTTTGTGATATATATTGTAGTGTCTTTCAATTGGAAACTTACGCTGGCCGCCTATTATTCAGTGGCATAGCAAACACTGTGAGTTTTCACCAACGGATACAAAAAAGAATTGCAGTTCCCAGTCATTTTTAAACGACTGAGAATATAGATCTCCCATCCTTTGCTTTTTCACAGTACCTGCCATTTCTCAGTACTTCTCTGTTAATGTTACGATTACCAAGAGTAAACGAGACTGGGTATGTTGCGCTCTTGCTTGTACCACATAAACAGGGAAGTGGAGCCGCCGCCGTTCATTTAGGACACGTCTCATAAAAGACGTCGCTGTCGCTCGCACATGTGCAGCACTTTCGCACGTCTGCACACCATGCAGCGTTTGGCCGGCCCTGGTGTACATCATCTGTTTTAGGTACGAAATGTAGTAACAGGACCCCTCTGTTGTTCCCATCATGTTCATCAGATTGCATGGTTGCAGACATTTATTCTCCCATTGACTGTGTTTGCAGCTGCAAATAATATATTACCTGCAGCAGACATAATTATGATCGGTGCAGAACGAACTACTTCTCCTTTCTTTCGGTATGCACCTCCCATTTCTTTATAGTTTGATAATTTGAGTCTCCGAGTTTGTGTGTATGTCACCTATTTGTATTACAAAATGTAGCAACAGTACCTTCTTTCTGTTGCTCTAGCAGGTTCAACACATTGCATGGTTGCAGACATTTACCCTCCCATCAACTGTGTTTGTTGCTGCAAATGCTACATTACCTGCAACAGAGATAATTAGTAGCATTGGTAATCTAGCTACATCTTCTTTTGTTATGTATCTCCTGCTTTTTTATTGTTTGATAATTTGATTCTCCAAATTTGTGTGTAGGTCACGTATTGGGATACGAAATGTAGTAACAGGAATTTGCCACTGTTGTTATCAGCAGGTTCACGAGATTGCATGGCTCCAAACATCTACTCTCCCAAGGCCCATGTTTTGTTGCTGAAAATGAGAGATTACCTGCTGGAGTTCTAATTATGAGCAGAGAAGAACTACCTACATATTCTTTCTCAGGTATGTATGTCCCTCTTTTTTATAGTTTGATTATTTTATTCCCAAAGTTTGTGTATACGTTGCCTATTTGGGGTATGAAATGTAATAACATGACTTTCTCTCTTTTGTTCTCAGCACATTCAATAGGTTAGTTGATTGCAAACATTGACTCTCCCATCGACTGTCTTTGTTACTGCAAACCAGACATTACCTGCAGCATAGATAATTTTTTTGCGCTATGGAACTAACTACCTCATCTTTCTTTTTAGATGTACCTCTCACATTATTCTGGGGTGATAATTTGATTATCTGAGTTTGTGTGTACATCACCTATATGTGGTACAAAATGTAGTAACAGGACCTTCCCTCTGTCATCCTCAGCAAGTTCATTGGATTGCATGGTTGCAAACATTTACTCTCCCGACAACTGTGTTTGTTGCTACAAATGAGACATTACCTGCAGTAGATTTAATTATTAGTGGTGCAGAACTAACTATGACTTGTTTCTTCTGGTATGTACCTCCCACTTTTTACAGTTTGACAATTAGACTCTCCGAGTTGTGTGTGTATCTCTTATTTTGTGTTTAAAACATAGTAACAGGATCTCTCTGTCTTTTGCGGTAGGTTCATCAGATTGCATGGTTGCAAATATTTATTTTGCCATCGACTGTGTTTGTGACTACAAATGTGACATTACCTGCAGTACAGGTAATTATGAACGGTGCAGAAGTAACTACATATTCTTTTTTATGGGATGTAAATCCCACTTTTTTATAGTTTGACAATTTGTTGATCTGAGTTTCTGTGTACAGGTAGGAAATGTAGCACATCCTTCCCACTAATGTTCTCAGCATGTTCATCAAATTGGGTGGTTGAAAATTTTTACTCCCCCATTTCCTGCTGCAAATGAGACATTACCTGCAGCAGAGACAATAAGGCTGGTGTAGAACAGACTACATCTTCTTTCTTTTGTTGTGTGCCTGCCAATTTTTAGTTTGATAATTTGTTTCTATGAGTTTCCTTATAGAACATCTGCTTGATGTAGGAAATGTACTAACAGGAAATTCCCTCTTTTGTTCTCAGCAGTTTCATGAGATTGCATGGTTGAATACATTTACTCTCCCATTGACTATGTTTGTTGCTGCAAAAGTGACATTATCTTCAGCAAAGAAAATTATGAGCAGTGCAGACATAAGTACATCTTCTCTCTTTTGGTATATATCTGCCACCTTTTTTATAGTTTTATGATTTTATTCTCCAATTTGGGTGTATGTCACCTCTTTTGGTATGTACCTCTCACTTATGTATAATTTGATAGTATGATGCTCTTTATCAGCTATTGCTGTAGGATAAGGTTTGGCCCTTATAACTTCATGTGGCAATACCCTCAAAACATAATTGAAATCTACAACTTTCCAGGTCTGTCAGAGAACATATGCTTATATTTACACAATAAATCTGTAAGCTGTGCCTTGTGTTCCTCATTTGAATGTGCCATTTCATTTACTTTGTCATAATCTGCTGTTCAGTACATGTATCATTACCAACCTCATCTGTCCTATGTAAATGAGTAGTTGTCTCACCCCCTTTTAATTGCCCTTTAAATTTTATTCTTCATCTGTTTCCACCAGCATCAAATTCTACCACTCTTTCCTTTACAATAATACATATTTGTAGAAGAAGTTCATACCGAAAATTTCATTAAATTCCAAACCCTTCACCACAAAGCAACCAATATCAAAACAATAATCACTTCTGTTAATTTCCAGTGATACTTCTCTGTTGATGGGCTTACTACATGTCCCAGTTGCTGTCTTAATTTTAACTCCTGTAACTGGTAGTTCTATTAATCCTAAACATTTAATTTGCTGCCAGAAAGATTCAGAAATTGCAGATAAACTTGAGCCAGATGTGTAATTCCTCCCACATTGATATCAATTATTGGCTGTATTACCACTATTTCTACTCTGTTCAACCCTGATTCCTGTAATAAATCACTTTGTTTCACTCCTGCTCTCCTCTTGCATAATGCAAACATCTTTAGGTCTTTCTCCAGAACATAAATCAGTATCCCCTTCAAACAGATCCTTAATAGCGAACTCAACGTTCTCTTCTTCACTTAATTCTTCCAGTTTTCTGGCAATTTTAAATTTTATTTTACCCCTTTCTTCAGGCAACAAAGCTTTATGTAATTTACATGGGATACCCAATCACTCACTGTCCTTATTTTATCACTAACCCTCAATTCCATATCCCCTATTTTTGAATCCATTTCTCCAACTATTTCAGTTTTTATATTCCCAATTTTTGAATCTATTTCTCCTAATTTACTGGTAAGCCTTACAAAAAATTCACTCTGGTCACATCCTGGTATCAGGCCTATTTCCCCTATTTCTTTTGGCATGCTAGGGCTTCTACAGTTACTCTTAACATCCACTGAATCGCCTTCACTTTGAGATTCATGCATCTCATCGGCCATGGCTAATGAAAGGGCATAATTTTGCAATGTAGCTGCAGTCAGTGATGGCTGCACAGCTATGCAATGAACCTTAGCCGGCAGCGTGGACACACAGCACGTTGATACAGCTTTGTCAACTGCTTTACCCGCAGCAACACATGGACAAGGTATGGACGACAGTGTTACCTGCAGCAACACGGGGATGCGGCACGGATGACGGATTAACTAGCGGCAACATGTGGACATGGCATGGAAGCATGTTCAGCACCGATGGTAGCGCATGGTCGACTCACCAGGAAGTGTAAATGACTGCCTCATAATCGGGGAGGTCTTATATTGGTGTAACCAAGGTGCAGCACGTATCTTGTCCGGCACAAACGCGCCATTACTGGTAATGCAGTGATTTAGCTCAGAGCTCCTACACTGACTGTTCAAAAGCCTAAACATCTGGTGGACACCTGATCCAAAATATTATGGAATAGAGAAATTCTTATCCCGGACGAGCCCCCAATTGCAACTGTACTCGAGCTCGTTCACTACCTATTTTTCACGTGGCTCATCTGCAAAGGGAGTTGGTAGTGAACAGTCGCGTTTGCGCCCCTAATACCTTTGCCTTTGAACAGCAGTGAATTGAATACACAATTGTCCACCTTGCGCAAAACGAGGTACACTATACAAGTTCAGATTAAAACTTATTTAATTAAAAAAAGAAACACTTCTAACTTTGTGGCCCTGCATATTAAAGTTCACAAATAAATCCGATCTGGATAAATAATAATCAGTGCAATTCGTATACGTTTTATTGTCTCGCGCCCACACACTTTCACGTTGTTCCTTCACAGTTTATTCGCATATGCTGGTGGCCATGTTTACACTCGCGGCACTTTGCTGCTCCGAACCTAGAACCACAACGGACAACGACCAAAGACCCCATTTTTCCGCTCATATCTCCAGTCCTGAGTCGGGTCACATGACACTATATTAATCAAAATAATTCCCAAACATGGCCACAATTCGTTTACAATTTTTACAAGATTTAAATGCTTAAACCTAAATACATTATATAATTTTATACACATTTATCACCACATAATTTCATAATTCGTGCAATTAAAAAAAAAGCACTATGCAATGGAACTACGGCGCTCATCAAAACACCAAACAAGTATTTTCATGTTCATTTTGCATTACACTATTTTCACTCTGCATTTAATACATAATTTTATTCTTAAGCACGAAAATTTAAAATCAGAACTAATTTATGACATGCTATCAGATTTACATAATTAGGAATAACTCTGAGTTTTGGCACAGCTTCACCTCTCTCCCTTCATTTAATGACGTCTTTGCACACAATATAAGACATACAATACTTGTCTGGCACTGCAAAGATCGAAACTGAATGGTGTCTTCGTAATAAAATAACGACTTACTTTGCAGTTGTTCTAAACATCTTTATAACTTAATTCTATTATGAAACGTTTTGATCGAAGTACACCAGCCCAACATATTTCTGCTGTTGTGCTTTAAATTTAAATTACAAACTACTTGGAAGAGCTCCATATTATCCCCATTACCTTACATACTAGCTAAATTACGTATTGTTTAGACCTAAGCGTAGTAATAAATTTTCTCGTACTTTGAATGCCCTCATTTTGGTTGCAGGTTGGTTTTGGTATTTTTATTCCTTATACACTGATGAGCCAAAACATTATTATTACCTTCTTCATATCTCGTTTGCCTATTTTGGAACAAAATGCATCACTTATTCTGCGTAACAGGGATCCGACAGTTTGCTGGTGGGTTTGTGGCGGCATGTGGCATTAGGTGTCTACCAACAATTCATGTAATTCTCGTAAATAATGGTTCGCTAGTTTGTGGACGCCGTGGTGGCGCCCGATAGCGATCCAGATGGGTGCCATAGCATTTACATCAGGCAAATTGGTCGCCGAGACATCGTGAGGTTGCTATAATCCTCCTCAAACCAACGTAATACGGTTCTGCCTCAGAGACACGGACAGTTACACCGCTGAAAAATGACATCACCGTTGGCGAAGAGCTCAAGCATGAAGAGATGCAGGTGGTTCGCAGCAGTCAGTGTGTTTTCGATTACAACCACAGGTCGTATGCAAGCGCAGGAAAATGGCTCCTGTAGTATAATAAGTATAATACTGCTCCCAGCAGCCTGCGTCCGTGGCGCGCTGCACGTTTCGAGCTGCCGTTAACCCTTATGAAGCAGACTGCTGTGGTCGAGCAGTTCTAGGTGCTTCAGTCAGGAACTACCCTGCTGCTACTGTCGCAGGTTCGAATCCTGCCTCGGGCATGGATATATGTGATGTCTTTAGGTTAGTTAGGTTTAAGTGGTTCTAAGTCTTGGGGACCGATGACCTCAGACGTTAAGTCCCATAGCGCTTAGAGCCATTTGAACCATTTTTATCACCCTGATGACGGCGTTTGTGGGGACGACCATCGTATTAGTGTATCAGAAATGTGATTCATCCGAAGAGCCGACACGTTTCCATTGATCGACTGTCGAATCCCGATGGTCCCGTGCCCACTGCATTTGTAACTATGATGTCGTTGGGTCAACACATGAAGGCAGGCATAGGGCTGATCTGCCTCGGACTTCCAGTGTGCTCCGAAATACTTGTGCGTGCACTAGCATTGTGTTCTTTCAGCAGAGATCTATCCTACTTCATAGAGCAGACAAACCTCTGAACCCCACGTTTTGTGAAGAGTCGTGGACGTCCAAACATTTAGCGCCTAGTGATAGCTTCAATGCCCTTCTACCTCTTTCTGTAGATGATGAAGACAGTGGTACGCGAAAATTCAATCAGCTTCGCCGTTTTCGAGCTACTCGTTCACAGGCTCTGCGTAATAATAATCATCTGCCCTTCGTCAAAGTCGCTTATTTCAATGGATTTCTCCATTTGCAGCCTTTCTCTTCGCTGTTCTTGTCTGATTTGCTTACGTACTTTCGTTACAGCATCACGATCCCACAATGTCACCAGGTGGCACACGATGTCACAGTGGGCAGTGGTCATGCTTATCAGCGTATTTCCTTTAATTTCCTTTATACTTCCACTTTATCTCTTTCTATGTGTTTCAAGTTCAGGTTATTGTTTATTTTATGTTGAAGCAATAATACTTTGAGTGAACATGAATTAGACAATTAGTTGATTGAAAAGAATGACAATTACATGCAATTAGTGTTATTTAATAAGTGTGTGGGCGGGGTCGCCAGTGTAAGTCGGCGCTTCCGCCTCTGCCAGATCAAATATTCTAGAATTCCGTTTCCAGTATGAAGACTGTGGTTCCAGATTGATGTTGGGAGCTGCACAACAGAGGTTGTGGACTGATTGAATTTTAGTAGATGTCATTTGCAAATCGCAATTCCATAGACCCTCTGTGTTGTATGATTGGTTTGAAAACCTCGGACTTCTTTTTTGAATGACTTCACATACTGCACATATAGTGAATAAGAATGGGAGTTGGAAATTAGTAATAAAATCACGCAAATGACGGATCGGTATCACATCGAAATTTTGTGTCTTCCCTGCTAGAAATGCTGAAAAGTGAAACTCTTGGTACAATGAATAATGAAATGAAACATGTGAGCTGGTTAACAGATAATAAAACAGCACATAAGTATCTCAAAATCAGCCAGTATATTACGTAATTACAACAACTACAGCCCAAGATGCTTATATTATGGAGGTAGATAGTAGGAAGATAAGTACGAACAGCCAGTCTCTCCTAGTTGCTTTTACAAAATTTGAAAACTGCGCTTTCTTTCATTACACAGATAACACAAATACAAACATCGACTCTGTGGTCGCAGTCTTTACACAAATGTTTTACACAAGACACAAAAAGTAGTATTACAACCCATACACCAGGATCTCTACTAAACTCCTATAACCCTCGTGTAGATGACACTCGTTATCCACGTGATTTTCTTGCTCCATTTTGTCTGACTGGACTAGTTTCAGTTCTCGCCATTTTCAGTACCTTCCCATTAACTCTCCATCTGTTAGCTTCGCTATCACTGTCTTTCAGTTTCCTGTGGTTGAATTGTTTATGAAACAACATTGTAGCTTGTATGTCACTTGTTATCCATGCAAGCACTACTGCTACAATCTGAAACTGTATATTAGTTACTTCACTACTTTCTTAGATTCAATCTAATTTACTTACGCGTAATTTTATATGTATAGAAATTAATTACATTTAATTTTCTTTTTTTTCCTATAACACCTACCTACGAACAGAAAATATTCTCTATACTTTCAGCTGATAATTGATAACGAGTGTCATCTAG
The DNA here is from genome assembly GCF_023864275.1 of Schistocerca cancellata. Lineage (NCBI taxonomy): Eukaryota > Metazoa > Arthropoda > Insecta > Orthoptera > Acrididae > Schistocerca > Schistocerca cancellata. Next base: position 563,373,650 of record NC_064628.1, on the reverse strand, counting down.
ACGAGGGTTAATAAATAGACAAAAAATTTTTTGAAAAATATGTTCTGCAAAGTCATGTGGAAATAACCTTTTTGATGTACGTAATGTAGTAACAAGTCATTTCTTCTGTTCTTCATTAGCAGGTTGTTGTATGTGTGTGTTTGCGAACATTTAATCTCCCATCGACTGCGTTTTTGCTGCAAATGAGACATGACATGCACTGCACTGTAGTTAACTATGAGGTGTTTGGCTCTTACTACATCTTCATTCTTTTGGTAACTAGTTGCTACTATTTTATATTTCTTTAAAATTAGATTTTGCAAGTTCACATGAAAATGTATTTGGTAAACAGAAAGTAGTAATAAGTTCTGCCTTCTGATGTTCATCAGAGGTTGACTTGAGTAGTGTTTGCGAATATTTATTCTCCCATCGACTGAGTTTATATTGCAATGAGTAGGCCCTGGTCAATAGTTAACTGTGAGAGGTGCAGAACTGCAGCTTGGCTGCTTTAGATTCTGCACAAATGTTTCGCGATACTGTGGTATTACAATATCAACACTATATAGAGTAATAAGTTCAAAAATGAACGCTCGAATTTGGATTGATATATTTATAATCTGGCAAAACGTAAATGTTGTTAGTGGGATTCAATTTGGATTCAGCAATGAGAAAGTTAATCAATAGTCAATACAAGTAAATTTAAGGTGTTAATGAAAATGTTCCACTCCAGTATTTAAGAATGGATTCTTTAAAAAAGCATAACTGAGAATATAAGATTGTATCAAACTATTTCAAGGGCTTTTATTAAATTTGAAGGAAGAAATAACATCTAAGTGTTATGGTGTGGAAAACAAATAACACTCATCTGTAAACAGACACAATTCAAGTTGAAAGACTAATTGAGTGTTGTATAATTAGGTCCTATGATTCTGAGAGAATCAGACACTAAAAGTAGTAAAACAGTTGACAGTCGAAGTAGAAATTATATAAAACTGCAGGCAGGCAGGCAGGCAGGCAGTAGCAGGACTATCTTTCCTGAAAAAGAGGAATATGGCGTGGACAAAAAGTTAAGTGTCACTACAGATCCCTATAATTTGTTTGACCTAGCGAAGTGGTAGTCAGTTGTGAACTTGACTAGTACATTTGAGGCTTATGTTTGTTGTTATCTGCGAAACAATGAATCGGAAGTTAACTACAGAACAGCATGTGTTTGTTTTTCCAACATGGCGGACTGCTGCTGTTCTTGATTGACAGCGGATCCCTTCTTTTCTTGATGGCAAATCAAATGTATATGTCTATAAAACGCTTTATTAAACCAGCATGCAGACTTTTCATGTTGGCTATCAGCACGACAGAACTCATCATAAAATTGTATTATTGTCTCGTCATTACAGTGGGGTTTGTGACTTGTTTGTTTAAAGTTTTCAAAGAAGACGAGATATTCGCAAACTAAATTTAAGATTTCAACAGACTAAGTCGGTAGCTTCATCGTTCAGGCAGGCCAAAGTCTATTACCGCAGAAGAAAACTTAATCTTGTCACGCAGTGTTTTGTGCAGTCGTCGGTGATCCCCCAAGGAAAAGCATCGAAGGAGTATGAGATAGCAAGAAGCAGCTTATGGAAGATCCAGAAAAAGCTGAAATTTAAGACCTATAGGCCTTCTTTGCTTCAAAGCCTAAATGAAGATGATCCGGACAGGCATAACATTATGGAATTCTGTGAGCTGTACATAATCCTACCAAAAGTCGATAATAAGTTTTATGAAAGCATTCTTTGGAGCGACGTGGTACCTTTGAGGTGAATACTAGAGTGAGCAGACACAACTGCACTTACTACGAATCCCCATTGATTGGGGACAGAGTTAGTCTCCTGTCCCGAACGTATAGGCAGGGATTTTCAGCAGTGGACTAATCGGACATCATTTTTTTAATGGCGCTGACAGGCCTGTAAATTACCTAGACATCCTTGTTACAACTACAAAATAGTCCACTTTCTGAATATCTGCAGCCGTTATGAAAACTGTCATGGCGACAGGATAGTTTTCTGAGGGTCTTATTTGAAAACGTTGAGGAACAGATTGGCAGACAGGATAATACTGAATTGTTTCCACTATCTCAAACCCATGGATTTTTTCAGTCTGGAGTATACTAGGATATGAGGTTTATTCCGTCAAGATTGACGATGTTTTATTTGAAGGAACGAATCCAATCAGAACTTCAAAAACCTACCATCTTAGAAGATTTACGGCGAAATATGTAAATCAGTGCTGAAAAATGCAGTGTTTACTTAGAACAGCATGAAAACCACATTGATCATATTTTGTAGGTTCCATGAACTCTGCTAGTAATTCTATGTTTCTAATAAGTAATGAAAGAATGGGAAACAAAAATAAGTAAACAAAACTCTTGAAAACCAATCGAACTAGGAAGAGGTCAAGGAAAATTGAACGTTCCATACTTAGCGTTTGCAGATGACTTGACGATTCTGACAGTGAAGAAACAGCAGTAAAACAAATCGAGACCCTCAAAGAATGTGCAAATCTCATTTGAGAAGACTGAATTCATCTGTTCCAAGTTAGATATTCCGAAACTTAAAAAAATTATGGTGAAAACAAGTCATACTTTGTAAGTACCTCAGTGAAATTATTGAACCAAAATGAATCGAAAAACTAGCACAAAAAACAGATTGCAGAAAACAAGAAACGTCCAGACTTGTTTCACATTTGTATAGCAAAAAATGCCTGTGAAAAGGCACTAAAATCAGACACTACAACACAGCAGTCAAACTGACAGTCACATATGCAAGTGAAACACCGTCATTGAATCGAAAACTAGAGTTACAAGCCAATTAAGAAAGGAGAGAGAAAGTTTCCAGAACGAGATTTTCACTCTGCAGTGGAGTGTGCGCTGTTATGAAACTTTCCTGGCAGATTAAAACTGTGTGCCGGACCGAGACTCGAACTCGAGTCGTGCTTGGGTAGCTCAGAAGGTAGAGCACTTGCCTGCAAAAGGCAAGGGTCCCGAGTTCGAATCTCGGTCCTGCACACAGTTTTTATCTACCAGGAAAGTTTCAGAGAGAAAGATTGTTAGAAAAATCTGGAACCACGATACGCACAAGATGGATACAGACTAAAAACAATCGAGACAACAGAAAAAGTATCAAACATCGAAACTGACATCAGAAAGAGGCGAATGAAGTTCTATGGACACCTAGACAGATTACCTGGAAACATAAAACTAAACGTCTATTGGTCTATGTGACATATCTTAAAGCATCAATACCTTGGGTAACTGAAGTTAAGGATTTGACAAAAGCAAAAACTGACGTAACAAACGCATCAGACAGGGATACATTCAGAAGAAAAACTGATAATTGGAAGTTTATTCCAGAGATGAAACCAAAACCATACCGACCAAAGTGGACCGAAGAAAGAAAGGCCTTCGGGGAGAAAATGAAATATTAGGAAATTAAGAACCCTAAGAACGATTCGCTTCATATTACTACGCCAAACAGATTTTCGACAGCTGACTTGTGGCCCACCCTAAGATCAAATTCAAATTTAAGTGTTACACTTTTCAGAAATTACTTGTCACGTTTGTTATTTTATGTGGAAGTGAAGCATGGAAAATAAGCGGTAGGATAAAAAGAGAAAAGACGTTTTTGAAGTGTGGTACTACAGGAGAAAGCTGAAGATTAAGCGGTTTGATCGAATAAGTACTGAGATAAGTAAAAAAAAAAAAAAAAAAAAAGAAAGGGAGAAAATAGCCATTATCACGATGTGAACAAAAGTAAGCACTGATGGATAGGACATAACGTAAGGCATGAAGGAATGGTCGATTCAGAGTTGGAGACAAATGTTGGGAAGCAGTTTCTCGTGGATCTACGTCGTTATGCAGAAATGGAATTGGATGAAGAGGATAGACTAACATGTCTGCATCAAACCAGTCTTCCAACTAAGACCAAATCAGCAAAAATCGCTTCCTTACTAGGTTTATGTTTATGTTTGTAAGAACTGATACAGTAATAAAAACCCCAAAATGACAGATATATCTGAGGAATAACAGTTAAGTCATAATTTAACATTTATAAAATTGCAGTATCAAATAGTCCTACTGCGAAACTCTGAAAGACGCAGGACAAAGAGGCGTGCGTGGTCATTCCTAAAGGCACAGGCAACAGCTTCGTTACCGCAATGGAATGTAGATAAAATACTGAGGATACTCAATGTAAACTGTTACATTTCACATGTAATAAATATTGACATCACACTCATCTAAGTATTGCCAACGACGGGTTTACATGTATGTAAACTATGTAAAGAATATTTATTAACTGTTTAAACAACGAATACAGTCATTGCGGTATCAGAAGTACAAAAATGTGCTAAAGTGTCTGTGCATATCTACGAAGAGTTGTTCAAATTTGTCGTTACCAGTGCCGTAGCGTGAGGAGAGACTTTGAGACTTAGTCTCCCCTGTATTCGTGCTGAAAAAGATACAATAGTAATTCATAACAAAAATATAAACAACTTTCTACTAAGAGCACTAAATGTGCGAAGACATCATTGTAGCCGGCGCCGCCGCACCCTGAGTAATGGTGTATCTGCCTGCTTGAGACTCGACTGCTCTGTCTCTGCCTCCCTTCCCTGCACTGCACTTATCTTGAGACACAAAGCATTGAGGACCTACAGCAAATGGAACCAATAGCTTGCCAAGCTGCTTCTGGACGTACAGTACACGGGAGAGCAGTTAGGAAATATTTTAAGACATTTTACAATGGCGCTGGGAAAGTGCCCTGGCAAGATAATCACATTTAGTAACGTAAAATGTAAACAAATGTACATACCGCAATGATTTCCTCATACGTCGGTGTGGCACGTTCACTTCCAGTTTCACTTTCCGTGCTCTCCAAATTGCACACACTCTCGTCGGCCTCAGTAGACTGGTCGAGGAATTTCAGCATCTGGAACCAGTACACTTGGGGTGTATACGCCGCCTGCGCACTGGCTCCACTTTTGCTTTTATGCATCTGCAATATTAATAATGAAAATAATTTAAACTACTTGTAGGTTATGTAAACATTATTGTATGCTTCAAGTCGCTGCAGTGAACAAATTAATGCTAATGCTAATCATTTGTATGACATGTAAACTTTACTTGCATAAATAAATATAAATGAATATGTCAATACGTACTTTTGCTTTCTCCTACGAGTAGCTAGTACGGAGGCCATTTATTTTCCTCTGCCGTACAGCCAGGCCGTATGTCACGGCTAATGATCTCCGCTATATTTTTATAACTCTCCAATCTTCTCAATCTATTTTTATAATCAGGGTGCCTCACATTGTAAAGCGCCTCATCCGCTTCATACATTTCAATTAATTTTGTGGTAGACGCCACACACCAATTGTATTTAGCAGCCATGTTTATAAACACAAAAGATGACAGAACGCTCCAGCGATGCTGGCGCTCCGCGTGGTAACATATCGCATTGCAATGAATAGAAGACAAGCGATTTCTTTGATCAAATATACGGCCTCGGCCTACATTTGATCAAATATTGGACATTTGTCAAAGATCCCTATTACACTATCAAATATCTTTGACAAAGATATTGGACAAAGAAATTTGATAGTGTAATACCGGCCTTACCTGGCTGTGGGCGCCTGAGCGTTCTCGGCTCCCCCTTCACTTCCCCTCTTCCACGAAGGCCGGTGCGCTTTACTTGCTAGCAGGTATCGAGGCTAGTCTCTGCCGCTTCTATGCTGGCTTTTAACACGGAAGTGAACAGTTGCGCGGTTTGTGTTCACAGTGATTCTTGTGTGATTTTAGTGCATATTTTCGTTGTCGCCAACATGAGTGAGCCAGCTACTGTACACCTTATAGAATTTTTATTAAAAACGCCTTTTTCTACATTAAGGTACGAAAAAAATGCGAATTGAAGGACAAACTGCCTGCTCCTATACTCAGTGTAGTTTTAAGTGAAGCCAAACAAAAACGCACTTTTCAGACAGCCTAGTACGAAAAGTATGCTTGGCTGACTACGAATGCAGTTAACAACAGATTATATTGTTATATATGTCTTCTGTTTGGTGGTGAAAAGGAATGATGCAATGAGGGCATTTGTACAATAAAGCACTTTGACAGGAAAGCACAAAAATATCAGACATCAAAACGTCACCTGCAGAACAAAGAATCATTTCAGTTATTAGGGAAAAGTAGAACTGAGCACGCCCTTTCTGAAGCCGCTGGTCTGACAGCAATAAAATACAACGAACAAGTTGCATACAGCAGGAGAGTATTGGCTCGTCTTATTCAGGTAATTGTATTTATTTGTAAACAAGAACTAGCCTTTCGCGGCCATCGAGAAGGAGAATCCTCTAGCAACAAAGGTAACTAACTATCTGGAATTGTTGGATTTACTAGCTCAAGGAGAGCGGTTAATCCGAGACCATCTGTCATCATCCTCAACCTTTAAAGGAACGTCTCCAAATATACAGAATGATGTAATAGAAATGATAAGTCTGGCAGTTAATAGGAAAATAAAATCTGAAATTCAGAAGTGCAATTTCATTTTGATTCAGGCTGATGAAACATTAGACGTATCATGCAAGAGTCAAATGAGTGCAATATTCAGTTACTGTATCGCAGACAAAATTGAGGAAAGATTCGTTGGATTTTACGATGTTTCTGGAGATAAAACTGCTGAAGGTTTGACAAACATTGTTCATGCAGTATTGAAAGAATGGAATGTGGAAGGAAAAGTGTTTAGTCAACCATATGATGGCGCTTCAGTAATGGCGGGCAGAGAAAGAGGACTACAACAATTGGTGAAGCAGTTCTGTCCCTATGCGCTGTTTCTTCATTGTTACGCACACCAACTGAATGTGGTACTGTTACATGCCTCCCAAATCATACAAGTACGCATGTTTGTAAGTGATCTTACTGCATTCAATTCGTTTTTCAGCAAATCATCAAAACGAACTGTATTGCTAACTGAGACAGGATTTAAACTGCCACATGCAAGCAACACTCGCTGGAACTTTCGTTCCCGAACAGTTTCAACATCTAGTCATTTCTCAGGACTATCTAGTTTTTTTAAATTATATATTTGATGATACAGACTCTCAGTGGGACCCAGAATCTTTGAGCTGTGCTTTGGGAATGAAACGACGGATAGATGATCCTATGTTTGTCTACTTGCTTTGCTTCTACAGAGGGTGCTTTGTTTATGTTGATCATCTCTTTAATGTTATTCAGTCAAAATTTGTCAGTATAACTGCTTGCCACGACGAAATAAGAACTGTTTTGAGAAACTTACGACAGTTAAGAACGGAAACATTCGTTGATGAATGCATTAAATGCAGCTTGTGTTTGAATGGCAACTTATGATTCTGTGACAGTCAAAAGACATCTCTCAGGTCACTAACTTACGAGATATTGGATTTACAAATTGTTCAGATGGAAAAAAGGTTTCAAGACTTTCCCCAAATTCAGTTTGTTGAACTTTTGAACGAAACGTGTTTCCCGAACTATCAAAAAGAATTCCCAAACTTGAAACTGCTTCAATTATCAGAATAGTACCTTTTTTTTTCAAACAAGAACAAGTTGAAAATGAAATGCGTAACATATACGCTGATGAGAAAAAAACACTTATCTCCAAGAATCCTCTTAAAGTACATTGTCAACAACGATTTGGATTCCGTTTATGAAGAAACAACAAAGTTCCTGATTTTGGTTTTGACCCTACCCGCAACTACAGCAAGCAGTGAACGAAGCATGACTACTCTTAAACGAGTGAAGAATTATTTAAGGAATTCAATGTCCATCATCCGGCTATCGTGTCTGAGCACGTTAGCAATAGAAAAGTCACTACTTGGAGAGCTATTCAGTGATTAGATCTTTGTAGACCGAGTTATAGACTTATTTGTGGAAAGAAAAGACAGGCGCATTGCACTTGTGTACAAGAAAATGTAAGTGCTTCTTCTCTTGCTGCTGGAGTTCTACAAATTTGTCATCATTTCTTGAACAAGTTAGTTATTATTATTTTTATTTGTGGCGGTGGTAGTGGTACTAGTAGTAGTAGTTGTTTTATTTGATGCGTTTTGTTTCATTTGTTTAAATTATTGTTTATTGTACTATTTTGTCTCCCTATAGTGACTGCAGAGTCTCCCCAACCTTTCCAACAACGCTACGCCACTGGTCGTTACATAGAAAGTTCGGAACCTTTTGCACAAGTTTAGTGTAAAAGACCACAACAAAAGCTAAACAAAATCGTCTGTGTGAAAAACCAGCAAAATTCAGTTTTGACGTACAGACATATGGTAGTCTCACGTAGAGAGATTGTAAGATGCTTACTTGTGCAATGGATACTTTTTATGAACCGAAGCAAACACATCATTTGTGCAGCTGTGTTTTACGACATTCTGATTCCTGCAGTTCTTTACTGCAACGGTTTCGCCTGACATATTTTGTCTTCTCAGTAAGGATTTCACTGTTATCACCTCGTTGTACGGCATAAAGTCGAGCTAAAATTCCTACCGCTGAACATCTTATTATCAGTGGACTGTAAATAGCTTATCGATATCTCCTGTCACCTGTTATCGACATGAAACTTTTCACAAAGTTATCACGTAATTAAAATCTGACGATCTATTACTGCAGGAGTGCGAAATGAATGTTATCTTCCGATCTCTCTTCTCCCCCTCTCCCTGCCCAATACATTCCTCACCCAACCATCGTACAGATGTGCCTATCTGCTGTAGAATTACTGACCGATGTTACGGTGTAGATCAGCCGCAGAAGAATGTGCAGCATACAGACAATTCGGCTTTTACTTATTCTGTTGTGTTCCGCAACCTCGGTAAAGGTAAGTACTGCGATACCTACAACCAGTGTTTCATATACGGTGTGTTTTTGTAGCTGTCCAGAGATGCCACTGAACTTACTCTATTTGACGTCAAGATCCGCAAATACTGCAGTCATGTTTCTTTTGCCAGAATCAGTTAATGGACATAATTGTGTGATTAACATGATTGTTTGGTCCGCACACGGCTGAGCATCTCAGCATTTCATCTGACAGGTTTAAATTGCGACCATCCCCATTTTTAGCTATAATTTGTGAAGACTACATCATTAAACCAAATAACTTACCTGGCAGACTGAAAAAGTTTGCGGTAGGAACCACAAACCACCTGCCTTCCAGCTCAGGTTTAACGGTTGCACTGCTTGTAGACCATGAGGCGTTATGCTCAATGCAGCTTGGAGTGGGCAAAAGCAACGCTCTTATTTACCTACGAATAAATGTAAAGGAAGATGGAGCATTAGGCTTGAGCGTCCTGCTATAACAAAGTAATTAGGGACGGATCACAGGGTCGACATGGATAAATATGCGGAAGAAATTCAGTGTGTTTCTTACCAAAGATCCATCCCGAATTTACCTGAATGGATACTACGAAAGCCACAGAAAAATCTTTATTTTTCATGTCTACGCATTTAGTCATCTGCCGCTAGAGAGCTCAGAACTGCAGCGTGTAACATGGCGTAGTATAATGTAACAATGTCGATGCGTGAGAAACAGTGCTGTAATCGAATTTCGAGTTCGGACACTTCGTCCTCACATGAAAACCCTCTCCTTCAGCATGACAATACCGGATCGCACACGAGGATTGCGACATCTGCAACAGTCCGGTTCCTTGGGTTTAGTGTAGTCGATTATCCATAGGGTCCCGACTTGGCCCCATCCGATTTTCATCTGTTTCCAAAACTTAAAGAACACCTTCGAGGACTTCACTTCTGCAGTGATGAAGAGGTACAAGCACAGGTAAGACTGAAGCTTCATCAACAAAATCAAATATTCTGCAATGATGATATCAGTAAAATGGTCTCTCGTTGGCGGAAATGTGTTCGTTGGCATGGTGACTGTTGAGAAACAAATAAATATGTAGCTAAAGGTATAGATATTAAAAACGTTAGTTTTATTTGGAAAGCTTCAGCAGGTTTTACATAATACCGATTGGAGTCCAATGTTGGAGCAGCTGAGGGTGGATCTACTTAGTGGTGAGTTACAATACATACCTAACGTGATAGATGGGTGAGTGAACCCGGCAAATGTCTAATAAATCATGCATACCTGAGTCCTTGAGCGCGATAACGAATTACACCAGAGATGCTATGATGGACTTTTCGCGTACAACTCTTTCGCGAATTGTAAAATTGTTGCTCTTTGGTTTATTTATTCTCTTTGTAACAACACATTTACGGAAAGAGTTACGTGAAATACTTTTAGCAATGCTGTGCTTTGCTTTTCTTTATCATCATTACCTTTTAGCGGAATAAAATGTATATATGAAAGTCTTATTGTTCTGTATCTGGCCTACAGTTCAACGAACGATTTTTCGTAACTGCAACTCATGCTAGGAATCAATATATCTTCCCTACTTCATAGTGATTAAAAGTTGAAATTACTTTGTTATGAACACTGATGTTACAGTTCGTATGATCGTTCAAAAACACAAGTTCGCAGTGGATTTTAATTCTCGTTAAAATGCTATTTCATACCACGACTAGCCCAAGAACATGAGACTCTCATTAAAAAAATACGTTGTCACTATAAAGTTTGCCAGATCAGAACGGAGCACAGCAAGAGTCCTATCAGATTCTGAAGGTACATTAAATTATTTGCACTGTAAATTATATCCTATCAGCAGCCCGCGTCAATCTGCAACACATCATAAAATCTGCTGATCTTCACTGCCAGTCTGGGAGCTAAAAGAAATAATGTTATTTTACTATTATTTTACCGCTTCTTTGCGGTATGCTCGACTATATTGTAAGTCGTTTAAATACGCCGCGGCAGCGGCTCTTCGTTCTCCACGCAGCTCAGCACCACAGATAATATTTATATAACTGAAAAATGTCTCAACAGGATGGGATAATATGCAAGCAAGCTTAACAATAAATAATACAAGTTTCCATTTAAACAACTCTATTAAAACCTTTAAATATCTCAGTGATTACAGACCTTTGTGAATTCACACGTAATGGCGTACATTGCTTAGTCTCGACAAAAGAGTGCTACATTCGCGTTCTCTACGACAACAACAGGAGATCTTACTCGCACAACTTCCAACTTAAGAAGACAAAGACATTAATCTACATCACGCATTATATACTAGTTCCTTTTTTAATCTCTGTTTAACATTTATCTTCTGTGTCGGTTTTATTACTCGCCGACACAGACGTTTTCAAAAATAAATAATAAAAAAAATACATAATTTTATGCAATGACACAATATGATACATCTAATTCTCTAATTACTACATAATATATTGTTTTTGTTTCTCTAGACGTTACAGACTGCGGCTGTTCTTCTTGATCTGGGCGTGGCTCCCGTCTTTTGTTGACTGCAAAATAAATGTAGATGTCTCTAAAATGGTTTAATAATCCATCATACAGACCTTTCGTATAAGAGCATGGCATATCTCGCAGCCGCAAAGATGAATTATTGTCTTGTCTTTTGAAGAAAATCATTAAGATTTGCTAACCTGTACTGCTTGAAGCGCCAACTTGAACGAGAGTGTGAACAGCGTGGCAGATCATCTGAATAAAAACGATGGCAACATGTGTTAACAATATTTCAGGAATGATGGAAACAAATTTTTGTTTTAGTGTGCCAGGGATTACTGGAAGCATTCCCCAAAGTGTAACGGTGTGTTGGTAATGAAACTGAGCCCTACATGTTATTGGCAGATGCGGAGCTCTTCAGAAATAACAGTAGTCTGCATCAATATACTTTTGTCCAGATGAAGTGCTATTGTGAATATTTCCAATGTACTGGAGCGTAACCATTTTGAGAAGACTTTACCTTGCCACCAACAACCAGGTAACTAAAATATTTCAATTGTGAAGTATGCAAGATCATGTAGCATAATTCTATTCAAATACAAACTTAGAGTGCTGTTGTATTCGGTTTGAACGAAATGTTATTGAGCACTTTTGTAGACCATGCTAACTAATGGTGTTCCACCAAGGGCTATAAAATACCAGCGTCAAATGGAAAGACTACGTAATGTATCACGTAGACGAAGGATTGTCTAATACTTACCATAACCCACATGTGTAACAAAATACAGATAAGAGTACGTACGTCTCCACCTCAGGCAGAGATGCATCTGCGAATATATAGACGAACAAACTCTAGTACGCTTGTCCTCCATTGCACATAATTAAGATTCATTCCTTGATAAATTACCTTTACCTAGAAAATTTAATTAGTAAGGCGATAAATATTCTCTGGTGTTTTTAATTTTCGCAAGGATTTTGACTCTATGAATGAAGTCACACGCTTTTGTAAATCAGAACATCACTGAATCATATGGAAGGAAACAAATATTTTCTTATATACACAGGTAACGTAAAAAATTAAAATGTTTTTGAGACTACGAAAAGGTAACGAACTAAGTGTATAAGGGAACCCATTATTCCGTTCATCGTCCACTTATTTAAGTAACAGATACCAATAACATGTCATTATGTACGACAACGAATATTCATTCTGCAGCGGATGGTACTCTGATTTGAAAGTTTCTGGCAGATTAAAACTGCGTACTCGACCAGGACTTGAAATCTGGGACTTTTCCTTTAACAGCGTGTCATGAATCGTGCTTGGATACTCGGAAGAACACATGTCATCGAAAAGCAAAGGTCTCAGACTACAGTGCTAGTCCAGAACGAAGTTTTAGTCTTCCAGGAAGTAAAAATACTACACAGCTGTTTATAGAAGGAAAGAGTGTATTTGAAGTGTAAAGATAGGCACACAGAAGATTTATAAAATGTAGCACCACATTGTATCACCACATGATCCACAGCAAACTGATTAACATATTGCTACAATTGGCGATTCCAAGTACAGAAATTGTCTCATAGTTGAAATTACAAGATTCAGAACAAACAAATATTCTGACGAGTTAAAACCTGTAAACCCGTACAGAATGAACAGCAGTGGAATTTTGGCAATGTCGCAGAAAAGCGTTCAAATGCGAGCAGTCCTGAGGGGATTTTTCACACTGTTGGACCACGAAGGTGTTGATCTGTACGTGCCTGGAAGCAACATGCTGGAACAACAAACGTGCCATTGACCACTAAAAACTCCCATTGAGTCTACACAGTTATGAGCAGTCTTGGAGCACGCTTCGCGACGCCTGGGCCATTTAAGTCTCGACCACGTCATAGTAGGGATGGCGGTTATCGCTGAAACAACCGTTTTTCAGTTATATCTTTTTATTTTATCTCCTGTTTAACCAAACTATTAAAACTGCTCAAAATAACTGTTTATGAAATAAGCGATTTTTAGTTTTTTATAATAAATGAACATAGAAATCGAACAAAGATTGCAAACTTTTGACTACATCCGTTTCAAGATACATAGAATCAAAATATTAAACTAAATACGCAAATAAAAGATAATTTAGAGCTCCACCCTTCGCTGTTTTTCTCTTATAATGATAAGTTGTTGTCTGCTACAAAAAAAAATGTTACTAGTATTCTCATACTGATTATATTATTTTCAAACTGTGCTTGAATCATGTTGTAATCGAGGACCATACTACTATTTCGAAATTACGAAGACACTACTGAAGGGCAAAAACTGAGATTGAATAGCTATTTTTCGTGTTCATTTGTCTGATTCCTTAGGCTACAATCTGAAAAACGCATACTGTGTAAACATAGGCAGCAAATCAGCTGCTATTTTTGTTGCAATCTGTGAATGAATTTTTGTTACGTTTTACATTTTCTCCTTATGTAGTGTCACAAGTTGGTTGTGGCTCCTCCAGTTTTTAACCTTTTAAAGCAAATAGAGCAATGTACTTCATTGGTACCACACTTCGTAAAATTATTTCCAGACTAGGGATTGTGCCGTTCTGTAAAACACCTGATGTCCGAAGACAGCAGCGAGAAACTACCCATACAGACAAGATGGGGACAAATCTTGCACACTACATGCACAAGCGTGCCGTCTTACAGGCCAAGCCACGTGGTAACAGGTATATTATTGTCTCACCAAAGCTGTACCAGTTCTGCTGCTCGCTTCTGTTGACACTTTTATTAAAATAGCATTATCTGCTTTTCCCATTTTCTATAATTACGCAATATTTCGAAGCAATGCAAATTTTACGAATGAAATTCATATGTTCTGTAAAAAATGTGTGTTTAAAAACGATAAAACTTTGCACTGCTGCTACAGTTAATTGATATTTCGTGTACAGGATGGGGCGTATGGGCAGGCGGTGGGCGTTGTGGAATAATAGGGTAATTTTTAGAGAAAGGCCATTTATTGGCTAAAGCATGATGAAAAGGGGCTACATAGGCCTAGGGAGGTGAGGGTGAGCCAGAGCTTTTAATTTGGCGAACATTGTTCGCGAAGCTACCGAAAGTTGTTGTCTGCCAAAACTAAGTCCACAGTGCCGCAGCACCGGGAGAAGAGGGAGATGTTCAATGCTACAGGGAGCGCATCCGACTCGCGGGTGAGCAAGAATACAAGAGAGCGAGCCCGGCGACGGGCGGCCGGGTATGTTCGACGCACCACGCGGCTTCCTCCGCCCTGATTGGTCAGGACCGAGCAAACCGTGCGGGCAGCATGGAACTTTCCAGAGCGTTGCCTGTTAAGCTACGCCTGGGGCGGCGTTACCTCGTCAGCACATGAGAGAGGCGCGTGAACAAGGTGCCCTTTCTCGGTGCTGACTTCCTGTTACTAGACCGTGGGATGAAAGAATTTACAGACAGCTTACACTGTCGGCCGTGGCTTGGCCGCAATGGAAAAATGAAGTTACCGGTTGGAGGCTCGTATATTAAAGTAAAATCTCTTACTGTCTGGCTCGCCCTTTACACTCCTCCCCCTTCCGTGAGAGCGGAGAACGTACGTGAATTCGCTCAATGTAATTATTATTTGAATGTAAACAAATTTATCTTGCAAAAGAAAGTGAACATCACTTGATTAAGAATGGCCCTCACGGAAGACGGCAGGGGTCTTAACTTATGGGTAGGTGTAGAGGCTCTAAAGACCTCCTAAGGGTCGCAAGGGGACTTACATCAACAATATTTGTGTATACAAGAATCATCATAAAACATCATAAAATATCAAAACATCATAAAACATAAAAACGTCATAAAATATCAAAACAAAATTAGAACAAAACATAGCAGTGCGAATTAGATAAACATGTCAAGTGTTCTTGTTGCTAAGTTGAAGCAAAAATGTCTTTTTTTTGTTTTGTTAAAATAAGTTGAAAATGTACAGATACCATCACTGGTGAGTCACTGCGGGGGCGCCTGGCGCGAGGCGGCGTGGGGTGTTGTCCTCAGCTGGCAGCGCGCAGGCTGCCGGCGGGAAGGGGGCGTGGCCGTGGCCGGGTCCGTGCACTGGAACACAGCGCAGGGTAGGGGGGTATGAGGGGAGGTCCACATGTTTCAAAACACAGTTGAAAAGGGAGTTATCACTAAGGGAACACTTCACTACACTACACTAGTTTTTCCACATTAGGTGATATTAGAATTGCACTCTTAAAACTAAGGGAGGACACATGCCTGATAGGTTCTTGCTTTCTCTTTATTGTTGAGTTTAGTTTGTGGCTGTTTACCATTCATTTAAGTGCCAACAGGCGAACGTAAGAAATTTGTCCTTTTTATGTTTTAGCAAGTCATCAATTGACGATAGAAGGTGATCATTTGATTTATTAGATAATGCAGGGAATCATGAATAAGCTCCCAGGTATAAAAACATAATTCAAGGGGCGCGAATGCTGAGTAAGCCGTAGTGGCATGAAAGGTTATAAGTGGTGTTCCAACAGGAACCGTTTGCTGAAGATCTGTGCGGAGGCTACGTCAGAGTGGCAGCTGACTGCAAGGCCTAATCTTTGGCTACGTCAGAAAGGCGCGCGGCAGATAATTTCCAAGGCCAGCGCGGCGTCAGGGCTGCACGCGGCAGCTGAGGGGTCTACGACTGTCAAATGCCGACTGTCAAATGCAACAAAATAGAAGTGGGATTGCACGTGACATCTAGCTAGATGAGTTGTTATAGTGCGTTCTGTTTAAACTTACATTATGCATTAGTAAATTGGTTCATAACAAAGTTCCTATGAAATCCATTTGAGCCCAAATATAATTGTTACATAAACATGGAAATATAAAAATGAGGTACACAAATAGCATATTAAATTTACTGAATATTCCATATCACTAAACAAAGAAAGTTAAGTGCCTCTTAGGGCTGACCCTCTAAGTGTGAGAAAAAGTTCCTCATGCATCAACATTTTTGCCGAACATATCAAGCGAAATTGACAAAGAAAAGCGACACCAGTTTTGTGCAGGTGGGGCGTAGATTGTGTCGTTGGATGTCAACGCTGTTGCTAATGAGGCGAGAAGAACAAAACTCGACGAGAATCTAGAGATTTGCTGAATGGAAAAAGAAAGTGTAAGGAATTGAATTAGAAAAGACTAATTTGAGCGTAATTTCTGAAGGACTTTTCCTTTATGAAGGTATAGTGCACGGCGCATCGTTGACACGACGGTGTCGCCTACTTAAATGTGCAAATGACAATTCTGCGACTCCAAGATAGTTTCTACGTATTTCTTCCAAAAACTCGACATTTCTCACAAAAAAAACTTAGTTGTGCGACCAAATTTATTTACTTTTTTCCAAATGGTTTTTAGACGTCGAGCTAGACCTTTCACATCTTTGGATTTAATTCCAGGGGGCAGTTTGTCAATTTCAAAAGGCGAATTCATAGGGCGGCCATATACTGCTTCATAAGGTGAGTACCCTGTAGCTTCATGGACACGGCTGTTATATGCTGACGTAACATATTGGACATACCTGTCCCAGTCACAGTGATGTTTATCAACATAATAAGACAGCATACGCATAACGGTGCGGTGGACTCGCTCCAGGCGACCGTTCGCTTTTGGGTGGAACGGCGTCGTTCACCACTTTTTTATTCGCAATAACCGACAAACTTCGGTAAACACTGCAGACATGAAATTCGTACCTTGGTCTGTGAGTACCGCTTCAGGGCTTCCGTATAGTAACACCAAATGGGTGACAAAAGCACGCGCTACTGTTTCAGCGGACATACAGGGTGTTTCAAAAATGACCGGTATATTTGAAACGGCAATAAAAACTAAACGAGCAGCGATAGAAATACACCGTTTGTTGCAATATGCTTGGGACAACAGTACATTTTCAGGCAGACAAACTTTCGAAATTACAGTAGTTACAATTTTCAACGACAGATGGCGCTGCGGTCTGGGAAACTCTATAGTACGATATTTTCCACATATCCACCATGCGTAGCAATAATATGGCATAGTCTCTGAATGAAATTACCCGAAACCTTTGACAACGTGTCTGGTGGAATGGCTTCACATGCAGATGAGATGTACTGCTTCAGCTGTTCAATTGTTTCCGGATTCTGGCGGTACACCTGGTCTTTCAAGTGTCCCCACAGAAAGAAGTCACAGGGGTTCATGTCTGGCGAATAGGGAGGCCAATCCACGCCGCCTCCAGTATGTTTCGGATAGCCCAAAGCAATCACACGATCATCGAAATATTCATTCAGGAAATTAAAGAAGTCGGCCGTGCGATGTGGCCGGGCACCATCTTGCATAAACCACGAGGTGTTCGCAGTGTCGTCTAAGGCAGTTTGTACCGCCACAAATTCACGAAGAATGTCCAGATAGCGTGATGCAGTAATCGTTTCGGATCTGAAAAATGGGCCAATGATTCCTTTGGAAGAAATGGCGGCCCAGACCAGTACTTTTTGAGGATGCAGGGACGATGGGACTGCAACATGGGGCTTTTCGGTTCCCCATATGCGCCAGTTCTGTTTATTGACGAAGCCGTCCAGGTAAAAATAAGCTTCGCCAGTAATCCAAATGCTGCCCACATGCATATCGCCGTCATCAATCCTGTGCACTATATCGTTAGCGAATGTCTCTCGTGCAGCAATGGTAGCGGCGCTGAGGGGTTGCCGCGTTTGAATTTTGTATGGATAGAGGTGTAAACTCTGGCGCATGAGACGATACGTGGACGTTGGCGTCATTTGGACCGCAGCTGCAACACGGCGAATGGAAACCCGAGGCCGCTGTTGGATCACCTGCTGCACTAGCTGCGCGTTGCCCTCTGTGGTTGCCGTACGCGGTCGCCCTACCTTTCCAGCACGTTCATCCGTCACGTTCCCAGTCCGTTGAAATTTTTCAAACAGATCCTTTATTGTATCGCTTTTCGGTCCTTTGGTTACATTAAACCTCCGTTGAAAACTTCGTCTTGTTGCAACAACACTGTGTTCTAGGCGATGGAATTCCAACACCAGAAAAATCCTCTGTTGTAAGGAATAAACCATGTTGTCTACAGCACACTTGCACGTTGTGAACAGCACACGCTTACAGCAGAAAGACGACGTACAGAATGGCGCACCCACAGACTGCGTTGTCTTCTATATCTTTCAAATGGCTCTGAGCACTATGGGACTTAACATCTGTGGTCATCAGTCCCCTAGAACTTAGAACTACGTAAACCTAACTAACCTATGGACATCACACACATCCATGCCGGAGGCAGGATTCGAACCTGCGACCGTAGCAGTCTCGCGGTTCTATATCTTTCACATCACTTGCAGCGCCATCTGTTGTTGAAAATTGTAACTACTGTAATTTCGAAAGTTTGTCCGCCTGCAAATGTACTGTTGTCCCAAGCATATTGCAACAAACGGTGTATTTCTATCGCTGCTCGTTTAGTTTTTATTGCCGTTTCAAATATACCGGTCATTTTTGAAACACCCTGTATCTGGTATAGGAATGAGAATCAAGAACCTAGAGAAATGATCTATAAGGGACAGAATATACTGATTATTTTGGGGGCTCACAGGGAAAGGACCGACAATATCTGCTGCTACTACTGCCCAGGGATAAGTGGCTTCTGGTACCTGCTGTAAAGGCACCTTCGTTCTAGGTGGCAATGACCTCTTAACGCAAGGTAGACAATTTTGTATATACTTTTGCACGTCTTTCCGTCTTCCTGACCAGAAATAACGGGCGGCTATTCGGCAATTTGTGGCGCGAAGGCCGTTATGACATGCCTGCAGGCTATCGTGACACTGTGCGATAATCTTGGAACGTAATTCTTTCGGGATTACTGCCTGTTTACCCAAGTGGGTCTTTCGATATAAAATTCCATGTTCAACGGAAAATTCAGGCAAAGCCACATATTTCTGATATTCGACGTCTCTTTGCTGTGCCTCCCTTAATTCATCAATAGAAACATCATTAGCTACGATCACTCTGACTTTTCGGCTTAATGCGTCGGGGTTTTGATGTAACTTGCCCGGTTTGTGTTTCACCTCATACTCAAATTCGTTCAATTTCAAAGCCCAACGAGTTAGCCTACTACTAGGGTCTTTTAAGCTCAACATCCACTGTAACGCGGCGTGATCAGTGATGACAGTGAATTTTCTCCCATACAAATAACATCGGAAATAAGTTACACCAAACATGAGTGCTAGAAGTTCCTTCTCAGTTGTGCTGTAATTTGACTCTGCTTTATTAAGCTGTCGAGACGCATAACCAATTGGTCGCTCTTCGCCATCTATCTCTTGTGACAGGATGGCTCCTACAGCATAATCTGAGGCGTCCACTGACAGTATTAAGGGTTTTTCAAAATCCGGGTACGCTAGTACAGGGGCTCTAGTTAAAACATGTTGAATTTGTTGCATAGCTTTATCACATTCTTTGGTCCAAATAAAACTTACTCCTTTTTTCAATAAATTAGTCAGTGGCTTAGCAACGGTAGCATAATTATTCACAAAACGTCTGTAGTAGTTTGCAAGGCCTAAAAATGACTGTAGTTCCTTGACATTTGTCGGCGTTGGAAATTCCTTTACTGCGGTGGTCGAACGGGGGTCCGGTTTGACACCTTCTCCACTTATTATATGACCTAAATATTGTACTTGTGACTGGGCGAAAGCACACTTTTCTAATTTTACACTCAAATGAGCTCCTTTTAACCTTTGCAAAACATCCCTCAGTCTTTCTGCATGTTCTTTTATCGTTTTAGAAAAAATAATAATGTCATCTAAATACACCAAGCATGTTGTAGGTTTCAACCCACGCAGCAGCAAGTCTGCAAATCTTTGAAAAGTGGCAGGGGCGTTTCTCAGTGCAAATGGCATCCTTACAAATTCATACAATCCTGTAGGTACAACAAAAGCAGTTTTATGGCGGTTCTGGGGTGCAACAGGGATTTTATGGTACCCAGAACGCAAACCAAGGGTGGTAAAATACTTACAGTTGCCCAGTCGGTCCAATGTTTCATCAATGCGCGGTAACGGATATGTGTCTGGTGTCGTTACCCGATTTACTACCCGCATATCGACACATAGGCGATAGGCTTTCTCCCCATTTACTGATTTCTTTGGCACAACGACCACGGGAGACGCCCACGCACTCGAGGAGGGTTGTATGATTCCTGCAGCTAATTGCTGCTGAATCGTATCTTCAACTACAGACTGCAAATGATATGGTATACGGTAAGGTTTTTGTGCAATTGGCCGAGCTTCTCCGGTCGGAATTTCGTGCTGAACCAAATCCGTAGCCGGTAGAAACTGCCTCTCTTCAAATAACCACGAAAATTCCTCTAATACTGGCTGCAACATCCTTCTCTCCTCACTGTTTAAATGACCTAACTTCTCTGCTAACTGACTCCTTATCGTCGACGCGACATATCGCACTTCTCTAACTGAACATTTCTTTCTTCTCCTTCCTTTCTCATCTTTATCTCGCTGCTTCTCAGCTCCTCTTATTTCCTCAAAAATTTCCTGACCATTGGCAACAATAGTACCCTTCGGTATCACAACATCTTCTACACCAAAATTATCTATACTTACTGGTATCGCAAAACCCTTCTGTCTCCTTTCCGGTCGGCAGATACTTCTCTTTGTATGGACTGACTGACGATCTAAAACATCATTGTGGGTGAGCGGGTCAACCAGAATGTCTGTCTTAGGCTGTTCTTGACTTTTGACATCTATCCAGAGAATCTTTCCACTTCCGCCTTTTATCCTCACAGGGTCAGTGGTTTTTATCGCTGGTTTTTATCGCCCACATCTGCGGTTTTATGGGAGACTGTGAACGGCGCCTTTCGCAGCTCCCTCGCGTTTGACGGGGGTGCGCACTGTCAAATCGGTGAATTGCTTCGCCGAACTGCACAGTTCGCGTTCGATAATCCACTATTCCATGATAACGGTGCAGGAAGTCATTCCCTAGTATGATGTCAAATTCACCCTTCTTTAGCCTTACTACTTCCATCCTCTGACTGTATTTACCCTCGTCTATTTGCAGATTCACTACACACGAACCTGCAGGGACATTTACTTCCTCTCCAAGGCCACTGATATGGTACCGGGGCGGCTGTAACACCCTTCGATCATTTTTCTCCACAAACAGTACACTAACTTGAGCACCAGTATCAACTAAAATTCTAACGATTTTGTTCCCGAGTATGCCAACTAGACTAACGTGTTCCACCTGTTTACATTTTTCGGCCCTAACCGGGTGTATTACTTTTGTCGGGGGCGCGGGTGGGTGGCGGAACCTGCCCCCCAAGCGTTTCCCTGATTCGACCCCGCGTTGCGGCTGTGGCAGCGCATCTGATTAGAAAATGGTGACTTTGTGGGGCAAACATTATTAGCATGACCTACTGTCTGGCAAATAGTGCAATACGGCGCGCGACAGCGCATTGCCGTGTGGTTGGGCTTCCCACAACGCTGACAAAAATACTTCTTTTGCTGGGACCGGTACTGGGTCCGGCGGGCGCGGTGCGGCAGCGCAAAAACGCAATACCCCTTCGCGTACCATTGCCAAACGAACAGCTTCAAACAGAGAAGTGGGGGAGGCTGCCTTGACTTCTCCTCCGATGCGGGGGTCAACACCGCGGACAAATGCATCAATTGCACGCGCTTCGGCTTCTGAGCGCAAAATTGTTTTCACTGGCATTTTCACCTAGCTTATAGGTACGACAAGATACTGCTCGTATGCGATCTGCAAAGGCATCAAAATCCTCATTAGGCTTCTGCCTAAGGGTTGATAATTGATCTCTGTAATATGCGGTACCTCTGGTATCGGAATAACGCGTAGTCAATCCGCGGGCCAATACTTCAAATTCGTGCGTGTCACGCAATTCGTCCACCGTTTCTATAAACATTCGGGCTTCCCCTGTCAACTTCAGTCTGGCTACATTGACCAATAGATCATCCGGCCAGGCACACGTGCGACCCACATCACGAATAGTTTCTAAAAACATAGCCACATTTTCGTGGGACTTCCCAGAAAACGTGGGGATGAAATCAGCAGCAGGAAAATTGCTTACAGTCGCCATGTTAGCAGAAATTGTGGCGTTTGTATTAGAGACAGAATTAGTGTTAGTTGCGTCTGTTTGAGCATTTGTTACAGGGGTGGAGCTAGCCTCAGGTATGGAAGTTCGCGCACTAGCTTCCAGCGTCTGTTTCAAGACGCGGTTTTGCTCAAGTAGCTCCTGATTTTGTGCGAATAACTGGCGCATTTGCGCATTTATGGCCTCGAGTGGGGCTTGCGAGGCAGGTGCCTCTGCGAGGGTATCCCGTTCCGTCGCTCGTGTTCCCATCGGCATGTTTACAATTTTATGGGACGCTAGTGACCAGAAAAAAGTAATGATTGTTACAAAAAAAGGACGGCCACAAAGATTCTCAATCCAGCGGCGGAAGATCGTCGAAGCTATAGTTGTAAGCATCGCGGCGACTTACATGGCGATGGAGGCGGTGCGACGCAGTGGTGGCGGCGGACGGCGCTGGCTCGGCCGGCCGGCGATGGCGGCAGGCCCCTGGGGCGTCGGTGACAGCGGCGGGCGGCGGTGGGCGGCGCGGCGGCGGATGACGGCGGCCTTCTTCCTTTACATTCGTTTTTTTACTCAGTTAATAGTAAAAAATAAAAACATATATTGTAACTGAGACTAAAGTACCCACCCATGAAACTGGAGCAGTACAACAGATGACCTATCTTCATGTTTTACAGTAGCAGCCTCACTTCTACTTTACAGGGCAGTAGTTGACGACCAGGGCGGTAACACCGTCATCCGTCCACACCGGGGCGAGCTTCTCTGTCAGTCGCAGTGGACCTCTACAAGAACCTTGGCAGATGTTCGCGTCGCTAGCACTTCTTGCTCACGGACACATAGTGATACCCGGAGCATGGCTGCTGTGTGAAGCAACCAGAGCTAGGCCGGCCGGAGTGGCCGAGCGGTTCTAGGCGCTTCAGTCTGGAACCGCGCGACTGCTACGGTCGCAGGTTCGGATTCTGCCTCGGGCATGGATGTGTGTGTTGTCCTTAGGTTAGTTGGGTTTAAGTAGTTCTAAATTCTGTGGGACTGATGACCTTAGCTGTTCAGCCCCATAGTGCTCAGAGCCATTTGAACCAACCAGAGCTAGCAAAGCACGTCGCATACGCCACACGTCCGGCACACTGCCGCGGTCTTCCGCTGCTGACGGCATAGGCAGCAGACCCAGCGCCTGCAGTAGTTCCATCATTGAGTGCTGGGCCGGCCTAGATTTCGGCTCGTGAGCGGCGTCCTGCAAAGAGTGCCATAGCATTCAGCCTCTCTGCACACTCCCCCACCGCCACACAACGCTGTATGTGCGGTAGAAGGGGGGAGAGGGGGGAACTGCGAACGCACAACATTTAAATGGCAGCACAGTCACACTGCAAATTACTTGGTTTTATATGTGACATTTCTCAACAACACAGATCGCAAACAGATTTTCAGTATTGTTTAATTAGAAGAGATAGTATTCAAATGGCTCTGAGCACTATGGGACTTAACTTTTGAGGTCATCAGTCCCCTAGAACTTAGAACTACTTAAACCTAACTAACCTAAGGACATCACACACAGGCATGCCGGAGGCAGGATTCGAACCTGCGAGCTAGCGGTCGCGCGTCTCCAGGCTATAGAGATAATATTATTTTTATCTGGTATAAACTGACGGTGTATGGACAGACACTGACATTTTCACAGATTTTAGAACTCACGTTGCCATACAATCGTGGCTTTATTTAGTTTCATAACAGAGGAAAAGTCTTTCACGTAGATATATTCCTGTATTGTAGAACTGTTGCAACCTCATTATAGAGGCGAGGAAATTCTACTTGAGGGTAGCAATGCAGACATCCTACAAAGTTTTAACGTAAACGGATTTGTCATTAAAGCGGGAATTACCTTGCAGTTCTGTCAGTTACATCTGCACATGTACTGGGGCTCTTTCAGCTGAAAGGGCAAACTGTCTCGAAAGCCGTTCAAAAACAGGTTAAAGATTGGCAGTGTTCTCAAAAAGGTTAGGAAACGATCCCTGTAATTCTTTCAAGACCACGATGAATTCTTCAAACCTCGCATTTTCTTTATTGGCAGTGAGCTTTGGGGAACTGACCTTGGTTTCTCAGAAAGTTTCCCTTCTATAAAGTGATTTTTTAAAAACATTTCTCCATCAGATCGGAAAGAAGTTGTTTCTCACCTTGCAGTGTCTTACTGTGGACAGAGTGCTATAACTGTCG
This sequence comes from Schistocerca cancellata, assembly GCF_023864275.1. Classification (NCBI taxonomy): domain Eukaryota; kingdom Metazoa; phylum Arthropoda; class Insecta; order Orthoptera; family Acrididae; genus Schistocerca; species Schistocerca cancellata. The sequence continues at coordinate 563,349,044 of NC_064628.1, read as the reverse complement.
TACCTGAACACCTTTTTTTGTCGTAAATTCAACAATAGTGAGTTTTAAAGTGAAACATCGTTCCAGGCTTGCTCCTTGTCTTAACCAACCTACTTTGCAGCAAAATGTAAAGTCCCCATAGTTTTTGGTTTTATTCCAACGAGATAATATTGCGTGCGGCTTTAGAAATTTTACTATTTGTAGCACCAATTACTTCTCGTGCTGAATGCCTGCAAAGTCTGTTTCTTGTATAGAGCAGTGAATCCTATCTATCGTTGTAATTTGTTGCTCTTTCATTAGCAGCTAAATCTTTCAATTACTTGTGCATGGTATTGTAATATCGTTTCACAGCAAATGTCCAGTACGTTTCGCTTATGTGACTGCTCAATGTATACTGAGAATACTCGCCTCTCTCATCTGTCATTCCCATTGGTTTTTAAAGGTTTGTGATGATAGATCGCTAGACTACCCCTTTAAGTGCAAACAGCCACGGGACTCGTCAAAGTCCTTCACACCACGAATAAGTAGCTAAGGGAAAACAGCGCGAGACCACGATTCTGTCGAACTGATGATAGTTGTGCTGACCGAAAAATGCAGCACCGCAGTAGTTAACGAAGTGTCGCTCCAGACAAGCCGAGCCATGGCCCGCGCACGGCCCCTACACTTCGCCCGCCGGCCGGGTTGGCCGAGCGGTTCTAGGCGCTACAGTCTGGAACTACGTGACCGCTACGGTCGCAGGTTCGAATCCTGCCTCGGGCATGGATGTGTGTGATGTCCTTAGGTTAGTTAGGTTTAAGTAGTTCTAAGTTCTAGGGGACTGATGACCTCAGATATTAAGTCCCATAGTGCTCAGAGGCACTTGAACCAATTTACACGTCGCCCGCGTGAAGTGTGCCGTGGCCGGCACTCTTGTAGTGCGAAACTCAATAAAGATGATTTACTTTACAGCTTAGCGTTCTCGCTTCCCGAGCACGGGGTCCCGGGTTCGATTCCCGGCGGGGTCAGGGATTTTCACCTGCCTCGAGATGACTGGGTGTTTGTGTTGTCCTCATCATTTCATCATCATCCAGGAAAGTGGCGAAATTGGACTGAGCAAAGATTGGGTAATTGTACGGGCGCTGATAACCACGCAGTTGAGCGCCCCACAAACCAAATATCATCATCATCATCATTACTTTACAGCTGAGTTTTCCTAGCCATCACTGGCTAGCACTACCCACCTCAACACCCCGCCATTCCACCATCTCAACACCGTAGCGGTCCTCTTCATCCCGGGTCACTGCAGTGTGTATATTTGCTAATTTACTATCTCACTAAATTCTGTAAGGACCAAAAATTACCTATCAAGTCTTTCGCTCAAAAGTAAGGAATGTGAGCATAAACAAATCTCATATGTCACACACTGAACAGATAAAGTATCCTAACGTTGGCTTTGCCATATATTCACCATTTAGTTGTAATTAATGTCTATAGTATAAATTTATGGAGACGACCAATGGCTTTGCATTTATAAACATAACATAGAGAGATATTCTGCAGTTCCATTTCAATTTATCAGCAACTGTACTAAAAGGAGTGTCTTAATTTAAGTCATTTATCCTCACTAACTTACCAGAAGAATCAAAATGGGCTTCGTAAGGATGAAACGGCAGAGATTCACTGATAAGTGGAAACCAATATACGGGATAGTGCTTATACTAATTGCAAGCAATCATACATAACATTTCCTGCCGTTAATGTTTTGTATTCTTTACGGCAATTCTAACGTCCTAATGAACGCCTGTAAAGAGTAAGCGGTTGACAAAAGTTGCAGAGCGAAAGACGTAATGACCATGCAGAGGGGAAGACATGTCACGGAGGTTGGAACATTGAGTGTATTACTCTCTTAAGAGACTGTACCGTGCTCTCTACGACTGATGCAATCTCGTTATAGGATTTACTATAGCAAAAGATATTCTACAGGTAAACTGACCGAAATACCAGTAAATAAATAAATAAATAAATAAATAAATAAATAATGGTCAAGACATAAATTTGCAAAATAAAAATCACCGAGGAAGTACTAATTTACACTGTTAATGTTTGTTGTTTTCGGTTTATAATGGCAAGCGCAATACTCAATATTTACAAGCAGTACACGAAAATATAACACTAAGAGCACCTGTTGATTATAGGAGTTTGGCCATTATGGATGTATTTCTCCGTTTTACGAAATGGCAGATCGTATGAGGATCAATAATTCTACCGTGATGCATGTAAACGAGGGCTTAAGAGACCCGGAACACATTCACAGTGAGTTGACTGATGATAACAGATCAGTACTGCAACAATATACGTATTTCAGTCTGTCCATGCATTTCCTTGGCGGCTGTTGCACTATGAGCTGTAAGCGTGTACGCTGTTGCACTGGTAAACTTGATAATATGCTCGAATTATAACAGGCTCGTTAGCAAAGACAGCTGACTTTCTCTTCAGTTTAGGTTTCGTTGATGGCTGACAACGAAACAGACGCCAAGAATTAGACATTGCCTCTCATAATGCATGACCCAGCATCAGAATGGTTATACGGAGCGACATTAAATTCCGTGTGAGATGCCGTTGACTCTTAACTGCGAATTCTGTCGATAGCGACTGCTGCGTCGTGGAAGTTCAAGATTACGAATGGAATCATTCAATGCATTTACGGTGCTGTAATCCATCAGCAGGTATGAAACTATGTAGCAGATTAAAACTGTTGCTGGGCTGGGACTCGAACGCGAGCTCTCTGTCTTTCCCGGCGAAGTGCCCTACTGCTAGCTATCCCTCTCCTGTTCTATTAGCAAACCACTAGCGAGGAAAAAATGGCTGTATGCTTCTGTATGAGCGCTTCTGTTCCTTATACTCTCTTTGAGGTCGTACTACGCGAAATGTACGATTATGGCAGTGGAATCGTTCTGCAATCTGCCGATCCTCTAAACATTAGCTATATTTCACGAAAAGAACGTCATCCTCTCTCCAGGAGTTACCATTTGGGGTTAGAAAAACGTTTCCGTGATACCCGCATTTTGATCTAACATACTGGTAGCGAATTGCTTTGCATCATCGTAGATTATAAACCACAAAGACTTAACTGCAGTGGTTTGTAATAATACGTCACACTAGTTTAGCAATACGTCATTCTAGTCTCCTGCAAATTCCACTGACAGTAGTGTGTTTCGGAATCATACTAAGGTTAAACTGTTATATTGTGATGCAATCTCGTTACAATATTTACTATAGCAGAAAACATCCTACAAGTAAACTGGCAGGGAAGTACCAATAAATAAATAAATAAATGAACAATATATCAATTTGCTGAACACAAATCACCAAATAAGTACTACATTACGCTTTTAATGTTCGCGATTTTCGGTTTAGAATAGCAGGCAAAATAGGCGATATATAAACAAGTACATAACAAAATATAACACTCATGGTTTAACAGTGATACTTAAATAACGGAGAAAAGAAATTTGGAAAGTGCTGCTAAATAATGATACACAGTTAAACAACCGAACTAATACCCTGACCAAAGAAAAAAAAATCGCAACACCAAGAAGGTATTGCGTTACATAAATGAAGCTGGTAGCCATGTTCCTACATCTGAAAGATGATGTCAGTCCGCACCAGTGTGAGGATGGAAATCGGGTTTGCTTTAAATACACGCTGTAACGTTCGTGGGTGTTAGTTACGTTTGAGAGTGGACGAGATGAGTCGGTTGGTCAAGAAAATCTTTAAGGGACAAAAACCCCTTTACCAACATCTCACTGAGTTTGAACGAGGTCGTGCAATAGGGCTGCGAGAAGCTGAGTGTGCCTTCTGCGATAGTACAGGGAGACGTGGCAGGAATGTAGCCATTGTAAATAATTACTGGCAGCGATGGTCATGAAAATGCACGGTCGCAAGAAGACCGGGCTCCGGATGGCCATGTGGCACTACCAAGAGAGAAGGCCACCACAGTGACATAACGAACTGTTACAAATCGGTTATTTCAAAGACACTTCCGAGCCAGACGCCTCTTAGTGTGCATTTCACTGCCCATAAACCACCACGATTTGCGATTTCAGTGGTGTCAAGCGAGAGCTCATTGGAGGTGATGGTGGCTGTCTGTTGTGTTTTCTGATGAAAGCTGGTTCTGCCTTTGTGCCAGCGATAGCCATGTGTCGGTTAGGAGGAGGCCGCTTGAGGACCTACAACAAATCTGTGTGCTACAGACACTCGACCTACACCTGGAGTTATGGTCTGGGGAGCGATTTCGTATGACAGCAAGAACACTGTCGTAGTTATACCATGAACCCTGACTGCAAAACCGTACGTCAGTCTGGCAGTTAGGCCTGTTGTGCTGCCATTCATGAACATCATCCCCTGGGAGGTTTTACAGCTGGATAACGCTCGCCCACATACCGCTGTTGTAACCCAAGATGCTCTACAGAGTGTCGACATGTTGCCTTGGCCTGCTCGATCACATTTGTCTCCAATCGCGCACGTATGTGACATCATTGGGCGACAACTCCAGCGTCATCCAAGACCAGGATTAACCGTCCTTGTATTTACCGACCAAGTGCAACAGACATGGTACTCCAACCTACAAACTGACATCCGCCACCCGTACAACATAAGGTACGTACGTGTGCATGCTTGCATTCAACGTTCTGGCTGTTACACCGATCACTAATGTACCAGCACTTCTATTTTCGAGTGGCTTATCTAGTGCTTATATTAACCTGTGATCTGGCAATGTTGTATCACTTAAATGTGTTACCTAGACAAATGTATTCCCAAAATTTCATTAATCTACATTGATTTTTTTTGTTGAGGTTGCTGTATTTTTCCGCCAGTGTAATGGCCACTAGAGTAAATGTGGTGGTCAACAAACTAATCACATTTCTCCTACTGAAATGTTAAAAATTAGGCGTTTTGTTTACAAGTAAATATTTATCTAGATACTGCGGAGAATTGGTCATCAACCAAACGGTTTTCATATTTAAAATGTAAACAGATTCGAGTTTTTGTATTTCGAATTTTTGTGACGTTCGCTTACTCAAATATAACAACGCTCCGACAGGGTGACGAGGTGCTGGTGGCCGTGCAGGAGGGCGTACTGAGAGGCAGCACAGCCACGAGCGCCTACAACACGACGTACTCCGCCTTCCTGGGCATTCCGTACGCCGAGCCGCCGGTCGGCGACCTACGTTTCGAGGTGAGTGGACAGAGGGACACCACATGTACCATTATTATTATTATTATTATTATTATTATTGACATGAAATGAGCGTTTGGCGTCATTGGCCGGGAGGCCCCTTGCGGGGCAGGTCCGGCCGCCTTGGTGCAGGTCTTATTACATTAGACGCCACATTGGGCGTGGGCGACCTGCGCGCTAGATGGGGATGAAATGATGATAAAGACAATACAACACCCAGTCCCTGAGCGGAGAAAATCTCCGACCCAGCCGGGAACCGAACCCGGGCCCGTAGGACGGCAATCCGTCACGCTGACCACTCAGCTATCGGGGTGGACATTATTATTGTTATTATAGTTATTATTACTATTTAAAGCTCGCTTCCAGTGAGATTACTTTCTCTCGGATCGTTTCACGGAGACCTGCGAATGATCTATGAACGAGTTACAGAAAATTGATTGATGGTCAAATAAATGTAACATTTTATGAATGTTTGCTGGCTGAGCGAACGTATGCCAGACGAGTGAAATGAATCCTATTTACAAGAAAGGCGATAAAACACAATGTCAAAATTTCCGAGGAATAAGTGTACAAAATTCCTACTGTAAACTGTATGCTAAATTATGAACAAGAGATTGATACCAATAGCAGAAGCGCAACTATTAGAGGTAGAACATGGTTTTAGAAAAGGTAGATCATGTTCTGACTGTCTTTTCATTCCGGCGCAAGTAATCGAGAAAAGACGGGGAATTTATATTGTCAAGTTACTACGAATTTATCGACTATGAAAAGGCGTTTGACAAAGTAAAGCGGAAAATGCTACGGGAATCACTTAAGGCGTTGGGAGTTCCAGCACAACCATTATACGAGGGCAGTTCAATAAGTAATGCAACACTTTTTTTTTCTGAAACAGGGGTTGTTTTATTCAGCATTGAAATACACCAGGTTATTCCCCAATCTTTTAGCTACACAACACTATTTTTCAACGTAATCTCCATTCAATGCTACGGCCTTACGCCACCTTGAAATGAGGGCCTGTATGCCTGCACGGTACCATTCCACTGGTCGATGTCGGAGCCAACGTCGTACTGCATCAATAACTTCTTAATCATCCGCGTAGTGCCTCCCACGGATTGCGTCCTTCATTGGGCCAAACATATGGAAATCCGACGGTGCGAGATCGGGGCTGTAGCGTGCATGTGGAAGAACAGTCCACTGAAGTTTTGTGAGCTCCTCTCGGGTGCGAAGACTTGTTTGAGGTCTTGCGTTGTCATGAAGAAGGAGAAGTTCGTTCAGATTTTTGTGCCTACGAACACGCTGAAGTCGTTTCTTCAATTTCTGAAGAGTAGCACAATACACTTCAGAGTTGATAGTTTGACCATGGGGAAGGACATCGAACAGAATAACCCCTTCAGCGTCCCAGAAGACTGTAACCTTGACTTTACCGGCTGAGGGTATGGCTTTAAACTTTTTCTTGGTAGGGGAGTGGGTGTGGCGCCACTCCATTGATTGCCGTTTTGTTTCAGGTTCGAAGTGATGAACCCATGTTTCATCGCCTGTAACAATCTTTGACAAGAAATTGTCACTCTCAGCCACATGACGAGCAAGCAATTCCGCACAGATGGTTCTCCTTTGCTCTTTATGGTGTTCGGTTAGACAACGAGGGACCCAGCGGGAACAAACCTTTGAATATCCCAACTGGTGAACAATTGTGACAGCACTACCAACAGAGATGTCAAGTTGAGCACTGAGTTGTTTGATGGTGATCCGTCGATCATCTCGAACGAGTGTGTTCGCACGCTCCGCCATTGCAGGAGTCACAGGCTGTGCACGGCCGGCCCGCACGCGGGAGATCAGACAGTCTTGCTTGACCTTGCGGCGATGATGACACACGCTTTGCCCAACGACTCACCGTGCTTTTGTCCACTGCCAGATCACCGTAGACATTCTGCAAGCGCCTATGAATATCTGAGATGCCCTGGTTTTCCGCCAAAAGAAACTCGATCACTGCCCGTTGTTTGCAACGCACATCCGTTACAGACCCCATTTTAACAGCTCCGTACAGCGCTGCCACCTGTCGGAAGTCAATGAAACTATACGAGACGAAGCGGGAATGTTTGAAAATATTCCACAAGAAATTTCCGGTATTTTCAACCAAAATTGGCCGAGAAAAAAATGTGTTGCATTACTTATTGAACTGCCCTCGTATATATATAATAATAAAAGGATCCGTCCTCTGAGGAACGGGACAGAATCTGCCGATATGAATCAAGGGGTCAGACAAGGCTGCAAACGATCCCTCCGCCCTTTAATGTTTACATTGACGATATAGTTTGTAAATTACTGATTTTGTTAAATGACGCATTAAGAAGTGCTAATTTTAATTTTATGACGATACTGTTTGCTGATGAGCAGATTATGATAGAAGAATCTGGAGAAAAATGTAAAATTTCAGTACACAAACTGAGTCAAACTGCCGCCAAATACGGAATGACAATGTTGACAGATAAAACAAAAGTGATGGCCTTTCTAGGATTGGTGCCCGTAAGAGCCAAAATTATTGTAGATGGACAAATAATTGAACAAGTTAGAGAATTTAAATATTCGGGATGTGATTTTAAATGTCCCAATCCAGATAATGTATAGCTCAAACTAGCCAGATTCAGACATTTCTGTGGAACTGTACAGCATACATTAAATCATAACGTACGGAAAGAAACATTAATTATACTCTACAAAGTAACTGTGTTACCTAAGCTGCTGTATGGTAGCGAATATTGGACTCTAACATCTGATTAGTTACAGCAAATCGAATCATCAGAGATAAAATTCCTCCGCTTTTCAGCGGGATATTCATTGCTTGACCACGATATTAAAGAAGAACTAAAAGTTGAACCTGTTGCAAATATCATTGAAAAATACCGAATGAACTGAAAAGACCATGTTCAGCGTGAGTCTAATGATACAATAACTAAAGCGGCAACCCACTATAACACAACCGGCAAGAGGAATGTTGGGTGTCCATTAAAGAGATAGTGTGAACAGTTCTGAGGCAGAAGAGCCAAAAGGCCATATTGTTGAAGACGATGATGGTAAATGTTACATTTCAAACTAGATGTATTGCTGTAAACTTACTTTTTGGTGGCGAGCAGCATGAATTTGTCGTAAGTATTAATATCAGTGAACTATTTAACTTCCTAGGAAGCCATATTAAGGTAGGTGGTCTGACAAGATTCGTGATTAAGGAATGGCTGACTGATCATATCACAGGAAAGTAGAAGTCTCCAGTAAACATCCGAATTTATGATTTCCTCCTTTTATTACCACTGCATTATCGACAGGATGAAAAAATTTAAAAGAGCACATAGTTCGGTTAGCAACACTGTGTAACCGTTACCAGCAGCTGATCTTGTGAACCTCCACAGGTCTCGCAAGTCGTGAGAGTCAAGTGAGTTAATATGTGCCAGTTGGTTATGTGAGATCAGCCCAGTGAGATGGGTCAACGTGGAGAAAGACAGAATGACGTAAAGTAGCTGTCGGGTATGCACTTCTCTCTGAACACCCCAGGTATAAAGTTGATAGATTTTTTGTTGTTTCAACGGGTCTACAAGAAATAATGTGTCATCTGCAGCCATGTAATAGGTCGTCAAAAGATCCTGACCGAAAGGTGCCGGCGACGAATGTTACAACTTGACAACAACAGTGAATTTCGAACCGACAGGAAATCTTGCTGTCAGCGAATGCAGGTACATGTCAACCAATTTCCGAGAGAACGTTGCAAAGGAAACTGAAAGTAATGGACATTTGGAGTCCGGTATAAGGCATAAGACAACTGTTCACGGAGACTCATAACTTAAATTGATCGAAATTTTATGCAGATATTGAATTTCCCTATATTTCAGGATTTTCATACTAAATAAAAGGAATCACGATACCTCATACTGTATTTCAGTGCGGCGTTTGCAAGTTAAATAACAGGAATCACAATGTCTTAAAATGCTCTTGAGTGCAACATTTGAAAATTACGTTGTTAGGAGCGACAGCCACAAGAATGTAAATGGAATTTGTAAACAAAAGTGCTTTTGGATTATGGCTCTCGATATATAATTTACAAGTTGCTGTTATAAATGAAATGGAAATAATAATTTGTCCTTTATCAGTACGAGTTTCTCAGGATTGTACCAGGACTTCCAGCGGTGTTTCTATAAGATAAAAGAAAATGACAGCCTGACTTGGGCGAGAAGGTTTTTAAGCATTTTTGAGCTAATCGTGGCGAAACTGAAGGCGTCCCATGTATGCTAGCAGCGTCTGATGGCAACACCAAGGTGGGACCACTGTTGTTCACACGATTCTCTCAGCAAGAATTACAGGCGTTAAAGGTATCTTCCTAATAAGGTTTTCTTCCCTTGGCAATATGTCACACAGTTGACATCGGCGACCCACATCCTGTGTCCAGTTGATACTTCTGTTCCTGGATTTGATAATGTCTCCTTTCCGGCAGTTTGATAATGTGATTCTGTACCACTTCAGCAATACTCAACAGCAAAGACCGTTCTCTGCGTGCCAAGGATTTTTGTTCTATGCTTGTCTTACACTGGAGACGGAGAGTGGGGGGCGGGGGGTCCATTGCGTATTTGTGACATGACATCCGGAGGCGAAAACATTACATTTCTCCTGACTTAAATGACGCAGTTTAAACAGTACGTAAATTTCTTGCATAAAACTTGCAATAGTCTGCATATAAACTCTTACACTGTCTTTTTATGACCCATTCATATTCAAATAGTTGCAATCCATTTTTGTCTCATAGAGATCAATATCTACATTTAATGTCCCTAACACAAGGCATCTCTTAATACTTGTACATTCATATAAATTGCACCTTAGTAGGTACAAGAGGGTGGTCTGGTTCGCCGTGCATTGTTACCAGATTTCCTTTCCCTCCCCCCCCCCCCCCTCCACATCTGCCTTCCCCCAGTGACATCGTGCGCTGCTGCCAGATTTCTGACAAAGGTCAATTGCTCTTTGTATAAAATGGCGGGAAATTCAGATTTTGGGGGAAATTAAAAAACAGCCCAATTCTGCGACTCATGTGATGTCACTGTGGACGCAGGGCTGTTGTCCTAGATATAAATCCATGGGAAATTCAAAAATTCGAGATGGTGCAGTGTCATACTGGAATTAAAGATGGGTATTCTGTCCCAGCCTGCATTCTTGCCAGAATTCCCCTTGAGATAAACCATGTTTGTTTCCCCTACAGGTCCAAGCCTGTGATTCTGAAACAAAGTACATGTTCACCCCCATCTCGTCTGCACTAGTTCTAGAACAAAGGATGTTTGATTCCCTAGCAAGTATAGGCTTACCTGTGAGACAAGAGGTGCCAGTCTGAGCCTGAAGATGTTTTTCTTCATACAGGTAGTAACCAGTCTGCTTAAAAACCACTTGATATGCTCTCCCCAAGCTATCATTCATTCAGATATGTAGTGACCTGCGGTCATAGTTGTCACTTCACTTGTTCTAAGTATAGAATTGAAGATGCCCACCGCGTTCTCCTTGACATCACTCACTGCTCGCCCCAAGTTTAAAATCCAGCTGTCCAAAGCTTACAGCAGTTCCCTCTCCCCTGTTATGTCATAGTTTAAACAATTAAGTCTCTTCTGATGTCACCCTAAGTTCTGTGCTACGCTTAAACTACTGCTGGGAATAAGATAATAACAATATTGCGTCTTTATTTAAATGTACAGCACGCCAAGAGAGGCTCCTTTCCATGATGGCAAATTTAATGATTGCCAGACTGGTCGAAAAGTCCGCCACTGCCCTTCTCCTCCATCTGGAGACCTCCAAGTAGCATGTTCAGAGCTGTATCATTGCCGCCATCGGAGGGTCTGGTAGGGCTGCGCCGTTAGCTGCACGAGACACACAAGTCCTGCAGCTGGGAGTCAGCCCGCTGTCTGTTCTCAGAGATGCATACTACCGATTCGATAATCTAACATGAGGTATTGAACAGAATTGGGGAGAAGAGGGGTTTGTGGCACAACTTGACAAGAAAAAGGGACCGGTTGGTAGGACATGTTCTGAGGCATCAAGGGATCACAAATTTAGCATTGGAGGGCAGCGTAGAGGGAGACCATGAGATGAATACACTAAGCAGATTCAGAAGGATGTAGGTTGCAGTAAGTACTGGGACATGAAGAAGCTTCCACAGGGTAGAGTAGCATGGAGAGCTGCATCAAACCAGTCTCGGCACTGAAGACCACAACAACAACATGAAATGAAGACTAGCTGGTACGCTGGCGCTGCACTACTTCTCACACCTAAAACCATGTGACCCGAGACAGATTATCTCTCATTCGCGATATAAAAAATCTATGGTTATAATGTGGAACATTACGTGTACAGTGGAACGACACACCTCTGATTTAGAATTTGGGAGAGTAGGATCGCAGCGGAACTGTAATTAGCGGCATTATTATAAGCTGCCGTTTTGAATACGGAATGAAATTTGATTAATTGTGGTAACATTTCATCTCATACCAAGAGATGAATTCACCAAGCAGATTCAGAAGGATGTAGGTTGCAGTAGGTACTGGGAGATGAAGAAGCTTGCACAGGATAGAGTAGCATGGAGAGCTGCATCAAACCAGCCTCAGGACTGAAGACCACAACAACAACAACAAGAGGATGATGTATCCTGAAATGTAACTATGAAGATCATTTATGGAAAAACATAATTTCATGAATGTTAAATAATTTCATGAATGTTAAAGGTACGTTTACTTCTTTGGTTATTTTAACTTGTCACTCGTCGGTGGATCTCAACAATATTTGGCGTGCTGTAACTCATAGGGAACTTTGTATCCTGTGTAATCAGTAGAGCATGCACCACGGTCGTTTATGCTTATTTTAAGAAATTAAATATTGGGTTTTATCGAAACTGATATACAACTTTTACACTGATTACCATGCTGCAGAGTGAGTACGTCATAGCACCGAAGAAAGTTTCCCCAGGGCGTATGATTTTGTCTCTCACTATGTTAAGCTCCCTCCGGATGTTCCAGTCCTTCCTCGGGCATGGGTGTGTGTGTTGTTCTTAGCATAAGTTAGTTTAAGTAGTGTGTAAGTCTAGGGATCCATGACCTCAGCAGTTTGGTCCCTTAGTAATTCACACACATTTGAACATTTGAACACTATGTTAAAAATTTTCAGAGTCGACGATCGCCGGAATGCTGCAGAGCCACAGAAATTTTATTCCAGGTGCTGACTTCGACATCAAGAGGCAGACATAATACTGTATGATTATGAATTGTAACTTATAATCATTTTGTTTTATAGACTTGAAAATTAAATTAAGAATTAATTTTATACCTACAAGTGTGGGAGATAATTGTGTTAAAATATCGAGGAAGCAGCTTCTCTTGCCCAAAAGTTTCCATTCAGGTAACTAGATGTTATTTAAGCATAATAATTTAATTTCATTTTCATGGGGAGAGAAGTTAAACCAAGGTGCAGTCGCCGGTCTCCACACATATACTCGGATGGTCGGCGTTCTCCTCTGCGAGCGAGTCAGCGGACCAGTCGGGTTGTCAATTTTTTAGGTCGCCAGCCACTCAGCCTGCTACCGCTGCACCCTGCCAGTGAGTTTACGAAGGTTTTCGTAGCCGTAAACGATGGGCGCGGGGTGATATTTCAATTTATTATCAATGTAGGACAGAAACACACACATACACACACACACACACACACACACACACACACACACACACACACTCACAAACACACACACTCAGTATATTGCATATATACGTACAACGAATCTTTATATTTTCATGCAAATTTTAACTTTTAAAACAGTTACTGTACCGACAACACTAAATTTTACGTTGAAAATTGTGAGTATGGTACCCTGAATCCAATCATAGATTCGACATGATGTTCCTGTTTCTCTTCTGGCGATGTCTCGGAACTGTATTTAACACCGACCAGAAGTACAGAACACCAAGTTCATGTTCCAACACATGCTTGACAACATAACCGAAGAGCGGTTTAAGATATGTCCGTCATAGATTGACTCTCTCTAAAGCGACCCATATTGGAGATTCAAGCTACGCAGGTTCATGAGCACTTGAATGCTTTATAGTTACTTGACCGAGAACACATAATGTACAGATGCAAATAATGGTTCAAAATCAATCTATTTGTTTTTTTATGAAGGCTGGTCCGATAAGACGAACTTTCATAAGGCAATTAAGAGTAAGACTGTCAATGTACTACACGATTACATACTTTCTAAGAAGTGGGATCTTAATAAGTAATAGGTTAAGAAGTTTTGCTTTACCGACGGGCTGGTACTTGGAAAGTAAACGTCAAATGAGTTTAGAGCAACACAGCTGCAATACAGCAAGCGCAAAGTTTTACTAACTGTGTTCTTTATGCGCGTAAATAGTGGAACTTTCTCATTATAATCTGTTCTTGGGTTCTGGGAAGAATAGGAACTCCTGTCAACTTGGAGGTTATGAGACACAGAGCACTTGATGAGAGGGAGAAGTTAGGGTGAGGTAAAAACCTTGGCATCAGTCAAGGGACCGTTTGTCTTTCGGTTATAGCGATTGACGAAAGTCAAGATTAAACGTAGTGCTGGGTGGTCGGATAGGGAACTGAAACAGCCTGTAGATGTTTTTCTCCTCCTTCTTACAAGACATTCAGCAGCTTTGGTACAGTATTTCATTGGTTTCATTCATCTATTTGAATCACTTCATCTTCATTTATTTCAGTAGGAAGCAGCATTCATAACACAGCCACACTAACATTTTTGGCTACAGTATGAGAATACATTTCCTTCCCTCGTGGCGTACACTGTTTCAAGCGTACTCTTTGTTTTCTCGACATAAGATGTGAGCAAACTTCAGGGCGCAGTCCGACAAAATTCTAATATTCCCTATGTAATGTATGGAGATGTGTACCTCCAGATAGGAATTAGAACTTCCGTTTGATTCAAAGCTGGCGGATGAACTATCTACGCCAGAGCTTGAGAACTTGCAGAATTGTGTTCCTATCAGCACTTTCTGGTTTTCAAGACAGTGGACAATGTTGAGAAGTAAAATGCATTTGTACTACTGATGCTAAGAAAATAATAACACATAAGGCTTCAGTGATAAGCATTCCTTTGAGCGATATTGCTGAAAAGCCAATCCGCATTTTTTAGACATGGTGGCCACATCTAGAGGAAGAAAATTTCCCGTCATGTAAAAAGACATCCAGTTTATTTGAGCGCTTCTTACCACTTGTTTATGGCGTTTGTGTTGGCTGAGAAAGTCGGTTGCTTAAATAAAGGAGGATCAATACCTAATAAACTTTTCTATGTGGCTGTTGGAACGATGGAAGTGTAGAATCTCGGTTTACGATTGAGTCACTGAATAAAAGACAGTCATAGCTTTAAGTTCGACGAGAAGTATAGAAGTAGAAGTATCTTGCATGACCCGAAAGTTTAAGATTAGAGCTCTGGTGGATTGAATAGGAAGTGAACTGAGGTCTGAGAGGCGAGTGTACAGTCATCAGTTTTGCGGAAATTTGATCCCTGAACGAATGATTTATAGCAATCGAAAAGCTAGAACCGAGAGAGTTGCTTGTAGGGACAAGAGAAATGTGTCACCAAGGAAAGTGTTTTCTTTTTGCTCTGAATAATGAAAACTGATGTCGCTGCTGAATGCAGGTGACTGCAACTGAGAAATATTTCGAAAACAATTAAGTGGTAGCTCCAGTTTCAGGTGCAGGCACATATTTTTACGTTGTGAAAGTTTGACGATGAGCTGCCAGTTAACATAATGGGTTCGGACAAATCAGAATAATAAATGGATTGTTTCACTTCATCATAAGTGATTCTTCGATGAAATATTGTTGCGGAACTTGTTCGTTTTCCTGATTCTTTGGAGTAATTTAATGGTATCTTATGAATGAAGCAGAGAATAACTGAAATATTTGTTATTTTTTTGGTTTTGAATGTAATAAATTCACACTCACTCCATTCTGTTTAATTTTTGGTAAATCTCTGACCATGTAACCAAGTACTATTGGTAATTATAACCTCTGTCCAGGATTACTGCAGTGCAGGGTGGTGAGAATCTCAGCCATATTTGTTCCACGTATCAGTCAAAACTGTTAAGCGAGGGTTGCTGCACATCATGAAACTCTGAACTAGACATTAGGATCTATCTTAGTTAGTTCTGTTCACGCTCACTACCACGTTATTAGTGGCTGTGCTCCAAGTTGTTAGTAGAGTTACCTCTCGCAACCAGTTAAAAAACTCTACTCGCAGGCCATGTGGGACAGGCACTGTCATATGTTACGTTGCTAAACAGAAGAATAAGCCTGTATATGTCAATGGTCGGACTGGTATTAGAGTTCAGGTGGATAGTGAGATATTCATAATTGAAAGATAAATTAACTGAGAAAATTCAGTGTCACAAAAACTATTGAAAGCATTCATAATGTATGTTTCCACATCCTTACCCTGGGAAAGTAAAAACGGATACGAGTTAACGGTGGATATATATGAAGCATCTTCGTTTTGCTGATGAGTCCGCCCCAGTAGCTGAGTGGTCAGCGTGACGGATTGCCGTCCTCCGGGCCCGGGTTCGATTCCCGGCTGGGTCGGAGATTTTCTCCGCTCAGGGACTGGGTGTTGTGTTGTGTTCATCATCATTTCATCCCCATCCGGCGTGCAGGTCGCCCAATGAGGCGCCGAATGTAATAAGACCTGCGCCAAGGCGGCCGGACCTGCCCCGCGAGGGGCCTCCCGGCCAATGACGCCAAACGCTCATTTCCATTTGCTGATGAGACTGTACTGTTTATCTTTAGTGCAGAGGAATTTCAGTAGCGAAGAGAAGCTAACAAAACTATTATCAGTGCAGTCTTCAAAACCACTACTTATAAAAGATGAATAATGTATAAAAGGCGATCAGAAAGTTTCAGCTTGAGGACGTTGACGAAACAACGTAAAGTGATCCACCGTGGGTAAATAAGCCCAGACATGTAGGCAAAGGGATTAATGTGGCTTCGTGTCTTTCCGATGTGCGTGCGGTAAATGTGGAAATGAGAACTATGGCGACGTTATTGAGAAATGTGCCCAAACAGGAGCAACATGCTGTTATTCTTTTCTTGGCCGGCGAACGACAAACTCCGGTAGACATTAATCGGAGAATGAGTAATGTACATGGAGGCAGCAAGGCTGTCGAAAGCCACCATTGTGGAACAGAACGCCAAGTTCCGAGCCCGTCGCGATGCGACTCGAGACGCCGGTCGATCTGGGAGGCCAGCCACATTACGGGCAACGACAAGCGAGTCGTTGATAATGCAGTGATGTTATCCATCGTTATCTCGTCCCAAGAAGTTCAAGAGCCAGCCACCTACTGGAAAGTGGGTGCTCACCCTGTTCTCTGATTACCGGGGCCCATTGTTTATTGATTTGAAGGAACCTGCTGTGTCCGTTACTGGGGAACGGTACTGCGCTACTCCGGAGAAATTACGGCTTGCAGTTAAGGCGGAACGTCCGGGATAATTGCGACAAGGAGTGCTGCTGCTTCGTGATAACGCACGTACCCATATCGCAAATGTCGTAATGCAGAAGTTGCGCGAACTCGAGTGGAGGACACTCGAGCATCCGCCCTATACTACTGGTCTCTGCCCATGGGTTTATCGCTACTGATCCTTCGGAAGAGGGTGTTCACCATTCAGTTACGGACCACTTCACGCAGAGGGACACGGTGTTTTACCGGATGCTTTCTTCACCCTGGTGCGTCGGTGGGATGATTGGCTCAATGTTCATGGCTATTTTGCCTGCTTGACGTACTGATTCTGGACTGTACGGCCTTCGAACGGAAACTTCTTGATTGCCCTTTATATAACCAACATATCGAAATGAAATCATAGAATCAGAGGACGAAATTATATATTTCTGAGAGTGAAAGACAGCTACTAGACCGACAGGAATAGAAATAAAAAGTATTTATCTGACTGCAGTGATTCTGGTAAACTATAGGGCTGTGTATTGTGATCTTCTAGCATGTAGATGAACTAAGGCTTAAATCAGTGTTGCTACAGGTTTTGGGGTAAGCCAGCAAGAAGGAGATGCGTGCCTGGGATTATTAAGAAGGTGAAGAACGGAAATAAATAAGCCAGGGAACAAACTAGAGTGGGAAACGTTGATACGACTGTAAAGAAAATGAAATGGAAATGGAAAATATAGCCAGAAGAATGGGTGGTAGGTGGAACAAGGAAGTACTAGGCTTTATTCCAAGAGATTAGAAGAGATGACGACAATCAAATGTAAAGTGAATGGACTTTATTGGAACACCTGGAGGAGCGACTTGGATAAATAGTGTTGAAGAACTCAATTTATGTATAAATCTAGAGGTTGCCTTTATACAACAAAGGATGTAAAATTGCTTATGACGATATTATACGGGGTGTTTGAGAACCTCACTGACAAACTAAGAGGAACGATATGTCATACAATGAGGTTCATCTTTTTATTAAGGAACATGTTTTTCTCATCCCATCATTTAAGACCTATGGACGTCATATGGCTGATACTGAAGATGACGATGGATCATAGAGACTGAAGTCTTCGTCTCTGTAAGCATAATCGTACTAAATATCAGCAAATTGTATGTAAATATTTGTAAAAATAGCTACGAGTATCAACAAAAACAGTCCATTGGTTGAAGAAAGTCACCACTGTGAACAATATCAATATAATAGTAGCAGTCTTCGACATTTTCTTGCAATTTTGAAACAAAAAATTAATTTCTGACAGGCGCCACGACCAGTAGCGGGCTGGGAGGGCGTGTTCAACGCCACACAATATGGCAGCAACTGTGTGCAGTCGGACGGCAGTGGCTCGGAGGACTGCCTCTACCTGAACGTGTACGTGCCTGGCGTTCCAGCGGAAGGCGCAGCGCTGCCCGTCATGTTCTGGGTGCACGGCGGGGGCTTCTCACACGGCAGCGGCGATGGTCGTGAGTTCGGGCCTGATTTTCTCGTCTCGTATGGAGTCATACTGGTCACTGTCAACTACCGCTTGGGCCCGCTCGGTAAGTACTTCTAACAAAAGTAATGATCTAAACACGAATGATAACAGGTAGCCATACGAATGGAGGAACTAGTAAAATACACCGACGGAAAATATCGCAACACCAAGAAGGAGTTGTGTAACATAAATGGATGTTGGTTGGCGTGTCTATACATCTGAAAGATTGAGGTCGAATCAATTTTCGCGCCAGTCGCATAAGAGTGTTGCTAGTAGCGTCACCATGAGGATACAAATAATTTTTGCTTTAAATACACGCCGTGACTGTCGTGAGCGTTAATTACCTTTGAGATTGGAAGTTGTGAGCTGATGTTAGTCAAGAATGCCTTCAAGGCGACAAAGACATGTCACTGAGTTTGAATGAAGTAGTGTAATAGGACTACGGGAAGCTGGATGTTCCTTGAGCGATATTGCAGAAAGATGTGGCAGGAATGTAACCATTGTACATGACTGCTGACAGCAGTGGTCACGAGGATGTACGGTCACAAGAAAACCTGGCTCCAGACAGCCACGTGGCACTACTGAGAGGAAAGACCATCGTGTTCTGTGTATGGCTCTGTCGCATCGTATTGCATCTGCAGCAGCAATTTGAGCAGCAGCTGGCATCACAGTGACACAAAGAACTGTTACAAATCAGTTACTTCAAGGAAATCTACAAGCCAGACACCTTTTAGCGTGCATTCCACAGACCCTGAACCACTGCCATTTGCGACTTCAGTAGTATCAAGCGAGAATTCATTGGAGGGCAGGATGGAGGTCTATTGTGTTTTCTGATGAAAGCTGGTTCTGCCTCAGTGCCAGTGACAGCCATGTGTTGGTTTGGAGAAGGCCACTTGAGGGCCCACAACCAATCTGTCTGCGTGCTAGACACTGGACTTAAGGTGACTTGCCAGTGAATGCCTGGAAAAACAGTAAGAATTTTCATAAAGTTTATGAGGGTCTAACTACATAATGTGAACTCTGAGTACAAAGCAATTTTAGGTCAATGAAAGTGTTTTAAGGATGAAGATTTTGGTATAAGAATAATCAGAATAGCTTTGATATAAACTTTATTATATAAACATTTATGTTGGTCAGTAATTTAAAATTTTTCCTGCCAGTCTATGTCTTTAGTCTATAGACTTATTAACTCCTTTCCTCAGGTGCTTAAAACTTTGTACACACATTTATGATATTGTTATCTAAAAAGTAGACTACAACCAAATGGTCAATAGTTATTATACAATAAATACATAAATTAGACAATCAAAATTAAGGTAATTTTTTTATAATTAATAAGGGTATTTTTTGCTCCTGGTGATAGTAAGCTGGTGTCTGTAGTCTACTTTTCTCCAAATGGTAGCCTGAAATATCACAAAAAATTTCAGACCTCTAGCTCAAATAGCTTTTTTGCATAAAATAAACATGTCAGAAAATCTGATTCTTGGGAAATTCAGTTTAAAGGTACATTTCATCTGTTACTCACCTCTGTTGTTCTTAAAACCCTCCAGTTGCATAATATTCTTGGTTTGTGTGTTCCTCATCTTCTCTCTTCCTTTTCTTGCTCCTCTTTGCTATTCTGGCCTCTCTAGTTGCTTCAAGAACCCATTTCTTGCCTTCAGTCACTCTCAAGGAATCAATTGCAATCAGTGCTTGTCTCATATTAAAACCAGGAGTTAGAACCGACAACTCTAAAACATCACATCAGCTAACTGCCGCATCATTAAAGCAAATAACTGCATCTAATACACCTAATCTCATAGTATTGAAACCAACAAACACAGTTTTAGGCAGGCCTTCCCATATCACATGGTTGAAACATTCATCAACATCTTGTGTCTTTCCATGTAAGCACCATGACAACAGTTAGTGTCACTTAGGTCCCTGTGTATGGGCTTCATTGCTTCGAATACCTCAGATGGCAGGGAGTGATGGTGTGCATAAGTCTCACCATTTGCTATTGCTTTTTTGTATCCACACCATGTGTCTACACCACTGTCGCAGAGAACATGCTGTGGATGGGGATGGTCGTCCATAGAAGCTTTATGGAAAAAGGTAGCCCCTACTGCTTTCTTCATGACCTCAGTATTGTCTAGATTCCTTCTTATGACTGAACCATAATAGAGCTGCAGTTTGTCCACCTGTTCCTTAGTAAGACGACCCTGACCACCAATTGGTTTGTCACCACTGAGCTTTTTCCCCTTCATATATTTCATTAGCTTATGTAAACGTGTACCCATCCTCTTTTGAACATGACCATCACACTCAAACTTTTCAATTTTTACAGTTCTTCCATAAGGCATATTTTCCAACACATTTGCAAACCCTTTGGAGTCTCCATCTCCAAGGTACTTCACATACTGTACACAATAATTCTTTTCTGACCTTTGAAATATTCTGAGAACTCCCTCTGATTCCATTCTAACACTGTTCCCAGAAAGATTCTGAACACAAACATGATCCTGGTTATTTCCTTTGCAACCATCGTAGTACTTTGTCATACATTCTATGTCAACCACCTTTCCATTTTCGAGGAATGTTGCGGTGACAACACCATTCAATGATAGGTGACCACGCTTCTGTCATGTTTCATCAAAGGCTGGAGCTATATCAGTGTCACCTTCATTGCATAACATAGTTTCTTCATTGACACAGCACTCACTTGACCAAAACTTTCAGGACGTAACTGTGTGTACTTCTCAGATCTTGTAGGTGGGGGCATATTCATGAAAGCACAGAATGTTTGAGCTGCCTTTCTACCCTTCCCAATACACCTCATTCCATATGCAAGTCTGGTATTTGTGTAATAAACTCTTCCTTTGCACAATCCAGAAGAATACCCTGTTTTAGTTATTCCACACAAATCACAAAACACATTTAATTTATTAACCACACCTTTCCTGCCTTCAAAATCTTCGACAATTTTAATACCACCTTTTCCACAAAGCGCACACTCAGCAGCATTCTTTAGAAGCGAACATAAAGTACTCAATTCAGCAATTATGGAAACACATTCCGTTACACTGTTTTGATCATATTTTATTGAAATGCCACTCTGGGTACTCAAATATTTTGCTACTGTCTTGGGGCACTTGGCGGAGTCGACATAGCATCCAGTTGGTTTGTGGAAGTAATTACACGGTCCTTATTTTGCAACGAAGTAAACCGATTACCGTAAAACTTACGTTTTCCCGTTCCAAAACACTTTTTTGGAGGCATAACTACTTCCGGCAATGCCACAGCACCAACAACTCAACAATGTACGGAAGTTTGAACACAAACAACTCTCGACAACCGTAGCTATATAAAGGAAAGCAAAGGAGCATCGGAAGGCGTGTGTGCTAACAGTACTGCCAACACAAAAAACGATTATGCAGTGTATCTTTTCGAAGTGGTAAAATAATAATTACGCCATTTGAAATCCGACCGCATCCGAAACACGGCCGTTGCCGCATACCGACATATATTTAAATTTGTTTTTAAAGAAGTTCCCGATGCCCGAATCGATTAATTTAACTACTATTTTGTGCACAAAACTCTAAATATTGATGTAAGACGGGAAAAAAATCGAATTTTTGAATCAGATTCAGTAGCAAATGACCTTAACCTGGAATTTCGGTCTTGGGATCGATTTCGTATGACAGCAGGAACTCTCTCGTGGTTATCCCATGCACCCTGACTTCAAATCTGTACGTCAATGTAGTGATTCGACCTACAGTGCTGCCCTTCATGAAATCAATTCCAACGCCTGTTCTCCAACTGAATAACACTCGCCCACATGCCACTGTTGTAACCCAACATACTCTATAGAGTGTTGACAAGCTGCTGTGTCCTGCTCGGTCTGTCTCCAATCGAGCACATATGGGACAGCGTCGGACGACAGCTCCAGCGTTATCCACAACCATCATTAATCGTCCCTGCGTTGACCGACGAAGTGCAAGAGGAATGGATCTCCCACAAATTGACATCCGGCATCTGTACAACACAACGATGACGCATTTCCAGCTTCTGGCAGTTACACCGGTTATTAATGTGTCAGCATTTCACATTTCCAGTGGCTTCTCTGTCGCTTACATTAATTAACCTGTGATCTTGCAATAATAGTCACTTACATATGTTACCTAGACAACTGTATTTCCGAAATTTCAGTACTCTACATTAATTATTCTTTGGCGTTGCGATCCCCCCCTCCAATAGTGGTCAGTGTATGATATCTGAAACACTGCAGCAAGAGACTAGCTAGTAGTGTTAGGATTCCAGGTCACAAAGACAACATGAAAGGCCGTCCAGAAGAGACATTAAATGTAAGAAAGAAAAAAGTGAGAGCGAGACAGAGTAACCTTAATAACTGAAAATTGAGAAACAAGTCTCAAGTGACTGAAAATTGAGAAACTTTCCGTTGATGTTTGGAAGGAACTACATGGCGCGGACCTTCAATCACAGTAATTGCAAATGGCACACTATGAAATGCAGGCCTTACTAGACACAAAGAAGGTTTCAATTAACTCATTACCAAAACGAAAAAGAATTCATCAATAGTTAACATGTGAATTGAGACCTGCAAGCTCATCAAATGAAAATAAGGAACGGACAATTGTAAAATATAAGTTTAACTATATCAAGAAAATATGATAAAATGGAAATGACCCCGCCTTGTTGCATAAAACAAAGTGTAAATAATGTTTCCACTAATAAAAAAACATTTAAATTAATCCTGAGTACAAAATTAAATTAAAATAAAATTAACAAAAATAAAATAAAATTAACAAGGGATAAGTAAAAATACTGATAAATTAAAAACTGGGCTCAGACTCACTAAACAAAAACGACTGTGTCATGCAGACACAGACATTTTTAGCAATGTAGGTTGGCTACCAGTAAAACTTTTAAAGAAAATCGAATCAACTAAACATAATACAATGATGCCTAAGATCAGCGGATAGTTTCGAATTTTCATACAGTCCACATACTACTGTGCTCTCCAAACAAGTCCAACGTTCGCCAATGCCTGTTATTCTGTAATTCCAATCTGCACGTGGATTATTTACCCGTTAATACGAGATTAAATTCCAGAGCCGTCATCCACCAAATCCGAGTAATGTCCTCCTCGGGCGTATAAGTTGATGGAATTACGCCACCCACATGCTCGAAACGATATTCAATTGTAGCAATTGCTCTAAGCGTCCATGTCGCACATAACTAAATGCGCTTGACCTTTGACGGCCATCCTCCAGCAATCGATGGTAAACGAGTGAGGATTACATACAAATTTAAGACATTTCTTTAAGTATTAAGTTAAGAATTTAGGTTGTTTTCATTACACATATATTTAGTAGTGCCGTATCTACTCTGGGAATTAAAGGTTTTAAGTTCAATCTTTGATTTCTTTTCAAAATGCGTAAAGGACGTCTCGTGCATACACGATCTTAGGCCTCATTTTTAGAGTATATGAGTTTTGATTTTTAACGTTAGCTTAACTGCGTTATGTAACTACATTAATAATATACACGTCCATTAGTATTCCATATAACTTTAGTGACTCTTTTGATCTGTAGTTAATAGAACATTACGTTATAGCCTAGATAAATTTTGTAAAATATTTTAAACAACAATGAGCAAGAAGTGTTTTAGTTGCCGTAGGAAAGTCAGTTCTATGGTTCTGTGCAACTGTTGTGGCAGATGATTACATTGGGGTGAATGTAGTGGCATGGGAATTGGGAAGCAAATGGGTCTCTTCCACGGCATTACAGGCTATGTTCAAGGGATAGGAAAATAGCGGAACAGAAGGGAAGATTAGAGCCCTTCAAGCTGAACTGGATAGTGCTAGGGAGGAACTGATGAGGTTAAGGGAGAGGGAGAAGGGTGAAGACAGGTGGGAAGTGGTAGCAAGGAACAGGGGCCACAGAAAGAGAACGGTATCTGACAGTTTCATCACTGGCACAAACAACAGATTTGCCTTGCTACCTCAGTCAGCTAAGGAAGAGGCTCAAGTAGATGTAAGTGTAGTCAGCAGTCAGCAGGCTTTCACTAGGAAACCAACTGTTGCAAAAAAAGTAGAAAGAAGGAGGAAAGCTCTGTTGTTAGGTAGTAGCCATGGACGAGGTGTGGGCAAGATCTTACCGGAAAAATTAGGTGACAGGTACTAGGTCACAAGTATTTTCAAGCCCAGTGCATGTCTTGGCCAAGTGATAGAGGATGTAGGATCATTGCGCAAGGGTTTTACAAAGCAGGATCATGTTGTGGTAGTGTGTGGAGCGGGAAACAGCATTGATAGGGATCAGAGATCCAATATTGAGTGTGACCTGCTAAAAATAGCATCTGCAACGAACCATGCAAATGTTGGCTTGGTTCCTGCTTTCATGCGGTATGATCGGTCCCAATTGAACAGCTCTGTCAGGAGGGCCAATATGGAACTAGATCAGCTGCTTGGGGTGGTTACTTTGTCAGGCACAGGTTTGGTTCCTGATGATGGTATTGGTCAGTGGGACTTCACAAGACATGGCCTGAATCTCAGAAGGAAAGGGAAGGGTAAACTGGCTGGAATGATAGAAAATTATCTTTAGGGCGGGCACTGAAACTCATAGGAGTACTTTTTTAGGCTATGATCAGTGTCCTACCATCTTACATTGATTGAAATTAGGCTTAGTGAGAAGTTCAAACAGGCAGGTACTAGAGATGTGAAAATATCACAAGATTCTCGTAACAGTACAATGAAAAATAATGTTAGTATGTCACAAGATTTACATAAAAGCAAAGTGAAAATAATGTTAATATATTGCATCAGAGTAGCAGGGGATTAAAAAAACAAAGTAGATGAGTTTCTTGTTTGTTTAGAAGAGATGAGTTTCTTGTTTGTTTAGAAGATGTAGAAACTGAGGATGGAATAAATGTACTATGCCTGCCTGAACATCATATAGTGACAGGTATGGAAATGGTAAATGTAGATGGATATCAGCTTTCAGCACATGCATGTAGAGACACTATGGAGAGAGGAGCACGTTGCCATACATGTTAAAATCTGTCATAGAGTGAAAAATTCGGAAACTAAATTTTTTTGTATAGATCAACAAATAGAAGCACGTGCATGTGAGCTTAAACAAAATAATGGAACTTTTATAATTGTAGCCATTGGGAAATGTTCAACTATTTTTGAAAAACTTGGATTCTTTGTTGTGCTATCTGTTAGAGGAAAGCAAATTATTGTTTATGGGAATTTCAATGTAGATGTTCTGAAAGAGTCTGATAGAAAGCTTGACCTTGAAATATTACCTGGTTCTTTCAATTAGATATCAGTTATTGATTTTACTACTTGGGCGGTACAGGAAAGCTGCACACAGATAGATAATGTTTTCATAGACCAAGATAAATTTAATCAAATAAAAACTTTCCCTGTTAAGAATGGTCTGCCTGATCATGATGCACATTTAGTTACATTATATGAAATAGTTACATACAGTAATGCAAAACAGTACTCCAAAATAGAACGTTCAATTAACAATTTAACAGTTCAAAATTTTAGGGAAAGCTTGCAACAGCTAGACTGGGATAAGGTGTACAGAGAACATGATGCTAATTTAAATTTAACCTATTTCTTGATACCTTATGAGTATATTTGAAAACAGTTTCCCTAAGAAAACAGTGAAATATAATTGCAAGAAACCATGTAAAAGCCATGGCTTACTAGAGGGATAAAAATATCTTGCAAACAGAAAAGGGAAATGTATCATATAGCTAGGAGGAGTAATGATCCTGAAACAGTGGAACATTATAAAAACTACTGCACTTTATTAAGAAAAATTATCAAAAAGTCCAGAAGTATGTGCGTTATGTCTGAGATTAGCACATCTGATAATAAAATTAAAACAATTTGGAATATTGATGAAAGGGAAGCAGGGCAACTGAGAGCACAGGAAGACTGTATTTCTACCAAACAAAATGAATAGTTTGTTAACAAGAAGTCAGTAGTAGAAAACATTTTTAATAGTCATTTTTTAAGTGTTGTAGAGAAAATAGGATCCAGCTATTCATTAGAAAATGCAAGGCAGTATATGGAAGAGGAAATATCCATGCAATTTGATTAAATTAAAATTCAACTCGCCTCTCCTACTGAAATTAGGAAAATAATAAATTCACTCTAAAGTAAAAGCTCACACAGAATTGATGTCATTTCCAGCAGAGTACTAAAAGCCTGTTCCCAACAAATAAGTAGGATTCTCAGCCACATATGTAGTAGCTCACTGAAACAGGGCATTTTTCCAGACAGACTGAAATATGTTATTGTTAAACCATTGCATAAACAAGGGGATAGATCTAATGCTAACAACTACCACCCAGTCTCACTTCTGACAGCTTTATCCAAAATCGTTGAAGAAGTAATTAATTCATGAGCAGCATCACATATTTGTAAAAATGAAGTACTAACAAAATGTCAGTTCGGTTTTCAGAAAGGCTATTAAAAAGAAAATGCTAAAGTGCTTTCACTGATCAAATATTAGATGCACTGAATAACCAAACATTACCCATTGGGATATTCTGTGATCTCTCAAAGGCTTTTGAGTGTGTGAATTGGATAAGTTTAAGTATTGTGGTGTGAGTGGGACAGTGCACAAATGGTTTAATTCATACTAAACTGGAAGAATGCAGAAGGTTGAAATTAAAAGTACAGATAGTCTGCAAAAGCCACCAGAGTCCTCTAACTGGGGAGGTATCAAGAATGGTGTCCCACAGGTTTCAGTCTTGGGTCCCTTATTGTTCTTATTATATATTAACGACTTGCCACTCTATATTCATGAAGATGCGAAGCTAATTCTTTCTGCTGATGATACAAGTATAGTAACCATACCCAACAAGCAAGAATTAGCTGAGGAAATTGCAAATAATGTCTTTCAGAAAATTATTAAGTTGTTCTCTGCAAATGGATTCTCACAAAATTTTGAGAAAACACAGTTTATACAATTCTGTACAGTAAATGGCATAACACCAATGATAAATATAGACTATGAACAGAAGTCTGTTGCTAAGGCAAAATACTCAAAATTTATCAAAATGTCTGGGTACATTGATGAGAAATTGAATTGGAAGAAACACATCAATGATCTGCTGAAATGATTAGGTTCAGTTACTTATGCAATTAGGGTTTGGTGATAAACATATCAGTAAATTATCCTAGTATGCCTATTTTCATTCACTGCTTTTATATGGCATCATATTTTGGGGCAACTCGTCATTAAGAGAGAAAGTGTTCATAGCACAAAAGCATGTAATCAGAATAATAGCTGGATCCCACCCAAGATCACCTTGCAGACATTTATTTAAGGAACTCAGGATATTCATAGTACCTTTGCAATACATACATACATACATACATACATACATATATATATATATATATACGAAATTTGTCATTAATACCCCATCCCAATCTAGAAGTAACAGAAAAATGCACAAGCTACAACACTAAAAGAAATGATCGTCTTCACTATTCTGGATTAAATCTCACTTTGCCACAAAAATCTTTGGTCATTTGTAAAATAGTATTAAAAGTCTGACAGATAGCTAACTAACATTTAAAAGCAATTTAAAAGACTTTCTGAATGACAGGTCCTTCTACTCAATAGATGAATTCTTAGATATGAAATAAGCAGTAACTGTAAAAAAAAAGAATAATAATATTGTGTAAAGAAAACTGATGTTAAAGTGACACATTCCATATCATTACGAAATGTCGTATTCTTTATCTACGGAACAAGGATTAATGTACGTATGAGCTGGTGGGGGCCATCATTACATCAGTGTGGCAGAACGCGCAGGTGCACCCTGGCGAGAGGCAAGGCAAGCCATTGCTTAGCTAAAAGCTACATTCAATGATATTATTTTGCTCTTTCGATTATATATTGATACGGTGTGGATAAGAAAGTGACGTCACTGCAGTTATCGATATAGGTTCGATTACTTTCCTGTAAAACACAGTAAGTTAGTTGTAAAAACGATCGGTATTGTAGTTGTAAATTGTTGTAGCTGTTTTGGGAAAGAACCAGAGCTCTAAGCCGTAATAGAAAGCACTGAAGCTCAAATAGTTATAGGTGTAGAAAGCTGGCTAAAGCCGGAAATAAGTTCAACAGAAATTTTCCTAACGATCTAACAGTATTCAGAAAGGATAGAAAGGTGGGAGACACCACGATCTGCAAGTTTGTTCTCCAGTGTGTTGTAACAGATAGAAAGTATCGGATAGACCGTCAGTGACAGAGCACCTCATCTTTCTGCTGCTAAAAAGGCGAGCACACCATTCGTTTGTTGTATATTTTTATGAGCTTCCAGCAGGAGCGACTTATTTATTTACAGGTACCTGTGTAGTTACTAGATTATTTTTATAATTTCTTGTGTGGTCAAGTGCTTACTAGGCTCAAGCTTTTATTTTAATACCAGTGTAGCATACCGTACCGCCATTGCTATCGACCCTCATATTGTACAGTCTTTTGTTTGTTTTGGTTAGTATAGCTTAGTTTCGGATAGACTGTTAGTGACAGAACACCTTGTGTTCCTGCTGCTTAGAAGGCGAGTACACTGTTCATTTGTTGTATATTTTTAGGAGCTTGAAACAGGAGCGACTGCAGTAATGGGTAGGTACTGTAATTGCTGTGTACAGATGCGAGCTGAGTTGGCGACCCTTCGCCCACAGCTCCAGGCTGCATTGGCTTCTGTCACACAGCTTGAGGCTGCTGCCAAGGGGCATCACTGTTGGGGGTCGGACATGGGGATGCGAGAGATGTTGAGCATGTCCCATGTGTTCCCCATTCGGTCCGCTGCTGTGGCTTCCCCGAGTACTGCCTGAACTGAGGTTGACCCCACACCCGTGGTGGAGGGGGAGATCATTCCAAAGTCTGGCAGGCAGCAAAAAACTTTCTGAGGGGCCGATCGTAGGGTCTCCTCGGTTTGCTTGGCGAACAGGTTTTGGGCATTATCTGTGGCTGACGATGTCTCTGAGCCGGATGCAATCGTCCACCCTGTTCCAGAGGAAGCTTCTTGGCCTGTAAGGTCTGGGCATTCACAGAGGGTGGATTTGCTTGTAGTTGGGAGCTCCAATGTCAGGTGCATAATGGGGACCCTTAGGAACATGGCTGTCAAGTATGGGAAGGAAGCCAGTGTGCACTCAGTGTGCACACCAGGGGGAGTCATTCTGGATGTGGAAAGGCTCCTTCCAGATGCCATGAAGAGTACAGGGTGCATCCAACTTCTGGTGGTGGCTCATGTCGGTACCAATGACGTATATCCCATTGGATCGGAGGAGATTCTGTCTGGATTTGGGCAGCTAGCAGAAATGGTGAAGACTGCCAGTCTTGCTTGCGATATGAAGGCGGAGCTCACCATCTGCAGCATTGTCAATAGAACCGACTGTGGTCCTTTGGTGCAGAGCCAAATGGAAGGGCTGAATCAGAGGCTCAAGCAGTTCTGTGACCGTGTAGGCTGCAGATTCCTTGACTTGCGCCATCGGGTATGGGTTTCCAGGTTCCGCTTAGAGTCCAATACACACGGGAAGCAGCTACACGGGCAGCGGGGGCTGTGCGGAAGGGACTGGGTGGTTTTTTTACGTTAGAGGGCGTCAGGAAACCACAGAATGGGCGTCCATCTAAAAGGGGGCAGGTAAAACACAGTAAGTTAGTTGTAAAAACGATCTGTATTGTAGTTGTAAATTGTCGTAGCTGTTTTGGGAAAGAACCAGAGCTCTAAGCCGTAATAGAAAGCACTGAAGCTCAAATAGTTATAGGTGTAGAAAGCTGGCTAAAGCCGGAAATAAGTTCAACAGAAATTTTCCTAACGATCTAACAGTATTCACAAAGGATAGATTAAATGGAATTGGTGGTGGAGTATTTATTGCTGTCAGAAGTAGTTTGCCTTGTAGTGGAATTGGATAGTTCCTGCGAAATAGTATGGGTAGAAGTTATATCTGAAAATCGGATTAAACCATTAATTGGATCGTTTTACCGACCCCCCTCAGTAGATATAGTTGCTGAGCAGTTCAAAGAAAACTTGAGTCTCATATCAAATAGGTACTCCACTCATACAATTATAGTCGGTGGTGACTTTAATCTGCCCTCGATATGCTGGAAAAATTATACGTTTAAAGGTGGCGGCAGGCATAAAACGCCATCCGAAATGGAACGGAATGTTTTCTAAGAAAATTATTTTGAAGAATTAGTTCATGAGCCCACGCAGAGCGTAAATGGTTGCGAAAGCGTACTTGACCTCTTAGCAACAAATAATCTTGGACAAATAGTGAGTATTGTGACGAATACAGGGATCAGCGACTACAAGGCAGTAGCTGCTAGGCTGAATACCGTAACTCCTACAACCATCAAAAAGATACGCAAAGTATATCTATTTAAAAAAGCTGATAAAAATACTCTTAACGCCTTTTTAAGAGAGAGTCTGCACTCCTCCCGATATGATCATGTACGCGTAGAAAAGTTTTGGAATGATTTCAGAGAGGTAGTATCCACAGCAATTGAGACATATATATATCAAATAAATAAATAAGTGATGGTACTGATCCCCCATGGTGCACAAAACTGGTCAGCGGAAGCAGCGAAAAAAGTACGTCAATTTTAAAAGAACGCAAACCCCCAAGACTGGCAAAGTCTTGCAGAAGTTCGAAATATAGCGCGTACTTCAGTGAGAGATGCTTTCAATAATTTCCACAACGAAACTCTGTCTCGAAATGTGGCAGAAAACCGAAAGAGATTCTGGTCATAAATAAAGCACACCAGTGACAAGGCGCAATCAATACCTCCACTTCGCGATAACAACGGTGAAGTCACTGATGACAGTGCCAATAAAGCAAAGTTATTAAACACAAGTTTACGAAAATCCTTCACCAAAGAAGACGAAGTAAACATTCCTGAATTCCAATCGAGAAGAAATTCCAAGATGAGAAACATAGAAATAGATATCCTCGGCGTCGCAAAGCAGCTTAAATCACTTAATAAAAGCAAGGCTTCCGGTCGGATTGTATACCAGTCAGGTTCCTCTCAGAGTATGCTGATACAATAGGTCTATATTTAGCAATTATATACAACCGCTCGCTCACAGAAAGATTCGTACCTAAAGACTGAAAAATTGCTCAAGACACACCAACACCCAAAAAGGGAAGTAGGAGTAATCCATTGAATTACAGGCCCATATCATTAACGTCGATTTGCAGTAGTTCTGAACATATACTGTATTCGAAAATTATGAAGTACCTCGAAGAAAACGATTTATTGACATTTAGTCAGCACGGATTCAGAAAATATCGTTCTTTCGAAACGCAACTATCACTTTATACTCATGAAGTAATGTGTGCTATCGACGGGGGATGTGGAATTGATCCCATATTTTTAGATTTACAGAAGGCTTTCGACACCGTTTGTAACACCAATATCGATTGTAAGTAGTTTATACTGTATAATTATGTGTATGTAACTATGAAGTGGTTGTTCTTTACTAATGAACGTCATTGATTTGTCAGAGAGAAAGTGGAAGTTTGTAATATATGTATTATGGAAACGAAAATAATGTTTAAAAGTAATGAAACTTTATAAAATATGTATGTTCAGAAAGAGAAATTGTACTTTAAAAACTAGTTCATGCATTTTATAGTATAAAAGTTGTAGGGAACCCCCTCCGCTACGGAAGTGGCCTGGCACCCGTTAAAAGGTGGTTTTGGCGGTCGATCTGGGCGGCTACTGGGTGACCATGCTACGCAGTCAGTGGCTAGCCGTTGTATGGTTAACATCGAGGGTGCCGATGAGGCATTTGAAAGGCAATTTATATTGAAATTGCCTCGGATGTGGTTTCGGCTGTCGTATGGTGCTCTTGTCATTATGGAATGGCTCTAAAACGAGGATAATACGTCGCGAAGATGAATTTATAAAGGAAGTTCAACATCAAGACCAGATAGCCACCACGTGCTTCCCACCACTATTGCGCCACTGCTTCGCCAACTTCAGGAACTCAGATATGTATCACAGTATGAACCAGTATGTGTATGTGAGTGGTTTTCAATAATAATTCCAGTGATATAAACATGTGTTTGAACCTTAAAATAGTTCTGATCATGAAATCAATGCAGGATCCCATCCTAAATGGGCAGAAACGAGTATCCTGTTTCTAACCAATTAATGGTTTGCTTCTGTACTAAATGTGCTAAAGTTCAGTGCCAAAGTGTGTAGCGTTACCATAAAACTACCTGTTTCACAGGTAATGGATAAGGCACACAGATGGAACCTATATGAAAAGTAGTTTTACTTTGATTATTACCATGAACTATTTCCTGAAGATAATTGGACTTAATATTTGAATTACTTGCTTTGAAGTATGAGCATATAAATTACTTCAAGTGGGATTAGAAATCTATATTGGCAAATTGCAATTTGTTTCTGAAATAGTCACAGAATTTGCCTGGTCTACAGTTTCAGTTTATGGGTTCCCACTATATTCTTTTCTATTACCAGAAAGGTAAACTAAATATTGGTTTTGCTAAAGTCATCTGAAGCATTTCCATAAAAGTATGAGTATAAAAAGTGTCTGTGTAATGTTATTTAACCTCATTTGTGGTGTCTGTATGCTGGTTAAACCAGGACTCTTGTCATGGCCAAATTTAGTCTCGTGAGGTCTTTGGTAACATCCTAATGCTAAGTTAGCTATTGATTGCAACAGTAATTATTATTACTACGAGTGAAATAACTTCTAAATATCCTATTATTGCTGATTTGTGTAAATAGTAACTACTGATACCCACTACTCTGTTCATCCGGTAGTTGTGTGTATTCATTGCACAATTTAAAAGGAGAATTAATGAAAGTCAATTTAGTAACTCATATTTATTTTTCTTAAAACAAAATGTTCAAATTATGATGCATAATTAGGCTGGCAACCGTTTGTTATTTCATTCACGTGAACTTCACTACCTTCAAAATAAAGCCTTTCAGTTTTCTATTAACTGCCATATATACGAAATTACTGTTCGATACCCTCTACCAATTAGGTTAACTCACGGTCAAACATCAAATTCCTCCCAGAGGATTGCAGGCGAGTGTTACATTTGGCGCTAACTTGCAACTGTCCTGTCATACATTCCTCACAAGCGTCTTCTAACCAAACTGCGTGCCTATGGAATATCGCCTCAGTCGTGGGACTGGA
Organism: Schistocerca cancellata; assembly: GCF_023864275.1. Lineage (NCBI taxonomy): Eukaryota > Metazoa > Arthropoda > Insecta > Orthoptera > Acrididae > Schistocerca > Schistocerca cancellata. The sequence goes on along the minus strand of NC_064628.1, from coordinate 563,315,628 downwards.
TTCGTGATTTCCTATCAGAAAGGTCACAGTTCGTAGTAATACACGGAAAGTTATCGAATAAAACAGAAATAATATAAGGCGTTCTCCAAGCAAGAGTTATAGGTCTTCTATTGTTCCTGATACATAATAACGACATGGGAGACAGGCTCAGTAGCCGTCGTGGATTGTTTGCAGATGATGCTGTCATTTACCGTCTTGTAAAATCAGCAGATGACCAAAAGGAATTGCAAAGTGCTTTAGATAAGATATCTGTATGGTGCAAAAATTGGCAATTGACCCTGAATAAAGAAAAGTGTGAAGTTATTCACATGAGTACTAAAAGAAATTCGCTAAATTTCGATTACGCGATAAGTCACACACAGCTGAAGGCTGTAAATTCAACTAAATACTTAGGGACTAGAATTACAAATACCCTAAATTTGAACGATCAGATGGATAATGTTGTGAGTAGAGCCAAACAAAGACTGTGATTCATTGGCAGAACACTTAGACCGTGCAACAGGTCTTCTAAAGAGACTGCTTACACCACGCTTGTCCGCCATATTCTGGACTATTGCTGTGCGGTGTGGGATCCGCATCATATGGGACTGCAGGATGACATCGAAAAAGTACAAAGAAGGGCAGCTGGTTTTGTATTGTCGCGAAGTAGGGGCGATAGTGCCACAGACATGATACGTGAATTGGAGTGGCAATCATTAAAACAAAGGCATTTTTCCTTGCGACGGGATCTTCTCACGAAATTTCAATCACCAGTTTTCTCCACCGATTGCGAAAACGTTCTGTTGGCATCTACATAGGGAGGAATGATCATCACGGTAAAATAAGAGCCGCGCGGGATTATCCGAGCGGTCTAAGGCACTGCAGTCATGGACTGTGCGACTGGTCCCGGCGGAGGTCCGAGTCCTCCCTCGGGTATGGATGTGTGTGTTTGGCCTTAGGATAATTTAGGATAAGTAGTGTGTAAGCTTAGGGACTGATGACCTTAGCAGTTAAGTCCCATAAGATTTCACACACATTTGAACACTTTTTTTTGGTAAAATAAGATATATCAGGAAAAAAATTTCAGTGCTCCATTCTCCCGCACGTCGTTCGAGAGTGGAACGGTAGAGAGACAGCTTGAAGGTGGTTCGTTGAACCCTCTGCCAGGCACTTTATTGTGAATAGCAGAGTAATCACGTAAATGTAAATGTAGAAACAACGAACATGTTTCTCTCAGCGAAAGACCAGTTTGGTGATACCGTCACTGTTGAATGTTTGACTTTTTGATGGAGCCACAACCTCACCTCTGCTTACAGCGCTTTCTTACTATCAAAGTGAAGTCAACGAAAGTGATCTTTATGTTTTGAGAACTGATCAAAACCGGATGGGGTGAAATCGCAACTGTCCAGGCGATCGTCGGTGGCAGTCAATCCAAGGCGTGGTGTTGTTGCTGATGTCGTATCGCCCGTGTGTGGCTTGGTATTGACATGCTGAAGGAGGGAGTGCACCGTGTGCGGACGAATTCGTCGAATTCGAAACTCGATTTCAGCAAGCTGTTTCTCACGCACCAGCATAATTACTTTACACACAGTCGTGTTACAAGCTACAGTTCGGAGACCTTTAGCGGCAGGAAGGTGCAAATATGTGGACATGAAGATTAACAATGTAAAATGTTAATAACGATTGTTTTATTTAAAAAAAGCTTTAAGGGTCTTCGCATAAGGAATTCGGAGTTATTGCTTTTCAGTCCGCCATCGTATTTGTATACATGTATTGTACGAATATCTAGATATCATTCTGTACAGGCAACATGCATGTCTTTATATACAGTTATACATGAGGATTCTGTGTACTTTTATTTCGAACTTATCGCTGTAAATAGCAACAGTTTCGTTGAACGCTAGTTTTCCGTGAGAGGGTAGAAGTGTAATTCATCATGTTGCGATTTTTCCTCGAATTTGACATCGTATTTATCAAAACACAGAATATGAAACACATCAATACCGGAAAAGAAAAGGAAAAGAATCTGTCGCTGTGTATTAAGAAAATGAAACAGACATTGCTACTCTCTTGTACAGAAGTTAGTTACGAGGCACTGTAAAAAAGTAAAGGTCATTTCCTTATATTTAAATATTGGCAGCTCAGACGAAATACAAACCAATGCAGTGCACTCTATTAATTTTTAGCCAAGATGCATAAATAATTCTTTGAATTCAGTAGTCGGCTGGTTGTCGATTAAAGTAAACAATGTCTTCGGAGTCCTGCCAGTTGCGATGTGAGTGCTGTAATTTTTATTTTAGTGATCAGAGGGATCTACAGCAACTCAGTTTTATCGAGAACTGTGCCTAGTTTGTAGGCCTACACTAAAGAATGAAGGATTGTTAGGCAATTGTGTGGGGACTATCAAACTGGATGTATGAAAGTGTATGACGAAGAGCAAAGTCGCAGGTACAGTAGACAGACATATAAAATCGTGATTTCGGTTGATTCGTGGAACGTAGGTAAACAATACAGCTGCCATGTACTGGGAAATTCTCGCCGATTGTGTAGCACCATTCAAATTCAACGGCGCCGGAATGAGGCCAGGGATAGTATTCCACGTCAGCAAACGTCTACATACCATAACCCGAACCATGCATCAGAAAGGATAAAAGTCAGCCTTTCGATTAGAAAATTTTGAATCACCCACCCTACAATCCCTGACTATGCAGGCAGCGCCAGTAGCCCTTGCTTATGTTTGTAACAATTTCTAGACGGACAAGAGTTTGAAGATGACGAGAAACTGAAGGCTACGTGTATCAACTGGTTCAGTTTCCTGGCTAATTGTATCTATGTAGTGAGTCTCATGGAGCTGTTGCAACGTACTTAAAAGTGAACGACGATTACGTTGAAGAGGGAACCCCAACATTTGTGCGAAACTAAACTCACCAAAAAGGCTTTCACTATCGAATATATTTTTTATGGCTGAACAATCCGACTGATTATGAAGTCCCACTTACCACAAAACTCATGAAGGATATTCGATTGTTAGCCACTTCTAATAAAGACAACAAAACTAAAGTAAATTATGTGAGGATGCGTTTAAAGTGCAGAAGAATAAGAAGTAAACGTTTCAACTTCTCAAAATCCTACCCGAACGAACCTGGAAGGAAACCACACTTTACCTACAGGATAAAAGACAATTACGTGCAATTTAGACTCTCACAAATGGCGCTATAACAACACACTTTTATTTTCTGCAAAACTGATTTGGAAATAATTAACAAACAAATAAAAATCTTAGATCTGTGAAATATGGCACTATCACAATCAAGATGGCAAATGTTTAGAGAAAGACGGTTGTTACTAGACATTATTGTCACATTGATGGACATGTACAATATGTATATAACTGAGGAGTAAGATAAACGACAGAAAACTGTCAATTTATACAAGCATACAGCAAAATCGAAACAGAATCGATGAAAACATCATCTCTCCTGCTAGATCATGAGGATACTGACTTAATACGCACAATAAAGAAAATGCTAATTGTCTAACTGACACATTGTATTTCATGTGTCGACGCTCAGGAAACTATTCATAGATGAATGCATGTCAAAACCTATAATGTGAGCTTCAAACCACTAGAAGTTTCAGTGAAAAGAAATTCATATGTCGCTAACTAAGGATGGACGTGTTGAAACATTGTACAGGAATGTTAAGGGATTGATATTGTACCACGTGGAAGATAATGTAATTGAATTAGAGCTCGTTTTCAATCCTGTTGCAGGCTTCCTGAGCACAGGTGACGAGGTTGTTCCTGGCAACGCGGGACTCAAGGACCAGCAGCTGGGGCTCTCCTGGGTGCAGAGGAACATCGCCAGCTTCGGCGGGGATCCACAACTTGTGACGCTCTTTGGTCAGAGCGCTGGAGGGGTTTCTGTTTCACTTCATCTCACGTCGCCTGCGTCTGCAGGTTAGTACTTACTTCCAGAGATCAGTTTGAGCTACTGACAGTATATATGGGACACTCAAATGAAAACGAGACGCATGGGAAAAAAGTAAATAAACTGATTATTGTTTCAAGCAATTCACCATAACTGTTAATAGTTTCATCGCACTGCGAATGTTCGTGGTTGCCTCCTATAATGAATCCAGTTCCGTCGGATCTTTTGCTGGTTTACGGAAAAGCGGCGACACCCTCAACTTTTTTTACCACGTTTATAATATGTAACCATGTTTGTGAATATG